>NC_052154.1:68325845-68989595 GCF_902713615.1 Scyliorhinus canicula | reverse complement strand
AAACAAGGAAAAAAAAATAAAACATGGAAGAAAGTTGGGGTTCATGATGTAAATTTGTCACATTCTTTCTTGGAATGCATGGTTAATGTTGGTTAAAGCGCATCAGGATTGTGGTGTCAGCATGGACACTGTTGGCAGAGCCAGTGGATCCCCTACATTGAGACCTTTCCCCTCATGGTGGGGGCAGTTAGATGCAAGTTTGGCTCAAGGATCTTGGAAGAGTTTGACAAATACAGACATTTTTGCTTTTATATATTGCTTTTAAAAAAAAACTGTATTCCTTTCCTCTCGTGAAAACAGATATAAAGTATTCACTTCCATCCATTACTTGGTTGGCTGCATCTGACATTTAGCTACAAGTGTTCTTGTAATATAAATCAGGCCATCCGACAAGAACACTCGCATCCCTTTTACCCACTGCTAAACAATTTGCTACTCATGTCTGGTTCAAAAAATGCTGGATCAAATGTCGCTGCAAGACTTAAGCACTTCATCTGAGTTTATACTTTTCAGTACTAAAGGAATGTTGTATTGTCAAAAGTGCTCTGTTGGGAAGGCAACACCCAAATGATTCCTTGGCATTCTTTGAAAATGTTGAAGGAATACTCCTGTTCCCAGCACTTATCCCTCAACCAACACCCAAGGAAAAGATGAATCTCAGAATGGCCTCCTCCTGTGCAATCACCATTCAGCCAAGCCTCTGCTGGTTCTCTACAAGGACAATTTGGCATGTCCCTCTCCTCTACCTCTTATCTGTAGACCAGTAAGTCATAACCACACTATTTGCAAAATTACTGTTGTGTTTATCTATAAAGATGCAGTAATTACACCTCAAAAGTATTTCATTGGATGACAGGCAGTTTGAAAAACTATAGAGCCATGATAGATGTAGATGTGCACAGGTTTGTGTACTATTTAATGTCTGAACCTCAGTGTCAGGAGAACTGTATCAAGGTACACTGGGGCATGGGCTTGCTGGAAATATGGATTGGATGTGGAAACAATGCTTCCTCCCAGTTTCTACTTGTGCTCTTTGACTATTAAGAAATTATTTACATCCAAGTGGGAGAAATATATCAGCCCCAGTAAGATATACACTCCAGTCAGTACAACCAGGCATGCGCTATCCACTTTGCCCGATACCAGCATGTTGCCTTCTCCAGCACATGTTACGGTTGATACCAGTACATCACTGCTATTTGGAGCTCCCTCACCAGATTCCCACCACTTCCCTTTGATGTCTTCAAAACTCATGACCAACAAGACTGGGGTACCTCCTACCACCTAACAAGGAAAGCACACTGGACCTGCTGGTGGGAAGGGTCTCCCACACATTTTAGAAATTCTTCACCCCCACTGATCTGGTTGTGCAGAATCCTGCCCCCCCCCCCCCCCCCACCCACCAAATAGGTTTGTGCTCTGAAGAACTTGGCTACAGTATTGGGAAGACTTTGCTTATGCTCAGAGGCTCAGAGCTGTTGGAGGATAGCCAGGTTTCAAACAGTAGAGTGTTGATTGTTGAAGTGCTCCCCTCAAGTGGTGTACTTTATGGTTGCTCACATGTTACATTGCCCAGTTACCGCTGTTTACACATACTAGATTATAGCCTTTCACAGCATCCCCACTAACTCATTTGGAACCCTCTCCTTTAACCCTTTAGTTCATCTACAATGCATTGTCTGCAGCACCTGTATCCTAGTTGTTAATTACCAGTACGTAATGTATCCAAAATAAGCACTTTGACTAAGTTTTAAAAGGATGCCTTGATAGTAAGACATAGTTTCCAAGGCGGGCCACCTGCACTGTTTAATACCAAATTCCGGTTACTGTGCGATAGTAAACTCACTGATGCTTTACAATATGCAAATTACCCGGCAACAGGACCAAAAATACAAATTCAAAATGTGTGAAACAAAAGATTAAATCTAGCTGTCAACAGTCCAGCAAGCATTTCTAACCAGCCACATATTTAATTACAGGGAAAGCAAGATTTCAAATGAATAAACTTACCAATTCCACTATCATCAATATTCCAATGGAGGATTTGAGGAACTGGATATCCAGTCCGATTGGGGAGAACCTGGAGCTAATGGTGTTGCTGGCAGTCCTTGTACTGGTCTGAGTGTTCACTTTATCTGGAAAGTCTGCCATAGTGATAACTTGGCCGTAAACGTCCGAAAGTAAACGTGGTGGATTGCTTCAACTGAAAGTCAACGCAGTGCTGTTAAACATCCTCTCGCACTAGTCCAGAGAGTGTAAACAGCCTGTGTCTCTATCAAGAACCTGCCTGATCACTGGCTGAGGGCGTTACCCAGCGAGTTAAACATTGACACCATCTGACACCACTTGGCTGCTGAAAACACATCCAACCCCCTTGACAATTATTTCCTGTCCACTGCCGTCCAATCATTGCTTTCTAGAAATTTTCTCTATAAATAACCTGGATAGTATTTCATCAGATTTTAAGCCTTATTAAATCAATGTCTATCCCGCATTTTAGGTTTACGCCACGTGCATTAATTATGTAAACTATGGGGTGGAAGTCCAGCCACTACCCTTCACACCCTTTGAGTTTTGTCCATCTTTCTGAGCTCACTGGGAAGGCCTGCCAGGGTATATTGCAAACCAATGTTACTCGGGTCTTGCCCCAATACAATGTTGTCTCTGTTACACTTCTGGTGAATTAAACGTGAAACAGAATTTTTAAAAACATTACAAATGCACAATAGGTTATTGACACCTGTTCAAAATATTTAAAGGGACAGACTTATACTGGGGTCATCCCTATTCACAGAAACATTTCTAGAATTACTCTAAATTGGGCCTCGTCACCCCTCTTGGCACCTTTGCAGTTAGATTGAGTTCTTGCCCCATTGAGGTTAATTAGCTAATTAAACTTAATAAAAAGATGTTAACGCAATTTTCTTTAGACTCGGGCCTTCAAGGCCATGTTTTGCGTCTCTAATGGGAGGATCCGCCAATGCTGAACACTCATTCCATTTGCTCAACACTGCCGGCTCTTTGGGAAGAGGAAACATGGGGGCAGTGAATGGCTTTGTCATAAATAGATTTATACTGCTTTGGGCCAATTAATTTATTTGTTCCTCTCATGTGTCATCCACCATTACTGATGCTGTTAGTTCAAGTGCTGGCTTTCACCACTGTGTTGGGATAGAGCATCAACATAAGATGGAAGCTGTGTTTCCAAGAGGATGTGGACCTGGAATTTTAATTCAATCAGATGAAGTATACACAAAATGTGTATGTAGTGAGCACTTCACTTGCTGAACCTGCAAATGGGCACTTAATGCAAATTTAGGACTTTATGAATTCTTCTTCATGAAACGTTTAGTCGAGCTATGTCAGTGGGACCAAGATAAATTACACAAAGAGCAAGAAATATTGCAAACATACAAGACATGACTACGTTATTAACATAACCATTACCTTCAAAATAACAAAATCAACAGAGAAATGTTTTTTTTTATAAATGTTTTTATTCCAAATTTTTCAATAATTTTTTTTACAAAACACTACAATAAAGGAAAATAATGCAAAGAGAACAAAGCAATATATCAACAAAAAACCACTTAACCCTCTAACTGGGTAAAATTTTTTTTAACAAAACAAAACAAAATGGAGCATCCGCCCCTAACAAATAACGTAAAAACAACCCCCCCCTCCCCCCCGGGTTGCTGCTGCTGCTGACCTCCACCTATCGTTCCGCGAGAAAGTCAAGGAACGGTTCCCACCACCCGGAGAAACCCAGCAGAGACCCTCGCAAGGCAAACTTTATCTTCTCCAGCCTGAGAAATCCCACCATGTCACTGACCCAAGCCTCCACGCTTGGGGGATTCGTGTCTCTCCACATTAACAAGAGCCTTCTCCGGGCTACCAAGGAGGCAAAGGCCAGAACTCCGGCCTCTTTCGACTCCTGCACTCCCGGGTCTTCTGACACCCCAAATATCGCTGTCCCCCAGCTCGGTTTTACCCGAGTGTCCAAGACCTTGGACAGAGCCTTTGCGAAGCCATTCCAAAATTCTGTAAGTGCTGGGCATGTCCAGAACATATGAGCATGGTTTGCTGGGCTCCCTGAACACCTCACACACCTGTCCTCTAACCCAAAGAACTTACTCAGTCTCGCCCCTGTCATATGCGCCCGATGCACCACTTTAAACTGAATCAGGCTAAGCCTGGCGCAAGAAGAGGAGGAATTGACCCTGCCCAGGGCGTCAGCCCACAGGTCCTCATCCAGCTCCTCACCCAGCTCCTCCTCCCACTTGCCCCTCAGCTCTTCCACTGAGATCTCCTCCGTCTCCTGCAGCTCCTGATATATTTCCGATATCCTGCGATCCCCTACCCACACGCCTGAGATCACCCTGTCCTGTATCCTCCGGGGAGGCAGCAGCGGGAATTCCCCCACCTGCTTTTTCACAAACGCCCAAACTTGCATGTACCTAAAGGTATATCCTGGGGGTAGCCAAAATTACTCCTCCAGCGCCCACTGACTGGCAAAGGTCCGATCAATAAACAAGTCCCCATCTTTTTGATTCCCGCCCTATGCCAGCTTAGGAACCCACCATCTATCCTACCTGGAACGACCCTATGATTGTTCCGTATTGGGGTCCAAACTGAGGCCCCCACCTCTCCCCTATGCTGTCTCCACTACCCCCAAACCCTCAGTGTCGCCGCCACCACTGGACGCGTGGTATACCCCGTCAGCGGAAGCGGCAATGGTGCCATCACCAGTGCCCCCAAGCTAATGCCTATACAGGACGACGCTTCTAGCCGTTTCCACGCCACCACCCTCTCCCTCCATTACCCATTTCCAAATCATAGACACATTCGCTGCCCAGTAATAGCTGCACAAGTTCGGCAGCGCCAACCCACCCCCTCACGACTGCACTCCAAAAACAGTCTCTTAACCCGCGGGGTCTTATTTGCCCACACAAATCCTGTAATACTCCTATTTACCCGCTTAAAGAAGGACTTGGGCATGAGAATGGTCAGGCACTGGAAGTTGAACAGGAACCTAGGGAGAACCGTCATCTTTACGGACTGCGCCCTACCCGCCAGGGAGAGTGGCAACATGCCCCACCTCCTATAGTCCTCCATCTGATCCACCAGCCGCGCTAAATTGAGCTTATACAAAACCCCCAACTCTTGGCCACCTGGATACCCAAGTACCGAAAGCTCCTCTCCACCATCTTGAGCGGTAGCTCCCCCAACCTCTTTTCCTGGCCCCTCGCATGCACCACAAAAAGCTCGCTTTGTCCCACAATTAACTTGTATCCCGAGAAATTTCCAAAATCCCTAAGAATCTGCATAACCTCTCTCATCCCCTCCACCGGATCTGCAATGTACAAAAGCAGGTCATCCGCATACAGTGAAATGCGGGGTCCCCCCCCCCCCCGACCAATCCCCTCTAGATTCTGGATTCCCTCAACGCCATGGCCAGCGGCTCAATCGCCAGGGCAAACAGCAGGGGGGACAAAGGGCACCTCCGCCTCGTTCCACGATATAACCTAAAAAATACTCTGACTGCAGCCGGTTCGTTGAAACTCGCTATCGGGGCCTGGTACAACAATTTGACCCACCCTATGAATTCCTCCCCAAACCCAAACCTGCCTAACACCTCCCACAGGTCGTCCCACTCCACCCGATCAAAGGCTTTCTCCGCATCCATTGCCGCTACCACTTCTGCGTCCCCCCCCTCCGAGGGCATCATGATCACATTCAGGAGCCTCCGCACATTCGTATTCAGCTGCCTGCCCTTCACAAACCCGGTCTGATCCTCTGAATCACTCCCGGGACACAATCCTCAATCCTAGTGGCCAAGATCTTGGCCAACAGTTTGGCATCTACATTAAGAAGCAAAAACGGCCTATAGGAACTGCATTGCAAAGGGTCCTTATCACGCTTGAGGATAAGCGAGATCAAAACCTGCGACATCGTTGGAGGAAGGATTCCCTTTTCCTTAGCCTCGTTAAAGGTTCTCAGCAACAGCAGCCCCAACAGCTCCGAGAACTTCCTATAGAGCTCAACGGGGAACCCATCCGGCCCCGGGGCCTTACCCGCCTGCATACTCCCCAACCCCTTAACTAACTCCTCCATTCCAATTGGAGCCCCCAATCCCTGTAACCACCCTTCCTCCACCTTTGGAAACCTCAGTTGGTCCAGGAACTGTCGCACCCCCCCCCCCCCCCCCCTTTCCGGGGGTTCTGATTCGTATAATTCACGATAAAAGTCCTTAAAGACCTTGTTTATTTTAGCTGGACTCCGCACCGTGATCCCCCTCCTATCCTTAATTCCCCCAATCTCCCTAGCCACCTCCCTCTTCCACAGCTGATGCGCCAACATCTGGCTTGCCTTCTCCCCATACTCATACACTGCTCCCTGTACCCTCCTCAACTGGGCCTCAGCCTTCCCCGTGGTTAGCAAGTCAAACTCCGTTTGGAGGCTCCGGCGCTCATTCAGCAACCCCTCCTCAGGGGATTCCGCATATCTCCTATCCACCCTCAGTATCTCCCCCACCAATCTCTCCCTCTCCATCCTCTCCCTGTGGGCCCTGATTGAGATTAACTCCCCCTTAACCACTGCCTTCAGCGCCTCCCAGACCACACTCACCGCCACCTCCCCATTATCATTGGCCTCCACATATCATTGGATGCACCCCCCAGACCCGCCCACAGACCTCCTCGTCCGCCAGTAGTCCCATGTCCATTTGCCACAAAGGGCGCTGACCTCTCTCCTTCCCCATCTCCAGCACCACCCAGTGCGAGGCATGGTCCGAGATCGCAATGGCTGAGTACTCCACCCCCTCCACTCTCGGGATTAGCGCCGTGTTTACCATGAAAAAAATCTATCCGCGACTAAGCCTTGTGTACATGGGAGAAGGAAAACTCCCTCGCCCTTGGCCTGGCAAATCTCCACAGATCCACTCCCTCCATCTGGTCCATAAACCCCTTCAGAACCTTAGCTGCTGTTGGTCTCTTACCCGACCTCGATCTAGACCGATCCAGTGTCGGGTCCAGGACCGTATTGAAGTCCCCCCCCCCATTTATCAAACTACCTGCCTCCAGATCCGGGATCCGACTCAACATCCAATTCATGAACCCTGCATTGTCCCACTTTGGGGCATACATGTTCACTAGCACCACCTGGGCCCCCTGCAACCTGCCACTCACCATAACATATCGACACCCCTTATCCGCCACAATACCCACTGCCTCAAATGCCACCCGCTTACTCACCAGGATTGTGACCCCCCTGTTTTTTGCATCCGGCCCTGAGTGAAAAACCTGTCCCACCCATCCCTTCCTCAGCCTAGTTTGGTTCGCGATCTTCAGCTGTGTTTCCTGTAGCATGGCTACGTCTGCCTTCAGCCCCTTTAAGTGTGAAAACACCCAGGCCCTCTTGACCGGCCCATTCAAGCCTCTCACGTTCCACGCGATCAGCCGGATCGGGGGGCTACCTGCCCCCCCCCCCCCCCCCCCCAAACACCCTGCCGACTAGCCATCTCCTTTTTTAGGCCAGCCACGTGCCCGCGCCTCCCGCACTCTCCAGCCCCCCAGGCGGAGGCTCCCCGCCCCGACTCTCCCTATTACCGTCAACTCCACCTCAATCAGCACAGCAGCAACCCAGTTCCCCCCTCCCAAACCCCCTCTTCCCCGACCAAGCAGCTACTTAACCCCCTGCCCCCCCCCCATTGCACTCCCGTAAGTCAGCTGACTCAAGCTGACCCCGGCCGCTCCCACCTCTGCCTCCAATCCCCTTTTGGATTTCCCATCCAGATCACCATCCCTCCCCCCACCAAAGTGGGGTAGTGAAAGACCCCACCCCGCACCCCATGTAGACCAACGCGGACATCAAACACAGTACCGCCTCCCCCCCCGCTTCAGGTACTGCCCCCACCATTTCGCGGGAAGCCACACTCCCTGCCTGGGCCAACCCCACCCCCTGTGGCGCAGCTCCTTTCAACTACGACCTCACCCCAGTCCCGGAGGGCCTCTGGCTACAGGCCCACCCATTCCCAAGAAAACGCGGGGAAGAAAAAAAAACCCCACCCAAACAAGTATCGCCCCCACTCCCTCACCAACATCCCCATAACATAATGCAAACCATTAATTCAAGTACAGCTTCTCGCTTTTGATAAAGGTCCGCGCCTCATCCGGCGTATCAAAATAGTGGTGTCGGTCCTGGTATGTGACCCACAGCCTCACCGGCTGTAACAGCCCGAAGTTCACCACCTTCCTGTGGAGGATCGCCTTAGCCCGGTTGAATCCTGCCCGCTTCTTGGCCAGTTCTGCATTCCAGTCCTATAATACAGATCTCGGTATTCTCCCACCTGCTACTCCGCTCCTTCTTCGCCCATCGCAGGACACACTCCCTGTCGGTGAAGCGGTGGAACCTCACCACCATAGCCCTCGGTGGTTCATTCGCCCTCGGCCTCCTGGCCAGGACTCTGTGCGCTCCATCCAGCTCCAGGGGCCTCGGGAAGGCCCCCGCACCCATCAGCATGCTCAGCATCGTGGTCACATACGCCCCAGCATCCGACCCCTCCACGCCTTCAGGGAGACCCTGAATCCGCAGGTTCTGCCTCCTCGACCTATTCTCCAGCTTCACCTGCCATTTTTTGCGAAGCGCCTTGTGCGCTTCCACTTTAACCACCAGGCCCAGAATCTCGTCCTCATTGTCAGAGACCTTCTGCTGCGCCTCCTTAATCGCTGTCCCCTGCATCTTCTGGGTCTCCACTAACCTTTCAATCGACGCCTTCATAGGGGCCAACATCTCTGCCTTCAAGTCAGCAAAGCAGCTTTTTAAAAACTCCTGCTGCCCCCGAGACCACTGGGCCCACACTGCCTGATCCCCGCCCGCCGTCATCTTGTTTTTTCGCGCCCGTTCTCCTCTCTGCTCTAAAGCCACTTTTTTGACCGCTCCGCTCCTGGTCCACTCCATACAGTGCTGGGGGAACCTCACTGCTGCCTTCCCACACCGGGAATCATCTAAGAAATGTCGCTGAGGCTCCTTAAAAGGGCCCAAAAGTCCGTTATCGGCGGGAGCTGCCGACCGTGCGACCTAGCCAGGCATAGCCGCAACCGGAAGTCCCAACTGAGAAATGTTAACAGAACTTCCTTCATCAGGTTTAACCGTAAGGGCTGAAGAACACCAAGGATTAAAACATATCAATTCACCCCGCAAAAGTAAGGTAATATGAAGATGGCTTCTTGAATATTGGTTTTATTTACATTAGGAAGTAAAACATGTCACAACCACTGGGTGTAATTTGTGCTAAAGGACTGTCCAAGAAATCTTTCAAATGCTCCAAATTACAGAGACATTTAATTACCAAGCATGAAATATGTACGGACAAGTTTATTTGTAAGGGTAAGGAATTTATTAGTGGTGAAATCCAAAACCATCACGGATAAAAAGTTTGTAGTCTCATCCTGCTCAGTGATGAGTAAAACTCCCAAAGCAAAAGAAAAATCACATCTGATTGCTGAGTAGTTGATAATACAATGAGCCGTTGAAATCGAATGGAAATATTTGGAGGCTGAGAAAGATAATTGTAAACACAAATAATAATCTTTATTAGTGTCACAAGTAGGCTTGCATTAACACTGCAATGAAGTTCCTGTGAAAATTCCCTCATCGCCGCACTCCGGCGCCTGTTTGGGTACACTGTGGGAGAATTTAGAATGTCCAATTCACCTAACAAGCACGTCTTTCGGGACTTATGGGAAGAAACCGGAGCACTGGGAGGATACCAGACATGGATACATTTTTAACATGACCATCACCTTCAAAGCAACAAAATCCACAGAGAAACGGTAACAGGGCATCCTTTACCAGGTTAAGGGCTGGAGAGGTCGGATGTGTGAGTAATAACATCTAAATCCAAGGAACATTTAAAATTAGCAATGTTAATTACACCATCAATGGGTTGATTTACCGTCACAGAAGACTTTGTTTTGCAGTGGTTAGTTGTGAGGCAATACCTTTGCTATACAACTTGAAGAATCCACCGACATTTCTAAAATATCCCATTTCCTTTGTGTGGCATAAGGAAATAAAATAGAATGTTTTGTTTTGTAAACAGTTCAAGACAATCGCACTGTTTTTGAATTGTTGGATGATCTCACAGCTCCAGATGGACAAATTGCACTGGGTTTGGTACTAGTGGAGCTGCAGCAATGGCTGGAAAGATTTTGGATGCTGTGCGTAAAAAAGAAAAGCTGCTCCATTTCATACTACTTGGACACATGGCTTGTGGCACTGAGATGAACTTGCTGTATTTTCTACAGTGTTTCCAACACAATGGTAACACCCATTAATTTTATCAAATCCAGAGCAACAAACACCAGGTTACAGCATTTTCTGAGGTATCCAAAATCATGAGGGAGTCTGAATAGTGTAGATAGGAAGAAACTGTTCCCATGGGTGATATGCTCGAGAACAAAAGTAATTTGTGTAAGAAACAAAACAATACGAGAACAAAAAACTTTTCAGCAGTGAGTGGCTAAGATCTGGAATGCATTGCCTCAGTTTGTAGTGGAGGCAGATTCAATCAAGGCATTCAAGAGGAAATTAGCTGTTATCTGAAGAGGAAGAACGTGCAGGATTATGGGGAGAAGGCAAGAGGATGAATTATAGAATCCCGAGAGAATGGCAGGTGGTCATTCGGCCCATTCAGCCTGCACGAACCCTCTGAAAGAGCACCCGACCTAGGGTCAGGCCCTCACTCTATCACCATAACCTCACCTAACCGTTTGGACACTAAGGGACAATTTAGCATGGCCAGTCCACCTAACCTGCACATCTTTGGGCTGTGGGAGGAAACTGGAGCATCCAGAGGAAACCCACGCAGACACAGGGAGGAAGTACAAACTTCACACAGTCACTCAACGTCAGAATTGAATCCGGGTGTCTGGCACTGTGACTCAGCAGTGAGGCACTGTGCCACCCTAAGAATAGAACTAAGCGAATTGCTAATTTGGAGAGCTGATGTCGATGTGATGAGCCATATGTCCTCCTTCTACACTGCAACAATTCTGATTCTGTGGATGCAGAGTACATTTCCATGTTGATGCACATGGAGGCAAAATGACTATTTTGGGGCAGAATCCTCCCCCCATATATTTGATTTCCAGGGAGAGGTATATACAACGGGAAACTGCCTATGTGTTGAATGATGACGTGTAACTGGCTAAACTTATAGATGTGTTCAGTGAAATAGATAAGCTGAATCAAGCTATGCAAGGTGGGAGAAGGTGGGACATTTTCTGTCCCCATGAAGAATTGATGCATTTAAAAATAAACCACAAATCTGGAATGTTCCTGTCTCATGGGGGAATGTTTGAGCTCACAAATTCAAGAAAAAAAGCTGACATCAACATGATCAAACTAGAGCCAGTGGTACATCTTTCTGATGGATTGAACAAATGCAATACTTATTTTGCACAATTCACAATGGGGCAACCTGCTACACATTTGCAGGATACAAATTCCTTTAGTGAGATTATTGAGGCTAAACTGCCACTCTTTGTCCCAGAGCTCTCAGAAGTGCTCAATAATATTTAAACAGGAAACAAGTTCAGTGAAAGAACATTTAGATACACCCAATTGTGAATGCGCTGATTTATTTAGGCCTGCTTCTTCTGCAGCTATACAAGTCTTGGCCCCATTTTGTAAAACACGCTTCTGTGAAGCTGGACCTTCCACTCTGAAAGCAAAGTACTGAGCCAGAATGAATATTGCACGCAACATGTGATCGTGCTTGTTGAAGGTATGCCCTTGTTGCTCAGCACAGCAACAAGGTTCACATTTAATGAAACAAAAGTGATATATATACCAAATCGTATAATTAATTTAATACAGAAATATACTTCTCGTTACAGAAATGTTTGTGATTCAAAGAGGCAACAAAAAACAAAAAAGCTCGAGAGCCATTAAACCAATAGAAACAGTTGAGTGACTATTTTGGAGTCAGTTGTGGCTCAGCGGTAGCTCTCTTGCCTCTGAATCAGAAGGCTGGGGGCCCTAGTCTCACTCGACAGGGCACAGAATCTAGGATGACACTTCACGGCCATTGTGGAGGCAGAATGGCACTGTTGGAGGTATAGCCTTTCAGATGAGATGGAAAACCGAGGACCTACCTTTCCTCTCAGGTGACACCATTTGAAGAGCAGCAGGGGAATTCTCCAAGCCAATATTTATCCTTCAATCAAAATCTAAATGATTGCAGTGCTTCATTATGTTGCACGAGTACCTACAATTTAAAAGTAATCAAGCACAGAATCCCTGCAGTGCAGAAGGAGGCCATTCGGCCCATCGGGTCTACATCTGCCCTCTGATAGAGCACCTTATCTAGGCCCACACTTTATCCCCATAATCCCACCTAACCATTGGATACTAAGGGGCAATTTAGAATGGCCAATCCACCTCACCTGCACATCTTTGGACTATGGGAGGAAACCGGAGCAGCTGGAGGAAACCCACGCAGGCCCGGGGGGGGGGGGGGTGTGTGTGTGTGTGTGTGCGCGCGCGCACAAACTCCAGACAGCCACCCAAGGTCAGAATTGAACCTGGGTCCCTGGCACTGCCAGGCAGTGCTGCTAACCATTGTGCCAACGTGCCACATAACCTCATTCATTGTAAAGTGCATTGGTACATTCTGATGTCACATCAGACTGCATCTTATTTATTACTGTTTATCGAAACCTCCACATGCGCAAAATGTTTCAGTAGTGTGACGTTTTCATTTGCGTGATTTGCTGTTCCAATTTGAGAGTTGGGAAAAACCATTGCAAAATAATTTAAGAAAGGTGGTCAGCTTCGCACTACTTCAATCTACTAAAATGGGGACACTTTATGGAAAATATATTTTCAACAAGTTTGAGATGCAGTGAATTTCTAATTCTTCTTGATGTTTAATCAGAAAACGTAATAAATCAGGCAGCCTCCAACCCAAAGAACTGAACATTTGACAAACAAGAATGAAACAATGACCCCTTAATCATTCAGATAGCAATGATAAAGAAAATCAAAAGCAGTTACTTCCCCGTAACTGTGGGACTAGGGGGGGGGGGGAACTTTCTGGAATTTCCTATTCATGGTTGTGATTACTTTTGAACTTAGTCAAACAATTCAGTGTAAAAATTTCAATTTGTTTACTTTTACATAGTTGAAAACACATTTAATTCAACCACAGTGATGCACTTGCTCCATTGGTTCTGTTACAGGTTGTATGTGAAAACTGAGCCATACAGGGTTTCAGGTACTTGATTCTTAGGGTGACCATTGTAGTGCTCCAATTCTGGTACTTGGCTCCTGGGCTCTGCAGAGAAACTCCTACTTCTGGCGCCTCTCCAGTGACTCTTCCCAGATTGTCAATGCTGACCGATGATGGCGTCAAGCTTGGCTGTTGTACATTCGTACATTGTTCACAAATTAACAATGACCATCTGGGAAGCCTGAAGATGAGTTACTGCTAAGCACCAAAGAATTCTTATAACAATTGCCCTTTCACAGATAGTAGCGGATTCCAATTAGTGGCCAGAGCTAATGGGAAGTTCTACTATGTGGTAAAAAAAACCCAAGGTAACCGAGCAGAAAGCTACCCTTGTACTGTTTTGCTTCCATGATTTCATACCATAAAAATATCAGGAATTACCAAATGACAAATAAGCATGGTTTCAATCAAGTAATTAACATTTACCAATTGTACTTTCTTATATCGAAGTGATTAAAGAAAAAAAATTAAGTTTGATCAGCCATCTCTCAGAATAGGTAAAATTGAATGTGCTTTTGACACTTAACTCAGGTAAGTTTCATCAGGAATTTGGGGCAGGCCTGGATGAATCTGGAAATGGTTCAGGGAGGTTAAAGGAGGCAACAGATTGTGAAGCAAGACTTCTAAGCTTGAGGAATTGATTTTTTCCAGATTGGCTTTCAACCCTGTCTTCAGACAGAAATGGGTGGTGGGTGTGGGTGCTTGTGTTGGAGGCTTCAAACTGGAACACTGTACTGGAAGAGAGGTCTGCACCCTTTGAATCTATCCTTTTTCATTCACAGACTCCTGTTAAGGCCATCTTGAGCTATATGAAGCGTTTTGAGAGCAAATTGCTACATTAATAGTGATTTGCAAGTGTAAGTAGATGAAATGGTGCCCGGCGTGGTAAATTTCTGTTGGAGTTTTAACCTTGTTGTCAAATATAGTCTCTGGAAGCAGAATGACTCTGCACAGTTTATGACAGGTTTAAATATAATACCAGACAACATTAATAAAGAGAAAAATATAACTCCATTACCACAGAAATGCTTTATTTCCATATAAAACATTACATAGATGGGTTACATCAAGTAACTTGAGAAATTTTGACAAGAGGTGTCCACAGGACTATAAATAATACAAGGCCAGGGTAACCGCATGCCTTTCAAACATTAAGCACTGTACACATACAAACACTGCAGGTACAGAAGTAACCTCACAGAAGTATAGACAAGTGAAACAAAGGAATTTGGACACAAATAGTAACTGAGTTTAACAGATGCTACATGTAATATGCCCAACTTCAAAAAGACTTGGCATTCACTGCTTCAAAAGTGATACTTTAAAGACAACAGCTGATAAAAGCTCAGCATTTGTAGAGTGAATTATGGAATAATTGGTGTGGATGGAAATTAGGGGCTCAAACTTAGGAATTCAGACAAATGTCATTTGGTAGTACAGAATTTGAGCATTGCTGAAAAAAGACATCTTGTCAAAGCTTTTCATCTTGTACTCAACAGGGCAATTGCAAGAATACTAGTGTCAGGGGAAATAATGCTTTTGGCAATACCTTGACCAGGGTTAAGCTGTCTAGTTTGACAATCCTTGGCAGTTAACTATCAGTTACCATCAACTGGTGCATTCTCCATGGCAATGCCTCCACCAATCAGTCCACTTTCCAACCAATCAGCATCCTCTTCTCATACAGTATAAAGTTGTTGTTGCTTCTCCTGACATTGGTATTCTTGTCATTGTCCTGATGAGCGCAAGCTGAAAAGCTTTGACAAACTTTTTTTCCGTAATCCTCAAGTTCAGATAAGATCAGACAAGCATAAATTACAGACAATAACATTTTCCCACTTATTCATGATGTGCACCCAAACACCACAGATATGGAGTTTTAACATTTTCTTACACTCCTGAGCTGGGCATGCCAAGTTTAGTTTTGAGGTATTATGCTGGATGGGAAAATTCAACCAGAGCTAATTTACAGATTAACATGGTTTGGTTACTACATGTGTGTAAATAGTTTTGGAATATGTCCAACCAAAAGCAATGCCATAGGAATTTTCGCTGACTCAGCATTGTGCTTTCTATGTTTCCTCCATAGCAGTTATGCCATTAAATTCCTTTCGGCAATATTTTCCCCCTCTTTAGATAGGCTAAACATTAGTTACAACATAGACACTTCATGGGAGGCTGAGCTCAAAAATAATAGTATTGAGATGGAATCATGAAAAAGAATGATCAACACGTAAAACTAAAATAGGATAGAACTCCAGGTCTGAATGATGTGCACCCATGCAATCTCAAGAAAGCGAGAGAATAGTTAGCAGAGGCACTAGGTATAAATAATACACATAAATCAACATCCATAGGAAAGGACAGGTGGACAGCTGGTGTTGTGCCTACATTCAAAAAGGGATGTGGGGAGTGGGGTGCTAAAATAGACCTCAGTCCCTTGGATTAGGGAAGCAAAATGTTGTCAGGGTATGAGCTCTGGATCACTATCCAGCAGCCTGAGTGTGGACACCAACTGTGAAATCTGCAGTTAAATAGCCAGGTTCACATGAAAAATGGACACCACAATCTCATCCTTTGAAAAGGCAGCAAAAGTTTTTCTCTTTCCGGTGAAAAGTGGAAATAAGGGAACATATGACTCGTCCGAATGGGCAGTAAAGAATCATCACGTGTTTGGCCAGGAACATTGATGTTTGCATTTCCACAAAGGTCAACTTCACTTTAGTTATACACTTGCCTTTCTTTCATTAAAGGCAGCTCCAGGTACACAGATGCAAGCAACTCTCAATTACTTTGCATATAAGCCTAGCCCAAAGTGCACTGTGGATTGATGAGCCTGGAAATTTTATTTAAACAGAACCTGCTCTTGTGCCCACATACACATCACAGGCAGGGAGGCTGTTTCCTTCCTTTGGAGAAGAGTATGAAGCAGTGGAAAGACATGCAGGTTGATTAACAGTTTGAAAGGCTGCAATGTGAATTCTACTTACTACCAGTTGATACGGTGATTAGTCCTATCTAGTGGGAGGGTTTTACAGGCTCCCATAAACCCACTCAAACCCAAGAATTCCATAGGAATTCAACCAGAGCTTAGGTCACGACTCATAAGGAATGGAGTGGATTTCAAAGTTTGCACCTTCTGATCCTACCAGTAAGTCAAAGGTTCAGTCCAAAGAGCAGGGATCACTGGATAACAATCGGGAATAGAACCCACCCACAACTTTTCCATTCCCTCCCCACAAACCACACTATGTCTCTCCCAAAGCCTGGACATACACAGGTCATTGACATGACTTTTCAACTCTCCATAGATCACTGCTCAAACCTTGGTCCTTCATGGTCTGAATGGCTCTGTGCCACAGTATACAGCTGATCCATCGAGTCACATTGCAGAGTGCCTGACCGTGTAAGTGTATCAATGAGCTAGATTATGTTATTAAGCCTTTTAGTTTTTAAATGTTGTGCTGATATTTCAATTGTATTTAATAGCAAAAGTCTTCCTGTTACTATCTTTTCTTTCAAACTATAAATATTTCTGACATCAAGTTAGAAATATCTGGAAAAGCTAATGCTGGCTGCAAAATATATTGATGAAATTAGCCATATTATTCACAGCTACCGCTCAAATTGAAAGTTGCAATTATGTCAATGGAGTCAAAAGCTCAGAGCTGCCATTTTATAATCGTTTTCAAGAATTGGAACAAAAAGCTCTTAGCTGCAAACTCATCTCATTGGACGCCAATAATATCCTGGAATATTTGACAAGCACATTGCTTAAACTGAAGTGAAGTGAAGAGATCAGTTAGTAGCTGGGCCATGGGAATAGTGCGGGCACAGAGCTGTACGGTCACTGTTCATGTGGAGGATTATTACCAGCACAATCAGGTCAAAGGCACTGCCTCCCATGTTGCAATTTCCAGGTAATTCAATTCAATATCCAAAAGCTCAGTTAACACTCGGTTTAGTATGATTCCCTCATTAGAACTGATGGTCCTTCACAGTCATTGTTGACCAGCAAGAAAAAAGGGGAGAAGAACAGAGAAATCAACAGTCCAGATACATGAAATGCTTCATGTTCACGAAGACAAAAGTGATGGGATCAATAACCTGTGAACCGATTTCAAAACGTTGAACTGAGATGTGAAGAGTTCTGTATACTTTGCAAAAGACCCTGTGGTCAACCATGTGAAACCAATGGGTAAATTGGCCCCTGAACAAAAGCCAAATAAAGGGAAGTATCTAGCAGGAAACCTAGAAAGATAGCTACCGCCTGAAATTTGTTTCAGTGTTCAGACCAGAGATCTAAAAAATATTGGCTGGGGCAGGGACTGAAGCATGATTATTTGACACCCGTGTTGAATTTGGTTTGCAGCATTTTATGACTGTAACTTTGACTTTGTGTGCAGACCTCTAAGGAAATATTAACAGATGTTTTTTGGGGGGGGGGCGATGGGGATGAACCCCCCCCCCCCAACCACACACACACACCCTCCCCGTCACTCAAGTCTTACTTTCTGACAGATAGTTATCCAAAGGGAAAGTGCATTATACTTGCTGAGGGTTTTGTAAGAACATATAGTGACAGAAATAGGGTATTAATGAGCCACATTCACCCCCCCTATTGCTCCGGTTTCAATGTTCAGAAATATCAAATAATTAACGTTATTAAATGAACCTTTCAAATACTGCCAGCTAAAAGAAACATGCAATCTAACAGTCCCTTCAGTTGACCATCATTTGAGGTGGTGAACAATTGTCCTCTCATGCACACAGCTGGGATTACACCCAAACTAGAATGGAGTCAGTAACCCACCCTGCATCCTTTCTCCAATCTTCCACCGATGCCAGAACAATGTGGCGTTAAGCATTTTGTTTCCCTGAGGTGAAGGCCTGTCAGAAGTCAGTCATATTCCGAACCAATAGTAATACTGAGATCTTCTCCCAAAATATGCGTTTCATGAAACCATTTATTCGTGTCCAGCACAACTAAAAGGAAGAGGAAAGCAAAGTTACAATAGCCAAGCTATTTCAATCTGTACCACTGGCTTATTTATTTAACAGGGTGTAATAGTTAGAACAACATTACAGCTAATTGCCCAGGGATTCTGTGCAGCATGCAAGGTCTAGAGACTATGTGTATCTATGCAGGCGCTGTACAATAATTGCAATTTATCACCTGCGACATAGATCAACTTCTTGATGCCCTGGAAAATGATCAATAGAATACAAAGTACAGTCTTTCTGCCAGATCCTCCCTACAATAAAAATGAACTGGAATATGCAAATGCCTGCACTTATTTGGATAATGACATCTTGATATTCCTTTTTAAAACCTAACCAAGTAACTCACCTCCTCTCGACTCATGAAAGCCTGTCCACCATCTACAAGGCACAAGTCAGGAATGTGATGGAATACTCTTGACTGGATGAGAGCAGCTCTAAACAACACTCAAGAAGCTCGATACCATCCAGGCAAAGCAGCCCGCTTGGCAGGAAACCCATCCACCACCTTAAACATTCACTCCTTCCATTTCATCCACTATCCGAAACATTCATTCCCTCCAAAGTGGCAATAGTGTGTACCATCTATAAGATGCACTGCAGCACCTTACCAAGGCTCCTTCGGCAGCACCTTCCAAACTCGTCCCCGTTACCACCTAAAAGGACAAGGGCAGGAGATGCATAGGAACACTACCCACCACCTGCAAGTTCCCCTCCAAATAATACACCATCCTCACTCAGAACCATATCACCACAGGGCAGCATGGTGGCACAGTGGTTAGCACTGCTGTCTCACAGCATTGAGGCCCCGGTTCACTGTCATTATGGAGTTTGCACATGCTCCCAGTGTCTGCATGGGTCTCACCCCCAGAGCAGAATGATTGGCCATGCTAAATTGCCCCTTAATTGGAAAACTAAAAGGAAAAAAACTATACGCATGACTGTGTGGCAAGATTTAACTCCAACTCAATCTAGAAGTTTGATGATACGTCTGTGGTGGGCCGTATCTCAAACAACGACGAATCAGACTACAGGAGGGAGATAAATCACTTGGTTGCATGGTGTACCGAAAACAACCTCTCTCTAAATGTTGGAAAGACCAAGGAACTGATCATTGACTTCAGGCAGCGCAGCACGACACACACGCTCCCGTCTGCATCAATGGCTCAGAAGTGGAGATGGTTGATAGCTTTAAGTTCCTGGAGGTCACCATCACCAACAGTCTGTCCTGGTCCACTCATGTTGATGCAACAGTCAAGAAAGCCCAACGACGTCTCTACTTCCTACGGAAGCTACATAAATTTGGCATGTCTGCATCGACTCTCACAAACTTCTACAGATGTGTGATAGAGAGCATCCTATCCGGCTGCATCACAGCCTGGTATTGCAACTGCTCGGTCCAGGATCGCAAGAAACTGCAGACGATGGTGAACTCAGCCACACAACATCACACAAACTTGCCACCCCCACATTGATTCTGTATACACCTCTCGCTGTCTCAGGAAGGCTGACAGCATTATCAGAGACCCCTCCCACCCAGGCATTGCCTTCTTCCAGACCCTTCCATCAGGCAGAAAGTACAGAAGTCTGAAGACCTGCACATCCAGACATAGGAACAGCTTCTTCCTCACAGCTACAAGACTCCTCAACGACTCCCCTTCGGATTGATCTGTTCCTTGTAAGAACACTATTCACGACGCTCTATGCTGCTCTTGCTCATGTATTTGCTTTGTCTGGCCCCTTGTTCCGCATTGTAAGCAATCACTGTTTTGTCGATGTGCCATTTGTCAATGTTCCCTGTTGATTATTCTTGTGTCTACTACATACGTACTGTGTACGTTCCTCGGCCGCAGAAAAATACTTTTCACTGTACTTTGGTACACGTGACAATAAATCAAGTCAAAAAATCAAAATCAAATCAAATGTCACTGGTCAACATTATGGAGTTCCCGAACAGCATTGTGGGTGCACCTACACCACATGGACTGCAGCAATTCAAGAATGTAGCTCATCATCGTCTCAAGGATGATCAGGGATGGACAATAAATGCTGACCTAGCCAGCTATGCATACATCCCGGAAAAATTAAACAAAGAAACATAATTGAAGTTTAATTTATTTAAGCGCTTTGTTCTAAACACCTTAAGAGTTCAAATCGAGCACGGAAACCAACAGCTCTACGGCGAATCCTTTGTTCTTCAGTATTACTCTTCATTCCATCAAAGCACATCAGTAAAAGTGTATCAGTGACCATATGATTAGAAACCCAAATCTCGAGGGTGAAATTTGCCCTGAGGGGATCAGTACAAGGGCTTTTCAGGCGGTGGCAGCCTTTTCTGGACTTCCTGACGGAGAGGTAGGGAAATAGGCCGATAGCAGCAGCAACCCCCGGGGGGGGGGGGGGGGGGGGGGGAGGAGAAGATTGGGGGGAGGGAGAACTGTGCACATGGGTTTGTGGAGGGTGCTATCTCTCTCTTTTTTGTTTTTTTCTTTTTCTTTGTTTTTGTTCTTTCCTTTTGTTTGAAGTTGCTCTTGAAGCTTGGGGGGGGGGGGGGGGGGGGGGGGGTTATTGTTCATGTGGTGTTACCGCGGTTGTATGTTAAGATGTTTATATTTTGTAAAAATTTCAATAAAAATTATTTTAAAAAAAGAAACCCAAATCTCAAATTGTTTGCTTCCTCCAACTATCGTGTATTCACTTGAGTTAACAGGAATAAAAAGCTAAAATAATTAGTGAGTAACTTTGTACTCACATATTTACACATTTTCAGCCAAGTGATTTTGAGGCGGGCATACTGAATAACTTCAACTGAATAACTTAGAGAAATTAACTGTTGCACTCAATTCATGTTGCTGCTAAATCCACGGTTCAATGTTTCAGTCTAAAAATAATGGGGGACTTCAGAAGTCTATAAATGAGAATAACACAAGCACTCTACAGTTACTGAACCGCCTAATTAGTGATTTTCCTGACAGCAAATCTGAC
Organism: Scyliorhinus canicula; assembly: GCF_902713615.1. Classification (NCBI taxonomy): domain Eukaryota; kingdom Metazoa; phylum Chordata; class Chondrichthyes; order Carcharhiniformes; family Scyliorhinidae; genus Scyliorhinus; species Scyliorhinus canicula. Next base: position 68,968,315 of record NC_052154.1, on the reverse strand, counting down.
AAATTACATTGTGGCATTGATCTAATAATGTGTGCAGGGAGAGTGAAGGAGTCCTTTAGATGCAACTGCTACTAGGAACAACTGTAGTGAATAGAGGCATCATTAAACAAACTAGAAATCACAGCTCTCTGGATTTTTCTTTCTGATACGTGATCATCATAAACAGGAGTTCACTGTGAAGTGGCCGTACACCACTGAGTAACACCAAATGTTTGTCCAGTAAAGATCTCTGGTGGAGACCTAATAGGTTTTTGGGACTTCCAGTCAAAACTTCTTCAAATCTGTATTTCTCAGTTACAATGTAAATAATCCGTCGAAAAGGAAGTCTGCACTTATGGTGCACAAATGGCTTTCTAAATGTGCTGTTTGGTATAAGCTTCCCAGCAACAGTAAATTGTCATATTACGTATCAGTTGAAACCATAGGACATTTATCGTATAAAGTTGTATAAACATCTGAGCATATAGGGGCTTCAAAAAGAACAGTACCAAAACTCTTTAACACTAAATTCTTGTATGTCAGAAAGAAAGAACTTGCATTTACACAGAGATTTCAACAATCTGCGGACATGAGAAAGAGCTATCCAGCCAGTGAGATACTTTTGAAGTGTATTTGCTGTTGTGGTGTAGGAAATATAGCATTACAAATTTACTGGTTAAGGGAGAACTATTAGCCTGGGTACCATGAGAACTCCCCTGCTCTTCTTTGAATATTGTTCCAGGATTTTTTTTAGATCAACTTGCATGGACAGATGGGACCTCAATTTAATGTCTCATCATGAAAGACAGTATATCCAATACCGAAAATTTGCATTTTTATAGCACCTTTAACATAGTAAAATGTCCAACGGTGCTTTGCAGGAGTGTTAGCAGAAAAAAATGATTACTGAGATGCATAGAGAATTTAGGACAGATGGCCAGAAGCTTGGTCATAGTGATAGTTCGTAAGGAGCAATTTAAAGTCATGCGAAGTAGAGAGGCTTAGGGAGGTAACTCCAGAATTTAGGGGGAAGCAGCTGCAGGCACAGTCGGCAATTGTAGAATGATGAAAATGGAGGGGGTGGAAAAGAATTGGAGGGCAGAGATCTCGAAGATTTACAGGGCCAGAGATGAGAAGAGCCAAGGCCATGGAGGGATATCAACACACAGATGCAGACTGGAACCAATGGGGATGAAGTAAACATGGGTGAGGATGAATGGAGCTTGGTGCAAGTTGGAATACAGGCAGGAGAGTATTGCTTGAGCCCAAGTGTATGGACGGTGGAAAGTGGGAGGCTGACCAGGGGAGGATTGGAATACTTGAGTCCAGAGTGAACAAATTCATGGATGAGAGTTTCAGCAGCAGGTGGGCTGAGGCAGAGATGGAAATTCACCATATCAAAGGTGGAAGTGGCAGCCTTGGGAATAGAGAGGACATGGGGTTAGAAGTTCAGTTTACGACTTCCGGTTGCGGCTATGACCAGCTAAGTCGCACGTTTGGCTGCTCCTGTTAGGAAGGTGTTTTCGGGCCGATTGGAGGGCCCCTAACGGCGCTGGAACGGCAATTCCCGGTGGGGGAAGGTTCCCAGAGGAGAACCCCGTCAAATTTATGGTCGTCACCCGAAGTGGGGCAGGAAAAAAAGCGGCAGCAGCTCCCCGAAAAAAGCAGGGGAAGAAATCCAAAATGGCGGCCGGCGGCGCACCCGAGGACTGGAGGAAATGGGCGGAGGAGCAGCAGACCGCTCTCCTGCGCTTCTTCACGGAGCTGAAAGTGGAGCTGCTGGAGTCGATGAACGCGACGACCACCAGGCTGATGGGGGCACAGGCGACCCAAGAGGCGTCAATTCGGGAGCTGCAGCAGGAGATGACTGTGAGGGAGGAGGAGGCCACGGTCCTCGTGGGAAAGGTGGAGGTGCACGAGGCACTCCACCTGAGATGGCAAAACCGATTGGAGGAGATGGATACCCGCATGAGGCGGAAAAACCTGAGGATCCTGGGCCTGGCAGAAGGGCTGGAGGGGTCGGACCTCCAGGGGTATGTGGCAGAAATGCTGGGCTCACTGATGGGGGCAGGGGCCGTCCCTTCGCCCCTGGAATTGGAGGAGGCCTACAGAGTAATGGCCAGGAAGCCAAGAGCAAACGAACCCCCGAGGGCGGTGCTGGTTCGGTTCCAGCGATTCAGTGACCGGGAGAGGGTGCTGAGGTGGGCCAAGAGAGAGAGGAGCAGCAAATGGGAGAACTCGACGGTGAGGATCTTTCAGGACTGGAGTGCGGAGGTGGCAAAGCGGCGGGCCCGGTTCAACCGGACGAAGGCGGTGCTGCATGCCAAGAGAATTAGATTCGGGATGCTGCAGCCAGCACGCTTGTGGGTGACCTACAAGGACCAGCACCACTATTTCGAGTCCCCGGAGGAGGCGTGGGCCTTTGTCCAGGAAGAAAAGCCGGACTCGAACTAGAACCAGGGGATACGTGGCGGCCGTTGCCGCTCTGGTACTTTAAGCTGGACACGTGGCTTTCTGTTGGTTGGATTTTCACTTGGCCGTATTTTTGGACCCTTTTTGTTCTCTATACCAGTTTTTTCTCTCTTTTTCCTGTTACTTATAATGTTATGGTGGGGGGGGGGGGGGGGGGGGGGGGGGGGAGTGCCGGGGGTATGTGTTCCTTGTGGGGTTTTTGGTTGTTTTGTATTTATCAGTGGGAGATCGGGGACGGGGGTGGAACTGAAGATGGAGGGGCGGGGAGGGGCAGGGCGAAAGCGCGGGCTTTCCTCTGGTTTCCCGCGCACGGGGCAGAGGAGGGAGGGGGGTGGGAGTAAGGGGCGTGGTCAGCAATGGCTCCCTTTCCCGCGCTGGAGCGGGGTCAAGGAGGGGTGGTAAGGGGGGGACGTCCCCCATGCCGGGAGGAGCCGGAGTGTGGCAGGGGCAGCCGGGTCAGCGTAAACCAGCTGACTCACGGAAGTACTATGGAGGGTGCGTCGCGGCTAGGAAGGGTCCTAGCCTAGGGGAGGGGGGGGGGGGGGGGGGGGAGGGGGAGGGGGGAAGGGGGGGGCCACCGGGTTGCTGCTGAAAAGGCCAGGGAGGAGAAGTTGAGGACTGGAGGGGTGGGGGGGGGGGGGGGGCCATCGCCATGGGGAGCGGGTCAGAAAGGGAGGGCTGACCCGGGGCGAGCAGGAGACAGGATATGGCTAGTCGGCGGGGGAAAGGGGCGGGCTGCCCTTCGACCCGCCTGATCACTTGGAATGTGAGGGGGCTGAATGGGCCGGTCAAGAGAACGAGAGTAATCTCGCATTTGAAGGGGCTGAAGGCGGATGTAGCAATGCTACAAGAGACCCATTTGAAGGTGGCGGACCAGGTCCGCCTGAGAAGGGGGTGGGTGGGACAAGTGTTCCACTCAGGACTGGACGCAAAGAACCGAGGGGTGGCGATCCTGGTAGGGAAGAGGGTGTCGTTCGTGGCGGCGGAGGTGGTGGCGGATAAAGAGGGTAGATATGTCATGGTGAAGGGTAGGCTGCAGGGGGAGAAAGTGGTGATGGTTAATGTGTATGCCCCGAATTGGGACGACGCTGGCTTCATGAGGCGCCTACTGGGCCTCATTCCGGACCTGGAGGCAGGGGGCCTGATCATGGGGGGGGACTTCAACACAGTGCTGGACCCCGTGTTGGACAGATCGAGTTCAAGGACGAGTAGGAGGCCGGCAGCGGCAGAAGTGTTAAAGGGGTTTATGGAGCAGATGGGAGGGGTGGACCCCTGGAGGTTTGGGAGGCCGAGGGCGAGGGAGTATTTCTTTTTCTCCCATGTCCACAGAGTCTATTCTAGAATTGACTTTTTTGTATTAAGCAGGGGACTGATCCCGAAAGTACGGGAAGTGGAGTACTCGGCCATAGCGGTCTCAGACCACGCGCCACACTGGGTAGATTTGGAAATGGGAGAGGTGCGAGACCAGCGTCCGCTGTGGCGTCTGGATGTGGGGTTGCTGGCGGATGAGGAGGTGTATAAGAGGGTCCGGAAGAGCATTGAGAGATATCTGGACATTAATGACACGGGGGAGGTGCAGGTGGGGATGGTATGGGAGGCCCTGAAGGCGGTGATCCGGGGGGAGCTGATCTCCATACGGGCACATAGGGAAAGGAGGGAGAGACAGGAGAGGGAGAGGCTGGTGGGGGAGCTTCTGGACGTGGATAGGAAATATGCGGAGGCACCAGAGGAGGGGCTGCTGGGGGAACGGCGTAGTTTGCAGGCTAAGTTTGACCTGTTGACCACCAGAAAGGCGGAGACACAGTGGAGAAGGGCGCAGGGCGCGATTTATGAGTATGGGGAGAAGGCGAGTAGGATGCTGGCGCATCAGCTCCGCAAGCGGGATGCGGCTAGAGAAATTGGGGGAGTGAGGGAGAGGGGTGGGAACATAGTGCAGAAGGGGCCAGAAGTAAATGGGGTTTTCAGAGACTTCTATAAGGAGCTGTATCGGTCAGAGCCGTCGACGAGGGGAGGGGGGATGGAGGGCTTCTTGAACAAACTGAGGTTCCCCAAGGTCCAAGAGGAGCTGGTAGAGGGGCTGGGGGCGCAGATAGGGCTAGAGGAGCTAGTCAAGGGGATTGGGCATATGCAGTCGGGGAAGGCGCCGGGGCCAGACGGGTTCCCGGTGGAATTTTACAAAAAATATGCGGATCTGGTGGGCCCTGTGCTGGTGCGAGCCTTCAACGAGGCATGGGAGGGGGGGGCTCTGCCCCCGACAATGTCGCAGGCACTGATCTCTCTGATCTTGAAGCGGGATAAGGACCCCGTGCAGTGTGGGTCATATAGGCCTATCTCGCTCCTGAATGTGGATGCCAAGCTGCTGGCAAAGATCCTGGCTACCAGGATAGAGGATTGTGTGCCAGGGGTGATACACGAGGACCAGACGGGTTTTGTGAAAGGGCGGCAGCTTAATACGAACGTGCGGAGACTGCTAAACGTCATCATGATGCCGGCAGTGGAGGGGGAGGCGGAGATAGTGGTGGCATTGGACGCGGAGAAAGCATTTGATAGGGTGGAGTGGAAGTACCTGTGGGAGACGCTGGAGCGGTTTGGATTTGGGGAGGGATTTATTAAATGGGTGAAGCTGCTCTATTCGGCCCCGACGGCAAGTGTAGTGACGAATGGTAGGAGATCGGAGTATTTTGGGCTCCACCGGGGGACCAGACAGGGGTGCCCCTTGTCCCCCCTGCTCTTCGCACTGGCAATTGAACCGTTGGCGATGGCACTGAGGGGCTCAGGGGGGTGGAGAGGGCTGACAAGGGGCGGGGAGGAGCACCGGGTATCGCTATACGCGGACGACCTGCTGCTATACGTGGCAGACCCAGAAGGGGGAATGCCGGAGGTGATGGAACTGCTAGCAGAATTCGGGGACTTTTCGGGGTATAAGCTAAACTTGGGTAAGAGTGAGGTATTTGTGATACACCCAGGGGACCAGGAAGAGGGAATCGGGAGACTCCCGTTGAAGAGAGCAGGAAAGAGTTTTAGATATTTAGGGGTGCAGGTGGCAAGGAACTGGGGGACTCTCCACAAGTTGAACTTCTCTAGGCTAGTGGAACAGATGGAGGAGGAATTTAAAAGGTGGGACATGGTGCCGCTGTCGCTGGCGGGCAGAGTGCAGTCCGTTAAAATGACGGTCCTCCCAAGGTTTTTGTTTTTATTTCAGTGCTTGCCCATCTTGCTCCCTAGGGCCTTCTTCAAAAAGGTGACGAGCAGCATCATGAGCTACGTGTGGGCGCACGGCACCCCAAGGGTGAGGAGGGTCTTCTTGGAGCGGAGTAGGGAGAGTGGAGGGCTGGCATTACCCAACCTTTCGGGGTATTACTGGGCGGCTAATGTGTCGATGGTGCGCAAGTGGATGATGGAAGGGGAGGGGACAGCTTGGAAACGAATGGAGAGGGCGTCCTGTGGCAACATAAGCCTGGGGGCCCTAGTAACGGCGCCATGGCCGCTCCCTCCCACGAGGTACACCACGAGCCCGGTGGTGGCGGCCACCCTCAAGATCTGGGGGCAGTGGAGGCGACACAGGGGGGAAGTGGGAGGTCTGATGGAGGCACCGTTAAGAGGGAACCATAGATTCATCCCGGGGAACATGGACGGGGGATTTCAGAGCTGGCACAGGGTGGGTATCAGGCAGCTGAAGGATCTGTTTGTAGATGGGAGGTTTGCGAGCCTGAGAGAGCTGGAGGAGAAATTCGGGCTCCCCCGGGAAACATGTTTAGACATTTGCAGGTGAAGGCATTTGCTAGACGCCAGGTGGAAGGGTTTCCCTTGCTCCCCAGTAGGGGGGCGAGCGATAGGGTGCTCTCGGGGGTCTGGGTCGGAGGGGGGAAGATATCGGACATATACAAAGTAATGCAGGAGGCGGAGGAGGCATCAGTAGAGGAGCTGAAAGCCAAGTGGGAGGGGGAGCTGGGAGAGCAGATAGAGGATGGGACATGGGCGGATGCCCTGGAGAGGGTTAATTCTTCCTCCTCGTGTGCGAGGCTTAGCCTCATTCAATTTAAGGTGCTACATAGAGCCCATATGACGGGGACAAGGATGAGTCGGTTCTTTGGGGGTGAGGATAGATGTGTCAGGTGTTCGGGAAGCCCAGCGAACCATGTCCATATGTTTTGGGCATGTCCGGCACTGGAGGAGTTCTGGAAGGGGGTGGCAAGGACGGTGTCGAGGGTGGTGGGATCCAGGGTCAAACCAGGATGGGGACTAGCGATCTTTGGGGTTGGGGTGGAGCCGGGGGTACAGGAGGCGAGAGAGGCCGGAATATTGGCCTTTGCGTCCCTAGTTGCGCGAAGAAGGATACTGATACAGTGGAAGGACGCGAGGCCTCCAAGCGTGGAAACTTGGATTAATGACATGGCAAGCTTTATCCAGTTGGAAAGGGTCAAATTCGCCCTGAGAGGGTCGGTACAAGGGTTCTTCAGGCGGGTGGCAGCCTTTCCTCGACTTTTTGGCTCAAAGATAGGGTGCAGAGGTCGCAGCAGCAGCAACCCGGGGGGGGGGGGGGGGGGGGGGGGGGGGGCAACAACGGGTGTGGTGGGTTATTTAAGGTTGTAATGCGGACAAATTTGTTCGCAGTTCATGTTTGATGTTAATTGTTGCTTTGTTTGTTTTTTGGGGGGGGGGGAGGGGGGGGGGGGAGGGACAGCGCGCGCGGGGGGTCGGGCGGGGGGGGGATATCTGTTAAGAGGGAATCTTGTGTAATAGTCTATGGTTAGGGGGGGTAAATATTTTCATGTAAAAAAAATCTCTTCAATAAAAATTATTTAAAAAAAAACAAATATAAAAAAAGAAGTTCAGTTTACTATCAAATAGGTCACCACAGTTGCAGATCCTTTAGCTCAGCCTCAGACAGTGGTCAGGAAGGGGGGGGGGGGGGAACTGGTGTTCAGGGAATGGCGTTTGCAGCATGGTTTGAAGGCAATTATTTCAGTCTTCCCACTTATTAATTAATGGACGTTTCTGGTCATGTAATGCCAGATAGGAGAGAAACAGTGTGACAAATCAGAGGTGGAGGGTTTGGTAAGTGGTGCCGAGGTAGAGCTTGGTCTGTATTCATGTGACATTTGTCTATGTTTTTGGATAATGTCGCAGTTTGCTTTTTCGGCTGGATTTTCTGAGTGTTCCACCTGATTCCACTTCAAGGCATAAAGTCCCATGTCATATACTTTGTGTAGAATTTGACTGGTAACCAGGCAACAAAACAAGTTTACTTTAGTCTTTATCTCTTAGGCTAGACAAACCGCAGCAGACTTGTTGAACACCAATAATTCCCTCCAAGGCAAACCAGGAAGGATATTCTAGTTAAATGATATTCTTTCTTTCCCCTGCAATCTTCCCCAGTATGATGGGCAACTGAAAGCAAGGCTGGAATCAACCAAGTACCAACACCGTCACCAATAAATGCAAACATTGTGAAGCTGGTCACATTTTTGTCTAGCTCCCAACTTACACAAACATTTGTGCGTATAACTCCCATAATGGAACGGCGGTGCAGTGGTAGCACTACTACCTCATGGCGCCAAGGACCTGGGTTCGGTCCAGGCCCCGGGTCACTGTCTCTGTTTGCACCTTCTCCCTGTGTCTGCGTAGGTCTCACCCCCATAACCCAAAGTTGTGCAGGATAGGTGGATATGAAACGCTAAATTGCCCCTTAATTGGAAAAAACATGAATTGGGTACTTTAAATTTACAAAAAAAATAAAGTTTAACTAGTGGGAAAGGAAAGAATCTCTGGTTCTGACAAAACATGACTGGCTGTAGAAGGTAACACTACATCAGTAAACCCAGAACAGCCGGGGGGAGGAGCGATTGGAGCTATATCTCCTAAAATGTTCTCTCCTGTCCTAGTGTGTCACTTGTGGATCAATTAACTTGCAACCTGCACATCTGCAGTGATATAGTACATGGGGTAAGGGGAAACACAAAACCATATCCCCCACCCTATTAATTATTTTTCAGTTTGGTCGCTCAGTGGGCAGTCTGAAAATTCAGGCAAGGAACTGAGAATTAAGAAACGAGTGCACCTGACTTTAAAACAAAATTCATTTATAATAATTTGAAAGTGGAAATCATATAGGAAAAGCTTAAAAGTGTTTGGATAAAGACATACAATAATGATCTGGATAAAGGCATCACGGAATAGTCTGCAGGTTTATTGGATGAAACCAGGATGTGTGGGATTTGGGTCCTGTCTGCCAGCAGATCCACACACATTGGGGGAATTGGAATTGGGCCCCTGCCTGGCAGATCACTTTCAAATCAATAACAGCAGAAAGCATTTGGGCTGAGGTTGTGTATTCAAGGTTCAGAATGTCCAATTCACCTAACAAGCACATCTTTCAGGACTTGTGGGAGGGAGCCAGAGCACCCAGAGGAAACACACGCAGACACAGGGAGAACATGCAGACTCCATACAGTGACCCAAGCTGGGAATCGAACCCAGGTCCCTGGCACTGTGAAACAACAGTGCTAACCACTGTGTTACCATTGTCCAACCCTAATTGCCCTTGGAAATGGTGGCGGTGAGCAGCCTTCTTGTGTGAACAGATGCTTCTCTGACTGTAGAATGTTCAGTGGGGTTCCCTGGTGGTCACTATTAGGATCACTGCTTCCCTGTATAAACAAACTGGATTTAGGCATTAATTGCACAATTTTGAAGTTTGTGGGCGATATAATTTTACAAAAATTGACAATGTAGTAAATAGTGAAGATATTAACAGACTTCAGGAGGACATGTAAAATGGGCAGACATATGGCAGATGCAATTTAATGTGGGTGTATGTGAAGTAATGCATTTTGGGAATGATCAGCATGTATAGACACTACAATGTCTAGATTTATGCTATTTTGAGGGAAGTGCAAAAACAGAGCGACCTGGGGGTGCACATTCACATATCTTTGAAAGTGATAGGACATGCTGATAAGGCAGTAAAGAAAGCACGGAACATTTTTGTCAACTGAGAAATTGAATAGAAAAAAACCCAAAGAAGTCTTGCTAAACAATTAAAAGTAACTGGTTAGCCACAGCTGGAGTATTATATACAATTCTGGATTATTTTAGGAAGGATACTACTGACGAAGCTGACCATTATGGTACCAGAGACATGGGATTTCAGTTATATGGAGAGACTGGAGAAGCTCCTGACAACAGTGGTGATGGTAAGGGGGAAGCAAATAGAAGTGCTCAAAATTGTTAAAGGTCTTGATCGACTGGCAGGAAGGTCAGTAACCAAAGAACACAGATTTAAGATAACTGCTAAAGAACCAGAGGCAAGGATATTTTATTTATTTATTTTTACACAGCAAGATTTGGAATACACTGCAAGAAAAGTCAGTGGAAACAGATGAAATAGGATTTTACAAAAGAGAATTACAGAAATACTTGAAGGGGAAGTCAGGAGGAATTGGTTCCTCTGGCAAATGGGTCAGAAACCAGAGGTCACAGATATAAAAGAGTTAAAGGTGAAATGAAGCAAAGTATTATTAAAATTTTAACATACTACCTGAAAAGGTGGTGGAATCACATTCCATGGGAACTTTCAAAAGGCAACTGGACATGTTACTTGAAGAGAATTAATTTGTAGAGTAAAGGAACTAAATTGGTCAGCTTTTCAAAGCATCAATACAGATATGACAGTCTGAATAGCCACCTTCTGTGCTAAAGGATTAGGTTTAGTATAAATTAGGAAAGAATTTGATGCTAGCTGCCAGGAAGTAACACCACCCAGAAAATAATTGATCTTTGGAATAGGCTGCCTATACATGTGACGAGTGTGGACTCACTAAAAGCCTTTAAAGGGATTTGAACAAGGTGGTGGACAATATCAGGTATCAAAATCTCTTGGAGCTGTCTCTTGGATTGCATTTTTTGGAGAGGGGTTTCCCAAACGTTTTTGCCCCCTCGACATTGGCACAAAACTTTCATTCCGGCTGTGTCTCTCTCCCAGGAGATTGTGCGTCTCCAAGGGTGGGTTAATTTACCTGGAGGTTGTGGTATAATCGGGATGGGACCTGGTGGATGGGTTGACTGATTTTATTCAGCCTTTTTTGCATGTTCCCAAGTAAAAAGATTAAATATACTATAATGCAATAACAGAGAGTGCACTCCAAGTTGCACTGAAATAATTCTCTTGCAGGAACAGTACAGTACCGCACATAGTCAATTAAAAAATTGACAATTACTAATTGATGCAATGATTTCTCTTTTTGTTTTAAAAGTACCATAACTTAGAAACAATTTACTTGAAATGCAACACGGTCTGGGTTTTGCTCTGTTGGATTTTTTAAAATAACAATTCATATTGTTCAACTAGTACATGACACAGGCTCTTGAATAAATGCAATTTTTTTTCTAATGAATCTCTGTTTATAGCAGCAGTACACCATGTTTATTTTGTAAATGATGAAAGTTCCATGATTTGTGTGCCAAGGCATGGCTGTATGTGTGATATTATAAATAAAAGTTAAGCTCCAGTTTAGTATTTTGTTGCATTCTTCAGGTGCCTTCTAAAATAATAGTGGTGTCCTGGGACCAAATGTTTCAGCCATCTGTCATGCGATTGGTACCTTTGCTTTGCATGATACACATGGGTTAATGGTTGACTAGTAATGTGTTATTCTATAATAGTACAGGTTTGGCTCAGTGCCTGTGGCTTTTCAAACTGTACTATCTTTAACAAGCAGAGAAACGCCCACTTAACACTTAAAAACATCAGGCCTTTCCTACATGCACTAACAAATACTTGACTGCAGTTCCACTACAATCAATGAGCTGAATTCCTGATGAACTTGGATTCTTTGTTGGCCTCTGTGCTATTGAGGTTCTCTCTTCAATTAACCATCTATAGGATCCAACTAGATTGACTATCAATTATTTAAATATATGTTATTCAATTTTTTTTTTTGCCCCTTCCTCTATTAAAGCAGTGTCTCACACTGGGTTATTTTTGCTACAATGCCCACGGTCCTTCTTCACCCATTGTTGATGGTGTGCAACAAAATAGGGAGAGATAGAATTGCCCACGACACGGGGCATCTACACATACTTCTCAGTGGGGGGGGGGGGGGGGGGGGGTCCAAACACAAGGACATTTCCAACCATTTTCTTGTCTTCCTTGCCACTCACAATTGTCTAGCTCCTTCTAAGTACACATTCTGGGGAAAAGCTCTCCAAGGTTACTCATACTTTCAAACTCACAAGTGCCTGACCCATCATTCATTGAATATCATAGAATTTACAGTGCAGAAGGAGGCCATTTGGCCCATCAAGTCTGCACCAGCACCTGGAAAGAACACCCTAACCAAGCCCACACCACCACCCCACCCTGTAACACAGTAACCCCACCTGACCTTCTTTTGGACACCAAGGACAATTTAGCATGGCCAGTCCACCTAACCTGCACTGCGGACTGTGGGAGGAAACCGGAGCACCCAGAGGAAACCCACGCAGATGCGGGGAGAACGTGCAGTCTCCGCACAGACAGTGACCCAAGCCAGGAATCGAACCCGAGACTCTGGAGCTGTGAAGCGACTGTGCGACCGTGCCACTCACAACAGTGGAAATTATTTCTGCCCTCCTCCTCCTCTTCATGTTTCCTCCAATCGGTTAATTCACAACAAATTTAACGAAGGATTAAATCTGGACATTGTCATGGTGTAACCGCCTTTGGATTTCATAGATATCATAGAATTTACAGTGCAGAAGGAGGCCATTCGGCCCATCAAGTCTGCACCGGCTCTTGGAAAGAGCACCCTACCCAAGGTCAACACCTCCACCGTATCCCCATAACCCAGTAACCCCACCCAACACTAAGGGCAATTTTGGACACTAAGGGCAATTTATCATGGCCAATCCACCTAACCTGCACATCTTTGGACTGTGGGAGGAAACCGGAGCACCCGGAGGAAACCCACGCACACACGGGGAGGATGTGCAGACGCCACACAGACAGTGACCCAAGCCGGAATTGAACCTGGGACCCTGGAGCTGTGAAGCAATTGTGCTATCCACAAGGCTACCGCGCTGCCCTTAAATTTGATTTAATCTGACACTTTTTTTTGATTTTTAATAAAATTAGAGTACCCAATTATTTTTTTCCACTTAAGGGGCAATTTAGCATGGCCAATCCACCTACCCTGCACATCTTTGGGTTGTGGGGGTGAGACTCCCGCAGACATGGGGGGAATGGGCAAACGTCACACGGACACGGGATCGAACGCGGGTCCTCAGCGTTGTGAGACAGCAGTGCTAACCACTGCGCCACCGTGCCACCCTCTATTGTGAAACTTCTACATCCTATAATGGTTGAGAGACATTTTAAAAAAGCAAAATCTGAAATATAACTTGTCCTGGTTTTAAGATCACAAAGGGTACTTTATTTCTTCTTTCCACAATCACTCTGTACAAGGTAAACATGGCCTGTTTAGTTGGGGGTCCAGCTGTAAAATTTAGTTCAAAATATTAGACTCTGTCAGAAGACGATGGTATAAAATGATTCCATTGTTCAGAAACTATCTGAAATGACTCGGTGCACACACAATCAGATCTCCTGTCTGTTGTGGTCATTTGATCTCCAACCCAACAATAAATGTGCAATTCAAATATAATGCCGCATTGAGGGACCAGCTAACACCACTGACAGACTGCCTTTATTTTTGATGCACAAAGTGAATTATCCAGTATTAAACTCCAATAGCTCACTGGGCTGGTTTTCAATAGCAGTTCAACCACTGTCAAAGCGAGGCTTGGGACACAGCCAATCGAAATTCAGCGTGCACATTAATCCCTGACTGACAACTGATTGCATAATACTAAATTGTAATGTTCCGTTTCCAAGCAGCACAGAGTGTTTGGTGACAAGCCTGAATTGTTTAATGCAATCAGATACAAGTATAGTCCTGTGGGAACCCTGGACTCAATGTATAATCTTGGTCCCGAAGAATAAGACTGTAAAATTTAGCTGTAACGTGAAGTTTAGGAGTCATCACTTCTTTCCAATGTTATAAATATTTGGGAGAGTTGCGAGTGTGTATATAGTACTTACTGATCTGCCCAGGGTACACAATGGCTTCCAGAGAAGAACATTCGTAATAGCATTCTGCTGGAGGTTCTAGTTTCCAGTGTTTGATGCCTCTGATTTGGGCCTGCCATGAGGGATTATCAACATCATCAATCTAAAAGGAAAAAAAAAGTTACTAAATCATTTTAACATCAAATGTAAGGAACGCATATGGTTAAAGTTCAACGGTCATGATCTGTACGTAGTAACAGGTCAGATAGCTTAAGATGATAGGCTTGGACTCGGCCTATATTTGTAATGTGAGGCAGGTGAAGGAAAATAAACTTGTGTGATGTATTCATAATCTGCATGTTTGGAATTATTGAAACCTAAAACGGCTTCAGAAAGTGCAATTTGGGTGTGAAGGCCAAAACTGACTCAAACACAGCTAAGCAAACCACCCCCACTCTTCCAGTGGTGTCAGTCTAGGCTCCAACTCCACAGTCAGGTTTCATTTGCGTAATAACTGCTTCAGACCAACAGCTGTACTGTAAAAACCCACTAAAACCCATTCCCTAAACAAATATTATAGAACTGGGGAATTAAAGAGACAGCTTCATATTCACCTTCAAGATGAAGCTCTTTCATATGAGCATACGAATTAGGAGGAGTGGGACATTCGACTTCTCGAGCCTGCTCTGCCATTTGATAACTTCATGATGTGGAGATGCCGGCGCTGGACTGGGGCGAGCACAGGTGAACCACCTGAGGAAGGAGCTGTGCTCTGAAAGCTAGTGATTCGAAACAAACCTGTTGGACTTTAACCTGGTGTTGTAAGACTTCTGTGATAAATTCACGGCTGATACGATTGTCGCTTCAAACTCTCCTTTCCTGCCTATCCCTTTGACTCCTTTTTCCTATTTCCACTTAACCTTTCTGTATGGCAGTTTTAAATCTTAAAACCAGCAATATAATTAAATGAGCTTCATACAAGGACACAATTAGAATGTCTTAAAATGATTTAAAATGTCAATTCCAGCATTCCTATTCTATAGTCATTTTAGTGATGGAGCAAAAGGGAAAGAAAAATCTGAACCCTAAATGGAGCTCTCGGAGCCTGCTACTGAATTTCATCAGGGGCAGTCTTCAATGAGAGTCATTGATTGGGGTGCACCACAGCTGCAGTTCGGGTTCCCTGAAAGACCCCACTTGTGCCAATTTCCTGCACAAAGGCTCCAATGTGGAAACGGCTGAGGAGTGCCCAATGCTGGGTGGGCTACGGGATCTGTGATGAGGAAGTGGTTTTTAAGGTAGTGCATTGGGTCCATTCCTGTTGCCACCAGGTCTTTGCTGTTATTCCTTCCCACGGTGGTCTTAGTCATATAGGCTGGTGTGATGGGAGGCGAGCAGCAGGTGGATTGGTAAGGTCCTTGTGAGGTGGCAGACTTCAGTTGATGTAAATCAGGCTGTATAACCGTACAACAGAACCCATTTTCTTTTAAAGGCAAAGTATGCTTAAATTCCAGTGCCACACACCTGCAGAGGACCTGGAAGGCCAGAACAGGTTGCTCCAGGTCTTGTTTTGTCTCTCTTGGATTGGAGCATGCTATGACATTGTTGGACTCGGAGAACCAAGTTGTATTATTTGCATAACCAAATTGATCAGCTTAAAGGTTGTTATGACAAAAACCACACTGCATGGACCATAAGTGGAATTACAGTCACCAAATTAACAATCCTTTATTGTAAATAACCACTAAATAGGCACTGAATATAAAAAAATAGGGAAGAGATGCTGAATTTGTGCAAGACATTGGTTAAGGCACAGAATAGAGTATTTTGTGCAGGAGGTTATTTCAGCCCTGGAAACAAATACAGCAATGAATCAAAAGATTAATACCAGGAATTAAATATTTGAGGAAGTTCAAAAAATTATGGCTTTTTACAAATTCGGACAAAGAAGGTTGAGACGGGGCCTAACAAAGGGTTTTAAAAATCATGAAAGGTTTGAGAGCGGTAGAAAACTTATTCCCATTGATTGATGAATCAATAACAAATGCAACAGTCAGGACTATCATTAGTTAGAAGAATGAAGGGGAAATGTAAAATAATGTTTTGCTCATAGAGGGGTTATTGAAATATAAAAACAAGTGGCTATTGAGACAGGACACAGTCACCGTTGAAAAGAAAAATGGCTTAGTATTTGAAATGGAAAATTATAAAAGGGAAACAGGGAAAGGGAAGAGAACCAGGATTAGAACAGATAGTATCCACTTCAGAGTTAGTACTGAGCCCAATCTCTTCTTTTGTACTGTTATTCCATGAAGTATACTTAACAGTCTTTCTAGTTCAGTCCTTGTCGATTGAAAATTATTTTTAAATTGGTTTTATTTGATTATGGAGTGATGATGACGTTTTAGAAGAACTGACTCAACAGCATGGTAAAATAGGAGGCATAGGAGAGACTATCTCCATGCCGTGTCTTTGGAACCTTTTTTTTCAATAAGTACATAGGACTTCCTATACTCTGGATTCCTCGTCAGTACAAGTTCCATTGACAGGGCAGACCTACAAAAGGTGATGACATAGTGATGGACATTCAGTGGGAATGCTCTTGGGAGTCTTCAACAATGACTCCTGACGCAAACTTATGATGGAATGGAAGTTATTTGATGAAGCAGCTGGAGATGATGGGACACTACCATGAAGAACTCCTGAGGCTGAGATGATAGGCTTCCAATGTTCACATTCATCTTCCTTTCTGCTGGGTATGACTCCAGCCAGTGAAGAGCTTTCCCCTGACCCGCACTGGCATTGTTTCTGGAAAGGTAGAATTGAAAAGTAGAGAAACTCTGCTCAAATTGTAGTGAACCTTGGTTAGGCCATACCTGGGGTACTTGTCATCAGTTTTGGCTGCCACTGACAGGGCAGACCCACAAGAGCGAGTGACACAGTGGGGAACAGCCGTGGGAGACTTCAACGAGTCTCATGGGGCTGGTTTAGCACAGGGCTGGTTTAGTACAGGGCTAAATCGCTGGCTTTTAAAGCAGACCAAGGCAAGCCAGCAGCACGGTTCAATTCCCGTACCAGTCTCCCCAACAGGCGCCGGAATGTGGCGACTAGGGGCTTTGCACAGTAACTTCATTTGAAGCCTACTTGTGACAATAAGCGATTTTCACTTCATTTAATTTCAAAATGTCCAATTGCTTATTTGGCAGACCAGCAGCCTCTCTTTTTAAGAGAAAAGAGAGCTAGTCTGTTTCTCATTTCCTGATGGGCATAACTTTGTATTTCTGTAACATCTCTAAATCTTTTGACACCTTCTCCAGTGACTCTAAATTGTTTTTAATACATGGCAACCAGACCCCATGAAGTATAATGGCTCTCAAGAACGTAATAGGAGTAGACCATTTTGCCCCCTCAAACCTGCTCCACAATTCAGTAAGATAATGTCTGTTCCAACTGTCATCTTAACTCCACTTTCCTGCTTTCTCATCATAACCCTCAACTCCTGTCAATTAAAAATCTATCCAACTGTGCCTTGAATATATTCAATGATCCAGCCTCCATTGCTCTCTGGGGAAAATAATTCCAAAGATTAACAACCCTTAAGAGAAGTAATTCTTCCTCACCTCCATTTTAAATGGAAGGCCACTAATTTTTAAACTGTACAGCCTAGTTCTAGATTCCCACAAAGGGTAAAGTCTCTCAGCATCGAGCATGTCATGACCTCTCAGAATCTTATATGCTTCAATAAGATCACTTCTCATCATTCTATCTCCAATGGAGATGGGCCCAACCTACTTGAAGTTTCCTCACAGGACAAACCCCACAAGGTAAACCACTCATCCCAGAATAAGCCCACTGAACCCTCTCTGAACTGCTCCCAAAGGAGGTACCCCCCCCCCCCCCCAACACGCCTTGAGTAAGGTGATCAACATAGTACTTGAGGTGTAGTATCACCAATTCCCTGTACAGTTGCAGCAAGACTTCCTTACCTTTATACTCCACCCCCTGCAATAAAGGCCAACGTTCTATTTTCCTTCCGAATTACTTTCTATACCTACACGCTGACCTTTTGTGCTTTATGTACAAGGACACTCAAATCCCTCTTTCATGCAGCATTCCATAGTCTCACCATTTAAATAACATTATGCTCTTCTATTTTTCCTGCCAAAGTGGATAACCTCACATGTTCCCCACATTATACTTCATCTGCCAATTGTTTGCCTACTCACTTCATTGATCTATATCCCATTGAAGACTCAGATCAAACGTTGGTATTGAAATTGAAAAAGAGTCAAGCGGGCTCGAAGCTTTAACTGTGCTCCTTACAGATGCTGCCAGACCTGCTGGTTTTTTCCAGCATCCTCTGTTCTTGGTTTCAGATTCCAGCATCTGTGGTATTTTGCCTATTTTATGGGTATGTAAATATTCTGCTGATTACCACACATCACCCTCCCTCAGCTGACAAATCAATACTATCCAAGTTACACACCACTTGGAAGAACTGAGGGTAGCAAGGACACAGAATGTACTCCGGATAAGAGATTCACATCCATCACCAATAGTGGCTAGGTAGCATCATTCTTGTCCAAGCTGACCAAGACCTGAGGATATACCTGCCAGGCTGGGCATGCATCAGGTAGTGAAAGGGCCAACTGCAGAGAAAAACCTCTTTGCCAATCTACCTGCCGTAAAAGCATCTTGTCCATGATAACATTGTTAAGAGTGATCATCCACAGTCCTTGTGGATACGAAGTTCCATCTTCACGTGGAGGACATCCTCCTCACATTGGGCAGCTCAAAATTGCTTTTGGTCCCATTGTCTTTATAAAATCCTGCTCGATCTTCCAATATACCCTTTCCTACAGCCAGTCAGTCTAACCTCAGTGGTGGGGAAGCTATTGGAAGCAATTCTGAGAGACAGAATTAATCTGCATTTGGAGAGGCAGGGATTAATTGAGAACTGTCAGCATGGTTTTGTTAAGGGGAGGTCATGACTGATTGAATTTTTTAGAAGAGGTGACCAGGTGTGTAGATGAGCGAAATGCATTTGACGTAGGTCCCACATGGGTGATTGAAAGCAAAGGTAAGAGCCCATGGGATCCAAGGAAATTTGGCAAACTGGATCCAGAATTGGCTGAGTGGCAGAAGCATGAGGCAGTGGGGTCCCACATGGATCAGTGTTGGGCCCTGAGCTGTTTGGGGTTTATATAAATGATTTAGACATGAATGTAGGAGGGTTGATCAGTAAGTTCGCGGGTGATATGAATATTGGTGGAGTGGTAAATAGTGAGGAGGATAACTTTAGATTACAGGAGGATATAGATGGGCTCATCAGTGGTAAATGTAATTCAATCTGGATAAGTATGAGTAATGCACTTGGGCAGGATAAACAAGGCAAGGGAATACAAATGGCAGAACCCTGGAAAGTACAGAGAATTAGAGGACCCTTGGTAGTAGAGCAGGCGGATGCAGTGGTTAAGGCGGCATATGGTACACTTGCGTTTATTAGCCGAGGCATTGCGTTTAAGAGCAGGGACGTTATGCTGGAACTGTATAAAATGTTGGTTAGGCCCCAGCTGGAGCATGGGGAGTAGTTCTGAATCCACATGTGATAGCACTTGAAAGGGTGCAGACGAGATTTACCAGGATGTTGCCTGGGCTAGAGTTTCAGTTATGAAGAGAGATTGGATAGACTGGGGTTATTTTCCTTGGAGCAGAGGAGCGACATGATTGAGATGTAAAAGATTAACATAGATAAAGTAGACAGGAAGAAACTTTTCCCCTTGGTGGAGGGATCAATGACCAGGGAGCATAGATTTAAAGTAAGGCGCAGGTTTAGAAGGGATGTGAGGAAAACCTTTTTTCACCCAGAGGCTGGTGGGAGTCTGGAACTCACTGCCTGAAAAGGTGGTGGTGGCAGAGACCCTCATAGCATTTAAGAAGTATTTAGATGTGCACTTGCAATCTCAGGGCCTACAAGGCTCTGGGCCAGGTGCTGGAAAATGGGATTAGAATAGTTAGGCGGTTGTTTTTGACTGGCGCAGATGTGATGGACCTAAGGTCCTTTTCTGTGCTGCAGCCCTCTATGATTATGACTCCTTTTATATTCCTGAGAGTGGTATCACCCTCCAAATCTGTGTCCATCTTTTCTGCAACTCCTTATTTTTGTCCAATCAGGTTTCCGTCCCTGATAGAAAATGGACCCATTTGAAAGTCACAGATGACATCCTGTGACTGTAACCATGTTGTGGTACCCCATCTTGTCCTCCTCACCCTCTCTGTAACCATTGACCATTTTTCCAATGCCTCTCCTCCACTGCTCAAGTTAATGCATCTGCCTTTTCTTTTGCTCCACTCTTGCCTACTCGACAGAGCTATGGGCTGAAACCCTGGAGTTGATTTGACTGCGGAAGTGCTATAAAGTATGCGCGCTTGTCACAGTACGGCCTTTCCACAGGTGTCAATCCGCACACTATGCTTGTAACAGCAGACAACTGCTATATAATCTATTGGATTGCATGGCAAAGAAAAATGCTTGTGGAAATGGCATTTTATTGGAACAAATTTGTAAAATAAGATGCTTTCTTTTTAAGTTGTTAAAGGAGCACATTCTGCTGGATTTTACCAGAATTCTTGAATTATAAAGCTCCAAGATATCTCAGGTACCTTAGATCATCACCTACAATTAATTATTGGGAAGTACAGTAAGGTTTGGCATGAAGACAAATTCCAAACTTTTCGGCTGGATTGGTGTACAAGATTCATTAGAATGGGTTTATTTGGGGCAGCACCGCGGTTAGCACTGCTGCATCACGGCGCTGAGGTCTTGGGTTCGATCCCGACCTCCGGTCACTGTCCACGTGGAGTTTGCACATTCTCCCTGTGTCTGCATGGATCTCACCACCACAACCTAAAACAATGGGCAGGTAGGTGAATTGACCAAGCTAAGTTGCCCCTTAATTGGGTACTCTAAATTTATTTTAAAAACGAGATTACTTTCAACATTATTGGGAATGGTGGCATGTGGCAAGCAGTCCCTATTCTGGTTTCACAACTGTCTCGAACGTGTCGGTCTAAAGCCCAGGATGCAGCTACAAAGCAAAAGGGAGATGCTCCAGTTTGTGTTGGCATTACATTATAGCAATGACATTATGCAGCCATTCGCTAGAACAAATGAGCAATCACTTTCTCACTCTTACGTGCATGTGGGCTCCGTGTCCTGGTACTCCCATGAATATCCAATCCATTTTACTAGATTCAGAAATGGCTGGGATAAAATATGGTCGCTTGTAGTGCTGCCTCAGGACACTTGCTGCACTGGAATCACAGTTACTCCTGTGAGATGAAAGCAGAAGTCAACATTATCACATGGGATTAGTTCACCCCCTCCTCTCCTGCCACCACACACCCACAGATGCAAATTTCACCACATTTGTCGGCAATAACTCGCTGGTGGTGTAATAAACAGCGAGCGCACAAGAGGGGTGGGGGAGCGTGGTTTGAGCTACAAATTTTTCATGTAGATCCACCTGTCAGGTATTCCACAGGGTCCTGATGCCCATCTTCAGTCATACATTCAGTCTGGGTCAATCTGGAGACCAGAAAATATGGCCCTATTTCTTCATTCCAATCTAAACTGTATCCTATGTAAATGACATCTTAATACGGACTACAAACACGCAGCATTTTACTGCAGGTTACATATCCTAAAGAACTGCAGATTCATGTTGGAACAGGTTCAATTTTAAACAATTGGTGCAGCTGGAGTATTTAATTTTCTCCCCACTATCTTTCAACTTGAAAGTCATAATCAAGGAATGGGGCAGATGCCTTCATTTCCTGAATAATTTAAAAAATAATTTGTCTGTACAATTTATTTGCTCTTTATAACCACCTGGAAATTTTATCCTAATTCACAATTCCCATTTAATATTTTAGCCCGGCTTCTTAAAGCTGTTTCTCTCTGCCCAGACGCTGCCCAACCAGAGCTTTTCCAGCAGTTTCTGTTTTTTCACTTAACTACATATTACATTGGCCCTTTTTCAATGCTGAGGCCAGGGAAAAAAATTAAATAAAACAGCTGGGCAAAACAGCGCATATACCACTGTGACCTTGTACAGTGAGAACAGATGCTGCCAATCTAACATGCTGATCACCTGCTGTTCAATAAACAGGCAATTCTAACGAAACAGTATCAGTACCAGCTTGCAATATCAAAACAGCGCTTTATGGAAAATTGTAGATATATGCTGATTTCCTCTTCTTTGATAATTTGGAGGATGCACACTTCTAGATGTGGCCCAAAACATGATTCACAACTGCATTTAGTGCAAGATTGTTATACAGGATATTCTTCAGTAACTCACCTTCTTGAATACGAGTCCACAATACCAAAACCAAGGTTTGCCATAAACTCAAAACTAATGTCATGCATGGAATATAAAAATTCTTGAATGGTTGGCAGATTACAGGTTGTGGTCCTCCTACCTTGTTGCTAATTAATTTCTTTCAAGTGCAGGTTATTGCCTTCCTGCCCTGCAATCACTACTCCTTTAGATCACTTCTAAAGCTATCCCTTGTAGTCTGTGAATCTTCCATTTATTTCACCTCCGAACTGATTGCTCAATTTCCGTTCTCCTTATTAGGTGAACCATTTTTGGTAAATTTCCCCCTCTCCAACATTTTCTAATGTAATTTCTCAAATCTCACTGTTGGTCTGCCTTTCTTTTGGAATTTAAATGTGCATGCATTAATCTGGTCACAAGACGATCTCCAACTTTCTTTTCTATTGTCCATCCATCTCATCCTTTCTAAAGCTATGGATTAAGTTTCCACTTTTCAAATCATTCATCACCTTGAAAGTTTTAATTAATCCATCGCCATCAGTATGGCTAATGGCAGATTCATATGTTTTGTGAATCACCACCATACTCTTGAATTTCTCGGTTTCAGAATAAGTTGCTGTCACATGGCCTCTAACTAAAACAATTGTGCAATGCCAAAGTTTCCTCTAATTGAGTGTATAATATGGGAAATTTCCCATTTTGACAGGAAGAAGCAAATTATCGAAACATTGAGAGATTGCAGAGCACCAAGATGCAGAGGGATCTGGGTGTCTTAGGGCATGAATCACAAAAGGCTAGTGTGCAGGTACAGCAAGTAATTAGGAAAGCTAATAAAATGTAATCATTATTGCAAGGGGAATTGAACACAAAAATAGAGGTTATGCTTCAGTTGTACTAGACACTAGTGAGACCATATTTGGAGTACTGTACTGGTCACCTTATTTAAAGAAAAATGTCAATCAATGCATTGCAGGTAGCTCAGAGAAGGTTTACCAGACTAATACTTGGTATATTGGTGGATTGTTTTATGAAGAAAGGTTAGACAGGCTAGGTTTTTATATGCTAGAGTTTAGAAGAATAAGAGGCGATTTGATTGAAACATACAAGATCATGAGGGGTCTTGAGAGTGTAGATGTGGAGAGGATGTTTCCTCTTGTGTGAGGATCTAGAACTAGGAGTCACTATTTAAAATAAGGGGATGCTCATTCAAAAATGGAGCTGAGGCCATAAGTGTTGAGAATCTTTGAACTCTCTTCCCAAAACAGAGGGTGGGATTTACCGACACCGTGTTTTTCAGCACTGGGAAGGCAGCTCGCCAGCGGGATCTACCGGTCCCACTGTTTGCAACAGGATTTCCTGTTGACAGCACCCCTCGCTACCGGGAAACCCATGCACTGGCGTGAGACCAGAATTTCCCCGTCAGCCAGTAAATCCCACTCAGTCTTTGAATATTTTTAAGGCAGCGGTGGATAGATTCTTGGTAAGCAAGGCGGGGGGGCAAAGGTTATCAGGATTAGGCGGAGTGCAGATTTGAAGTTACTATCAGATCAGCCACGATCTTATTAACTGGTGGAGCAGGCTCGCAGTGCAGAATGGCCTACTCCTGCTCCTTGTTCACATGACATTCGCCCCAATTTACACGGTAGTTGATGATTGTCACATGCCCCCTTTTCTGTTAAATGGAGGGCTCTCCAAGGTCCTGTTCATTTACATCTCTCCATGTTCCTATAATCTTTAGCCGCTGAAGTCCACATGTGTGATAACAGCAAATCAAGGGAACTCGCTCATATCCTTCCAAACTTATCGTGGCCCTTGGCACTTTTTCCTTTTCAAAGAACGAAGAAAAGTACAGCACAGGAACAGGCCCTTCGGCCCTCCAGGCCCGCGCCGATCATGCTGCCCGTCCAAACTAAAATCTTCGACACTTCCTGGGTCCGCATCCCTCTATTCCCATCCTATTCATGTATTGGTCAAGATGCCCCTTAAACGTCACTATCGTCCCTGCTGCCACCACCTCCTCCGGCAGCGAGTTCCAGGCACCCACTACCCTCTGTGCAAAAAAACTTGCCTCGTACATCTCCTCTAAACCTTGCCCCTCGCACCTTTAAACCTATGCCCCCTAGTAATTGACTCCTTTACCCTGGGAAAAAAGCCTCTCACTATCCACTCTGTCTATGCCCCTCATAATTTTGTAGACCTCTATCAGGTCGCCCTTCAACCTCCGTCATTCCAGTGAGAACAAACCGAGTTTATTCAACCGCTCCTCATAGCTAATGCCCTCCATACTAGGCAACATCTTGGTAAATCTCTTCTGCACCCTCTCTAAAGCCTCCACATCCTTCTGGTAGTGTGGCGACTAGAATTGAACACTGTACTCCAAGTGTGGCCTAACTAAGGTTCTATACAGCTGCAACATGACTTGCCAATTCTTATACTCCATGCCCCGGCCAATGAAGGCGAGCATGCCGTATGCCTTCTTGACTACCTTCTCCACCAGTGTTGCCCCTTTCAGTGGCCTGTGGACCTGTACACCTAGATCTCTCTGACAGTCAATACTCTTGAGGATTCTACCCTTCGCTGTATATTCCCTACCCGTATTAGACCTTCCAAAATGCATTACCTCACATTTGTTTGGATTAAACTCCATCTGCCATCTCTCCGCCCAAGTCTCCAAACGATCTAAATCCTGCTGTATCCTCCGGCAGTCCTCATCGCTATCCGTAATTCCACCAACTTTTATGTCGTCTGCAACTTACTAATCAGACCAGTTACATTTTCCTCCAAATCATTTATATATGCTACAAACAGCAAAGGTCCAGCACTGATCCCTGCGGATCACCACTAGTCACAGCCCTCCAATCAGAAAAGCACCCTTCCATTGCTGCTACTCTGCTTTCTATGACCTAGCCAGTTCTGTATCCATCTTGCCAGCTCACCCCTGATTCTGTGTGACTTCCCCTTTTGTACCAGTCTGCCATTAGGGGCCTTGTCAAAGGCCTTACTGAAGTCCATATGGACAACATCCACTGCTTTACCTGCATCAATCATCTTTGTGACCTCTTCGAAAAACCATATCAAGTTAGTGAGACACGACCTCCCCTTCACAAAACCGTGCTGCCTCTCGCTAATACGTAAATTTGCTTCCAAATGAGAGTACATCCTGTCTCGAAGAATTCTCTCCAGTAATTTAACGTAAGGCTCACCGGCCTGTAGTTCCCTGGATTATCCTTGCTACCCTTCTTAAACAAAGGAACATCGGCTATTCTCCAGTCCTCCGGGACATCACCTGAAGACAATGAGGATCCAAAGATTTCTGTCAAAGCCTCAGCAATTTCCTCTCTAGCCTCCTTCATTATTCTGGGGTAGATCCCGTCAGGCCCTGGGGACTTATCTACCGTAATATTTTTCAAGACGCCCAACACCTCGTCTTTTTGGATCTCAATGTTAAATGGAGGGCTCTCCAAGGTCCTGTTCTTTTCCTCGCGGAAGAGGAAAAAGCTCAGATTACTGACTGGTACTCCACTATCCTCTCTCCTGTGTGTGTAATTCTCCCCGAACCATACAAGGAAATTGAAATTGCTGAATGGTCTCACACACACCATCCAATGTACCAAGGTTTGGCATTGCTGTGCATGCCAACACGGCCAGCCTCCATACTGAAAACATCCCCCAGGTTCAGAAACTCGGTGTCGTAGGGGAAGAACTGGCACTCGCTGCCGCTGTTGTCCAGGGCCCGGCTGTCGTTGTCGTAGATCCGCGTGAAGAACTCGAAGCTGAAGGCCTCCCGGGCCGACCAGTTCCTCTGGCCGTCCTCCACCACCACCGGCTGCATGGAGTAGGCGTAAGCCCGCAGGAACTCCTCGTGGCTCAGGTTGCTCTTCCTGTCCACGCCGGTGATGTTGTGGCAGACCCGGCAGTCCAGGGGCCGCCGGAAGGTGTTGTGCAGGTCGGGCAAGCCCAGCACGCACATCTGCCTGTCGGCCGACAGGCCGCGGAGCCAGAACCAGAGGCGGAGGGCGGGCTGGGGGAGCGGGGTACAGAGCAGGAGGAGCAGCAGCAGGACGAGGGCGGCGGCGGTAGGCCCCAGGCCTCGGCGGCGGGTGCGGCAGCGGCCCAGCAGCTTCTGCACCGACGCCAGCCCCGCGATGTCCCGCTCGCTGAGGCCGGAGCGCAGGGCCAGAGCCACCAGCTCCGCCACCTCTTCCCGACTCAGTTTCCGAGCTGCTGCTGCTGCCGCCGCCATGTCACTGACCCCGCCGGGGCGGGGTGTGGGAGTTCACCCTGCCAAACAAAAAATGTCCGACCACCGCGGTTGCGAGAGAGGCAAAAACACAGGCTTCCAGTCCGCCTTTCAATTCAATCCCTCAGCGCCTATTTGTGGCCCTAATATAATGATCAGAGCTGCTGCCCCGGTGCGGCAATGACGGTGACACCTATTGTCTGCAAATCACACACAGCTGCCGTCCCGAACAAGAGCCGCCTCGCCCGACAAAGCCGCCACAGTCAGGATGGCCGAGCGGTCTAAGGCGCTGCGTTCAGGTCGCAGTCTCCTCTGGAGGCGTGGGTTCGAATCCCACTCCTGACAGTTGTTTTTTTTGCTGCTCAGAACCCTACAATTATTCACAGATGGGTAAAATATAGGTAGTATCATGAGTCTGCTTACAAATATTTCACTATTGATGGAAAACATCACAAATCCATTATTTTTCTTCTACTTTGTATATGCCCATATGCATTAAGCACACAAAGGAGACCACTCAGACTATCATATCTGTGCCAATTCTTTCAAAGAGATATCCAATTAGTTCCACTCCCTGACCTCTCCTCTCTCTGTGTCCCTTCAATATTGTCCTGAAATTATATTTTTCCCCTCTAATACAACAGAACTAATAAAATCAGAGATAAACAATAAACTGATAACTGTCAAATCTCGTGTCTTGAAAATGTAACTGATTCTTCAGTAATATTGTTTGAAAGTTCTAGCTTCTCATTGTAATGTAATTATTAATAGGTCATGCTCATATAGCTGAGGTGGGGAGTAAAATAATTCCTACATTTCCCTTTGGAAAATCTTTCTAATTGGATAAAAATAATAAAATGAACAGGTGGCAATCCAAAGAGATGAAGGGTTCCATGTACACGTACCATTACACTGAATCATAAAAGAAAGAGGATATTTGGCCTCTCAGGCTCTCTGCTAGTGTAACTCACCTAGTTACAGTACAGGGATAACGATACGGGTAATCAGATTGTGACAGGGCATGACAGATCATATAAATTTAAGAGTGTACCAGTACAATGACCAGATTATGGAAAAAATGGCTTTAAACAAGGGGGGGGGGGGGGGGGGGGGGGAGTGGGATTCAGATGAAGGGCGATTTAAAATCCAAAGAGACAAGTTGAGTCAATAGAAAAGTTTATTGAAGTTGTATAAAGACAAACAGTGGGACAAGAAGAGGCAGAGAGTTTTCAGTAATGGTGCATCAGGTACATGCAGGGAATAGTGGTAAAAATATGGAAGTCACTTCATCTGAATGTGCAGAGCATCCACAATAAGAAAGATGAACTAGTGATTTAACAGGCTAGATACTGAGACATTGTACCTCCTGACTGGGGAATCTAGAAAAAGGGGGCACAGTTTCAGGGAAAGGAGCAATCATTTAGGACTAAGATGAACAGAAATGTCTTCACTCAAAAGTTTGTGACTCTTTGGAAGTCTCTACCACGGAGGGTTGTGGATGGACCATCATTGTATATATTTAAGGCTGGGATAAACAGAATTTTGGTCCATCACAGTATCAAGGGAATGGGGGGGCAGGTGGGAATGTGGAGTTGAAGCACAAGAACAGCCATGGTCATATTGAATGATGAAGCAGGCTCAATGGGTTGTTCTCAATATTGTTCTCCTGCAACTATTTCTAATGTTCCTATAGATTATCATATAGAACCGTAAATCAATAAAGAAAAATATGCTGGATGTGCAGGTTAGGTGGATTGGCCATCATCAATTGCCCCTTAGTGTCCAAAACGCTAATTGAGGCTACTGGGTTATGGGAATGCGATAGGGCTTGACCCGGTGGGGGGGGGGGGGGGGGGGGGGAGGAGCATGCTTTCAGAGGGTTGTTACAGACTTGCTGGGCTGAATCACCTCCTTCTGCACTGTAGGAATTCAATAAAAATCTATGAAGTGCCTTCTTCACTACATTATCTCCCTGTTCTGTTCATAGAATAGAATCATAGAATTTACAGTGCAGGTGGAGGCCATTTGGCCCATCGAGTCTGCACTGGCCCTTTGGAAAGAGCACCCAACTTAAGCCCACGCCTCCACCCTATCTCCGTAACCCAGTAACCCCGCCTAAGCTTATTGACACTAAGGGCAATTATCATCGCCAATCTACCTAACCTGCACATCTTTGGACTGTGGGAGGAAACCGGATCCCTGCCACCTTCAGGGAATCTATGGACATGTACTCCAAGATCCCTCTGTTCCTTTATTCTTCTCTGGCTAGCTAAAATCCATTTGGATTATACCAAACAAGTTATTCTCATCGATTCTCCTTGTTAGTTCCTCAAAAAATGTAATCAAATTAGACATGACATTCCCTTAACAAATCCATCAAACTGTCCTTAATTAATCTATGCCTTTCTAAATGATATAGTCTCACAATTTGTTTCCAATTAATTATCCACCACCGAGATTGGAATGACTGGCCTGTAAATGCTCAGGTTATCCCTTCCTTCCTTTTTTAATCACTGGTACAACATTAGCACTCCTCCAGTCATCTGGCATCATGCCCACAGAATTGAAAAGTGTGTGGTCGGAGCTTCTATTTATTGTGTATTCCCTTGCCTTGTTTGTCCTGCTCAAATTTTTTTAATATATAAATTTAGAGTACCCAATTATTTTTTTCTAATTAAAGGGCAATTTAGCATGGCCAATCCACCTAGCCTGCACATTTATGGGTTGTGGGGACGAAACCCTCGCAGACACAGGGAGAATGTGCAAACTCCACACTGACAGTAACCCAGGGTGGGATTGAACCCGGGTCCTCAGCACCATAAGGCATCAGTGCTAACCACTGTTACACTGAGCAGCCCTGTCCTGCTCAAAAGTATTGAATTCCAATTGCCATGTTTATGCCCACCAGACCAGTTCAGTCCATTGGTTTATTTCTGTTATCCATATCTTTCTTCTGCACTATCAACAACAGAACAAATTTTCAAACATAAAAAATAGGAGCACGATGAGGTCATTCAGCCCTTCCAACCTGTTCTACTATTCATGATGATCATGGCTGATCATCCAACTCAATAGCCTAATCCCGCTTTCCCCCCCATATCCTTTGATTCCCCCTTCGCCCTAAGTGCTACACCTAACTGCTTCTTAAAAACATGCAATGTTTTGGCCTCAACTACTTCCCGTGGTAACGAATTCCACAGGCCAACCACTCACATTGCAAAGAAAGTTCTCCTCCTCTCTGTCCTAAATGGTCTACCCCGTATCCTCAGACTGTCATCCCTGGTTCTGGACATACCCGGGAACATCCTTCCTGCATCTACCCTGTCTAGTCCTATTAGAATTTAATAGGTGTCTATGAGGTCCCCCCCTCTCATTTTTCTGAACTCCAGCGAATACAATCCTAACCAATTCAATCTCTCCTCAAAGGTCAGTCCTGCTATCCCAGGAATCAGTCTTGTAAACCTTTGCTGCACTCTTGCTACAGTCAAAACATCCTTCCTCAGATAAGGAGACAAAACTGGACACAGGTATGGCCTCACCAAGGCCCTGCATAATTGAAGCAAGACATCCCTGCTTCTGTACTTAATCCTCTCACTCTGAAGGCTAACATACCATTTGCCTTCTTTACCACCTGCTGTACCTTCTTATTTTTGGTGCCATTTTAGTCTAAAACATTGAAATATATCACAAACAGGACCCATACTGAAGCCTGTGAAACCCCACCAGAAACAACCTATCAGTAACTAGAGTTCTGAGAGAGGTGGCTGAAGAAATAGCGGAAGCGTTGGTTGAGATCTTTCAAAAATCACTGGAGTCAGGGAAAGTCCCGGACGATTGGAAGATCGCTGTTGTAACCCCCTTGTTCAAGAAAGGATCAAGACAAAAGATGGAAAATTATAGGCCAATTAGCCTAACCTCGGTTGTCGGTAAAATTCTAGAATCGATCGTTAAGGATGAGATTTCTAAATTCTTGGAAGAGCAGGGTCGGATTAGAACAAGTCAACATGGAGTTAGTAAGGGGAGGTCGTGCCTGACGAACCTGTTAGAATTCTTTGAGGAGGTGACAAGTAGGTTAGACCAGGGAAACCCAGTGGATGTGGTCTATCTGGATTTCCAAAAGGCCTTTGATAAGGTGCCACACAGGAGGCTGCTGAGTAAGGTGAGGGCCCATGGTGTTCGAGGTGAGCTACTGGCATGGGTTGAGGATTGGCTGTCTGACAGAAGGCAGAGAGTTGGGATAAAAGGTTCTTTTTCGGAATGGCAGCCGGTGACCAGCGGTGTCCCACAGGGTTCAGTGTTGGGGCCGCAGCTGTTCACCATATATATTAATGATCAGGATGAAGGGACTGGGGGCATTCTAGCGAAGTTTGCCGATGATACAAAGTTAGGTGGTCAGGCAGGTAGTGCTGAGGAAGTGGGGAGGCTGCAGAAGGATCTAGACAGTTTGGGAGAGTGGTGCAGGAAATGGCTGATGCAATTCAACGTGAGAAAATGTGAGGTCTTGCACTTTGGAAAAAAGAATCCAAGCATAGACTACTTTCTAAACGGTGAGAAAATTCATAATGCCAAAATACAAAGGGATCTGGGAGTGCTAGTCGAGGATTCCCTAAAGGTAAACATGCAGGTTGAATCTGTGATTAAGAAAGCGAATGCAATGTTGTCATTTATCTCAAGAGGGTTGGAATATAAAAGCAGCGATGTGCTACTGAGTCTTTATAAGGCTCTGGTTAGGCCCCATTTGGAGTACTGTGTCCAGTTTTGGGCCCCACATCTCAGGAAGGACATACTGGCACTGGAGCGTGTCCAGCGGAGATTCACACGGATGATCCCTGGAATGGCGGGTCTAACATATGATGAACGGCTGAGGATCCTGGGATTGTATTCATTGGAGTTTAGAAGGTTAAGGGGAGATCTAATAGAAACTTACAAGATAATACATGGCTTAGAAAGGGTGGACGCAAAGAAACTGTTTCCGTTAGGCGAGGAGACGAGGACCCGTGGGCACAGCCTTAGAATTAGAGGGGGTAAATTCAGAACAGAAATGCGGAGACATTTCTTCAGCCAGAGAGTGGTGGGCCTGTGGAATTCATTGCCGCGGAGTGCAGTGGAGGCCGGGACGCTAAATGGCTTCAAGGCAGAGATAGATAAATTCTTGATGTCGCGAGGAATTAAGGGCTACGGGGAGAATGCTGGTAGGTGGAGTTGAAATGCCCATCAGCCATGATTGAATGGCGGAGTGGACTCGATGGGCCGAATGGCCTTACTTCCACTCCTATGTCTTATGGTCTTATAGTAACACGAATACCCATTGACCCTCTGCATCCTTCCACTGAAGTAAATTTGGAACAACTTGCCACTTACCCTTGGATCCCATGGACTTTTGGCTGCATTTGCTACCAATGCCAAGCACGTGCTGTTCCAGTCTTTTACTCCCTTATGTCATTGTGAGTGACAGGATCAGCAGTGGCCAGGACCAAAGATGGCACTGCTCATATCATCACATGTGTTTCAGGCAGTGTCCTTTAAGTCGTAATTGAAGCAGATTGGTCAGAGCACCTGTCAATCACAGAGACCAGTCTGCCATGTGGGGTTTTGTGACCTTGACATTTGAAATGCTTGCCATTTAGATTACACCAAACAAGATATTCTCATAAGAGTGTAGAGGAGATTTACCAGGATGTTGCCTGGGCTGTAGAATGTTAATTATAAAGAGAGATTGGATAGACTTGGATTGTTTTCTTTGGAGCAGAGGAGATTGAGGGGGGACATGAGTGAGATGTAGAAAATTATGAGGGGCATAGTAGAGCAATAATAATAATAATATTTATTAGTGTCACAAGTAGGCTTACAGTAACACTGCAATGAAGTTACTGTGAAAATGTCCTAGTCGTCACATTGCAGTCAGTGCCTGTTCGGTTACACTGAAGAAGAATACCGTAGACAGGAACAAACCTTTACCGCTGGAGGAGGGGTCAATGGCCAGGGGGTATAGATTTAAGTAAGGGTCAGGAGATTTAGAGGGGATGTGAGGAAAATCCTTTTTACCTAAAAGGTGGTGGAAGTTTGGAATTCGCTGCCTGAAAGGGTGGTGGAGGCAGAGACCCTTAGAACATTTAAGAAGTATTTAGATATCTGGGCAGCATGTGGCACAGTGGATAGCCCTGGGACGGTGGCGCTGAGGATCTGGGTTCGAATCCCGGCCCTGGGTCAGTGTCTGTGTGGAGTTCGCACATTCTCCCCATGTCTCCGTGGGTTTCACCCCCACAACCCAAGGATGTGCAGGTTAGGTGGATTGGCCATGCTAAAAAATTGCCCCTTAATTGGAAAGAAAATAATAATTGAATACTCTAAATTAAAAAATAAATAAATAAAATTTTAAAAAGTGGTATTTACATGTGCACTGCTGATGCGTGGACGAGATGGGTCAAAGGGCCTTTTCTATGCTGTATGATTCTATGACTCTACGACTTATTAACTCTCCTTATTACTTCCTCAAAAAATGTAATCAAATTAATTAGACCAAAAATCCCCTCAGGGCAAACTTAATCTTCTCAAGCCAGAGAAACCCTGCCATGTCGCTAACCCACACTCTCGACTTTGGAGGCTCCGAGTCCCTCCATGCCAATAAAATCCATCTCCAGGCTACTGGGGGAGGAGGGGGGGGGGGGGGGGTGGCAAAGGCCAAGACATCGGCCTCTCTCCCCCCCCCCCCCCCCCCCCCCCCCCCCCCCCCCCTCCCCCCGACTCCTGGGTTTTCTGACACACCAAAAATCGGCACCTCTGGACTTGGAATCACCCTTACCTTCAGCACCTCCGACATGATGTCAGCAAACCCCTGCCAGAATCCCCTAAGCCTCGGACATGCCCAAAACATGTGGATATGATTCGCAGGCCCACCCGCACACACCTATCCTCCACCCCTTCGAAGAACCTACTCATCCAGGCCACAGTCATGTGCGCCCTGTGGACCACCTTGAATTTTATCAGGCAAGCCTGGCACACCGACGAGGATACACTGGCTTGCTTCAGGGTGTCCTCCCACAACCCAGCCTCCAACTCCCCACCCAGCTCTTCACCTCGCCTACCGGGGCTCCCTCCCACCCCATCAGCTCCTTATAAATCTCCGATACTTTCCCTTCCCATATGTCATGACATGCAAACATGCAGCTAACGAACACATAGAATAGGTCACGACCAATGAGCAGTCAGGACACTCAGGGGTGGTATCTCACTATAAAAGGGGTGAGGCACTCACACCCCACCTCTTTCCACAGACCAACATCTACAGAGTGAGACAGGATGTATCCTCAGCATTACACCCCAGCACATGGCTTAGAGCAAGGTTGGTTCAGTCAGACTGAGTTACTACTTTTAGATTATCAGAGAGTCGAACTCATTGAGAACTGTGCTAGTAGTTCAATAAAACACATTGAACTCACTTCAAAGTCTGGAGCATCTTTTACTCAAAACTGCGTCAAGTGGCAGCTTGTGTTATTCCAAATTATATAACACAACACCCCACTCCCGTTTTTGACACCACCTTATCATGTAGCCCCTGGGGCAGCAGGTGCAGGAAAGTCGAAACCTGCCTCCGCACAAAGTCCCTCACCTGCAGGTAACGGAACCCATTCCCATTTGGCAGTTCGAACTCCTCCTCCAATTCTTCCAAACACGGAAAGCCCCCATTTATAAACAAATCCCCAAACCTTGACTTATTTTTGATTGCTGTTTGTTCTAGATTTGGAAATCCTACACTTTTTCATTGTCAGAGCATATTTGCTCTGCAATCTACCATTATCCTTGAATGCCTCTGGCTGCTCTGACACTGATTTATCTTGAAGCAGCTGTTTCAGACCATTTCCGCCAAATCACATCTTAGATCATAGATCATAGAATTTACAGTGCAGAACGAGGCCTTTCGGGCCATTGATTAATAACAATGGCCTTTCCCCAATTTAAACCTTCTACTTCTGATCTATCTTTATCATTTTCCATAACTGGTCCAAATCAAGCTGAATTGTGATCACTGCCACTAAAATGCTCTCTCATTGGCACCCCTTTCACCTGCCCAGAATAATTCCTTAAAACTAAGCTCAGAACTGCCCCTAGTCATTGTCGGAATTGCAAAAAAAAGATCTCCTGAAAGAAAGGTGATGGAAGTAGATTCAGTCATAACTCACGGAAGGGAATTGGATCTATAAAGTAAAGTCGCAATAGTCCCAGATAAGCTGCTTTCCTTTTTAAGGGGGAGAGCTGACTGGTGGTGATATAACCTGAGAATCATCACACCTCAGGCAAGGGGCAACGTTGAGAAGGCAGCGCCATATTGGATTCGGACTTAAAAAGGAAAATATTGAAGGGACATAGAGAATGATCAGGGAGTGGATTTAATTGGATCTCTCTTTTTAAAAATATTTTTATTAAAAGTTTTACATATTTACACTGTACATTCGTTAGAGATAGTTGAGACGGCTAGTTTACATGTTCCTTTTCGGCACCCCTCTCGCCCTCTTTCGCTGTTTCAGGGTCTTATTCTAGGCCCTTTACTTCACCTTGGGTGGAAGTTTGTTGTTTGTCTGCGGGCAGTGCCCTCCCTCTCCCTGTTGTTTGCTCTCCCCTCCCTTCTGCTCTTCACGTCCTGTTTGCCTGCATTTTGAGGGTTATTTTTTGTGTGGCCTTGTGTTGGGCCCTCTGGGCCACTATTTAAAAGAAATGGCACAGAT
This sequence comes from Scyliorhinus canicula, assembly GCF_902713615.1. Taxonomy (NCBI): domain Eukaryota; kingdom Metazoa; phylum Chordata; class Chondrichthyes; order Carcharhiniformes; family Scyliorhinidae; genus Scyliorhinus; species Scyliorhinus canicula. The sequence goes on along the minus strand of NC_052154.1, from coordinate 68,933,512 downwards.
GTGATGGTTGACATGGCCTACTTTCTGTGCTTCATGGAAATGGGTACATATATAGTTATAAAAAAGTAATGAATTTGTGATGTTTGCCATTAATAGTGAAATATTTGGCGCCGCGGTCCCAGGTTTGATACCGGCTCTGGGTCACTGTCTGTGTGGAGTTTGCATATTCTCCCTGTGTTTGTGTGGGTTTCACCCCCCACAACCCAAAGATGTGCAGGTTAGGTGGATTGGCCACACTAAATTGCCCCTTAATTGGAAAAAATGAATTGGGTACACTAAACTTATTTTTAAAAATGGTGAAATATTTGTCAACAGGTTACTGCGTATATTTTACACGTTTATGAATAATTGCAGGGTTGTGAGCAGCATTTGAGTGAAGGTGTAAAGAAAAAAAAAGAGGAAAAAATGCTACTGTCAGGAGTGGGATTCGAACCCACGCCTCCAGAGGAGACTGCGACCTGAACGCAGCGCCTTAGACCGCTCGGCCATCCTGACTAGTTATGCAAACACCCTTTGAAATCCATTGACGAAAATCAAACCCGAGCCGTTATACAAATTACACGACTTCCCTCTACGACGTGCGTGCTTAAGTTTTATTAGTCCTTTATAAGGGGCCAGTGTCTGTTACCCCAAATGTCCAGCGAGCTTCTCTGATCTGCGCTGGTTGCTGGTTTGCAGACTGGAATTGAGTTGGACATGGGGCGGCTTCGGGGCAATTGGAACAGAGGCGCGCGACCTTTTGGAACGTGGAATCCCCAGACCCAAGTTCCAATGGAACGTTCCCCGGGGATTGCCACTTGGGGTGGCCACGGGCCGCGCCATTGGCTGCACAAGTCCCGCCCCTCCCTCTCAAGTACGTGAGTGGTGAGTGGCGCTGCGTAAATGCAGGCCTGTGAAGCAAACGGCCTGCGCTGGATTTAGCCCCGGTCCAATAAAAAATTCCCCTTGCGCATATGCACGCAAGCCTCACCCACCCCAGGAAGACTTGAAAGAGGAAAAAGTGGGTGCATGTTGGGGATTGGAAGATGTTGTCTTTGGGCAGACTGTCCTGGGAGGTCCGGGTCTCTTTGGCAGCTGCTGCCGTGCTGGGCTCCATGGCCATTTCCAGAAGCTTGGGGGACTACTTTGCTCAACAGACCCTGGTGAAGTTATTCCGTGTGCAGTTTCTGCTCTTCGCCAACTGCCTCGTGTCAATCGGCTCTAGGTACATCTGGAAAAGGACCGTGTCCAGCCTGCAGACCTCCTGCCCACATCCCTGCAGTGGCTCCCGCTGTTTCGCCGCCTGGAAGGTCACCGTCTCGATTTTTCTCCTTCTTGCTCATTCCAGCTTCTTCACCCTGCTGACGCTGGTGTCAGAGGAGCCTCATGTCTTCTCCCTGGTCTCCTACACCTGCCTGGGGATGTACATTTTCCTCATTTTCGGCCTCCTTGTTTTAGGGCTCCTGGAACATTGCCATAAGCTGGTGCCATTTGGCTGGGTTGCCCCTAGCCACAGTCGGAATGTGGTCAAGTTGCTTCTGGTCTTCCTGTTCACCATTGCCTGCACTGTTATGGGGCTTCACAATGCACGCCAGCCTCCTCTCGTCAAACAGGTGGAAATACCTGTACACAAGCTACCTCAGTCATTCCACAATTTGAGGATGGTTTTATTGGCTGACATTCATTTAGGGCCGACAGTAGGAAGGACCAAACTTGAAATGGTTGTAAAGATGGTTAATGAACTAAATCCAGGTATGCTGCATAAAAGTGACTGGAGTCACTTAAACGACTTAATTTTCAATAAGAATGGAGACTTGAAATAAACCCCTTTTTTGTTCCTGATTTCCATCCACATTGTTTATAGTTAGCATGATTTCACGTTCTGAGAATGTTTGAGGAGCTAGGGTTCAAATTAAAATGCAGAATCTCAAATGTGATCAACCCTGGATCATTACCTGAGCAACATTTGTTAATTGGCATTGGGTCAAGCAGATTAGTGAATTAAACATGTGGCTCAAAGGGTGGTGTGGGGTGAAGTGATTTAGATTTTAGGGGCACTGTGTAGCAAGAGATCAATTCCATTGGAATGGGGTCCATATAAATGGGCTGTGGCCAGTGTCTTGGCAAATTGTATACAGTAACAAGTGTTGCTGGTGGAGCTTTGGAGTAAAAAGCTGGGGAAGAAGGGAGATTTCAAAATCGAAAGAGAAAAGTCAAAATAATAGAGCAGTGTAAAGAACAGCGGAACAGGGAAGGACAGAGTGTTTTCAACAATCATAGTGCATCAGCGAATAAGGTCCATTCAAAGAATAATAGTTTAAAAATAAAATTTAATTCAAAGCTCCCCTTTTTCTGAATGCACAAGGCATTCAGAAGATAGACAAATAGAAGTAAATGGTTTTGATGTTGTCACCAATAAAAAGACATTGTTACAAGGTAACCAAGGATGGGAAATTTAAAAAATTTTGAAAATACAGGCTAAATGGAAACTAAGGAGTAGCCACCCTGATAATAAAGGATGATATAAGGACAGCAGTAAGAAAGGATCTTGCCTCAGAAGATCAGGAGGAAACATCAGCATGGATGGAAATTTAGAACAAAAAGGGTTAGAAAGCGCTGTTCGGCATAGCTTTGTATAGTAGTTATACAGTTGGACAGTGCATAAGTAAGAAATTATTGGAGCATGTGTCCAAGGCAATGCAGCAATTGAAAGGCTTTTAACCTTCACAAAGTCTGGACAAATCAAATCTGGAACATGAGATTGTAGAATGCTTTCATGACAATTCCCTGGAACAATACACTGGCCTACTTCTGTCTTTATTTTTTTATGTTCTCATGGAACCAACTGGGGATAAAGCTAGTATTGTACCATGAGGCACATTTAATTAGTGACATCACAGTACAATATCCTTTGTGGGGTGGGAGGATGGACACAATATATTTGAATTCCATGTTAAGTTTGAGAGCAACGTTTGCCACCCCCAAAGAAGATTCTTAAACCAAACAAATTACATGGGTTTGAGGGGGGAAAAGGCGGCAAATAAACAGTAGGAAACATTTAAAGAAATAATTCAAAATGTTCAACTAAAATAACATCCGCTGATAAACAAAAGTTCAGTGAGAAAGCCACAGATCTTACTGGGGAAGTTAAGGATAGTATTGTATTAAAAGGAGAGGTTTTGAATGTTGCAATTAATAGTATTAAGCTTGAGGATTGGAAGAATTTTTGGAACCAGCAATAGGTGGCAAAAAATTGATAAAAAGGGAATTAAAAATAGAATGAGAAAAAAGTGTCAGGAATATTAAAACAAATTGTAAGAGTTTGTTACGAGCATATCGAAAGGAGAATAACCAAAGTAAACATTGGTTCTTTAGAGCTAGGAACCAAATAAATGATTATGGGAAATGATAGACATTGAACCAATGTTTATTGGCGTGATTCTCCGGCCGCGTTGTGCTCAAGAGAGAGCGCAAGGCGGGCGGAGAATCTCAGGGAAAGCCCTGCTGTGGGCCTCCTGACAGGCTCCGTGACTCGTGAGATTCTCCGGAATCCCGTGAGATGTTGGAGTCAGAACCCTGCCCCAAGTGGACCAAATGACGCTCGTGGACATAGATCTTAAACCTACTTACGACCTATATACACGGGATCCACCGGCCTCCCTCGATTCTTCAGCCTCCCCAGGGAGGCAGCAGCTAGGCGCCGATTTCTGCTGGTCCACACAAAATGTGGACCAGATGGAACGGCACCAGGGGTGGGTGGGTGAGGGGGGTCTCTCGGGCTATTGGAGACCCCTGGGTAGTCAGGTAAGGGCAAGGTGACCCTCTTGGCCCTCCTCTTGGAATGTGGGAACCTTGGCACTGCCCAACTTGCACCATGGGACTGCCACCCAAGCGCTGCCAGGATGACACTGCCAAGCAGCCGGAGTACTGCCTGTGTGCCAGCAGGGCAGTGCAAGGGTGCGCAAGTGCCAGGGTGGCACAGCCAAGGGTCGGGGGGGGGGGGGGGATGTCCATTAAATTAGTGTGGAGGGGGTGTTTGAAGGACATGGGAATGCAGGGCAGGTAAGTAGTGGTCTCTGGGAGATGGTGGGGGGGGGGGGGGTCCTAGAAGGGAGGGGTGCTGTAAGGGGACTTGGGGGTCGGCCTGATGAGGGGGAACCCCCACGGATCCCAGAGTGGGGTGTCCTCACTTACGGGGTGAGACGTAGTGTCCCATGTGTGTGGGGGGATCCACAAACTCAGTTAGAGATCAGGGCACCCTTTCAAAATGCCAGCCCAATCTCAGTTCAGCGCCCCAGTGCTAAAAAAAATTTGAAGTGTGGGCTAAACTGGTGAGAAACTCCTCGGGACCCAAAAAGTGACTAAATGCCATTCAATAGTGGTGGGGAACGCACCAGCAGAGCCGGCAGGAAACTCCCTGAAAAACTTGCAACAAATTAACTTAGAAATCTTTTGGGAGAATTGTGCCCTATGTCTCTTTTCACAGTGGAAGGAACTAAATTAGCCATTCAGGGTAACCAAGGGGCTAATAAAGATAATTAATGTCAGCTGAGGGAAGAATTTTGGAGAAACTTCAGGGTCTAAAAACCAACAAATCACATACCTGATGGCCTATATCTGAGGGTTTTGCAAGAGATAGTGGATGCATTCTGGAAATGTCCCAGCAGATTGGAAGTTAGCAAATGCAACATTACTATTCAAGAAAGGAGGGAGAGAGAAAACTGGGGATCACAGACCAGTTAGCCAACATCAATCATTGGGAAAATGCTGGAATCTATTAGAAAGGAGATCTTAACAATGCATTCATAAAATCAAAGCACAATCAGACAAAATCAACATGGCGTTATGAAAGGGAAATCATGTTTGTTAAATTCCTTAGGGTTTTTTGTAGGTAAAGGGGAACCAGCCGATGCACTGTATTTGGATTTCCAAAAGTCATTTGGTAAGGTGCCACATAAAAAAGTTAATATGCAAGATAAGGGTTCATGGAGTTGGGGATCAAATATTAGTACATACAGTGGTTTGGTTAATGTTATAAAGCAAAGAGTAGCGATAATTGTGGCATTTTCAAGTTGGCAGGTGATAACTAGTAGAACGCTGCAAGCGTCAGTGCTGGGGCCTCAGCTATTTACAATTTATATTAATTGGTTAGATGAAGAAACCGAGAATAATGTATCCAGGTTTGCTGATGATACAAAGCTGTGTGGGAATGTAAGGCGAGAGGAGAATACACAGTGATATAGACAGGTTAAGTGAAGGTGGCAAGTGGTGTATAATGTGTAGAAATGTGAGGTAATTCAATTTGGTTGAAGAATAGAAAAGAAGAGTCTTTTTAAAAGGTGTAAAAATTCTAAATGTTGATATTCAAAAAGACTTGAATGTACTTGACCAAGGAATGCAAAAAGTTAGCATGCAGGTACAGTGAACAATTAGGAAGACAAATGGTATGTTAGCCTTTGTTGTAAGCGAATTGGAGTAAAGAATAAGGGAGTCTTGCTACAATTGTACAGGGCTTTGATGAAACCACACCTGGGGTACTGTGTGCAGATTTGGTCTTCAGATTTGAGATAGGATGTACTAGTATTAGATGCTGTACAACAAAGGTTCTTAAGATTGCTTCCTGAGATGAGAGGGTTCTCCTATGATGAGAGGCTGAGTAAATTGGGTCTGTATTTCTAGACTAAATTTTAGAAGTATGAGACGTGATCTCAATGAAACGTACAAGATTCTGAAGCGGTTTGATAGGGGAGACTCTTTTGACAAAGGGTAATCTGGACTCGAAACGTTAGCTCTTTTCTCTCCCTACAGATCCTGCCAGACCTGCAGAAATTTTCCAGCATTTTCTCTTTTGGTAAATGCTTGAAATATATGCTTCATAGGACATAGGGTGCCATGTTTCATCTTTCTTCATCATGGCCACTGGTGTTTGCTGTTCTATGTCTTTTTTTTCTGTGTCAAACTGTTTAATGGGCTAGTTTCACAACACTGAGGTCATATCCTCCAGTACAGCAACAGTGGAAAGGGGTTGGTGGTCCTTTAAAGTCATCAATCACAGAATAAAGCTTCAAATCTCCAATGCCTCACTCTACAACCCCGGATTTTGACACAACCTGTTCCGAGATCACATTTAGGCAATGCAAAATCACCTCCTTGAAATTACTAATAACCAAAAAAAAATCTGGCCAGAACAATAAATAACATCCACGTATTGCACTTCCCATGCTCCTTCCTATAAACGTAGTGTTAATAAATTACAAGTGTCACATTTCTCTGTGCCAGTCTCAAAACGGAATGAGGGAAGTCTGTTCATTTACTGGGTGGCTTGTAAGGCTCAAGCAGGAGCTTGGAGAAGGTGTTGACTTTGTCGGTGCCCCTGACTTTGTGAGGTAACAGTGGGAGCTTCACTATGTGAAAATCTTCATACAGATCCTCCATCTGGTCTAGATATTTTGATTGGATTTTGTGTCGGGCTTCGCACATCCTACATGGTTTCTCCCCAGGATCTTGAAACACCAGTTGGTTTACAATGATGTTGTGGCTGTCGATTTTACACTTGGCCAACTCTTGAATTAGTCGTTCTGTCTCGTACAAGGACAGAAACTCTGCAATGCATACACAGATGAATGTGGTCTGCTCCGGGTCTTTAAACTGCTCGCTGATTGAACGAATGACGGGCAAGGCCTCCTCTAGCTTCGACGCAAGTTGATCTGCATTCATGTCTCTGAGTCCAAACATACTACACATCTGGGAGATAAAAGGGCTGATTTGGTTCTTAATCTGCATTAGTCTCCCAAGTCCCCTCTCAACTATAGTTGAAAAGTTCAGGAGTCGTAGTGTGTGCCCGGTTGGTGCCGTGTCAAACACCACCACCGAGAAATTCATGCCTTTCACCAGCTTCATGACCTCAGCGTAGCTCATAGCTTCATCGATGCCTGGGAACGCACTCATCGCCTCTTGCATCATCTTCTTACCCATGCTCAACATATTGTCTTCCTCAAAAAATTCATCGGGTAACTCGGAGACTCCCAAACTCGGATCAATTTCCATAGCAAACAGATTGTCGTAGCCTTTCACTTTTGTTGGTACTTTGGAGAATTTCTGATCGAACGCATCTGAGATGTTATGGGCAGGATCTGTGGAAATGATCAACACGCTCTCGTGAACCTCCGCTAACTGCACAGCCAAGCTGCAGCTGCAGGTGGTTTTACTCACCCCACCTTTCCCACCCATAAAGATCCACTTGTGGGACCTCTGTTCGATGATGTTGGTCAGGGTGGGCTCCAGGGGCTCCATGTCAATGGCATCCTCGAACTCCTCGTCCATGGCCGCCGCCGCCATCTGCCGACACAATCACGTGATCCACCCCCCCCCCCCCCCCCCCCCCCCCCAGTGGGGTTAAGGGTGGAACTTTATATTTATTTATTTATTTATCTATCGATCGCTCGACATCCGCGGGGAGGAGGAGAAAACAAGAAAGAAAGCAGCACAGGGCGGCTCTGAAACATCGGGCTTCCGGCTCCGAGGGTGCAGCCGGGCGGACTTCACTTCAGCTCCCGGCAGCGCCGCCGCCGCCACTGTTCTATGTCTTGACCAACACTTACAGTCCACCTGGCTGAGGGATACGAGTTGAGTTGTAGTTTAGGCATGTAACCCAAGCTGGGGAGTAGGCCATTTTCAGGGCTTATCGGAGGGGTGTCACTGCAGAGGAAGTGGCAGGAATGTCCTTGTGTGCAGGCATATCAGAAACCAAATTAATTCTGTCCTCGCCTACGAGATGTGGGCTTTGTTGTCTCGGCCAACATTTTTCTGCCCATCCCTAATTGCTCTTGAAGGTGGTGATGAGCTGCCTTCTTGAACTGCTGCAGTCCATGTGGTATAGGTGCACTCACTGTGCTATTAGGGAGGGAGTTCCAGGATTTTGACAGTGACAGTGAAGGAAAGACAATGAATTATGGTGAATGACTTGGAGGGAACTTCCAGGTGGTGCTGTTCTTATGTATCTGCTGGCCTTGTCCTTCTATAGATGGTGGCAGTCGTGGGTTGGAAGGTGCTGCCGAAGGAGCCTTGGTGAGTTCCTGCAGTGTATCTTGTAGATGGTACACACTGCTGATACTGTGCATCGGGGATGGAGGGAGTGGATAATTGTGGAAGGGGGGCCAATCAAGCAGGTTGCCTTGTCTTGGATGGTGTTAAGCTTCTTGAGTGGGGTTGGAGCTGCACTCATCCAGGCAATTATTCCATCGCACGTATGCCTTGCAGGTGGTGGACAGGCTTTGCGGTGTCATTTGAGTTTCTCATCATAGGATTCCTGGCGTCCGACCTGCTCTGGTAGCCACAGTATTTATATGGATGGTCCAGTTCAGTTTCTGGTCAATGGTAACCCCCAGGATGTTGATAGTGGGGGATTCAGTGATGGCAATGCTATTGAATGTCATGGGGTGATGGTTCGATTCTTTCTTATGGGAGATGGTCAATGCCTGGCACTTGTGTGGTGCAAATGTTACTTATCTTGATTTTGCTTTTTGCCTTCCTCCGTTGTTCCGGTACCCTGCTGCCAATTGTGCTGCCTCTTTTCTGACCCAAGTTGAGATCAACTTGGATGCATCTGGGGTCAATACGAGACTACCCTGGCTGGTGTGACACAGTTCCACTCTGATTCAGATAAAAATTAAGGATAAATTTCTTTGCACAGTGAGTTGTGAGGATCTGGAATTCACTTCTAGTGCTAGTGGTTGAGACAGAAGCTGTGTCGACATTGAGCATTAGATTGGATCAGCGAGTGAAAGGATATGGGACAAGGTGGGCAACTGTGATTCGGGCCAGTTCCTCAAGGTGAATAGGTAGTTGTTGTCATGAACTGGCTGGGCTGACTAGTCAGTTTTATTGTTGGATTTATTGCTGGGAAGTAAAGTAAAACAAAAAAATAATGACAGTGTTGTCATTTCGCTGACAACTTTTTGTAATTAGCTATAATTGAGATTGATTTTACATTTTGGAAAAAGCAACGGTAATCTAAATAACTGCGTGATTTTCAGATATCATTGTGATTGTTGGTGACCTCACAGACTCTCAGGTAGTCAACCTCCGAAAAGCCACGGAGCCACTGCGACTGCTGACACCAAAATTAGGGACATACTTTGTTACAGGTAAAACTTCCCATTATTTAACAAGTGATAACTATTGTAACCATGCATATGTGTACTTGATAAAAATGAATCATTGGGAATTGGAGGAAATAAGCATTTGGATTATAATTTTCAATGGAACAGTATGCAAGATGAAAATTTGCAAAACCAGTTAGTCTGGGAAGGCAGAATTTTCCCTGAGTCTAAGGGTGAAACAAAACAAACTACTTTAACTAGAAAAATTATCACTCGCCAAACACGGTGAGTAATTTGTAAAGCATATTTTTTTATACAAGTGTGTTGAATATGTGTTAAAACAAGATGTGCATGGCAAATACAGATACAGACAAAATACCAAACCGTTCTGCAGAAAAGTTGAAAAAGAATATAATTGACCAACCACCCATGCTCAGTCGACCGTGTAAAGTCCTCCTCACTAACATCTGGGGACATGTGCCAAATTTGGGAGAGCTGCTCACCGACTAGTCAAGCAACAGCCTGCATAGCCATTCTCACCAAATCATACCTTAAATCCAATGTCCCAGATCTCTTGATGACCATCCATCTGTATGTATAGCCTGTCCCATCTTCAGGTCAGACCCAGCAGAGGTGGCAGTAAAGAGGTATACAGTTGGGAAGGAATGACCCATGGACCCCTGAACAAATCTCGTGGCATTAGGCCAAACAAGGGCAACAAAACCCCTTGTTGATTAATTGCCCCCTAATGCACTCCCTCAGCTGATGAATCAGTATTCCTCAGTCTTGAACACAATGATCATCTATCTCCCCATGATGTTTAATGGTATTCCTATCACTGAATCCCCTATCATCAACATCTTGGAGGCTAACCTTGATCAGAATCTGGTCCCGGACTGGACCAGCCATACACAAGTACTGTGGACACAAGCAGGACAAAGATTGAGAATCCTATGACCAGTAATTTGCTTCCTGACTCCCCAACTGTCCACTGTCTACAAGGCTCAAGTCAAGAGTGTGATGGAATACCCTCCACTTGCTGTGATGAATTACAGTCCAATATCACTGAAAAGCTCAACACTATCCAAGACAAAGCAGCCCACTTCATCAGCACCCCATCCATTACCTTAAATATTTGCACCCCACTTGTGGCAGCAGTGCTTACTATCTACAAGATGCACTGAAGCAACTCAACAAGGCTCCGACGACAATGCCTTCCAAACTGACGACGAGCCCCCCCCCCCCCCACCCCCCCCCCCCCCCCAAACCTAGAAGGATAGGGACAACAGATGCATAGAGTTGTAACCCCCACGAGATCCATGGGGATGACCCGATTGATCTCCACGTGGGCCTCATGGAATACGAGCTCCCCCGCTGAGGGGCAGAGGCCCAACCGTGGGGCTCATTATTTCCCCGAGATAAAAGCTGGCCTAGAAGTGAGCTGGCATCTTCAAATGGTCCCGGCTGGGACTAGATGCGCTCTTCACCAATGCGGCCCCAGACTCCAAGACGTTTGACGAATTGGTGGTGCCCATGGGGAACCACTATGACCCCAAACTATCGGCCATTGCTCAAAGGTACCAGTTCAGTACGGCCGAGAGAACCTAGCCTGTTACTGAGTTTTTAGCACACTTATGAAAACTGGCTAGGCACTGCGATTATGGACCATCTCTACTAGAGATGCTACAGGATCACCTTGTGTGCAGAGTTACCAAAATGATGACCCAGCAAAATTTGCTGGCTGAACTGTCTTTGGACCTAAAAAGGGCCATTGAGATCTCCCTCTTACAGGAGAGTGTAGAGAAGGGAGTCCAGCAGTTCTGGGGTAAATTTAGAGTACCCAATTATTATTTTTCCAATTAAGGGGCAATTTAGTGTGGCCAATCCACCTAACCTGCACATCTTTGGGTTGTGGGGGTGAAACCCACACCGACATGGGGACAACGCATAAACGCCACACGGACAGTGACCTAGGGCCGGGATTCCAACCCGGGTCCTTAGCGCCGCAGTCCCAGTGCTAACCAATGCGTCACATGCCGCCCTATGATGGCCAAGTATTGATGGCGACATCGAGCGGTTGGCCCAGCAATGCACCACATGTCAGAAACATCAGAAGCTCCCACCAGTCGCGCCCCTCCACCCATGGGGATGGCCGGGCCGACCCTGGACTTCACTGGATCTGTTAGTGTTTTTTAAAAAAGTATTTTTATTCGACAAATTTTCGCCACTTTCGCCATACAAAAGGCAAAACAGCCCCAGCAAAACAAAAACAATCCCACCCAAACAACGAGAAGACCCCAATCCCCCCCCCCCCCCCCCCCATTAATAATCAACGGTAACCAAATCCTGAAAGTGTATGATGAACAAACCCCAACAGTTGTGTAGAACCTCCCTCAGTTCGATCTTCACCTTCCCGGGGTCAAAAACACCAGCAGATCCTCCCGCCACACTGAGGCACAGGGTGGAGAAGCTGACCTCCACCCCAACAAGACCCGCCTACGAGCGATCAGTGAGGCGAAGACAAAGACATCTGCCCCCGCCTGCAACTCAGGCCATTCCAATACCCCGAATATGGCTTCTAGGGGACCGGGCTCCACATCCACATGCAAAACCCCCAATATTGTACTGAACAGCGCCCTCCAAAATCTATCCAGCTTCGGGCAGGACCAAAACATATGAACATGGTTTGCAGGGTCCCTCCCACACCGCTCATAGACATGGATATATAGGATGAATACGTGGCTGAAGGGATAGTGTCAGGGGAAGGGTTTCAGATTCCTGGGGCATTGGGACTGCTTCTGGGGGAGGTGTTCCTGTACAAACTGGATGGGTTACACCTGGGCAGGACTGGAACTGATGTCCTAGGGGGGCTATTTGCTAGAACTGTTGTGGAGGGTTTAAACTAATGTGGCAGGGGGATGGGAACCGATGCAGGAAGTCGGAAGGTAGTAAAACAGGGACAGAAAAAAAGGCAGTAAGGGGGAAAGTGTAAGGCAGAGAAGCCATAGTCAAAAATGAAAAAGGGCGACAGTACAAGGTACAGTCACTGAGGGGAGTTCAGTGAATAGGCCCAGTAATACTAAAAAGAATAAAACGGGAAGTAAAAACATCAATGGAAAGTGACGCGGCAGGTTGTTACATGAAGATATGGGTTCAACGACAAGGAAAATTTTTTTTTTTTTTTTTAAACTTTTTTTTTTATAAATTTAGATTAGCCAATTATTTTTTCCAATTAAGGGGCAATTTAGCGTGGCCAAACCACCTACTCTGCACATTTTTGGGTTGTGGGGGCGAAACCCACGCAGACACGGGGAGAATGTGCAAACTCCACACGGACAGTGACCCAGAGCCGGGATCGAACCTGGGACCTCAGCGCCGTGAGGCGGTTGTGCTAACCACTAGGCCACCGTGCTGCCCCGACAAGGAAAATTAGGAGAAAAGTTAAGAGGAAAAATAACTTAGGAGAGGTTACTGGTCAAGGTGTTAAGATTCAAAACAGAGGTATAAAAGCCAACATAAGTATACTTTACCTGAATGCTTGTAGTATTCAGAATAAGGTAAATGAGTTGATGGTGCAAATCATCATGAATGACTATGATTTAGTGGCCATTACTGAAACATAGTTAAAGGACGGTCACAACTGGGAGTTAAATATCCAAGGGTATCAAACTATACAGAAGGACAGAGTGGATGGTAAGGGAGGTGGTGTAGCTCTGTTATTTAAGGACGACATCCGGGCAATAGTAAGGGATGACATCGGTGCTATGGAGGATAAGGTTGAATCCATTTGGGTGGAAATCAGGAATAGCAAGGCGAAAAAGTTACTGATAGGAGTAGTCTATAGGCCACCAAATAGTAACATTATGATGGGGCAGGCAATACACAAAGAAATAACGGATGCATGTAGAAATGGTACAGCAGTTATTGTGGGGATTTTAACCTACACTTCGATTGGTTTAACCAGGTTGGTCAAGGCAGCCTTGAGGAGTTTATAGAATGTGTCCGCGATAGTTTCCTAGAACAGTATGTAATGGAACCTACGAGGGAACAGGCGGTCCTTGATCTGGTCCTATGTGATGAGACTGGATTGATTAATGATCTCATAGTTAGGGATCCTCTCGGAAGGAGCGAGCACAATGTGGTGGAATTTAAAATACAGATGGAGGGTGAGAAGGTGAAATCAAATTCTAGTGTTTTGTGCTTAAACGAAGGAGATTATAATGGGATGAGAGAAGAGCTAACTAAGGCAGACTGGGAGCAAATACTTTATGGTGAAACAGTTGAGGAACAGTGGAGAACCTTCCAAACGATTTTTCAGTGCTCAGCAAAGGTTTATACCAACAAAAAGGAAGGATGGTAGAAAGAGGGAAAATCGACCGTGGATATCGAAGGAAATAAGGGAGAGTATCAAATTGAAGGAAAAAGCATACAAAGTGGCAACGGTTAGTGGGAGACTAGAGGACTGGGAAATCTTCAGGGGACAACAGAAAGCTACTAAAAAAGCTATAAAGAAGAGTAAGATAGATTATGAGAGTAAACTTGCTCAGAATATAAAAACAGATACTAAAAGTTTCCAGAAATATAGAAAATAAAAAAGAGTGGCTAAGGTAAATATTGGTCCTTTAGAGGATGAGAAGGGAGATTTAATAATGGGAGATGAGGAAATGGCTGAGGAACTGAAAAGGTTATTTGGGTCGGTCTTCACAGTGGAAGGCACAAATAACATGCCAGTGATTGGTGGAAATGAGGCTACGACAGGTAGGACCTTGAGATGATTGTTATCACTAAGGAGGTAGTGATGGGCAAGTTTATGGGGCTAAAGGTGGGTAAGCTTATGGGGCTAAAGGTAGACAAGTCTCCTGGCCCTGATGGAATGCATCCCAGAGTGCTAAAAGAGATGGCTGGGGAAATTGCAAATGCACTCGTGATAATTTACCAAAATTCATTAGAATCTGGGGTGGTCCCGGCGGATTGGAAATTAGCAAACGTGACACCACTGTTTAAAAAAGGAGGTAGACAGAAAGCGGGTAATTATAGGCCAGTTAGCTTAACTTTGGTAGTAGGGAAGATGCTGGAATCTATCATCACGGAAAAAATAGTGAGGCATCTGGATGGAAATTGTCCCATTGGGCAGATGCAGCATGGGTTCATAAAGGGCAGGTTGTGCCTAACTAATTTATTGGAATTTTTTGAGGACATTACTAGCGCGGTAGATAAGGGGGAGCCAATGGATGTGGTATATCTGGATTTCCAGAAAGCTTTTGACAAGGTTCCACACAAAAGGTTGCTGCATAAGATAAAGATGCATGGCATTAAGGGTAAAGTAGCATGGATAGAGGATTGGTTAATTAATAGAAAGCAAATTAATTAGTGGGGATTAATGGGTGTGACTCTGGTTGGCAATCAGTAGCTAGTAGTGTCCCTCAGGGATCAGTGTTGGGCCCCCAATTGTTCACAATTTACACAGATGATTTGGAGTTGGGGACCAAGTGCAATATGTCCAAGTTTGCAGACGACACTAAGATGAGTGGTAAAGCAAAAAGTGCAGAGGATACCGGAAGTCTGCAGAGGGATTTGGATAGGTTACGTGAATGCGCTAGGGTCTGGCAGATGGAATACAATGTTGACAAATGTGAGGTTATCCATTTTGGTAGGAATAACAACAAAAGGGATTATTATTTAAATGGCAAAATATTAAAACGTGCTGCTGTGCAGAGAGACCTGGGTGTGCTAGTGCATGAGTCCCAAAATGTTAGTTTACAGGTGCAACAAGTGATTAAGAAGGCAAATGGAGTTTTGTCCTTCATTGCTAGAGAGATAGAGTTGAAGACTCGGTTGGTTATGCTGCAATTGTATAAGGTGTTAGTGAGGCCACACCTGGAGTATTGTGTTCAGTTTTGGTCTCCTTACCTGAGAAAGGACGGGTGTGTAGAGGAGATTCACTAGGTTAATCCCAGAGCTGAAGGGGTTGGATTACGAGGAGAGGTTGAGAAGACTGGGATTGTACTCGTTGGAATTATAGAAACATATAAAATTATGAAGGAAATAGATAGGATAGATGCGGGCAGGTTGTTTCGACTGGTGGGTGAAAGCAGAACTAGGGGGCACAGCCTCAAAATAAGGGGAAGTAGATTTAGATTTCATAGATTTTACAGTGCAGAAGGAGGCCATTCGGCCCATCGAGTTGGCACCAGCTCTTGTAAAGAGCACCCTACCCAAGGTCAACACCTCCACCCCATCCCCATAACCCAGCAACCTCACCCAACACTAAGGGCAATTTATCATGGCCAATCCACCTAACCTGCACATCTTTGGACTGTGGGAGGAAACCGGAGCACCCGGAGGAAACCCACGCACACACGGGGAGGATGTGCAGACTCCGCACAGACAGTGACCCAAGCCGGAATCGAACCTGGGACCCTGGAGCTGTGAAGCGATTGTGCCATCCACAATGCTACCGTGCTGCCCAATTTAGGACTGAGCTTGGGAGGAACTTCTTCACCCAAAGGGTTGTGAATCTATGGAATTCCTTGCCCAGTGAAGCAGTTGAGGCTCCTTCATTAAATGTTTTTAAGGTAAAGATAGATAGTTTTTTTGAAAAATAAAGGGATTAAGGGTTATGGTGTTCGGGCTGGAAAGTGGAGCTGAGTCCACAAAATATCAGCCATGATCTCATTGAATGGCGGAGCAGGCTCAAGGGGCCAGATGGCTTACTCCTGCTCCTAGTTCTTATTATGTTTTTATGCTTCCCCTTGAACAGCTGGCTCATCCTTGATTTTGTGAGGTGCACCCTGTACACTACCTTCAGCTCTTTCAGCCCCCACCTCGCACACAAAGTTGAGGCATCCACCCTCCGTAGCACCTCACACCACAGTCCCTCTTCCCGTGCCCCCCCAGCTCCTCCCACTTCGCCTTAAACCCCTCCATATCCTCCTCCAGGATCCTCCTGCAGATTGCCGAAACGGTCCCTCTCTCCAACTCCCCCTGCGGACAGCACCGCCTCCAGCAACTGGGAGGCCAGCTATATCGGGTTGGTCGGGAAAACCTTTCTTGCAAAGACCTGAACCTGCATGTAACTAAACCCTTGCCCCTGCGCCAACCCATACTTCTGTCTCAGCTCCTCTATCCTCGTGAATCCCCCCCCCCCCCAGGATGAATCCTTCATTTCCTTAACGTCCCCACCCGTCCCATTCCCAAAAACCCACCTCTATCCTTCTTGGCTTGAACCCATGATTCCCGCCCGGTCAACATCCCTCCAGACCTGGCCCCTAGTTTAAAGTGACCCTTTCAAGGCTTGATGTTCTTGCTGATAGTGGAAGACCATTCCAAATGGTTAGACATCCATCGAATGTTGCCCACCGGTTTGAAGACTACCATCAAGGAGCTTCATCTCGTTCAACTCATGGCATCCTGGATGTATTGCTCACGGACAATAGCAAGGAATTCGGGCATTTCATGATGTCAATTGGGGTGAAGTACATCCAGCCGCCCCATACCAATCATCCTCAAGTGATCTGGCAGAACGAGCGGTATAGACGTTCAACAGGGTCATGAGGAAATAGGCCAGGGGGTCCAGGGAGACGAGATTGATGCATTTTCTTGTTCAACTACCATACTGCGTCACACATTACAACCGGGGTGGCACCGGCGAAACTGCTGATGGGCTGGAGACTGAGAACCAGCCTTAGCTTGATGTTCCCTGATATTGGCAGGAAATGGAGACAGGATCTGTACAGGCAGTACCGAAGCAGACGGACGCAGGACCGAGGTTTTTGACCTGGGGACATGGTTTATGTCCAGAACTTTGGACACAGTGCCCAGTGGATACCAGGGACTGTGGTGAAATGAACTGGACCGGTATCGTACACGGTGAAAACAGTGGAGCGAACAGTGCCAAAGCAGGTGGACCACACCGGAGCAGGGAGCCAGGTTCAGGACCGGCCCCATCTGATGAGCCGTCCTTTCGCCCAGCCTGCCCGTCAGAAAGGACCTGGGGGCAACACCCCCCGGGGGGCCTTGATACAGAGATGCATGAGGTGGAGGACTAAGGGTCTGGCGTGGAGACTCAAACAGCCGTGGTTTGGGACAATGGCTCTGCCAGGCAACAGTTGCTGCTGCGTGTGCCCCCCTCCCCCCGGACAATTGGCATAAAATCGATGTTCCCCAATATATTGCATACCCCCGACCCGGGGGTGCACCTGCAGGCAAAGTGGAGAAGGAAGCCTCTACATCAGGGGCACTTGCGAACTTTGCGGGAGAGATGTTGTAACCCCCATGAGACCCAGTGGACGACTTGATTGATCTTCCTGTGGGGTGTGTGAAATACGAGCATCCCCGCTGAGGGGCAGAGGCCCAACAATGGAGTTTGTTAATTCCCTGAGATAAAAGCCGGTCCAGAAAGGAATCGGCATCTTTGGATGGTCCCAGCCAGGACTAGGTGTTCTCTTCCCCACTGAGTAAGAAATATATTTCTGTGACTTACCTTTTCAGAACTCCTCACTGACTATCATACATGGCAACATCACCACCGGCAAGTTCTTCTGTCATGTAACATCCTGACTTGGAAATGTATCACCGTTCCTTCACTTTTACTGTGTCAAAAACTCGGAACTCTTTTTCTAACAGCACTGTAGGTATACCTACACCCAAATGGACAGCAGCGGTTCAAGAAGACAATTGAATATGGGCAACAAATGCTCGCCTTGCCAGTGCTGTTCTCATCCTATGAATGAATAAGAAACATTTCCACCTTTAGTGTGCATCCAGTTCGACAGGGATCCTCAAGATTATTTTTTTTAAAAAATGTATTTTATTACCAACATGTATCAAAACAGGTTAGGGATCCTCAGGTTTAGATGACGCTAATGCTGCAAGGATTTCTGTGTTTAGTTTCAGCCAGGTACTAGGAATTTCCAGCTTTTGCTGTTATTCATTCAGATTTTGCAATATGGACGGACATTTTCTCCTTTTTCTCTCTAGCATTCTGACCTCATTAATCGCGGCAGTTGTTGGAAATGTAGCTAAACAAGCAATAGTAATGTGCATGCCATCTTTCTGAATGACTCCTAGGCAACCACGACTATTACAGTGTTGACATCACTAACTGGTTTAAACATCTGCAGACGTTAAAAATCCGGCCGCTCCACAATGAACACGTCAAGATTTACAGCCCCAGTGAGAACAAGGACTGGTTCTGTCTGGCTGGGGTTGATGACATCGAAGCAGAGATGTTACGGTAAGTTCTTCATTTACCATCTTGGCACTGTGTACTCAGCCCTTGTGGAATGTGGTCCAAAGGCTTAGAATGCCACAGCTTTTCTGAGAAAGTCAAACATCTGGCATATTCTAGCCAGTCTCCTCCCTTCTCAGAACTATCAAAAAAGCAAATGGGAAGTTTTTAACATTTTCCCTTTTCACAAAAATCAGTGATTTGTTCAATGAATCTTAATGCAGGATTGTGTAAGATTAATCGCAACAGATTTTGTAAAAGTGGAACTTTGCAAACTTTCTTTTCCTGGTCATTTAAGCCAAGCATTCATGTGTGATTCAGACCTCTACTTTTAATCATAGGTAAACATTGCAAAAATAGTACACCACTTTCAGGGTTCTGTTTATAGTATCAACGTCCTAGAGGTTGGTTAAAGGGCAAGACAAAAGTGCTGCTATTTGGGCAGCACGGTGGCGCAGTGGTAGCACTGCAGTCTCACGGCGCCGAGGTCCCAGGTTCGATCCCGGCTCTGGGTCACTGTCCGTGTGGAGTTTGCACATTCTCCCCGTGTTTGCGTGGGTTTCACCCCCACAACCCAAAGATATGCAAGGTAAGTGGATTGAACACGCTAAATTGCCCCTTAATTGGAAAAAATGAATTGGGTACTCTTTTTTTTTTAAAGTGCTGCTATTTTCCAGGTTGGAGTGAAAATAGTAAATGGAAAAGTGGCAAAAGTCATGATGAGCCTTTAATTTTAGCTGCAGCCATAGACACGTATGGTTAGCGTTGAGGCTCCGTAGCCCCCAGTCTATTCATGGGGGGTTCCTGCTCAGTTCAGAGGCAGTTTGGTGCTGTTTCAAATCGAGGAAAACCTGTGTAAATTGTTATGGGCCAGGGTTCAGAGAACCCCAAAGTGTATCATGGCGTTCACCTGACCCATGACTTTTAATAGATTGTGGTATGGGGAGAACACTCTACAGGTATGGTACAGCAGAAATCGAAAAGTGTTTTTTTAAAGAAAAGCAATGTTTATTCTATGAACTCAAGTTAACCTTTTTAAAACATACAGTGAACATTTTAGCAACCATCAATTCAAATACAATCCCCAAAGAATACAACATTCTAAGTAATAAAACTTTCCTTTTAACATCCATAAGACATTTAAAAAAAACTTTAAACAGAAGCACATCAGGTTTAAATTCACTACTGAGAACAGTTATCACTCTGAATTCACCAAATGATCAAGAGATAGTCTTTACATGGCAGAGAGAACAACATTACACATTTTTTGGCTGGCTGCAGCTCCAGCACTAAAACGAAACCAAAAAAAACACAGACACACCCAAGCTTTTCTCAAAGTGAAACTAAAAAGCAGAGCCAGAGCTCGGCTCCACCCACACTCTGACATCACTGCAGTAAATTTAG
This sequence comes from Scyliorhinus canicula, assembly GCF_902713615.1. Lineage (NCBI taxonomy): Eukaryota > Metazoa > Chordata > Chondrichthyes > Carcharhiniformes > Scyliorhinidae > Scyliorhinus > Scyliorhinus canicula. Next base: position 68,913,799 of record NC_052154.1, on the reverse strand, counting down.
CAGACTACCATTTCTTAAAGTGATATTCTCATGACAAAATACGGTGGACATTTCAGTTTTAAATTTGGCCGGGAATTCTGGACTTTTAGTGTGTGCACTTTGAAAATAATATGAGTATAATTTAAGAGAAAGAAATCTAGTAGAAGCAGGTAACCTCAACGGATGGCACAATGGTTAGCACTGCTGCATCACGATGCTGAGGTCCGAGGTTCGGTCCCGGCCCCGTGTTGGGTTTGCACATTCTCCCCATGTCTGCATCAGTCTTGTAATGAACTCCAATTGGCTTTATTGGTTGGCCAATTGGAGTATGAGCTCCCTCAATGATAGCTCATTGAGGGGGCCCATATAATCACCTGTGTAGGCTTTGTGAGTCAGTCTTAAGTTGACTGGACTGCTAGCAGCACTGTTTGTAGCTGCTCCTGTAACATCGTTATTGTAAATAAATATTGGTGTGGTGACGGAACTCCTGCCTCCCGTGGATTACTACAGTGGCGACGAGGTAAACTACGAATTTTGCGAAGACCAGCTGCCGCACTCGGAGGGTAAGCCTTGCCATTTTTAAAATACCGTTTTTTGGGAGGTTAGAGGCATTCGACCCGGCTATTGAGGACTGGTCCCAGTATGTGGAGAGAATGTGTTACTTCTTCCGGGCAAATGATATACTGACGGATGAAAGGAGACGGCTTATCCTGCTGTCGGCGTGCGGACCCTCCTCTTTCGCCATTATACGTAGTCTGACTTATCCCGATGTGCCGGACACGAAAACTTTCCAAGAAGTAACGGAATTGGTGAAAGAGCACTACGACCCAAAACCACCCCTCATTTTGCGTAGGTACAGATTCTACACAGCGAAGCGGGAAGACAGGGAGTCAGTCACGAATTTCTTGACCCGCCTGAGAAGGCTGGTGGAAAAATGTGAATTCGGCCCGACGCTAAATGAAATGCTTCGGGACCGGTTAGTGTGTGGTGTAAACAACCTCACAATACAGAAACGCCTGTTGGTGGAAACGGAGCTAGACTGCAGGCAGGCGTTACAGCTCGCACTGTCCCTAGAAAAGGCAGCAAGTGGGGCGCAGGAACTACAGGGCACGCCAATGGAGGTAGATACCTGTGAGACGGACTACCACAACGGGTCCTGCTACCAGATAGCCGCTCTCAGGAAAAACCTGAGGAATAGAGGGAAAAAGGAAAACCCCAGAACTGCCCCCAAGTCTGCCAGGACTAACTGGAGACAGAGGGAAGTAGCGGCTGAGGCTCCCCCAACAGAGAAGGACCGTTTCTGGCACCAGACAGAGTGGGGTAACAACGACAGAAATCCTAGAAGGAGGTGGCAAAAGAGGAATAGCAGGTGGGGACGCAGGGAAGTACACAACCTAGACGCCCCATCCTCCTCCGAAGGGGAACAATTATATAATATTACAACGAAGAAAGCAGAACCTATTAGGATTACCCCACGGGTGAACGGGCGGCCGACAATAATGGAAATAGACACGGGTGCGGCCGTATCAGTAATGGGAGTGGCAGCATTTGAAAAATCAAAGATGGACTCCAGCCACTAACCCTAACAAAAACATCGACGAAACTTAAAACCTACACGGGGGAACCCCTGGAAGTTCTAGGCACGACTCATGTACCTGTGGAATATGAGAAACAATTGCTCAGATTACCGTTGACGAGTGGAAGCGGGCAGTTGAGTGGAGTACTCCAAAAATACCCGGAGGTCTTCCAGGAAGGTTTGGGGGGAAATCATAGGCGCCAAAGCAACTTTGCACGTGGACCCAGAAGCCCTTCCGAAATTTTGTAAGGCCAGGCCGGTACCTTTTGCATTAAGGAAGAAAGTAGATGACGAAATAGAAAGGTTATGACGCGACGGCATTATCAGACCAGTACAATTCTCGGAATGGGCAGCGCCGGTGGTACCAATTTTGAAGCCAGACGGCTCGATACGTCTCTGTGGAGATTTCAAACAGACAGTAAACAAATACGCACTGCTGGACAAATACCCAATCCCGAAAATAGACGACCTACATGCCAAATTGGCAGGTGGGCTTTTGTTCACGAAACTAGACATGAGCCACGCCTACCTGCAGTTAAAACTGGACAAGGGCTCCCAGAAGTTCGCTACGATCAACACCCTGAAGGGACTTTTTCGTTATACTAGGCTACCTTTTGGAGTGTCATTAGCCTGCTCTATATTCCAGCGTACGATGGAAAATATTCTGCAGGGACTACCGCAGGTGGCGATTTATTTGGATGATGTCTTAATCACGGGTCGGACAAACAGGGAACACTTAAGGAACCTGGAGGAAGTTCTCAGGCGTTTCGCAAAGGCAGGCGTACGGCTAAAAAGGGAAAAATGTGTTTTTCTGGCCCCACAAGTGACGTACCTGGGATATAAAGTAGATGAGTCAGGCTTGCATCCATTAGAAGACAGAGTAAGGGCAAAAAAAGAAGCCCCAGCTCCCACCACGGTCCAGGAGTTACGATCATTTCTAGGGTTGGTCACCTATTATGGAAAATTTATTGAAAATAGGGCGTCCATCCTAGAACCCCTCCACCAGCTACTAAAAAAGGGGCAAGAATGGAAATGGTCCACCCGCCAAAACCGAGCATTTAGGGACATTAAGGAACAGCTGTCATCCAAAAATGTCCAAGAGCATTATGATCCAAGGAAGGAGTTGATGGTCACTTGTGATGCATCCCCCTATGGGGTAGGAGCCGTCTTAGCCCATAGAGGAAGGAATGGGGAAGAACGGCCAATAGCCTATGCTTCGAGGACCTTGGCGATGGCTGAGAGGAAGTACGCCCAAATCGAGAAGGAAGGACTGGCGGTGATATTCGCAGTAAAAAAAATTTCACCAGTATCTGTATGGGCGGAAATTCACCATAGTGACGGACCATAAGCCGTTATTAGGGTTATTAAAAGAAGACAAGTCAATACCCCCGATTGCATCAGCTAGAATCCAACGCTGGGCGTTGCTACTAGCGGCGTATAGATAGTTCTGGAGCACAGACCGGGAATGCGAGTAGCACATGCAGATGCTTTGAGCAGACTTCCCCTCCCGGACACTCCACCGCAAATACCAAAAGTAGAGGAGACAGTAATGACTCTAAATCTTTTGGACAGCCTACCAGTAGACGCACAGCATATTCGGTTGTGGACGCAAAAAGACCCAGTTTTAGCCAAGATGAAGCATTTACTGCTAACAGGGGAACTGGAAAGACCAGTGGAGCCCCAGATGCACCCATACTGGAGCAGAAGGGACCAAATAACCGAGAAGACGGTATCCTATTATGGGGAGCCCGGGTAATCGTCCCAGCTCAGGGCCGTAGGGCAATCTTCACTGAGTTACATCTCGGACACCCAGGGGTGTCTAAAATGAAGATGCTAGCTCGAAGCTACGTTTGGTGGCCAGGTTTGGACACAGACATAGCAGCCTTGGTACATCGGTGCCAGGAGTGCCAACAGGGGCAAAGAGTGCCACCAGCGGCGCCATTGCACCCGTGGGAATGGCCAGGCAGACCGTGGACTCGCCTGCATATTGACCACGCCGGCCCTTTCATGGGCTCAATGTTTTTGGTGATAGTGGACGCCCACTCCAAATGGTTGGACGTCCACCGGGTAAACACGGCAAGCACAGCATCGACAATTGAAAAACTCAGGGCCTCGTTTGCAACACATGGACTTCTGGAGGTATTGGTGTCGGACAACGGAACGGCATTCACAAGTGGGGAATTTGGAAAATTCCTGCAGGAAAACGGAGTCCGTCACATCAAAACGGCCCCTTACCATCCAGCGACCAACGGCCTGGCAGAGAGAGCGGTCCAGACACTTAAAGCGGGACTCAAGAAGCAGCCGGTAGCGTCAATAGACACAAAGCTCTCCCGCTGGCTGTTTGATTACAGGACCACACCGCATTCCACAACGGGCATACTGCCAGCTGAACTCTTATTGGGAAGGCGGCTGCGAACGAGGCTGAGTCTCCTTTTCCCAAATTTAACGGGGAAAGTGGAGAAACATCAGGAGGCCCAACGCAGGGGGCATGATAATAGTCGGCAGCAGAGACATTTCTAGGTGGGGGCACTGGTTTGGGTCAAGAATTATGGGAATGTACCAACGTGGGTCAAAGGCACGGTAGAGTCCCAAACAGGGCCCATATCCTATGAGGTTTCAATAGGAGGTAAGGTGCTGAAGAAACACCTAGACCAAATAAGGGCAGCGGAACCACACCTGGACGCAGGCGAAGCAGGACCGCCTCAAGCTGGTATAGCCCAAACGGAAAGGATACCCACACCCCAGCCCCGAGCAATTTCTCCAGACCCCATCATCCAGTCATCAGAGTCGGAGATGGACACACTCGACGAGGCCGCCGCGACACCTCTCCCCGAGGAGGAGGAAGAACAACTTCCAAGGAGGTCGTCAAGGAAAAGACGGGCACCTATAAGGTACACCCCGCCCACTTCGGAGAACGACCCGGCGGACGACACAGAGGTGACAGACCCAGACATGAGGAGCAGGAAGAAGCTCAGAGGAATGCCAGCTGGCAGGAATTCCTCGGACCTTGGGGCGAGGGGTGTAATGAACTCTAATTGGCTTTATTGGTTGGCCAATTGGAGTATGAGCTCCCTCAATGATAGCTCATTGAGGGGGCCCATAGAATCACCTGTGTGGGCTTTGTGAGCCAGTCTTAAGTTGACTGGACTGCTAGCAGCACTGTTTGTAGCTGCTCCTGTAATATCGTTATTGTAAATAAATATTGGTGTGGTGACGGAACTCCTGCCTCCCGTGGATTACTACAAGTCTCAACCCCACAACCCAAAAGGATGTGCAGGTTAGGTGAATTGGCCACGCTAAATTGCCCCTTAATTGGAAAAAAAAATGAATTGGATACTCTAAATTCATTTTTAAAGAAGAAGCAGGTAACTGCTGAAACTATGTGATAACATTTAATTAAAAATATGGAGGAGAATTTAATTGAGCTCACCAGAGCAGGCTTGATAGCAGGGTGGGGACGGCGACCGGAGAGAATTGGGAGGGAGTTCTCCTGTCTGATTTCTGGCATTAAGAAACAGTCCTCAGTTAGGTTGGGGGCGGTAAGGGCCTGGTGTGGAAATCCCTGCTGCCAGTATGATGTCTGTTAAGCTCATTAATGAGCCTCTTGACACCAATTGTCCCTGAGCCCATTGGAATTTAGTGGAGGGTCAGAGATTTTACAGGTTTCCAGTGGCTCCCGAAGGTTGCCCAGCAAGCCCTTGTCTGGTTTTCCTATGGCCTCATTGTGGGGGGTGGGGGGGGTATGATATCCCTAATTGACAGATGCTCAGTGCCCAATCGAAGAACCCAACATTGGGAAGGGGGAACCCCGGCCGCTAGCACTAATTCCCAACCTGCAAATCAGATCCGCATCATAGGGCTATATGATATAATGCCAGAGTGCTTCCCTGGCTGTGAGATATTTGGATGCAGGTTTAATTTCCCCAGCCTGTTGAGTTTTAGATCTGTCATGGCATTAAATTAAATAATGGCTTGAGAGAATGGGGAATATAACCCCATGCAGTGTAAATCGTCTCCACCAGGAATCCATTCGGAGCAGTGGTGATATCAGTCTGTGGGACATTGTCGGACTTCCTAGTTCCACATCTGAATGGTTTGTGGTGGTGGTGGGAAGAATATTGGCGGGAAGGAGAGAAAGAGATGTTAATAAATAATGTAGGAGTAAGAACATGTCATTTAGCATTCAAGAAGGCCCGAAAACACTGTTTTCTTGAAAGTGGTTTGGAAAGCTGTCATTTTACCATGAAATCAGGAGAAAGACTTTACTTTTCTCTGGACCAGTCAGTGATTGATATGGGCAATATTTTTTGGCAGTTTTAAAATAATGATTGCCCAGAAACAGAAGGAGATTGAATTTTTTTCTAATAATAAGGGGTGGGTGGTATACCTCCCAATCCCTCGGTTTTTGTGTGATCCAATTTCACAAACAATCCCACAGAAAATGTAAATTGGATTTAACTCAGAAGATTAATTCGTATCACACATTCAAAACCCGCGAGAAGAAGTGCCCACAATGTTTCAATCTGCATTCATACAGTAAAGGAAGGGAGAGAAAAAAGGATGTCTGCAATATAAGGACACAAGAGAAAATGAACATGGGAAACATTAGTTTCCGAGTAAAATGAGGATGTCTTTCACAGAGGCATTCGGTGGTCGGCTGCTGGGGGCCGGTGTTGTAAGATTCGCTTTTGAAGTGGATGAAGATGAAGTGGGCATGCAGCAATTGTGTCGGTTCTGTAGCCAATGAGACAAAAGGTTCCAGCAAAGTCAGGTCAGGTGGGCAGGTGGTCCAAACTAGACAGAGCTTGCTTCTGTGTGGCCTGCCATCAGGATGTTAAACAGTAAACTGGAGGGCAGCACGGTGACGCAGTGGTTAGCACTGCTGCCTCATGGCGCTTGAGGTCCCAGATTCGATCCCGGCTCTGGGTCACTGTCCATGTGCAGTTTGCACATTCTCCCCGTGATTGCGTGGGTTTCACCCCCACAACCCAAAAAGATGTGCAGGCTAGGTGGATTGGCCATGCTAAATTGCTTTTAATTGGAAAAAAATAATTGGGTACTCTAAATTTTTTTTAAAAATAGTAAACTGGCTGCACAGCTCATAAAAGTAATATTAAACTGCTCAAAAGTCCAGAATCTTGAATCATGTGACCTTCCTTCGCCACAGTGACTTCAACAAAGGATGTTTTTCCAGTGTCTAGAATTTGGCTTTGTTTTCTGGACTGATAGTGTCTCAGCCATTATGGGTTGAAAGGGATGCCATTCATGTTAAGGATCTAGTGTTTGGGAAGCCATTGTCGAGGTTGGCTTATCAAATGCAAATAGCGTTTCTGTAGCTCCTTTTGCAAATGGTCTGTATGGTCCCAGATGGTCTGCTAGAAACTCCTTGGCATAATGAGATATGACATTTAGTATTTCAAAAGAACTTGAAAGTGAACAGCGTGGAACTGGCTCTGAATGAGCTGAGAGACGATGAACAAACTCCATCTCTCTCTACATCCTGCTATAGAAATGGGAACACGAAAGGAACAGGCTAGATCATTCCACCCGTGTAATATTGACCACTTCCTCATAAACTCATAGCCTGACTGATGCTGTTTTCCATGTAGGTATCCTGGACATGGTATGGACTTAAAGAAAGCATTGGATGGTTGCAGTACTAAAGATGCTGTAGTGTTGCTAGCTCACCAGCCAAAAGCTGCTAAACGTGCTCTACAAAGCAGGCCGGACATCAGCTTGGTTCTCTCAGGTATGGACACCCTCCATTATTACCTGTTTAATTTTATCATTTAATGAAAGAGTAGCTGATGTAACAATGGGAATTTGTTCGAGCAACGCCTAAAATAATGTTTATTAGAGTTAGAGATTCCACTCAGTATTACTTTCAGTGATGTTTCTATCTGCTTCCTATAACATTGTAAAATTCAAAGCCTTCAAAAGTGATCTGGACCTCTGATTATGCTGTCATAATCCATAAAAAGTGTCAAAGCTTTTGTAAAGACTTTGACAATTAAATTTACTTTTGGGCCTGTAAAATTCTTAATGCTTTTCTCTGATATGGTGTTGTAAGACTTCTTACTGTGCTCACCCCAGTCCAACACCGGCATCTCCACATCTTTCTCTGATATGGTCACTAGAGTTTGTGCTTTTTTCACACAAAAACTCTGCCTTTGTTTGGACATTTATTGCTTAGACACCAGGATTTGTTGAGTCTATCATTATTTTCCAAGCTGTCTGCTTGTGAGACGTATTATTTTTATTTTTTTAAATTTTTATTTTTTAAGTTTTTTATTTAACACAAATTTGTAACAGTTACAGAGAGAAAAATGGCCCTGTGCAAAGTGCCTTAACATAGTGAAAACGAACAGTGGGAAAGAATAAACATGTTAATAAGGCACTTCCCCTGCCAGCTCTGTTTTCCCATGCCTCACATATTCAACTAAACTAACGTGGCCCTAACCCTCTTCTCTCTCCCCCCCCCCCCCCCCCCCCCCCCCCCCACCCCCCAGGCCTCCCCTGCCCCCCCAAGGCCTGACCTGCCAGGTCAGCCCTGCGCTTGGCCCTAGCCCGCCCCACCTCCGACTCTCCCTGGTGCCCCCTGACCTACGCTAGCCACACTGACCCCTGCCCTTAGCGCCTACCTGTCTCCCGTCCCAGCGCTCGGGCCCTCCCCCCACACGCCAGGGACCCATTAACCTAATCGTATCCCACCGTGCCCTTTCAAGTCCCGTAACCAGCCCCTAGCCCATCCCCCGTATCAGATCTCCTGCCAAAAGGTACCAAGTGCAGGGCCCCCTTTGCAGGCCCCCCCCCCCCCCCCCCCCATTGCAATCCCCCCAAAACACCCTAAACAGTTAGCCCTCCAGGCCCCACTCTCTGTCCAGGCTGAAAACAATCTTGGATAAAACATTACAGTACAGGATAGTTTAACAAACCGCCGCCATACAAAAGCTCTGAGAGCCCAAAGTCCTTTAGTTCCAGTCCAGCTTCTTCTTTTAATAAAAGTCCACACCTAATCAGAGCAATTTTGGGTTAACAGGCCGCCGCCACTGTACAGCACTGAAAGAACCAAGCGCCCATTAGTTCAAGTCCAGCTTCTTATCTTTAATAAAGGTCCAAACCTGTTCTGGTGTCTCAAAATAGTAGTGGAGTTCCTCAAACGTAACCCAGAGCTTTGCAGGATACAGCATTCCAAACCTCACCTCCTTTTTGTAGAGAGCTGCCTTTACCTTGATGAATCCTGCACACCTCTTGGCCAGCTCCGTTCCCAAGTCCTGGTAAATGCGCACCTCGCAGTTCTCCCATCTGCTGCTCCTCTCCGCCTTGGCCCATCGCAGCACACGTTCCCTGTCAGCAAGCCGGTGAAAGCGGACCACCAAGGCCCTCGGTCGGGTCCCGTCCTGGACTTCCTTGCGGGGGCTCTATGTGCCCCATCCAACTCCAGGGGTTGGGGGAAGGCCTCCAGTCCCATCAGCGCCTCAAGCATACCTGTCACGTATGCGCCCACATCTGACCCCTCGCAGGGGGAGGCCAATGATTCATAAATTCTGCAACCTGGCTCTGTTCCCCAGCTCTTCAAGCTGCTCCTGCATCCTCCTCTGACGGGCGTTCAGCTCCTCCACCTCGTGCTCCAGCTCCGTTATCGTGCCCGCCTGGCTGGAGAGCTTCGCCTCGACCTCCCTGAGTGCCTTCCCTTGGATCGCCTGTGTCTCGACCATTCGGTCCATCACCGCTCTCATCGGGTCCAGCGTGTCCCCCCTCAGCTCGGCGAAGCAGTTCTTGAAGAACTCCGTCTGCTCCTCCCTTGGCCAGTGAGCCTCCGCTCCCCGGTCCCCGCCGTCCGCCATGCTTGGCCGCCCGGCCTTGGGTCCCCGCTGCTTCCGCTTCGATCCTTGCCGCTCCACTCAACCACTTCTAGTCCAGCTGCCCATACCCCGGAAAGGAAGCCTCTTCCCTATCGTCTCCTCCACCGATTCAGGCTGCCAGGTCCCAAAATATGTCCGTTAACAAAGGTCTGTTTGCCGATCGCGGGCGGGAGCGATCCGACCTGCGACCTGCCTCCTCGAGGGTGCTACCGGAAGTCTGTGAGACGTATTATTAATGAGATATTGTTCTTAGTCAGAAAAGTTATGGTCCAGATTTACCATGAAGAATAATACTGAGGCTTTCTGGAACAACTGTTATGGGGTAAATTAGAAAACAACTTCCCGAGTCCGCACGTCTGCGGTTAACCACAGAAATCAAGAAGTTGCTGTCTGCTTTGCCCTGCTCTGCCACAAGCTTTGCTACACCAGTACCTTGCTAGTAGATTCTGGATTGAAATCCATGTAAGGACCGGAGATTTCAGTTCTTATCTACTAATTTACTAAACATGCCAGCAAAAGATAGGACTGATGCATTTACGCATAACTGAATTTTTAGTGCTATGGTCAATCTTAATTACTGCCAAATAACCTCACTGGCACTGAAATTTTGTTTTTACCAGTGTGGAGTCTCTTTTCTTCATAATTTAATCATTTTGTACATTGCAAAAATTTTTTTAAAATCTTTATTTTCTCTTTCTGTCACTTAACTACAACTTGTATTTTTAGCACCTTTCACATAATAAAATATCAAGGCATTTCTGAGGAATTACTTTCTTTCGCTCCCTTTATTTCACTTTCTGAACATGATTTTTATTATGAACTAAGTATTCTAATATATACTTCCTGGTTTGGACAAGATTGGTGACTCAGTGAGGATTTTAAAATCTGATTGGTTAAAGAGCCACACTATTGCTTACCATGCTCATACATGCTACAAGCACCCTGTTGAGGATGTGGCACTGGACTGAAAATGCTACACTGAGGAGCCAGAAAATACAAAATTGTTACAGCGCAGAGGAAGGCCATTCATCTGATGGTGTATACACCAGCTCTCCGAATGAGCAATTCACAGAGTGCAATTCCCCCGCCTTCTCCTCGTAACCCTGCACATTCTTTCTTTTTGGATAACCCTTGTTATGGGCCAGGGTTTTAAAAAACTCCAAAGTATATTATGGAGGTCACCTGATCTATAACTTTTTGTTGAATTTGGCTAGGATGAGCACAAGAGCCTGCCTTTCAGGTGTTATTCAACGGACTTCTTAGATGCTTTTAATAAAAAAAAGCTTTATTCTAAGAGTTTAGTTAACATTTGTATAAACACACACAGCAAGAATTTTTATCAATTACAAACATAAATACACGACACAGCTACAGTAATCTATGTATAATGCTTAATGAGTACCACCGTAACTGTTCCAGTTCAATAACAAAATCCAAGTAAAACCAGAAACTCCTTTTCAAAGGTGTGGCTCAGCACATGGCACTCTCACTGGTATAAGACTTGTTATTGATACTCTATTCCCCTTTTCAAACAGCAGATTTGAATTCCTTCCAGAAAGCAATGATCTCTTTTAAGTTACCAAGCAGTCTGGAACAGCTTTTAAAATTAAGATAGAGAAAAACACTTCTTTCTACCTTTGCAGTTCAAACCAGTCCAAACTCAAAGTGAAAGTAAAACTCAAGAGAGCCACAGCCCAGCTCCACCCACACAATAACATCACTGAAACCATGTGACAAGACAAAAACTTTTCTTAAAGGGACACTCCCATGACACAGTCCAATTCCCTTTTGAATGTTTCAGTGAACTTGTCTTCACCAAACTCTCAGACAGTGCATTCTGGACCTTAACAACTTACGTTAAGTTTTTCATCATGTTGCTTTTGCCCAAGTGTTTTAAATGTGTGCCTTATCGTTCTCGATATGTTCATGAGTGGGAACAAGTTTCTCCCCAGCTACTGTGTCCAAATCCCTCATGATTTTGAATACTTCTATCAAACTGCTGCTCGGAAGCCCACAAAAGGCTGCGGGGAGCTGTAAGCATGAGGAATGGTGAATCCTTCACCACTGCCTGTAAAATCTAGGCAATGTTCTTAAAGGCAATCTCCTTTCTTCTGCTCAAGACAACCTTTCATTACTTCTATATCTATTCTAGATTGCAACAGGCAAGTATCCTGAAGAAGGGCTGGCTTATCCCTGAGATTATAGCAATGTTTTATTACCAGGTGGCCTAACATTAGGTTATGGAGCTGGACCTACTATAGCAGGAACGGGTCTAGGCTTTAATGCTGTCTGGGAAGTGTCCCACAGCTAGGAATTATAACCAGAGATGCGTCTCCCTCCCAGTGCACATGAGCTGGCAGAGCAATCCCGCTTCCAATTCATTGCACGCTGCGGATGAATTATCAATGCCAAGCAACATAGTGCCACATAACAAAGCGATTAGGGAGAATGAATAGCTATTTGGGGAGCAAAATATATTCTAGGGATGGGGGAGAATTGCTAGTGAGCATAGAAATAGAAGGTTAGTCCAGATGAATGCGTGGCTGGAGAGAGAGTGCAAGATGGAGGGCGTTAAATTTCTGGAACGGTTTTGGGGGACAGTGGTACTTGTACAAGGTGGACGGGTTGCACCTGAACCAAAATGGGACCAGCGTACTTGCGGGGAGGTTTGCTAGTGCTATTGGGCAGGATTTAAACTAATTTGGCAGGGGACTTGGATCCTGAGAGAAGTTTCAGCAGGGAGAGATGTGCAGCCAAAATTAGTAGAGAAATATGGGCAGCTTGGTGGCACATTGGTTAGCACTGCTGTCTCATGGCACCGAGGTCCCAGGTTCGATCCCGGCTCTGGGTCACTGTCTGTGTGGAGCTTGCACATTCTCCCCTTTTTTGCATGGGTTTCCACACAACCCAAAGATGTGCAGGGTAGGTGGATTGGCCATGCTAAATTGCCTCTTAATTAGAAAAAGTGAATTGGGTACTCTAAATTTATTTTTTTTAAATTAGGGAGAAATAAGTGAGTCAGGAAGGCATAGAATTTGTAGACCAGTTCAGTCACAAGGGAGTTTAGCAGGATTGGATGGCATTTATTTTAATGCAAGGAGTCTGACGCACAAGGCAGATGAGGTGGGGGCACAAATCAAATCATGGGGGTAAGATGCCATTGCTGTCACTGAGACATGGTTGAGAGGGGGACAGGATTGGCAGCTCAATGTTCCAAGATATAGGATCTTAAGGCAAGACAGGGTAGGGGAAAGTGGGTGTCGCAATATTGATCAGGGAATCATTTACAGCAGTAAGGAGGAATGACGTCTTAGAAGTCTCTTCAAATGAAGACATAAGGGTAGAACTTAAATACCAAAAAGGAGCAATTACATTGCTGGGAGTGTTTTATAGGCCCCCTAACCGTTCAAGAGAAATAAAAGAGCAGATATGAAGGCAAATTTCAGAGAAGTATGAAAGTAATAGGGTAGTGATAGTGGGAGATTTCAACTTCCCCAACATTAAGAGGGGTAGTCATATGTGGAAGGTTTTGAGAGAGTGGAATTCTTAAAATGCATCCAGGAGAACCTTTTAAGCCAGTATGGAGGAGGTTCTTAATTTTAGGCAGCGAAGCCAGGCAAATATTTGAAGTATCAGTGGGGGAACATTTTGCAGACAGTGATCATAACGCCATTAGATTTAAAGATAACTAGGGAAGGAATACGGCCCATTAAGGACCACAGTGGTAATTTGTGTGTGGAGTCGGAGGACGTAGGTAGGGTTCTGAACTAATACCTTGTGTTGATGTTCACGAATGAAAGTTGGGCAAGTGTGGGTATAGAAATGGGGAAAGGAGCTGATAAAATTAAAGAAATGAACAGAAACAGCGAGGCGATTCTGGGTCTGTCATGCTTAAAAGTAGACAAATATCCAGGGTCAGATGAAACGTACTGCAGGCAGTTGAATGAGGTAAGGGAGGAAATCGTTGGGGCGCTGGTAATAATTTTCATGTTCTTCTCTGGCCGCAGGAGAGGTGGCGAAGGACTGGAGGATAGCCAATGTGGTATCATTATTCAAGAAGGGAGGAAGAGATAAACCAGGAAACCACAGGCCAGTTAGTCTCACCTCAGTCGTGGGGAAACTATTGGAAGCAATTCTGAGAGACAAAATTAACCTGCATTTGGAGAAGCAGGGATTAATCAAGAACAGTTTGCATGGTTTTGTTAAAGGGAGGTCATGTCTGCCCACCTTGATTGAATGTTTCAAAGAGGTGACCACGTGTGTAGATGCGGGAAGTACATTTAATGTAGTCAACTTGGACTTCAGTAAGGCTTTTGATAATGTCCCACATGGGAGACAGATAGCGACGGTAAGAGCCCATGGGGTCCAAGGAAATTTGGCAGATTAGATCCAGAATTGGCTGAGTGGCACGAAGCAGAGAGTGATAGCCAAGGAGTGTGTGTCCAGTGGGATGCCGCAGAGATCAGTGTTGCGGACCATGCTGTTTGTGGTTTATATAAATGATTTAGACATGAATATAGGAAAGTTGATCAGTAAGTTCGCGGATGATATGAATATTGGTGAGGTGGTAAATAGTGAGGAGGATAGCCTTAGATTACAGGAGGATATAGTTGGGCTGGTCAAATGGCCTAATGCAATTCAATCCAGATAAGTATGTGGTGATGAACTTGGGCAGGATAAACAAGGCAAGGCAATACATGATAAATGGCAGGACCCTGGAAACTACCGAGGATCAGAGGGACCTTACTGTACATGTACACTGGTCCCTTAAAGTCGCAGGGCAGGTGGATACAGTGGTAAAAAGACATATGGTATACTTGCCTTTATTAGCCAAGGCATAGTTTAAGAGCAGGGAGGTTATGCAGGAACTCTAGAAAAGGTTGGTTAAGCCACAGCTAGAGTATTTTTCTTTTTTCAGAAACTTTTACTAATTTGCCGTGGCCAATCCACCTATCTTGCATGTCTTTGGGTTGGGGGATGAGACCCACAAGGACACGGGGAGAATGTGCAAATTCCATATGGAAAGTGACCCGGGGCTGGGATCGAACCCTGGTCCTCGGCGGCGTGAGGCAGCAGTACTATATTGTGTGCTGTCCTGGAGTCAGCATTATAGGAAGTATGTGATGGCACTGGAAAGGGAGCAGAGGAGATTTGCCAGGATGCTGCTTGGGCTGGGGAGTTTTGGCTATGAAGAGAGATTGGATAGACTGGGGATATTTTACTTGGAGCAGAGGAGACCGAGGGGGGGACATGATTGAGATGTATAAAATTATGAGGAGCATTGATAGAGTAGGCAGGAAGAAACTTTCCCCCTTGGTGGAAGGATCAATGACCAGGGGGTGTAGATTTAAGGTAAGGGGCAGGAGATTTAGAGGGGGTGTGAGGAAAAACCTTTTCACCCAGAGGGTGGTGGGAGTCTGGAACTTGGTGCCTGAAAGGGTGGTGGAGGCAGAGATCCACATAACATTTTAGAAGTATTTAGTGTGCACTTGCGATGCCAATGCATACAAGGCTATGGGCCAAGTGCTGGAAATGGGATTAGAATACTGAGGTGGTAATGCGCCGAAGGGCCTCTTCTGTGCTGTGGACCACTATGACTATGAATTGCGCCTGCTGACAGTATGCCGGAGCGTTCTTTTCTGATCTCTAAAGGACTCACCCCTGCTCCTCCTGCCTTCCCCACCCCGCCCACAGCCTCCAACAGTCCCTTTAAGGGTACAAGTCAATGAAGCTGCAAATAAGTGGAGAGTAAGTTGAGCTTGCTCTTCCCATTTATCCTTCAGGTTTGCAATTGAGCTGATCTGTATACGATACAATGAGGTCAAATTTTCGTAAGGACAGGCAGGACCAAAACGGTGATGGGTTAGCTTTGTTAGTTCAATAGCAAGAAATTATCTTGGATCGGAAGATGTAAGAGTTGGCTGGAGTGGACTTGAGCAGAAAAAACAGTTGATCAGCAATAGCAGACATTTATGAAAGTAATTTGTGACTCAAGGCAAAGATATATCCCAGTGAGGAAGAAGGATTCTAGGGAGGGGTTAAATCAACCATGGTTAACCGAGAGGTTAGGAGAGTAATAAACTGAAAGAAAAAACATACAATTTGACAAAGATTAATGGGAAGCTACAGGATTGGGAAGTTTTTAAAAACCAATAAAAGATGACCAAAAAAGGAGGGAGAAGATAAACCATGATGGTAAACTAGCAAGTGACATAAAAACGGACAGATAAGAGCTTCTTTAAATATATAAAAAGTAAGAGAGAGGCCAAAGTGAATATAGGCCCCTTGGAGAATGCCCCTGGGGAAATAATCATGGGGAACCAGGAAATGAAAGAGGAGTTAAATAAATACTTTGCATCAACTTCACGGTAGAAGACACTAATAACATTCCAAAGATACTAAATCAGGGGGCAAAAGGGGGAAAGAAATAAATACAATGGCCAGAACTTTCTGTGTTCTGGTGAGTGCTGCATGATACTGGCACGTCACCACGGGCTAAACACACTGGAAGTGAAGGATGTTCAACTGTACCTTGAGCGCCATTGGAATATGTGGATGTCAGGATTTGGTTCTGGTGAGATTGGGATGTATGGAAGGCTCTGCACAGCTGCGGCTCCTGGACAGAGAATGGCACTGATAGGTGGAACAAGTAACGCATTAATGGACAGATCATTTCTATGATAAAGCTCTGGACATGATAGCACATTCTCAAGGTTATCCTCCCATTTCTGTTGAATTTATAAAAAAAAAAGATTTAAATTGGAGTTGAGAATAATGAGAGGTGGGGCAGCAGAGTGGTGCAGTGGTTAGCACTGCTGCATCACGTCGCCGAGGTCCCAGGTTCGATCCCGGCTCTGGGTCACTGTCCAAGTGGAGTTTGCACATTCTCCCCGTGTTTGCGTGGGTTTCGCCCCCACAACCCAATGACGTGGAGGGTAGGTGAATTGGCCAAGCTAAAATGCCCCTTAATTGGAAAAAATGAATTGGTACTCTAAATTTATTTTAAAAAAAGAATAATGAGAGGTGACCTTTTTTGAGACATATAAGATGTTCAGGGGGCTTGACAAGGTAGCTGCTGAAAGGTTGTTTCCCCTTGTGGGAGAGTCTAGGACCAGAGGGCATAATCTCAGAGTAGGGGGGCCACCCATTTAAGAACATAGAACATGCATACAGTGCAGAAGGAGTGGGACATTCCTGTGGACTTCAAGTACATTGCTGAGCCAAGTATGCATTCCATGCCAGCAGTAACATTGTCACCAAATGGTGAGTTTGTCTAATCTTTGCACTTGTCATCCTGTTCATTAAGCCCCACTTCACAAGGCCAGCACGGTAGCGCAAGTTGGGCAGCACAGTAGCACAGTGGTTAGCACTATGGCTTCACAGTGAGATGAGGAGGGATTTATTCTCTGAGAGTAGTGAATTTGTGGAATTATTTACCGTAGAGGGTTGCAGAGGCCGGGATATATGTTCAAGGCTGAGATACACAGATTTTTAATCAGTAAGTGAATCAAGGGTTATGGGATAAGGCAGGAAAACGGAGTTGAAATTTACTCCGATCATTCATGATCTCATTGAATGGCAAAGCAGACTGGATGGGTTAAATGGCTTGCTTCTGTTCTTGCATCTTATGGTCTTATGTTATCTTATATAATGCTGCTTTTCATATTACAAGTACCATCCCATCTGGAACAAGTGGCCATTTTGTGGTCACTCTTCTCAGGGTCCTATCCAAGATGGTACCAGCAGAGCACCAGCATAAATTAAATGCTTCTTATTAGCATTGTGGATAGCACAATCACTTCACAGCTCCAGGGTCCCAGGTTCGATTCCGGCTTGGGTCACTGTCTGTGCGGAGTCTGCACATCCTCCCCGTGTGTGCGTGGGTTTCCTCCGGGGTGCTCCGGTTTCCTCCCACAGTCCAAAGATGTGCAAGTTAGGTGGATTGGACATAATAAATTGCCCTTAGTGTCCAAAATTGCCCTTAGTGTTGGGTTGGGTTACTGGGTTATGGGGATAGGGTGGAGGTGTTAACCTTGGGTAGGGTGCTCTTTCCAGGAGCCGGTGCAGACTCGATGGGCCAAATGGCCTCCTTCTGCACTGTAAATTCTATATATGATCTATATATCTATATATTTATTGGTCCCGACAGCATTTTCAGGTCGCTACCGAAGACCATGTTTAATCAAGTCAGAGACAATACGTGTAAGAAGCTTTGGTCCTATTGATCCTGCAGAACCATCTGATTTAAATGCTGACAGACCCCTGCTGTACTGCCCCAAGCCACAAATGTTTAGTGTTGGAGGGAATGGAGTAAAGGACTTCAGCGAATCCATGGGTGTGATTTAGCAGCCACATCGCACTTGAGCGAGAGCTTGACACGGCCATTCGATCGCAGAAGGGTCCAAAATTGGGATCAGTGTTGAGTGCCAATTGGTTTGCCATCTAACTGGCCCGTCAACATTGGCAAAATCCAAATCATGCTGTGACATGGTGAGAAACCGATAATGACTAATTAAAGCCAATGTCCATACAATTAACGATAACGACCCCCTATCTAATGGCCTCCTGTGATCTAACCGCCTCCCCAGCAAACGGTCATGCAAGTGCCGATTACTACACCTTTTTAAAAACGTGAACCTGGCGAAATGGCTGGCCTGGGGATCGGAGGCGGTGAATAGCTATCTTTGATAGGCGTCGACAGAGGCTCGAGGTGGCAGCCCATGTGTAGGGGCCTGTCCACACCCTGAAGACCCGGCCGCCCATCAGACCAGGGAGGGACCTAGAGGGGGAGGCCAGCAACAGCCCATGGTTTACAGGCATCACTGGTCTTTCGAACATATGATGGACAGCGTGTGCTGCAGGGGGCTCCGCCTCAACAAGGGGACGGTGTGGCACCTGTGCCAATGGCTTGCAGACTTTGCACCACGTGGAGGAGGATGATACCCGCTCCAGGTGGCCGTCAAGGTCACCGCAGCCCTGAACATCTATGCCTCAGGTTAATTCCAGGGCTCGAGCGGGGACCTATACGGCATTTCACAAGCTACAGCCCACAGTGCATCTGTGACGTCGCGGATGCCCTGTTTGCCCAGGCAGCTAACTATATAAACTTTGACCTGGGCCAAGACCAACAGGATGCCCGGGCAGGAGGACTTTCTGCCATTGCCGGGATGCCCCAGGTCCAGGGGGCGATTGATGGCATCCATGTAGTCTTGTGCGCACCAGGAGGTCTGGGAGTGCCCTTCATCAACAAGAAGGGGTTCCACTCCCTGAACTTTTAACTTGTGTGCGGCCACCACCTCCGGATCATTCGCGTGTATGTATGGTTCCCATGGAGTGTGCACGACAGCTACACCATGGGGCAGTTGGAGATCCCCGACCTCTTTGAGGACCATTTCAGGATAGCCAGTTGGCTGTTGGGGGATAAGGAGTACCTGCTTCGGACCTGGGTAATGACGCCCCAAACCCCTCCCACCCATCCCCCATCCCCATCCAACTCCTGCCTTTCCAGTAATCCTCGCAACCTTCTTACCTCCATGTAATTTAATCAGGGTTTCAGGGCCTGTAACTAAGAGTTTGTCCACTCAACTTAAACCACAAGTCACACAATTTTGCAGTCCCTTATGTTTGACTGACTTTTCATTGGCCAAGGTAAACTCCTAGTTGATCACTGTATCCAGATAGGATACATAACAGTCACCGTACACTGGACATTGCTTTACCTTTGAATGTAGAGTTAAACATTGAAATGCCGCTTCTGGTGGCATCTACTATTGCATCCTTGGTTATTGATCAGTTTGTGTTTCTCAGATATCCAGAAAAGCTGGTGAGGTACAAACAGCTTGAAAGAGCAGTGATATTAATTGATATTAAAGCGCAAGATACTCATAGCTTTAATTTATGATTCCCAGAACCATGCTATGATGAACGCTCAGGCAGCTGATCAGAGATATTATAGCGAGCAGTCTTTGGGGTGTAGCCTTTCAGAATAAAATGCCACAAATGTTTTCTGCTGCTGTGGTAAATCTTGTACAGAGGGAGGGTCCATTCTTTTATTTCACTAAGATGCTATTTCCAGCTTTGAGTCATTAATTGAGTTTAGAAACATGAATATTGAGCCAGTGACAGTTCGGGAAAAATAGGGTGGGGAGAGAGGTCCTAAACAGCTTTACAGCATTTTAAAGTTAGGTGCTACTCATTTCAGTGAGGCAAAGAAACGTTTTTTGAAAAATCAAAGTTAAGCTGCAAGGCCCAAGTACACCAAGGTTAAAAGAGTAGGCGGGAAAAGAAAATAATTCATTAGCATTGGCTGATCATTGCTAAGTTTGGCTTTTTAAATGTAGAATTTGGGGCAAAGGAAAGACTGAAGGAAGCAGAGACTTCCACATTTCAAGCATCTGATAAAGAATGAACTATGGTTGGACTCAGTGCAATTCCGATTTCAGCAGAGTGGGGAGAGCTAGAATATGGTATTTGAAATTTAAAATCGAGAGGAACATCTGTTAATAACGAACTGTGTTCTGAAAAGCTGACTTTATGTGGACAATATTTGTATGCCCATCGCTCTGAAAGCAGACCAAGCAGGCCAGCAGCACGGTTCAATTCCTGTAACAGCCTCCCCGAACAGGCGCCGGAATGTGGCGACTGGGCTTTTCACAGTAACTTCATTGAAGTCTACTCGTGACAATAAGCGATTTTCATTTCATTTTTTCCATTTTCTTTTATACTGGAAATGGGATGGTAGGTAAATATATTTTTGTTTTAAACCAAGGATTGTTCCACCCAAAGTCCAGTGAGCAACTTTAAATAGGCTCTAATGCTTCTGTATGAAACCAGTGAGAGACTTATTCCACACTCAAACTGGGCCCTACACAACCTCTCTGGACCAATAAGTGGGCGTATCATTTGTCCTTGACATGTAGGAGCATAACCAGCAATCCAGACCATTGCAGGTCACTCCGTAAACAGGCCAAATTGATTACAATCGCCCCCTTCATCACCCCAAAATCACCAGCTGCCTTCCACTGAAAATACTGATGCTGACTTCTGGATTGCTAGGAATAGCTGCCTTGAAATGCAGGATGTTGCTGCACTGTCTTGACAGGCTGACGTGGTCTCATATTTAATAATAGAATCCAATAATGTTACAATATTTCTCTGCACTGAAATGTGACAGAAACTATGGTAGGTTACAGACTGCTGGGTATGTGGCGCTTGTTTAAGGATCCATTCCTCACACTGATTTCAGACATACTGACATAATGACTTATCTATAATTGTCAGCAGTCAGACACTAGCACCAAGTGACTGTTGCGCTAAAAATGTATTGAAGAACTGCAATCTTGTCCACCCATCCAGCCTATATTCAAGACTATAGATATGTTTCCAAATATTGCTGAACAATCCATATAATCAAAGATTTTCTTTTTAAATTTAGAGTACCCAATTCATTTTTTTCAATTAAGGGGTAAATTTAGCATGTTCAATCCACCTAGCCTGCACATCTTTGGGTTGTGGGAGCAAAACCAATGCAAACACGGGGAGACTGTGCAAATTCCATCTGGGCAGTGACCCAGAGCCGGGATCGAACCTGGGACCTCGACGCCGTGAGGCAGCAGTGCTATCCATTGCACCACCGTGCTGCCCCAAAGATCTATTATTTAATTAATCCCCCTCTCTCTCATTGTGCAGTTAGCATAGGAAATATAATGCTTCTGATTACTGGGCAGCTTGTTAGCTGTGGATAATTTGTCATGGACAGCTAGGATACAGGCATGCACACTTTTTTCCCAGTAATTTTCAGATTTAGGCCTCTAATGTGAGCAGTGACTTTATACAAAGATGGAGTTGATATTGGGGGAATGCCAGTCTTGCATACTTTCTGTCTGCAGAGCAGCAACAGTGAAGGTCTGAGTGCGGAACTCAAGGCTGTCTTCTTGGACTGGAGATGTAAGACACAGGATTATGCAGATTGATAAACTGAAGTAACCAAATGCACTAAATAATGTATTGCTGAGCTGCATAGGCCTGAGGATCCTGGGCTTGATGGCTGTTGTGCTGATTTAAGCCAGGACAGTGATGGAAATGCTCATCATCCCTGGGTGAAGTCATGGCGAATCAGTAAAAGGTCCCATTCCTGCATATTGTCCAATGTGTTTTCCATGTTTGAGTATTAGGTCAGGGCAGGTGCAGGCTCCACTGCAATGACCCCTCACCCTCAAGTTCTGCATGATATTAAGGTATTGGAAACAACTGGCACTGTGGAAGTTGTACTCCAGGATGTATCATCTTTTTCATTCATTCTTGGGATGTGAGCGTCACTGGGTGGCTGGGCCAGCATTTGTTGCCCATTCTAATTGCTAATTGCCCTTGAACTGAGTGGTTTGCTAGGCTATTTCAGTGGGGCAGTTAAGAGTCAACTGCATCGCTATGTGGGTCTGGAGTCACATGGAAGCCAGACCAGGTAAGGACGGCAGATTTCCTTCCCTGAAGGACATTAGTGAACCAGATGGTTGTTACGACAATCGGCAATGGTTTCATGGTCCTCATTAGACTTTTAATTCCAGATTTTTATTAAATTCAAATTTCACCATCTGCCATGGGGGGATTCGAACCCAGGACTCCAGACCATTACCCTGGGTCTCTGGATTACTAGTCCATTGATAATACCAGTATGCCACTGCCTCCAGACCAAAAGAGAATATGAGCAAAATATTAGATCAGAAAGTAAAGATGGCTTATAATCTTGCGAACTGACTGTACAAAGGTTCCAGGAAAGCCTTTTAGTGATTCCATTAGTTCCAGAGGGTTAGTCGGACAAAATTAATGAATTTGCTTTCTTTTGGTGATTAAAATGCTCATGAAATTTTGTTTGCTGGGTAAGACATTCACAGACTTCCTCAGGTGCTCTTTATTTTAGTACCATGCAGTTGATATTGTATCGGAGCATACAACCACTTGGCAAAATAAATCCCAAGCGCAATTTTCCAGTTGCTCCCACCCCATGATTGGAAATTCCCGCTCGAGGTCAAAGAACTTTTAAATGGTTCACCAAATTTCCCATCATGTCCGTGGCAATTCCTGTGATGGGCAGGACCGGAAAATTTACCCCCCCACCCCCCTCCATTTCAATTCTTATTGTTTGATCCTGTATCCACATCAGGGAACTATGTTCAAAGGTATTGTGAATAGGAAGAAACTACATAAGGTAGCTCTTTTGGAATGGTTGGAATATAGCTTTGTTGAAGCCACAATTATTCCCACTTATTCTTTTGTCATGTGCAGATAGGAATCACTGTTAGTAAATAAAAATTGTATTCCTAATCAGGAGGAGAACAATTCTTTACTACGTTTATGCCCCATGAGCATCTGGCTTAGAATTTATGAAATTGACTACATTGTTAGTTTAAATGTTGCACTTGTATTAAAGAAAGAACTTTCATTCATAAAGAGCCTTAAGGTGCTTTAAACCAGTGAAGTATATTTTGAAATGTTGAGGTTGTTATAATGTAGGAAATATTTCTTGGATCTCTTGATGCTTTGTAATCTGTTCTTTTTGCCTTGTGTTGTGCAAAAGTATTAGTGCAAAGGTAATGTCTAATTTATTTTTATTCTTCCTTTCAACAGGTCATACCCATGCTGGGCAGATTTTTCCTCTGGCAATTGTTGCTTATTTTTTGAATCCATATTTTGAAGGTCTTTACAAAGTTGGTGAGAACAGTTTAGTCTACGTAACTCCTGGGACAATTTTCTACGGGATTCCAATGAGACTTGGAAGCAGAGCGGAGATAACAGAAATTATCTTTAAGACTGGATGAACTGGTTATCATTCTGCAGGTCCTCCTTTTAAGAATCATGAATGCTGCACATTGGTGTATTTTGGGCAATGAATTTGAAGAATGAGTAGGTAATCTGCTTGTATGATTAATAAATCACCAGAGTTAATTGTTTTTTAGTAGATTGATACTCATTTTGCCAATTACTGTACTTTTGTCAGGAAGATCGACCCCTTACAACAATGGGAGGGCAAGGGTAAGAAGCAGCACTGCTGATCATATTTACATTTACATACTTTTTGTGGGCTCCTGGCGACCTGAGTGACCTGTATTGGTGAGAGTGGCTCCTCGACTGATAACTTGGGGATTGCTTGAACAGGGCCCATGAATGACTGTCCAGTCTCCATTCACACTGTGCCAATCCGCAGCAGCATGCTGAGACCAGCAACTGAATGTGTGGCAGACGCTGCATCCAATTCGTGCACTGACACACTGTTCAAAAATCAATGGACGGTTTTGAGTGCCTGTTACAAAATACAATCCCTCTGTGCATTGCTTTTTTTAAAATTCTCACTTTTCTGACTTCCATTAGAATCCAAGTTAAATTGAAAGCATTTTGTTCCATAGTTTTGTCTGTCAATTTCTCTTAGAAATGTTATATTTGTTGAAATCACCACAATTGTTACTGTAGTTTATTAATGTACTAAATTATTGGTAATCTTGTGAATTCTTCAACATGATGTGATCTTAATTACTGCATTGTTTGATAGTGGGTATGTAAATAATTGAATGTATTTCAATCTCTGAGGAATGCCTTGCAATTTATTCAAATTTGCAATACTTTTCATGCTTAAAACCGGTTAACATTGAATTATTGTTGCAGATTTTTTGGAGAATTTTTGTAATGCCACTTTTTTTGTTGATGAAGATAGGCTGTGTTCCGAAAGTGTTTTCCGCTTTAGATAGATTTATGTGTGACCAACTATTGTAGGGTTACCAAATATTACCTCTTTTGGTGCCTGATGGAGTTTGCAGTTGCTTGCAAAATTCAGCAGAAAGCCTGTGGAAATCTGATCTTTTAAATGCAACGCGCAGCTCTCTGCAACTGGGTTAAGTCCTAGAAAACAATTTAAAGAAATCTAATCCAGGTCACTTGAAGTTTTTACTGCAAAATGCTTAAAAGTGGGGCAGATGGGCAGCACGGTGGCGCAGTGGTTAGCTCTGCTGCCTCACGGCGCCAAGGTCCCAGGTTCGATCCCGGCTCTGGGTCACTGTCTGTGTGGAGTTTGCACATTCTCCCCGTGTTTGCGTGAGTTTCGCCCCCACAACCCAAAGATGTGCAGGGTAGGTGAATTGGCCATGCTAAATTGCCCCTTAATTGGAAACAATTGGGTACTCTAAATTTAGTATCAAAAATGCTTAAAATTGAATTATCCAATAATTTGAACTACGCAAGTTGAAGTAAGAAATTATTCCTAAAAAAGTGAATCAGTTAATTTCTTTTTTTAAATAAATTTAGAGTACCCAATTTTTTTTTTTTTCAATGAAGGTGCAATTTAGCGTGGCCAGTCCACCTACCTGCACATCTTTGGGTTGTGGGGGTGAGACCCACACAGACACGGGGAGAATGTGCAAACTCCACACGGACAGTGACCAATTATCAGCTAATTTCAAGGATGCAGATTTGAATTGATTAGACTTAATCCTTTGTTAATTTTCAACAGTTTAGTTAATTGGCAGAAGGAGTGGGGAGGATAAGCTTAATTTAAAAGAAAAAGAGAAACAGCAATTATGTAAATATGAGATAAACCAAAATACACAAAACCACGACAAGTGGAAGTGGAAAAACTGGGCAAATATTTTGGATATTACACCTTTCACCATCAGCCAACTGTTACTTTTTGGAAGAGACACTTTGTTTTTAAATCAACCGTGTTCTTGATGAAGTACAGAACTTGAGTATTGCTTCAAAAAAAGAGGCACACTCCCAAAACATTTTTTTCTTGCAATCAGCAGGTACAAGAATGCTGAATTCCAAAGGGAGCAGCAACTCGTACTACATGGGAAAAGGGTGCTATTTTCCAAAAACAGGGTGCTGCCATCAAGCCAAAAAGACATTCAGCTCACCACTCAAATTAGTGGTGTGGCTTGTGAATTTCAGTGCCTGTGAAATGCCAGGTATGTTAACCATACGTCCCAACAACTAGTGAATCATATTAGACAATATGTCCCTTCAGCTGTTCACAATAGGTACAATACTGACCATACTAATCCATCCGTGCTTGCAAGTAGACTCTGGTTGAGGCGTTATCATGAAGAATACACCAAGGAACTATTGCCTCCACACGTTTGTTGAATTCAACAAGATGTAAAGCCTGGACATGTTCCTTTTGCCGACAGAGAGCAGTTCCCTGCGTATAAATATATAGCTTCTAGCAAGTCATGGTGAGCAATATTGTGTGTCCAAATGATCATTTTAAATGAGTTTTTTTTGTAATTCTTAGCACATTCAGGATTGCTCAGCAAGTTCTGTCCAATTTCAGAATTACAGCTAATTGTAGACATGTTTTGAGTTTTGCAAACACGTGATGGTTGAGTATGGTCAGCACTTTGTCTATTGTGAACAGTTGATGGGACATGCTGTTTGATATGTTCCCCCGACTGTTGGGACGTACAACCTGTATTTCTGGCAATGTACTGGCACTGAAGTTCATATAACCCGTTACTCATTTGAGAGGCAGACTGTTTTTTTGGCTTGACGGCAGCATCCCGTTCTTGGAAAATACCAATTTTGTTGTTGCTGTGTAGAAGCAGTGTGAAACAGCTTGATTCATCTGTTGGTCAAATTTTGAGATAGCCACATAGTTGCTATTTTCCAAAAACAAGGTGCTGCCATGAAGCTAAAAAGATTCTGCTTACCACTCAAATTAGTGGTGAGGCATGTGAATTTCAGTGCCTGTTAGCTGCCAGGTATGTTAACCGTACGTCCCAACAACTTGCGAATCTTATTAGACAGCACGTCCCTTCAGCTGTTCACAATAGGTACAGTACTGACCATACTAATCCATCCGTGCTTGCAAAATTCAGAACAAAGTGTCTACGTTAGATGTCATTCTGCAATTGGACAGCACTTGCGGAACAAACCTGAGTGTGCTAAAAATTACACTAATGACCAATTTAAAATGGCCAGTTGGGCTTGCAGTGTGGCTCACTTACACTTACTAGAAGCTACATATATTCGATACGCAGGACCTCCAGAAGTAAAAGGAATATGTCCAGTCATTGCACCTTTTTTGAATTAAAACAAAAGCCTGGGGTTACTAGATCCCTGATCAATTCTCCATGGAACACCTCAAACAATCACTCGACTTTCCAATCAATCTTTTCTCATGCAGTATAAATTGTTGCTCCTTTTGAAATTTGGCAATCCTGCATCTCTCCTGATGAGTGCAAGATGCAAAGTTTCAAGAATACTTGTTATTTTTGTTGTTTTTGGTACAGAATGCAGACTGCCTTTTGTGCACCGGGGTTGAAGTAGAATAAGCAGACCAAATCTAAAATTTAGGCAAAAGCAAAATCTAGCACTTCATCAGAGAGACATTGTTGGATTGGTTAGATGTAAAGCTCAACAGCGAACCAAATATGTTATCAGAATTTTTGGACTTGGTGGTTATTTTATCCTGTGGAATCTTGTCTTTTCCCTGTTTAAAGATTAATAAATTTTATTCTACCAAAACAGAATAGTGTATTCTATTTCCAAAATGGGATTTATTACCCATATAGCCATTTGGAAAGTTGAGTTGAAGGGTGTAGGCTGGAGTTAATAAAGTCAAACGCTCAGATGATAAGGAAAGGTTGAGGGTTTTTAAACATTTACTCTTCTTACAAGAGAAGAGCTAAAGATGTTTTAAGAGAGCAGTGATGGTTAACTTGGGATTATGAAATGAAATGAAAATCGCTTATTGTCACGAGTAGGCTTCAATTAAGCTACTGTGAAAAGCCCTTAGTCGCCAGATTCCGACGCCTGTCCGGGGAGGCTGGTACGGGAATCGAACCATGCTGCTGACCTGCATGGTCTGCTTTAAAAGCCAGCGATTTAGCTGAGTGAGCTAAACCAGCCCCTGTGAAAAGCCCCTAGTCGCCACATTCCGGCGCCTGTTCGGGGAGGCTGTTACAGGAATCGAACCGTGCTGCTGGCCTGCTTGGTCTGCTTTCAAAGCCAGCGAGTTAGCCCAGTGTGCTAAACAGCCCCGTGTCTAACTCCCATCCATTTATTTATTTTTTTAGTACCCAATTATTTTTTCCAATTAAGGGGCAATTTAACGTGGCCAATCCACCTAACCTGCACATCTTTGGGTTGTGGGGGCGAAACCCACGCAGACACAGGGAGAACGTGCAAACTCCTCACAGACAGTGGCCCAGGTCCCATCCATTTATAAGGGTAATTTGCAAGAGTAAAAGCCTGAAATCAAAACCAAAATTCTTTTTTTTTGAAAATATACTTCATTTGTAAAACATCTGGGAGAACAGTACAAACATTTCAAAGTGGCCATTACACACAGTGCAGTGATATTAAGGTTTTCCCCATGTATCATGTTGCACTTTGGGGTGCTTCACTAGTTAAAGAAACGTTACAGACATTTTTTAAATGGTCATTTACAAATGGTGCAAAGTCGTGGCGGGCTAACAGTTTCAGATCTATCGCTACTCATTTTGTCCTGTGCCCCCTCATATTTCTCAGACCGGGTATAGTAATTTACACATCAGCTTCAACCTTACAGTGAAGCAATGTCAGTGTGGGTGGTCATGTGGTCCACCAGTTTTCCCATTGCACTGAAAACCGAAAAGTGGAATTCCCTTTTTCATTCCCCTCCCTATTTGGGAGATTTAAATCCAAACTGCAGATGTGTTGGTTGACCACTGTGTGTAATCGTGGTTTTCACTACCCCGAGTGACCCTGAGATTTATTTACTCTCAATTCATTGCGAATATTATTTGATTCAGTGGGTGTTTTGTCCAGGGTCAGTGGTTAATCTCTTCCCCCAACTGGCAAAGGGAGTAGGTGCTACCTCTCGGTGTGCAGGGAGCGGCAGAATTGCTCAGTAGGTTTTTGTGTGTGACTGGAGTTTTTTCTTTCTCGCTGCTGTGTTATTCTATCCTCATTGGCTCCCAGTTGAGTTCGGAAGGAGGGAAATCGCTGGCTTCCCCCTGCCTCCCCAACCCGGGGGAATTCCTGTATTAGCCAATGAGGTGATTATGACTCTTGGGCTACTTTGTGCTGAAATGATGGGTATATATTCCGAGGAGTTTATCACTGGAGGGCCTGTGTTACTATTTGACTGGAACAGTCGTCTCTTCACTGAAAAGTGAAGAACAGCTAGAGAGTGGCGATCTACTTAAATATGACAACAAACGGTAAGGCTTAAAATAGGACTCGGTGAAAAAAATAATAATTTTGCAAGGGGGGAACATGCGCGCGAATAATTCAATGCATTAAACTAAAGGTTGGCAATAATTTGTTGTAAAGGAGACCTTTAAAATGGTCCTTTGTTGCTCTTCCGTCCGATCTAGTGGACGGAATTGTTGAATGTGAATATTGAATGCTTTCCCGATTGCAGACCTGTTGTCCCTGGGGGCGGTGGATTTACGGTGCGAGGCCAACAACACTGAGCACCACACCATCGGAATTGACCAGGACAGGCTCCTGGTCCGCAGAGGACAGGAATTCCGCTTGAACGTGGAATTCAAAGACCGAGCGTTCGTGGAGGGCGAAGACCAGCTCGCAATCCTGCTGGACACAGGTTGGTGGCGAGACCCGGCACTGGGTCGATTCAGGCTTTTTGCGCCTGTTGTTTCAAACTCGATGGGCACAGCATAACGTTCTGTGCAGCCGTTTGGTTCGGAGTTTGTCAGGTATTTGGATTTCTGAGTGAGTTTAGGGAAACCTTTGCTGGTGGTTCAATCTGTGGCTCCTCGTGTTTGGAGACCATCTCTCCCGCCCTGCAGCCACTTGACAGACTTCCCGATTCTTGCAGACAGTGAAAATTGGAGGATGGGCATATTTAATATCTGGATAAAGAAATTATGACAGCATTAAGTTAAAATACACGTGAAAGAAAGGTATACAAATCGAATCATTGCATTAAATTTAATTTCGAATCCCAATTTTTGATCGAATTTTTATAAATTTAGATTTGACTAATTTAAACATTGTAATGGCCGATTACCTTCCACTCGGATTAAGATATGTAACCATCTGTGCAGGACCCGCACCTTCAGAAGCCGACGGCACTCGCATTAAAGTGCTGAACTCCAGGGTAAAATGGGATAAATGGACATTCCGTCTACAGTCCACTCCAGCACTTATTCACCTGACCGTGCAGAGTCCAGCCAATGCCTGCACGGGCCACTATCAAATCTATCTGTCACTGCAGCCGAGCGGAGGCGAAACTATTCAACGGATCAGTGCAGGAGATTTTCGCCTTCTCTTCAACCCTTGGTGTGCAGGTAAACTGCGCGCTTAGCCTTCACTTAAAGCATATGCGTGCTTATCTTTTAAATATGTACTTTTAAACAAAGTGATGTTGATCTCCAGTGAATACTGCTCTGTCGTATGTGCAAAAGTTTTCTTAAAATGTAATTCAGTAGTTTTCATTTTTCTTGTAGGGACAGCCCCAAATGTATGGGCGAAACTCCCTCAAATGTATGGGCGAAACTCCCTTCGAGTAGTGACACATTGCCAGGGACCCCTCCAAATAGTCACCCTCTCCCAAGAAACCACGACTTAACTTTGCAAAGAGGTGTCAACTGCCCAAAGGAAAGCAGTAATACAGAATTCTCCAAACATTGTCCTTACAACGTAGTAGACCATATAAGAGTGTTGCTTTTGCCAAATGGAGCCTGATAAGCTTACAGACACTCTGCACCCCAACAACTCTGGAAAGCATATGACTTGAAATGTTTTGTTCTAGTTTAATCTGGTAACCTGTTAGCACCTAGGGTAATGATCAAAATATTAATAGCACTTTTATTGACTGAAAATTTGCATTAATTAATATTCATCGTTGCATAATTACGTTCACTGTTCTATTATTTGATAATAAGCAAGTATTCATAACTAAATATCTAATTCATATAACTTAAAGTTCCAGTGTGGGTTGTGGGACCAAAATGCCCAGCGCATTTATAATAATCTGTGCAAAATAAAGCTTCGGCATTTTTGCCTGAGTTTCTCTTCAAATAAGCAAAGACTTAATTGGAAAAGTTTGAAACGAAAAAAAAAACTGGCTGGTGGAGATGAATGATTCAAAAATATTGATGCAGTTTGAAATGGGAGGCGTCTGCAATGAAATTCCTGTGAAGCATATGGCATGCTCTATGAATGGGCCCTTGGGTGATGTGGATCCAGTAAAAACAGAATATAGCTGCATTGGTAAAACGCCCTTTTCCTGTAAAGAAAGTAAAACGCATAAATAGATTCTTGCTTTGCATTTTTCACATTCTTGTTGGTCCAAAACATTTCACAGCCAATGGTGTTTCTAAGTAGGCTCACTGTTTTATAAGTTTATCATGGAAGCAAATTGGTGCTTTGCAAAATTCCACAAGGAGCAATGACTAGTTAATCCATCTGGTGTTGATCGTAGACAGCGCCTTTGAAAGATAGCACCTCCGACAGTTAACTGTTAGTGTAGATGGTGCGCTTAACCCCTCAGTAGATAGGGCTTTAACCAAAAACGTGACTGGGTGAGGTGGAACTGCCACTGACACACAATGATGTGCTATAGAACTGAGGCTTGGCGTCACAATCAAGGAATGTTTTTATAAACCCACACAACAAAATCTCGGAGCAGCAATGGAACATGCAGACTCCAAATGAGAGAATTCGCCAATGAGGGAAAAGGAAAAACTTGAGTATCCATAGAATTAAAAGCCTTTGCCTAACCTTCCAAGTGTTACATAGCTGTACAGCAAAAATGGTGAGTGACTCAAATAACCACTTATCTGCTAAGTTATCAATTACCCATCAGTGACTAAATATGATCAAATTAAAAGTACTAATCAGGAATCCGTAGTCAGAAAATCAAGCAATCAGACCCTTCGTAGGATAGAATCACATCCCTACAGTGCAGAAGGAGGCTATTCAGCCCATCGAGTCTGCATTGACCCCTGAAAGATCACCATACCTATGCCCATTCCTCTGCCCCATCCCTGAAACCCCACCTAACCCTGAACACTAAGGGGCAATTTTACCACAGCCAAACCACCTAATCCACACATCTCTGGACTGGGAGAAAACTAGAGCACCTGGAGGAAACCCACGCAGTCGCAGGGAGAATGTGCAAACTACACACAGTCACCAAAGATCGGAATTGAACCTGGGTCCTGGCCCTGTGAGGCAACAGTGCTATCCACTGATCTTTTGATCTATTTTTTAAAGCTACTATTCCTAATCCAGCACGTGTTTTACAAGTATCCAATCAAATCATTCCAAATTATTTTTTTTTCCTAAATTCTTTTGGATATTGTTTCTTTATCATACAAACACAAACCTGAAAAATACAATCCATGAGATAAGGACAATATGAAACTGGAAATAATTTTTCGGAACAATTATTTTACTGTACCCACCACATGTTAGCAATCTATCCGAAACATTTTGTGCTCGAGGGCCTGCCCTTTTAGGTTTTAGTTCTGATACTACATAGAACATAGAACACTACAGCGCAGTACGGGCCCTTCGGCCCTTGATGTTGCGCCGACCTGTGAAACCATCTGAAGCCTATCTGACCTACACTATTCCATTTTCATCCATATATCTATCCAGTGACCACTTAAATGCCCTTAAAGTTGGCGAGTCTACTACTGTTGCAGGCAGGGCGTTCCACACCCCTACTACTCTCTGAGTAAAGAAACTGCCTCTGACATCTGTCCTATATCTATCACCCCTCAATTTAAAGCTATGTCCCCTCGTGTTGGTCACCACCATCCGAGGAAAAAGACTCTCACTGTCCACCTTATCTAACCCTCTGACTATCTTATATGTCTCTATTAAGTCACCTCTCGGCCTTCTCCTCTCTAACGAAAACAACCTCAATTCCCTGAGCCTTTCCTTGTAAGACCTTCCCTCCATACCAGGCAACATCCTAATAAATCTCCTCTGAACCCTTTCCAAAGCTTCCACATCCTTCCTATAATGTGGTGACCAGAACTGCACGCAGTACTCCAGGTGCGACCGCACCAGAGTTATGTACAGCTGCAGCATGACCTTGTGGTTCCGAAACTCAATCCCCCTGCTTATAAAGGCTAGCACACCATATGCCTTCTTAACAGCCCTATTAACCTGGGTGGCAACTTTCAGGGATTTATGTACCTGGATGCCGAGATCTCTCTCTTCATCTACACTACCAAGAATCTTGCCATTAGCCCAGTACTCTGCATTCCTGTTACTCCTTCCAAAGTGAACCACCTCACACTTTTCCGCATTAAACTCCATCTGCCACCTCTCAGCCCAGCTCTGCAGCTTATCTATGTCCCTCTGTATCCTATAACATCCTTCAGCACTATCCACAACTCCACCGACCTTCGTGTCATCTGCAAATTTACTAACCCATCCTTCTACACCCTCTTCCAGGTCATTTATAAAAATGACAAACAGCAGTGGCCCCAAAACAGATCCTTGCGGTACACCACTAGTAACTGAACTCCAGGATGAACATTTGCCATCAACCACCACCCTCTGTCTTCTTTCAGCTAGCCAATTACTGATCCAAACCGCTAAATCACCTTCAATTCCATACTTCCTTATTTTCTGCAATAGCCTACCGTGGGGAACCTTATCAAACGCCTTACTGAAATCCATATACACCACATCAACAGCTTTACCCTGATCCACCTGTTTGGTCACCTTCTCAAAAAACTCAATAAGGTTTGTGAGGCATGACCTACCCTTCACAAAACCGTGTTGAGTATCGCTAATCAACTTGTTCTTTTCAAGATGATTATAAACCCTATCTCTTATAACCTTTTCCAACATTTTACCCACGACCGAAGTAAGGCTCACAGGTCTATAATTACCAGGGTTGTCTCTACTCCCCTTCTTGAACAAGGGGACAACACTTGCTATCCTCCAGTCTTCCGGCACTATTCCTGTCGACAAAGACGACATAAAGATCAAGGACAAAGGCTCTGCAATCTCCTCCCTGGCTTCCCAGAGAATCCTAGGATAAATCCCATCTGGCCCAGGGGACTTATCTATTTTGACATTTTCTATTGACTATTTATGATGTCACCTCGATTTTTAAACTTTGCTTCACCTGTTCATTAAATCCACTAGACTGTTCTCACTGCCTCTCTCAGTCTTATGCACAAT
Organism: Scyliorhinus canicula; assembly: GCF_902713615.1. Taxonomy (NCBI): domain Eukaryota; kingdom Metazoa; phylum Chordata; class Chondrichthyes; order Carcharhiniformes; family Scyliorhinidae; genus Scyliorhinus; species Scyliorhinus canicula. The sequence continues at coordinate 68,880,238 of NC_052154.1, read as the reverse complement.
CATTCCTCAAATGTGACTCCTGGTGTTTCTACTTCACGTGCAATGCTTGGAGGGATTGTAATATAGTTTATTCTCAATAAAAATCTTACGTCGCTGTAGCCATTCTGCCAACTTCAACCAAAATTAAGTTATACATCCACTTTTATAATGGGGCCTATGATATCCTGTCACATTGTAATTACACTCCTGAGTGCTCTACCTTTGTGAGTGCACTCTGGCACCACCATTGGTTGGAGATTGTACTTTTAACACAAATTTGCATGGGGGTTGTCCATTATAAATGGTTGTCCATTATAAATGTGGTCATTGAGAATAATAAAGAAATATAATGATGACAACTGGAACTTGAAAGTGAGGACTGACTGTCTACATATCCTGGTCAAATTATCTCCAGCCTCTAACCCCAATTCGCTTGAGACATCTCTTGGTTTTGACTCTTCATGTGCCAAGCCACGGGAGATTGACGAATAAGAATTAAATGAGACTGAATCTGCCAGAAGGTGTAGCATGTACTTGACATTTAGAATCTGTTTTTGTCACACAACCAGCATTCTATTTCCCTCAAAAAGCACATGGCTTATTTCTTACTGAAGCATTCTCTAGTCTATGGATTCCCTTAATAACTATGCAAGACATAGTTATTATGTCTTAATAACTATTAAGTTATTACAATGAGAGTTAAAAAATATAAATATTAAAAAACATAGGAATAATCATGGACAGGAAATGACCCTTCAGTTCATCAGCCTGGTGTGCATGTCTCTGCGAAAAGAGCCACATCTAACTTGGCTCTTGTTGTGCATAACATGAGATTGGTCCTTCCTAATCTACTTAGTTTAAACAAACTGTCTACACAAACACATTCTATTTTCGTAAGTCTATGCTTCTCTAAAATGCTGAGGCGCAACTCTTTGAGCGTTTCTAGATAAATAAGATCTTCAGACAAGCGAAAAAAATGTCAGAAGCTTGTGACTTATCTAACGGGAGTGACCACTGTGTGAAAATAAATTTCACTGGTCCATTTAGCTTCATGAGAACTGCATAAGATTATTGGAGTTTATTTTCTTCATTGATGAAATTACTGAGAGAAGAGTTATGCAATCCAGTTATTTGGCATCTATGTGCATATCTTCAGAGAATGTAAGCACAGTGTTCACTGTGTGCTGTTAAATGGCCCTGGAAACCACATCTAGGTCATTAGACAGAGCATAACTGTGTGCTGGAATATATTAGACTCTAAATGTACTCGCAATCAAACTTGCACTGCAAACTCTTTCATATATTGCAGTTCTCCATAAAAATAAGCCATTCTACACATTTCATTTATTGAAAAATGGCCTGGCCGTGCCAAGACTATAACCTAGTTTTCAGTTTATTACCTCTTACATAGAGAATATCTTTTACATAGAGAATATACACAGCAAGAAACGGTGAATACTCAGATTATTTGAGAGTCCTCACTTTACTGAAGGGCTTTATTTTCCAACTTTTGAAATGTTTTAACTCTCATTATAATGCCAGACCTGCAATGAATCTTGGCATCAAGTTTTTTTTTGATGATATTAATGCCACGTTACATTTTCTGATCACGTGTTTAATTCAGTGGTAAATTATTACCATTAGTGGAGTAAATAGCAAATCATTCAGGCATTTGGATCCTGTTAATTTGAGCAACTCTGCCATTTTGAGACATAGCAAAGCCTTAACATCATTAGTGCTATCAATGAGCACGTTTACTTTCTGAATTGGGGAAGGAATTTAATATAATAATCTTCATTGTCACACGTAGGCTTACATTAACACTGCAATAAAGTTACTGTGAAAAGCCCCTAGTTTGCCACATTCCGACACCAGTTCATGTAAAAGGAGGGAAAATTCAGAATGTCCAAATTACCTAACAGCACATCTTTCGGGACTTGTGGGAGGAAACCAGAGCACCCGGAGGAAACCCACGCAGACTCGGGGAGAAAATGCAGACTCCGCACAGACAGTGACCCAAGCCGGGAATTGAACCTGGGACCCTGGCGCTGTGATGCAACAATGCTAACCACTGTGCTACTGTGCCGCCCATTGCGACCGTGCCGCTCATGCTACCACGCCACTCATATGATGACTGTTTCTTATACAACAAATCTGTCAAATATAAATATGCAAACATTGATTGCAGTGATAAATTATTGAGCTCAGGAGGAATTCCTTATTTTAAAAAAAAAGCATTTATTGAGCTTAAAAATGGGGAAACTTACTGGGCGTCGTGAATACCGCCCAATCCACCACACAAACCCACCTCCCATCCACTGTCTCTGTCTACATCTCCTGCTGCCTTGGAAAAGTGGGCGGCAAAATCAAAGACCCCTCCCACCTGGCTTATTCACTCTTCCAACTTTTTCCATCAGGCAGGAGATACAAAAGTCTGAGAACACGCACTAACAAATTCAAAAACAGCATCTTAACCGCTGTTACCAGAATCCTAAACGACCCTCTTATGGACTGATCTGATCTCTCCACACATCTTCTCCACTGAGGAGTACTACACTCCTGCATGCTTCAATCGATGCCTGTGTTTATGTATTTACATTGTGTATTTTATGTACATTGTGTATTTTATGTTTGCCCTATGTATTTTCTTTTCATGTACAGAATGTTCTGTCTGAGCTGCACGCAGAACAATACTTTTTACTGTACCTCTGTACATGTGATGATAAACAAATCCAATCCAAACAACACTGTAAGTTATGTTTGTATATCCCCTCTAATGTAGTAAAATGCTCCAAGATACTTGACAAAGTGTAGGATGAACCTGAGCTGGAGGAAGAGAATATTTAGCAGAAGTGGTTAAAAGCATGACAGAAAAGGCATGTTTCAGGGAGGCTCTTGCATGTGGAGAGACATTGGCAAACCTGAGGGCAAGGGTTTTAGGGAGGAAGTTTGAGTGTGTGGAGTGAGATAGCTGAAGCTCTGTCTTATTGGGAAGGAGGGAGTGCAGTGCATCAGACTTTTCAGGCCAAAATAAGTCGGGAAGAGTTTGCAAAGGCAAAATGAAGTAAGAGAAAGGAGGCATTTCAAAACATTGAGGAGGACCTTGAAATAAATGTAAACAAAACCAAATTACTGCAGATGCTGGAATCTGAAACAAAAACCGAAAATACTGGCCAGTCTCAGCAGGTCTGACAGCATCTGTGGAGTGAGAAGGGAGCTAATGTTTCCAGTCCAAATTACTCTTTTGTCAAAGAAACAAATGTACTGGGTGGACAAGAATGTGTTTGAGTTAGTGCCATTAGATACAAAAGGGAGAGGAACCCAGCTGATTGTAAAAGCAAAATACTCAGATTCTGGAAATCTCTAATAAGAACAGAAATGCTGGAAATGCTCATCAGGTCTAACAGCATCTGTGGAGAGAGGAACAGAGTTAACATTTCAGGTCAGTGACCTTTCTTCAGCACACCCTCCATCCAGCCTTGGAATGCTTTGTTCAATTGTAACACTCTCCGATGGTAATCAGGAGGTGCAATTAAACCTAGTTGAATACTGATGTGTTATTAACCCAGTGAGTCACTGGGGAGCTGATCTCCAAGTATACTTTTAATACATGTTTGTTCACAATAAAGTACAAATGAAGTGAAGCTAAAAGGAGAATCAAGCATCTTGTGGAATTTAAGTTATCTATCCCCTCAGAGGATGCTGTGTACCTGCCTGATGAAGACCTACTGCAGGAGTACATCCTGAATGAGAACGGACTGCTGTACCACGGCTCATATGCCAACATCTACACATTACCCTGGAATTTTGGACAAGTAATATATCCTTTCGGTTTTCACAATATACTCACGATTGTTTTTCTAATTTTAGCACATTGTTCCAAGACTTTGTATCGTTTTGTGTTTTTTTTTAAACAGCTTGAAAAAGATGTAATCGACATTTGCTTTCAAATTTTGGACAACAGTCCATCTGCTCTTAAAAATCCATTGGCTGACGCTCCAAGAAGAAATGATCCTGTACATATCAGCAGAACAGTGACTGCTATGGTGAGTTCGGAGATGTCTGAGATTTCTCCTGTAGGGGATATTATTACCTGGATAAAAGCAAAATGCTGCAGGTGTTGGAAATCTGAAATAAAAACAGAAAATGCTGGATGAACTCAGCAGGTCTGGTAGCATCTGTGGGGAGAGAAATACAGTTAACATTCTGTGTCCATAGACTCTGAAGAAGTCATGTGGACTCTCTCCACAGATGCTGCCAGACTTGCTGAGTTTATACAGCATTTTCTGTTTTTAATTACTCGGTAAGTTACTTACAAATCACTCTTTATGAAGTCTTGTTTTGGTCTCTGTTCACAATGCAACCGTACCTCATTCAATCTATCACAGGTATAGTATTGATTTTCAGCTGACTGCAAAAACAATTGAATCTGACATTTTAAAAATGTGTATAAAATTTGGTTGGGGTGTGGGATACCCCTGACCCTTTACCCTGCCCCCATTTCTGTGCTTCCCCCCCCCCCCCCACCTCATTTACCCCCCCTCTGACCACACTAATGCAGACCATTCCCCAGCAGCTGGCCTTATCAAAAAGGTCTTTGCCAATGCCAAGCTACAGTTGTCTGTACATGATGCCCAGCTTGTCAAATCTGTTTGTTTTTCCCCTTATTCCCATTGTGAAGTGCCTTTTTACCATTGTTATCACTTCCCAATGGGATAGCTGAGAGATGGATCTCTCTGTTGTGGAGAATTACCACTCAATAGCACAGGACCATGTTGAACAAATGAGTCTTGTTCATAAGCCAATTAAAGCAGTGTTTGCTGCATTCTTTTGACCGTTAGCCCTGATGGATTCCTCTGTGTTCACTCTAATATTGATTATAGATTAAATCTAACATAACAAGGAAACAATTTATTAAAAATAACCCAGAGGCAAGTTTGTCTCTTATTTGTATCAATGACGAGCCTGGTAACCACTCAACTATGTGGGAGATCAGCTACAAATAAGGTAAGGGTTCTTTGACTCAGATGGAATTTGCAACCTGTTCCCAATCGTTAACCATCATGTAAATTTGTTCAAAAGAACGAAGCATAGAATGTCCTTTAAGCATACAAGGTCCTTTTTGATATTTGGCATGCATTGCACATAATACACAGTCTGAGACTGACTGGAGCCAACAGAAGCTGGCCTTGGACACTACCCAACACTGGCACAGTATAGAACAAGCCAGGCAAGTTTACCTTTCCTTGCACAAACAATCTCTTTGTCAAAATGATTTACATATTGAATTTGCTTAAGCGGAGCTCTGTCTTCATCAAAAGATATTTTCTTTGGCAGACGATTGTATGCATACTTGTAGCTATTTATTAATTTATTATTGAAGGGAAGACTAGATGCTTTATTTTCCCCCCTCCAAAAGGTGAATTCGAATGATGATAAAGGTGTACTTTTGGGAAGGTGGGATGGTAATTACTTTGATGGGATCGCCCCCACCAGATGGACCGGAAGTCTCCCAATTTTGCGTCTGTGGAGCAGTTCTGGGGCTGAAAAAGTACGATATGGGCAGTGCTGGGTCTTTGCTGCTGTAGCTTGCACAGGTAAAGTCCCACTAGGTCCTTCACACCTCTGTGAAGCACCCTTGGATATTGTTCTGTGTTAAAGATGTTTTAGAATTGTACGCTCTGTTTGTTGCTTTTGGGGCATTTGTTCACTTTAAAATCCTCTCGGATTACTTTGGTTATTTCCTCCTCCTCTTCCCTAAAGAAACTTCACAAGTGAGAACTAATGGAGTCTATGGAATGTATAACACAGACAGAATCTCTGAATAGCTGTGCGCCCAATCGTTTTGGGATTAGCATCCCAACACGAGCATTTAAATCAAATGACGCATGGCATAGATTTGTGGTGATACTGACTACTTTGTGTTTTTTTTCATTCTTCGGATGTACGTGTTCCTGGCTAGGCCAGCATTTATTTCCCATCCCTAATGGCCCAATCGGGTGGCTTTCTGGGCTATTTAGAAGGCAGTTAAGAGTCTACCACATTGTTGTGGGTCGGAATTACATAAAGTGCGGACAGAGGAAGGATGGCACAATTCCTTCCATACAGAACATTAGTTTTTACAATAATATGGTAGTTTCGTGCTCAATATTACTAATACTGACATTTTATTCCCGATTTGTTTAATTAACTGAACGTAAAATCTCCCAGTTGCCACAGTAGGATTTGAACTTCTGTCTCCATATTATTAGCTTGGCTTCCTGGATTACTGATCCAGTCACATAACCATTATGCATAGTTAACCGAGAAGAGGGCCCAGAGAAAAGAGGCTAATTGTACACTTCTCGGTCCACTGACTTCTGTCAAAATGCAGCAGAGAAGACCATACCATAATGGGGTCTGAGGCCACACCAAGTGATGTTTAACATAAATTGACCACAATGACCCAAACCATCAGCTTGCTGAACAAAAGGCCATCCTATTACCACATCACACTATTGTATCTGTTATTGCTCACTTCATCCATGCACACCATAGAGTAGAAGTTGCGTAAAGCAGGCACAATACCACTGGCCGCAAGTTATATGCCCCATCTGATATTCCGTTGTCGGAGACAATAGAACCGAAAATTGCACAGGGTATATAACAGGCAGTCCATGCAATACAACCTGTTTTAAACTATTGCCCAAGATAAATTTCTACACCGGGTAAGTGTGGCAAGTGAGAAGCAATTGTTTGGACCTGCTCAGATGTGGCAATGTTCCACCTAATCTAGGATTCTTTTTGTAAAATTACTGTCCTCTGATCACACCCAGAGTGTCAAAATTCCCTGAATTTGTTAGTTATGCTACTCTGTAACAAATCAATTGTCCTAATCTGACTGGCCCCCGGGAATACTTCACATATTTGTGTTAATATTTTAAAATTGCAGCTATTAATATATTCAGGTCAAGATAAAGAGTCAATCCTTGCTGGAGGAGGTGCTGACAACAGGGAGACTGGAGAAGGGGGTAGTATCAGCGGTTTACGGGGCTATTTTGGAGGAGGAGAAGGCGGCACTAGAAGGGATCAAGGCAAAGTGGGAGGAAGAGCTGGGAGAGGGTGTGGAGGAGGGGTTCTGGAGTGAGGTGCTCCGGAGGGTGAACGCCTCCACCTCGGATGTGAGGTTGGGGCTGGTACAGCTGAAGGTGGCGTGCAGAGCGCACCTTACAAGGGCGAGGATGAGCCGGCTCTTTGAAGGGATAGAAGATGTGTGTGAACGTTGCATGCGAGGCCCCACAAATCACGTTCATATGTTTTAGTCCTGTCCAAAGGTGGAGGATTACTGGAAGCAGGTGTTTAGGGTAATCTCTAAAGTGGTGCACGTGAAACCTGACCCGGGCCTTCGGGAGGCCATATTCAGGGTGTTGGACCAGCCGGGGTTGGAAACGGACGAGGAGGCAGATGTTGTAGCCTTCGCCTTGTTGATCGCTCAAAGGCGGATCCTGTTAGGGTGGAGATCAACCTCTCCCCCCTGTTCCCTGGCGTGGTGGGGGGACCCGCTGGAATTCTTGACGCTTGAAAAGGTCAAATTTGAACTGAAGGGAAGGATGGAGGGGTTATACAATTCATGGGCGTTATTCATGATGCACTTTCAGAATTGGATTACATTGAACATTAGGGGGGTTGTAGGCTGGGAGGGTTGGGGGGAGGGGGACTGTATGTGTTGATGGTGACTATGGGTGATTCCCAATTCCTTTTTGTCATTTGTTTATGTTAACATGCGGGCCAATGTCTGGGGTTTGGTGTGAGGATGGGATTGTTGTTATTGATAAGGGGATTGACATTACATTCGTTACTTCTTATTGTTTATTGTTGGGTGTAAATTTGGGAGAAAATGTGAAAAAGGAGGAGAATTTTAAAAAAGTTTTAAAAAAGAAATAAAAAAAAAAGTTAGTCCTGTCCCATATAGCCAGACATGGACTCTCTCCTGAGGGAATTCAAGGAATGGTGATCAGGAGTGGGGAACCTTTTCTTTCCCTTTTCCTTACCCCAAGGTTGTTGAGACCAATGTGTAGCATCCCCAGCTGAGACCAGCAAGAAATGCAGACTAGAAAATAAACATTGGGCCTCCCTGGATTTTATGGCTGAGTTGCTCATTGGCAATGGCTTGACTGAATGAGTAATAGGGGAAAATTAATAAGCACTTCCAAATTTGGCAGTGCCTTGAATTGCTTACTTGAAAATAGATTCATTCATCGATGCATTTGCATTTTGTTTTCCAGTTCTGAGGTGCTTGGGGATTCCGACCCGTTGCGTTACAAACTATTCCTCTGCTCATGACACAGATGGCAATCTCAAAGTGGATCAGTATTATAGTAGTGAAGATTATTCACGCATGCCTTCAAAAAGGAAAGATATGGTGTGGTAGGTGTTAGGAATAGTTCCCTTCCAGTGCTTGGTCACGGACACTACATATACTCATGGCTGTGTGACAATTCTGAAAGAACATTAAATTAGTTCAGATGTCTATCGTATTACTTGGTTTGGGTTTTTGACTTGCGCAATCCTCAGCGGGATGCTCCGTCGGCGGGATTCTCTGGTCCACCAAGGGCACACCCATGCCTGTGGGTTTCCCGATGGCGTGGGGTGGACACAATGGGAAAGCCCATTGGCCGGCTGCGGGAACGCAGAATCCCGGTGCCAGTGAGGATGCGCCAGGCAGGGAAACGTGGCTTACAGACCGGAGAATCTCGCCCCCTGTTTTTCATATTCTCTTCCTTGCTCAATCTCTATTTCTATTCTGTTGTCTCCTCCTTGTTCTTAAAAGAATATTTGGTGACAATCCAGTAGATGAGGCTCGCTGGCTTACCACCAGATGAAAATAGTGACTGGCTTTGTCATCAGAGAGAGAGAGACATCCTCTGGTATTAGCATTCGAGAAACTGCATCCCCCCGAAACCCCAAAACCACCACTGCCACTAGCTGCCCATGTCAATGCCTTCCTATTGGAGTGACTCCCTCTGGCCTTGGGAAAAGTGTGACTCCTGTCTCTCCCACTTTGTTTGATGGACTCCCATCCCACCCCTCACCTTGGCATAGGAGAGATCCATTACCTTCACGTTGGAGAGATGTCTGACTATGGTGTGGGTGACACAGTGGTTAGCATTTCTGCCTCACAGCACCAGGGATCCGGGTTCAATTCTGGCCTTGGGTGACTGTGTGGATCTTGCATGTTCTCCCTGTGTCTGCATGGGTTTCCTCCGGGTGCTCCGGTTTCCTCCCACAGTCTAACAATGTGCAGGTTAGGTGGATTAGCCATGCTAAATTTCCCCTTGATGTCCAAAGTTTAGGTGGGGCTATGGGGATAGGATTGGGGAGTGTGCTTAGGTAGGGTGCTCATTCAGAGGGTCAGTGCAGAGTCGATGGGCCAAATGGCCTCCTCGTGCACTGTAGGGATTCTATAAGACTTCACTGGCTTTGCTGCTGGTGATTTAGGCTAGAGTTCCCAGGTTCCGCCTGCTAGAATCGGGATTCACAATGGAGCCCCAGAATAGCGCGTCAGGCCAAAATCGGGATTTGCGCCGGCGTCAGACGCGTTATGAGTCTCGTGGCCCATCCCGCCGGCCATAATAGGATTCCTGTCCCGCTCCAGTGAGAACGTGCAAAGTACTAACAAGCATGTGATTAACAGGCTGGAAGCCTGATTCACCTCCTGCCTGTGATGCTCCACCACCACCCCCAAAGCTGGGGTCTTTCGGGTGTGATTTGGTGCAAGTAATGAGGAATGTGGACCTGGTGGCTTAAAGTCTGAGGGGTGGCAAGGGGGTAAGTACCCTCCCAAGAATTCCCTCCAGGGTTCCAAGGGAGGTCCTTCATTCGTGGTGCAGGTTCAGGTGCCAGGTTGGCCAGGAAGGGGGTGCTGGAGGGCGGGACTGAATTGGAGAGTGGGGGTTTAGGAGGAATGGGGGGGCCCTGCCTGCAAACCGGGGGGGTGTGGGGGGGAGCTGTGCGCTGCTGTAGGTGGGGCATTCCAATCTCAGAGGTGCGGGACCTGTCAAAGAGATTGGACCCAATCCCTCTCAGACGAGGGCAGATCCCAGTGTGCCATGGAATGGTATGGAAAAGCAAATAGAGCATTAAAAAAAATCCATGTGCCATAGCATAGCACGTTAGGGTCACTCCTAGCGTCCACAGGAATTACTCTAGTTTTCCTGCTGACGCGAGCACATAGTCATGGTTCTGGAGAATCATGGCCTTAATGCCTCTGCTGTAACAACTCATGGTTGCACCTGTCTTTGAAACAAATGTGCCTTGGTCGAGCCACTCTAAGAATATTGATGCAGATCACAAATCCCCAACACCAGAAACCAAATTCAACATCCTTTATTGTTTGATGCCTGGTCACGTGTTCATATTTTGATACTCATTGCTGTATGTCTGATCAATCAGGTTGAGTAATTTCATTCTAACTATTTTATATTACTACGTTGTTGCACACAGGAATTACCACTGCTGGCTGGAAGCATGGATGACCCGTCCTGACCTTCCTCCTGGCTATGATGGATGGCAAGTTTTGGATCCAACTCCACAAGAACGGAGTGACGGTAACGTTAGAACTGAATTGTCAGGGCAGCATGGTGGCCTAGTGGTTAGCACAACCGCCTCACGGCGCTGAGGTCCCAGGTTCGAACCCGGCTCTGGGTCACTGTCCGTGTGGAGTTTGCACATTCTCCCCGTGTCTGCGTGGGTTTCGCCCCCACAACCCAAAAATGTGCAGAGTAGGTGGATTGGCCACACTAAATTGCCCCTTAATTGGAAAAAATAATTGGGTAATCTAAATTTATAAAAAAAAAAGAACTGAATTGTCTTTTTTAAAAATATAGATATTTGGTATAATTTTTAAATATATATGTATATAATATATATATATATATGGGTGCTCTGGATTCCTCCCACAAGTCCCGAAAGATGAGCTGAGTTGAATTGAATAAGATTAGGTGAATTGGGTATTCTGAATTCTCCCTCATTGTACCCGAACAGGCGCTGTAGTGTGGCGACTTGGGGCTTTTCACAGTAACTTCATTGCAGTGCTAAAGCCTACTTGTGACACTAATGAAGATTATTATTATTGACTTCACATCAGTCAGTATGTGGCTGTGAGAAGACCATAAGACATAGGAGCAGGATTAGGCCACTCGGCCCATCGAGTCTGCTTTGCCATTCAATCATGGCTGATATTTTCTTAAGCCCATTCTCTTGCCTTCTCCCATAACTCCTGATCCCTTTATTAATCATGAACCTATCTCCCTCGTCTTAAAGACACTCAGTGAGGAGTTCCACAGATTCACCACCCTCTGGCTGAAGAAATTCCTCCTCATCTCTGTTTTAAAGGATCGTCACTTTAGTCTGAGATGGTGTCCTCTGGGTTCTAGTTTTTCCTACAAGTGGAAACATCCTCTCCACGTCCACTCTATCCAGGCCTTGCAGTATCTTGCAAGTTTCAATAAGATCCCCTCTCATCCTTCTGAACTCCAACGAGTACAGACCCAGAGTCCTCAAATGTTCCTCATACAACAAGTTCTTCATTTCAGGGAAGATTCTTGTGAACTTCCTCTAGACCCTTTCCAAGGTCAGCCTTCCTTAGATGCGCGTCCCACAATTGCTCACATTCTCCAAATGGGGTCTGGACCACAGCCTTATACAGCCTCAGAGCACATCCCTGGTCTTGTATTCTAGCCCTCTTGACATGAATGCTAACATTACATTTGCTTTCTTAACTGCCGACTGAACCTGCACATTAACCTTAAGAGAATCGTGAACAAGGACTCCCAGGGCAGCACGGTGGCACAATGGTTAGCATTGCTGCCTATGGCGCTGAGGACCTGGGTTCGAAGCCCGATCCTGGGTCACTGTTCGTGTGGAGTTTGCACATTCTCCCCGTGTCTGCGTGGGTTTCACCCCCACAACCCAAAAGATATGCATGCTAGGTGGATTAGCCACACTAAATTGCCCCTTAATTGGAAAAAAAGAATTGGGTATTCTAAATTTATTTAAAAAAACAAAAAAAAAAACAAGGACTCCCAAGTCCCTTTGTGCTTTTGATGAAGCATTTTCCCATTTAGAAAATAGTCTGAGCCTAAATTCCTCCTTCCAAAGTGCATAACCTCACACTTTTCCACATTGTGTTTCATTTGCCACTTCATTGCCCATTCTCCTAGCTTGTCCAAGACCTTTTCTAGCCCCCTTGCTTCCTCAATACTACCTGTCCCTCTACAGATCTTTGTATCATCTGCAAACTTACAACAGTGCCTTCAGTATCTTCTTCTAGAGCATTAATGTAAATTGTGAAAAGTTATGGTCCCAGCACAGACCCCTGAGGCACACCACTAGTCACCGGCTGCCATGCTGAAAAAGACCCCTTTATCCCCACTCTCTGCCTTCTGCCAGTCAGCCAATCCTCTATCCAAGCCAGGATCTTACCCTTAACACCATGGGCTCTTAACTTATTTAACAGTCTCCTATGCGGCACTTTGTCAAAGGCCTTCTCAAAATCTAAGTAAATCATGTCCACTGGTTCTCCTTTATCTTACTTCTTGCTACCGCCTCAAAGCACTCGAACAGATTTGTCAGATACGACCCCCCTTTGGTCAGAAGAAGATCATGCTTCAGCAGAGTAGACTCAGAGCTCTGATACCTGCTTCAGCTCTGAATGTGAGATTCAAGTAAAATCACATTGATTCATAGCGGAGGAGATGGTGGTGTTGTGATAATATCACTAGACTGGTAATCCAGAGACTGAGGTTAATGTTCTGGGGACATGGGTTAATAAAATTACTCCAATTAAAGAAGAACATCTGGAATTGAAAGCTGGTCTCGGTAATGGTGACCATGAAACTGTCATTGATTGTGAACAACACCACCTGGTACACTCCATCGGCCATGTGACTCCAGACCCACCACTCTTAATTGACCTCCAAAGTGGTCTAGCATGTCATTCAGTTTAACAAATGCGGGCCAAGCCAGGGACGACCACATCCCATGAAATAATTAATTCTAAAGAATGAATCAATTCTGCATCTCCAGTCTAATCCCTCGAGATATTAGAAACATAAGAACAGGAGTAGATCATTCAGTCGCTTGAGCCTGTTCCGCCATTCAGTCAGACCATGGATGACCCACATCTTAACTCCATCTCTCTGTCACCTTAGTTCCATAACCCTTGATATAATTTCCAACAAAGATATAGCAATCTCAGTTTTGAAATGTTCAATTGACTCCCAGCCTCAGCAGTTTTGGAGGGGCGGAGTTCCAGATTTCCATTACTTTTAGTTTGAACAGGTGTTTCTTGACATCAGTCCTATATGGCCCAGCTCCAATTGTAATGTTAAGTGGCCTTGTTTCCGGATCCTCCAACCTGAGGAAGTACATTTTCTCTATCTACCCTTCCGAATTCTGTAATCACCTTGAGCTCCTCAACTAAATCATTCCTTAATACTCTGTACTCGAGGGAATGCATGCCTAACTTATACAACCTGTCCATATAAATTAATCCTTTTCACCTCGGTAGCTATCTGATGAATCTGTGCCGCACTCCATATTGCAGTTTGATGAATTTTAAAAGTTTATGTACATCTCCATTTTTCTGTTGAAGGCACTGACCTATGTTGAGATGGGACAACAGAGACCAGTGGTCCTCTGGCATCTTTCCCAAGTAGTCATTGTTCAAGTATAAACCAATACATCGACTGTCTTCAGGCTGCAGAAATCAGAACGAAACCAATCCCGTCTCCCTTCAGTCATTTACACATGTGCACTTTCTCAGCCATGTTCACTGGAGGCAATTAGTAGCTGAAACCCTAGATAATGTTTTTCTCCACCTCTTTTCTGACTCGGGAACACTGTCAACTAACTGAAATGTAAAGGGTCCTCTTCCTATTGAGAAAATTAATCTGGAGTATATAGATAACAATTTATTTAAATGACAATTTTATTTGAAGTGCTGTGACCTGAAATCAAAGTGGCCTGAAACCAATTAAAGCACTCGGCTTGAAATAAGAACACCACCAGTACTTGAAAGGGCCTCAGTGTGTCAGCAGTGATAAATCTGGAAGATTAATTCATGGAATGTGGGCATCGCTAGCAAAGCCAGCATTTATTGCACATCCTTATTTGTCCTTGAGAAGGTGATGAAGAGTCACCTTCTTGAACCAACCAGTGCAGGTGGTGTTAGGGAGGGAGGTCCAGGAGTTTGACCCAACAAAGGTGAAGGAGTAATGACATTTCCAAGTCAGGATGCGTTGTGACTTGAAGGAGAGCTTACAGGAGTGGTGGTGTTGCAATGGGCCTGTTGTCCTTGTTCTAGATAGGCAAGATCGTGGTTTCGATTACAGAATCATAGAAATTCTGGCAGAGAACCTGCCATTTGGGTCATCTGTTAATGCTCGACGTTCATCACAGTTAACTGCTCTTTTTTTGAACTTTTTTCTTCAGTATTTATCTAATTTTCTCTTGAGTATTATGGTTGTCTTGCCTTTAGGGACACTTTTATGGTAAATTCCATACTATAATATATTACTATCCTGGACCAGACCCCAACAGTGGCAAGAATACTGGACAGAAACGCCAATACTTAATTTTAATTTTGTAAGACAGTGAGGAAAGGATACCTCACTCCAGGAGTGATTTCATGCAAAATAGGGATATGGTATATTAAAACAAACTTTATTACTAACAGTAGCCACCCGGGGTGGCCACTGCCCAACACAAAATGGAAGATTGCAAGGAATGCAGGGAAAACGGACATGTTGTAAAGCAAGCGCTTGCAAAGCGATTGTATATTGGGACGGCTGCAGAAACCAGTTTTGGCTGCTGCAGAAACCAGACAGCACTGTGAAAAGAAACCAGTTAACATACTAATGAGGCAATACCGGGCGATCCCTAGATACAATGGAAACAAGTTAAACACAGATCGATACATTCAATGGAAGGCCAGACCCTTTGGCGCCAGAGAAGCCCAAAACAATAAGTCCCAAGAACCGCCCCAGTGACCGAGGAACTGCCCCATGATTGGGGGGTTCAAACATATCGATTGGGAAGAGACCCAATCGATTCCAAGCAGGTATGGGAGTCCGCCCAAAGGGGCGCGGATCCCCTGGGACCTATAAAAGACAGGTCCCACACATGGTTCAGTCTTCTGATCCAGCCTTCGGACAGCAGCCGCCAACAAGTAAGTGCCTCCCAACGACCGCTACCAGAGATAGGCACTCCTGACTCCCTTTTTAATTGATACCAACCTGAAGTCTGCAGACCAGAGCAGAGCAAGAGTCCTTGTTCCCTGACCCAGCAGTTCCTTCGAGATAAGTATTAGTTATTTAACGGTAGGAATAAGTTTAATCCTTTTAGCGTGTGCATGGGTAGTTATTATAATTGTATTATAATAAACTCAGTTGTGTGGACTTACTAATTGGTGTACGGTTTTATTGCTTTGAACTTCATCTTGAAGCTTGTGGCGGTGTCTTAACGACACCTGGCGACTCCAGAGCTTAGAACAGAAACAGAGCCAAATTGAGTGTTAAGCACACTCACCCAGAACGACCAACATAACACAGTATAGAAATATCTTGAACACCAAGTAAATAGCTTACACGCAAGTAAATAGCTTACAATCACCCCTTAAACAATGGTAATCAATACAGTGATACTATAACCCTTAACTGCTATCTTTATTTCCTCTCAAACAACAAAAGCACCTTGGGTCCCAATCCACTTTTAAATACGTTAGCACTCAGGAATATTGCTATATCAAACTGTCTTGAATACTCCACTTTGAGAAAGAGCGATCTTTTGAGACTGCTTTAACGAAAGAGATCTGGCCCCCTGTCAGAATGGTTCAGACTCTTTGGCTGTATTTCTTCAGGAACTGCTTCTCAGCTCACCTTCCAGCCAAAACTAAAACTCAAAACCTCCAACTGACTGCTTCAACCCCTGGCTCCTCCCATTAATTACCTCCTCTCACTAAACTGAATGCAATGTCTCCAATTAACTACTCCGCGGGAAACCCTCTTAAGGTAAATAAAAGTCCATTAGCCCAAACTTTTACGATATTTTAATTTCACCCATTCTCCAAAATGCTGAGTTGTCTTGCAAATCAAGATTTTTTAAAACGCTACTGCAGCAGTCAAACACACTAACCCAGGCTTTTAACCCTTACTGCACCAAATACATATAATACAATAGATCTGAAATTGCTACATCAATCACAAATGATTAAACTTCCAGTCTCCACTTTTGTCTTGGTACATTTATTGCATTTATGCCCTTGGCTACCATTAGAATTATCTTTCACTATTTAACCTAAAATATTATCATAATATTGTACATTTTGGTTAGTGTTAAGTAACTACAGCTGTGATTCAACTACTTGAAATCATATGGAATGGTTTCAAATTTGAAGTATTAAAGTGCATTGCTTATGATCTTTATGTCTAATTTCTCCTTCCATCTCCTGAAGATATGTATTGGGTACAGGTTTATAGACATCAGCAGCACTCCAGTATCTTACCAATTGGCCTTTATTTAGATGTGAGGTGATCTCCATTTGTGTTGCAGTTAGGTTCCCACAAAATCCCTGAACTGCGGGATGAGAGGGAAGTCGGCATGACTTCCTATTCCACATCATAATAGCAACCCCTGCTTGAAAACACTTGTGTGGCGTTTGGATGTGGATACTTTTGGGCATATTTCATACTCACAGTCTAGGCCGAACTGTGAAGAATGGCCACTTGGGGGAGCCAGTGGAAAGCAAACTGCATCACCAGTTACAGTCCTCAGGGCAGGACCAGGAAATAATGTTATTACAATATAGCCCAAGACGATATTCCTCCAGTATCTTATAGTAGTGTCCTTGCCCCTTCAGGTGTATACTGCTGCGGCCCTTGCCCTGTCAAAGCAATAAAGGAAGGTCATGTGGATGTGAAATACGATGCTGTGTTCATCTTCGCCGAGGTCAATGCGGATGTGGTTTACTGGCTAGTAAATAAAGATGGATCGAAAAAAGAGCTAGGAGTTAAACAGCACCAAGTTGGAAAACAAATCATTACAAAAAGTGCTTACGCAGATGAACGAGAAGATTTAACAAATGATTATAAATATCCAGAGGGTAGGGGATTTTTTTACTGCTCCCATTAATAATGAAATGGAAATGCATGAGTTAATATTTAGTGCAGGTTTGTCATCTTTTTGTCCCTCATCTGTGCCACCACTGCCATTTACGTGGTTAGCCAACATGTTCTCAGAGATTTGGCAATGTTATTCCAAACCTTGTTATGAGGAGATGGCAAAATGTGGCTCCGCAATTACTTTGTCTCTGGATTGCTTTTCTTTTCCCAGTAAGATACCACTGGCTTCTTTTCCGTATCTTCCATGTGGTGGAGGCTCTGCTCTGAATCATTGCTCAGGTGCGACAACATCTGAGAGACATTTGGGGCTAATTTGAGCCTAACTTGCTGGGTTGGAAATCGGTGGGATTAGATGGGATGCTAGTTTTACATCCCTCCCAAGAATGCTCCACTGGCAATGATGAGAAATTAAACCGGACAGGGTTCAAAACCGGAATTACACCCAATCCCACCAGTTTCCCAGCAGGTGTGTTCATTATCGCAGTATGAAGCCTCAACAAATGCACACAACTCTTAAGCTCTGCTTTTCAATCTTTTCTCAATGAAATTCATCCCTTGCCACTTTTTTTCCCAAAAGGCCCAACATCATTATGGGCAAGTGGCCACAGCTACTTTTCCCAGTACGATTCTACAATGGGAACGTTTGCAATAACAGCAACCGAGTCCAAACTTCGCATGAACTCCACAAGACTAGTTTCAATGGCAAAGTTAGCTTTGAGTTATTACCCCTTCCAAGACACTGACACCAATGTTGCAGAATCCTGACCTGATATTGAAACTAAATCAGCTCAGGCTGGACGTCAAATCCAGGGCTCTCTGGAGTTTGTAGACCAGTTGTACACAAAGTGGTGGATCAACCCACTCAGCTCTCAAATAAAATGAATTTGATTTTATGAATACTTGCTCATGTTATAATTGAATTATTATCAAGCTCCAAAGTAGAGAAATAAATAAAAATAAGCAGTATTAATTTTTTTTTTTTAAACCCGCAAAGAGCAGCTTTGCCATGTTTTCAGCCAGGCCAGAGATTTTTCTCTCTCTTTGGGTCATGGGCTCTCTTCAGTTGTAAAAGCTAATTGTCATTGTCCATCGACTATATTGTCTATACTTGACTATTCAAACGCTCTTCTGGTTGGCCCCCCATCCTGCATAAATTGTACTCTTCCAAAAATCTCCTGCCCATACCTTTAAATTGCTCCATATCTCATTCGCTCATTATCTCTGTGCTCATTGGCCCTGGCTCCCAGTTTGAAAACACCTCAACTTCAAAATCTTTATCCTTGTTTTCAAATCCTTCCCCTCTATCGCTGTAACTTCCTCCAGTCCTACGATCTTTCAAGATCTTTCTAATTCACTATTTCTGGCTTTATGCACATCCTAGATTTTAAATGCTCCACCTTTGACTGTCATGCTTACCTTGGCCCCAATCTCTGCAATTCCCTCCCTAAACCTCTGAGCCTTTCTATCTCTCTCTCTCTCTCTCTATCTATCTCCTTTGCTCCTTAAAATCTACTCTGTTGACCAAGTTTTAGGCCACTTGTCCTGACATGTACTTTGCTGACTTGGTGTTAAAAATATATTCATTGGTACTTATTAAGCAGTTTGGGTACTTTACTATGCTAATTTTGCTATATAAATATAAGTTGTTGTTGCATCAAATCAGATGCCTTTAAATAAATGCTATTCATTATAATGAGTGTTTGTGCAATACTTTCATTTAAAAAATTTTTTTAGATTACCCAATTATTTTTTCCAATTAAGGGGCAATTTAGCATGGCCAATCCACCTAATCTGCACATTTTTGGGTTGTGGGGGCGAAATCCCCACAGACACGGGGAGAATGTGCAAACTCCACATGGACAGTGACCCAGAGCCGGGATCGAACCTGGGACCTCAGCGCCGTGAGGCAGCTTTGCTAACCACTAGGCTACCGTGCTGCCCTTCAATACTTTCATTTTGATGGAAACTGGGGAGAAAGTGCTCTCATCAACATATTGGCTGAACTTGATTGAATTAATATCTTTCTTCGATTTTATAGATCCTTTTTAAATCCTCGATTTTTTGGCTGGTAATCACCCGGGGTCTGTCATCAGTGAATCATTGGTTGACTTGTATAAACTAAAAGGTAGTGATGACAAAATGTCAGAAGCAGAATAATATGGAAGTAATTGTAGTATCCCATCACTGTCATTGTAATTGTAATTGTCGTATCCCATCACCTGAATTCACAAGTCAATGAGGCTAAAGTGACTTGAAGACTAGGCTTCAGGAGTTGAAGGAACAACTGAGCTGCATGTTTCATTATGATTACAAACTAGCTGTAATTACGTGCAGTGTTGTTTCTTAATAGTCTTCAAAATCACTAACAAGTACACATTTTGGGATTGCAGGGTCATTGTATCACTGTGTTCTGAACAATGTTGAGAATGCACCTTATTTAAGTTATGTCGGGACTGTTTCCATCACAGAACTCTTAATCTTGTCCCTCTGCCTCAACCCATTTCCCATTACCCAGTAGAATTAATAGCGTCCTCATTTTCACAGGTTCTACAAAGGAACGGGAAGTCTACAACAAAGCAGGAATGAAAATCAGATCTGCCAACATACAGCAGAAAAATTTAAAGATCAGTATTAAGTATGCTCAGCCCATCCTTGGAAGCGACTTTGATGTCTATTTCAGCATTGTTAACCATGGTTTTATGGACAAAGATATCCATTTAACACTAGCTGCAACCACTGTAACATACAATGGTTTCATTTTAACGGAATTCAGCAAGAGGTCGACTACATTTATGTTAAAAGCTGCCACAGGTAATTGCAGTTTTCTACAAAATGTCGGTTCTTATTATAAAACGCCTGTATCGCTTTGGTAGTGCCATGGGGTTAGAACATCAGCCTGAAGTCCTGTAAGGTTGCAAGATGTGGTGAGTTACTAATTATTATAGTGCCTGGGACGTAATGAGCACTGACGACCAATGTATCCCAACAGAGAAAGGGACAATTTGGAGGGAAAAGCCACAATAGCCATTCTCTTGCATCTTGTGGAGGGCAGTTCTGAAGTTAGTGCTGGCCGAGAATTAAGGTATTGAGTTCCATTACTGGCCTGAGAGGAACCGTACCACTCTGTAACACAATTACTGTGCCTCTGCATGGGTACAATACTTCTCATTGCTCTGTCATGATGCTCACTTATCACATTTGACAATTAACTGAAAAATGGTGCATGGTTGAATAATCACTGTCTAACCTCACACTTGAAGAATAGAACTTGGGTTGCCAGAATCCCAGACCCAGCTTGAGTGACTTCCTTCAGGAGAGGATAGCTAATGGGGAGAAATTGGAGAAGGACTTGAAGAAGAAAAAAAGGTTTTTATTTCCTTTTCAGGTCGTCTTACAATAAAACTGTGAACTTTATTTAACCTAGCGCCCACCCGGATTAAGTATTGAACCTCAACATAGCTCTGAACCAGATCGCACAACTGCACTGTATTTTAAACCCATCTTGGTTTACTATTTTCTGTCGGGTTAAAACAAGCTTCAGAATTGAGCGTATCCTGAGGGAGCTACTAGTGACTGCTTTTTGAGCATAATTGGACTAAATTTGTTTTAATGTAAAGATAATCAGCGGGATTCTCCCTTCTGGGGACTAAGTCCCCATACCGGTGGGAGAACCGGGGCCAACCACTTCGGCATCAACAGCCTCTGAAAGTGCGGAATTCTCCGCATTTCCGGAGGCTAGATGGATGGCGGAGGGGTTGGTGCCGTTCCAGCCGGCGCTGAAGGGACTGCAGGAGGTCACGCATGCGCCGAAGGGCTGACGTGATCTCGCGCATGCGCGGAACCGCCGACATGGTTCCGTGCATGCGCAGACCAGCCGGCGTATTTTGGCGCATGTGCAGGGGGTTCTCTTCTCCACGCCGGTCATGGCGGAGCCCTACAGGGGCTGGTATGGAAGGAAGGATTGCCGCCACGTCACAGGCCCGCCCGCAGATTGATGGGCTCCGATCACAGGCCAGGCCATTGTGGGCCCCCCTCCCCAGGATCGGAACACCCGCTGACCCCCCCCCCCCCCCCAAGGACTGCCCCCGCCGACTTACCTGCAAGATCCCGCTGTGTTCGACCATACGTAACCCACGCCAGCGGGACTGGCCAAAAACCGACGGCCGCTTGGCCCATCGGAACCCGGAGAATTGTTGGGGGGGCTGCTGTCAACGGCCCCCGACTCACGTGGCGTGAAACCCGCCCGAATACCAGCGCCGGAGAATACGGCAGCTGGCGGCAGGATCCGCGCCGCCCCCCGGGGATTCTCCGACCCGGCGGTGGGTCGCAGAATCCCGCCCAATATATATACTCTTCTACTAAAAGCATACTTCATCCTCTAAGCTGCAAACAAGGTCACAAATGGATGGCTTTGAATTGACTAAGTTGCTTAACAAATGTCAGATGCAATCAGTATGCATTACTACTGACTTGAAAAAACTAGTACATGGAGAAGAAGTCTAGCTGTGCCAGTATCACAGTGAATTTTACCACAGAATGATAGGATGCTACTTCAAATACTTGTTCTATCACATGGTAATGGTTCTATGAGTGCTATTGGGAAGAAGCCAGACAGTTCTCCACACTGGAGAAGGAAGTGGTGGCAGTTTTGGTGCACCTCTATCACCTAGTTTCAAAGCTGCCGCAATTCACCACCACCTCTCTCATCCCAGAGCACATAGCTTAGGATCCCAGCAAAATTGTACTTCACTTTTTTTTAAAGTTTCACTCCATCCAGTTACTTCAAAAGAAAGCTGTAGTGATTATGTGGAACAAACTATGGTTATTTGTTTTTGCTTTTAATAGTTCAGAAAGAAGTTCTGAGACTGAAGTACAAAGATTATGGTGAACATCTCTCTGAGCACAATTTAATTCGCCTGACGGCCATGCTGAGATGTAAAGGCACATCTGAAATAAGTCTTAAGGAGTGTGACATTGCTTTGAACCTGCCTCGGCTCACTGTAAAGGTAAACGCGAGACCCATCAGTGTTGTCAGTAAAGCAGATTTGTATTGTCACTGAAGGAAACGAGACGTGAGCTTTGGATTTGAAGTGTGATTATTTTAAACTGAGCAGAGAGGACATTTTCCCTCTTGACTCACTGAAGGCATTCTTCTTGCTAACGGTGTTTACATACAGAATCAAGGCTTTGTATTGACAAGTGGAATTCTCTTCTACTTATATTAGCAACTTTTCAGAATCTGATCAGAGCAGTGCCGGTGATTTTAGTGCCTGGCTCCACGGCACTTTTGTCATTTACATTTTCCTGTTGCACAAGTATAATGGTTCAGGTGAAAGATAAGAACGGTAAGAAAATGGTTCCACAGACATGCATGAAACATTAAACTATTGCACATTTAAGTTACTTTAAACAGGACTAAAGAGTCCAAAGCTAAAGGAAAACACACAAGGGATTGATACATGTGATATGAAGAAGCATCAGCATCCATTTCCCCCATGAGCTTAAATTAGTAAAGAAAGAAGTTGTAGAAGTCTTCCACTCAGGCTATGTGTTGCTAGGTTGTGATCATAGCATATTAGATATCAGGGGTATTACGAAAGAGAAAGAGGTGTTAATGATGTCCATACAGGATTATATTATGCACTGTTTTTTTTGAAAGCTAGAATCTGTGCTTTTAAACTCAATTTGCACACACGTGCATGCATGCACCACTCAACGCCCCCTCCCCGTCAATGTAAAAGCACACACACAAACATGACCATGGCTAAGTTAGGATCTTGTAAATTTTGTTGAACCATTTGTCTCAAATATTTCCCAATACATGGTAGAGCTAATGAATTCTGGGAGATTTATGAATAGCAGGTAAGTGGTCATAGACTACTTGAGATGTGGTAGGAAGATGATTTCTACAATCCCATTGTAAGCTCTTCTTTTTCCCTAATAATAATGAAATAATATTCTTGGGGATTGCATGTTTCAACATTGCTTGTTCCTTGGTTTTTTTTAGATAAAGGGACATTTGTCTCTTATGTACTATAGTAGTAAAGTCATTTCAATTAAAATTCGTTAAACAAAAATACTTTTGAAGTCAGTTGTTATTGTTGATTTTAATATCCTGGGTTTTAATGAGGCATTCTCCAGTTTTTATTTTTAGCATGTAAAAAGGTTGTTGAAAATTCAGGTGGAAAAAAATTATAATCCAAAAATACCTCAGTAAAATCAGAGAAAACTATCAGTATAATTTAGAGCTCAGCTAAACCTCAAGAAAACAAGGCAAGGCACAGAAAGCTAAATGACAGGCAGATTTATTTCCACAGTTCACAAGCAGCACTGTTGCACAGCACAGACTGCAGCACAGACACCTGGTCAGCTCTCAACAGTGGTAAGAGACTGGACCAGAACCATTACTTTCAAGATGGTGTGGAAAGATCGATATGTTCTAGAAGTGGTAATGTAAGAAATAGGCTTGGGAATTTCATAAATAAATTTTTTATTTAAATAAAACAATATTTAAACTTTTCAACTTCAACCCATAACAGTAACAGATTACATGTAGTTTTTCTTTTTATAAATTTAGTGTACCCAATTCATTTTTTTCCAATTAAGGGACAATTTAGCGTGTTCAATCCACCTACCTTGCACATCTTTGGGTGGGTTGTGGGGGAGAAATCCACGCAAACACGGGGAGAATGTGCAAACTCCACACAGACCATGACCCAGAGCTGGGATAGAACCTGGGACCTCCGCGCTGTGAGGCAGCAGGGCTAATCCACTGCGCCACCGTGCTGCCCTTACGTGTAGTTTCTTAACCTTAACACACTAGTTCCTGTTAAACAGCACTTTAAATAACCATGCAGCATTCAATCCACTTACATAGACAGGCAATGGCAATACTTCCATTTAACAACCAATTTTTCTTCAGTACTCTTTTCCAAAGCCTACCTTGGTAACTTTCATGACTTTTCTCGGTTAATTTCCCAAAGACTTCTTCCTGTACCTACTCAAACAGGATTATTTTTCTCTTTTTTAAATGTATTTTATTACAAACATGTATCAAAATAGGTTACAGTGAACAAACACCCTGGGAAACATGCTTCCCTACAATCAATTATGAAGCCTGCAGCTGATCTGGCAAGGTGGGATGGTCTCCCTCTGTCACTGGCGGGTCGGGTACAGGGAGTTAAAATGAATGTGCTGCCGCGATTCCTGTTTATTTTTCAATGCCTGCCGATTTTCCTGCCAAAGGCATTTTTAGAGAGATTAAAGGGATGATTACCTCGTTCATATGGGGAGGGAAGGCAGGCAGGGGGTTTGGGTCTTCCGAACCTGATGTATTATTACTGGGCGGCGAATGTGGAGAAGGTACGGAGCTGGGTCAGAGGGGTTGACTCCCAATGAGTCAGAATGGAGGACAGTTTGGGTAGAGGGGATGGGATTGAAGGCGCTAGTGACAGCACCACTCCTGACGGCCCCGGGGAGATACACAGGGAGTCCAGTAGTAATAGCTTCGTTGAGAATTTGGAGGCAGTTCGCAAGCACTTCGGGTTGGGGGCAGTGTCAAGGGAAATGCCGATTCAGGGGAACCATCGATTTGAGCCAGGGAAGTGGGATGGAAATTTTCGGAGATGGGAGGAGAAAGAAATTAGGGCACTAAAAGATTTGTTTCTTGGGGGTCGGTGCCCTGTCCTTGTATATGGGTTGTGTAATGCCCCCTTGTGGTAGTGTCACCTCTGCGTGTCTTGACTGCCTATTGGTGATGTCCTATTCTATGTGTCCATTAGCTGTATGTCTGCATGTCATGACGTCTCTGGTGATCCCTCTAGTGTTTGCTTATTCGTAGTGTATTTACATTAACCCCTTGTGTATTTACAGTGATGCATATCACCACACGAAGTATGGGCTGGAGCAGGGGGAAATATTTAGATACATGCAGGTTCAAGACTTTGCCAGAAAGGAGATACAGAGCTTCCCAGTAGAGCCAGCTTCCACATTGCTAGAGGAGGTGCTGACGACAGGGGGACTGGAGAAGGGGGTAGTATCGGCGGTTTACGGGGCTATTTTGGAGGAGGAGAAGGCGCTGCTGGAAGGGATCAAGGCAAAGTGGGAGGAAGAGTTGAGAGAGGGTGTGGAGGAGGGGTTCTGGTATGAGGTGCTCCGGAGGGTGAACCCCTCCACCTTGTGTGCGAGGTTGGGGCTGATACAGATGAAGATGGTGTATAGAGTGCACCATACAAGGGCGAGGATGAGCCGGCTCTTTGAGGGGGTAGAAGATGTGTGTGAACGTTGCGGGGGGGGGGGGTTTCAGATGTTTTGGTCTTGTACAAAGCTGGAGGATTACTGAAAGGAGGTTTTTAGGGTAATCTCTAAAGTGGTGCACATGAAACTGGACCCGGGCCTCGGAGGCCATATTTTGGGTGTTGGACCAGGCGGGGTTGGAAACAGGTGCGGAGGCAGATATTGTAGCCTTCGCCTCGTTGATTGCCCGAAGGCGGATCCTGTTAGGGTGGAGATCAATCTCTGCACCCTGTGCCCTGGCGTGGTGGGGGGACCTGCTGGAATTCTTGACGCTTGAAAAGGTCAAATTTGAACTGAGGGGCAGGATGGAGGGGTTCTACAATTCATGGGCGTTCATTATGCACATTCGAGAATTGGATTACATCGAACATTAGAGGGGGTGTTGGGAGGGTTGGGAGAGGGACAGTATGTGTTAATGGTGACTATGGGTGATTCCTGATTCCTTTTTGTCATTTGTTTATGTTAACATGCGGGCTAATGTTTGGGGGTTTGGTGGGAGGATGGGATCGTTGTTATTGATATGGGGATTGACATTACATTCGTTACTGATTATTGTTTATTGTTGGGTATGTGGGAGAAAATGTGAAAAAGGAGGAGAATAAAATTATTCTAAAAAACTATACAGTTTGCACAGATTTTTCCTCTTTTTCACCCCCGATCCCCTGCGATGAACAGCCCCTCAAACATGGTCACAATCATCCCCCACCTTTCCTCAAACCCCCTGAAGAGCCCTTTAACTCATACTTTATCTTCTCTAAACACAGGAATTTGTACAGGCCACCCAACCAAGCCGCTACCTTCCGATGGCAATGCCGACCTCCACTCCAGCAAAATTCGCAATCAGACAGGCAAAGGCCACGACATCGGCCTTCCTCCTCTCCATGAGCTCCGGCTTCTCTGAAACCCCAAATATCGCCACCAAAGGGTCCGGTTCCACCTCCTTCTCCACTATCCTGGCTAAGACTGCGAACACTCCCGCCCGGAATCTTCTCAATTTTTCGCAACCCCAAAACATGTGCGTGTGATTCTCTGGCCCCCGCCCACACCTCTCACACTCATCTGCTACCCCCTGAAAGAACCCACTCATTCTCGCCCTTTGCACCACCTTAAACTGTATCAGGCTCATCCTTGCACATGAGGAGGTCCTGTTTACCCTACGTAGTGCCTCACTCCATGCTCCCTACGCAGTGCCTCACTCCATGCTCCCTATGTAGTGCCTCACTCCATGCTCCCTACGCAGTGCCTCACTCCATGCTCCCTACGCAGTGCCTCACTCCATGCTCCCTACATAGTGCCTCACTCCATGCTCTTTATGTAGTGCCTCACTCCATGCTCCCTCCATAGTGCCTCACTCCATGCTCTTTATGTAGTGCCTCACTCCATGCTCTTTATGTAGTGCCTCACTCCATGCTCCCTACGCAGTGCCTCACTCCATGCTCTTTATGTAGTGCCTCACTCCATGCTCTTTATGTAGTGCCTCACTCCATGCTCCCTACGCAGTGCCTCACTCCATGCTCCCTACGCAGTGCCTCACTCCATGCTTCCTATGTAGTCCCTCACTCCATGCTCCCTACGCAGTGCCTCCATGCTCCCTACTCAGTGCCTCACTCCATGCTCCCTATGCAGTGCCTCACTCCATGCTCCCTATGCAGTGCCTCACTCCATGCTCCCTACGCAGTGCCTCACTCCATGCTCCCTATGCAGTGCCTCACTCCATGCTCCCTACGCAGTGCCTCACTCCATGCTCCCTATGCAGTGCCTCACTCCATGCTCCCTATGCAGTGCCTCACTCCATGCTCCCTACGCAGTGCCTCACTCCATGCTCCCTACGTAGTGCCTCACTCCATGCTTTTCTCTCTCTCTCTCTCTCTCTAAGCTCTGCCCAGCCTCTCAAACAAAGTTTCCGTGGGGTTTCCAGACTTGAACCTATCATTGTTATCATGGCTGTTTGTTTGCCCGTTTCCTGTTTATACAGAAGAGCCATGCTATTGATATGCGACTAACCTCCCATTTATGGACAAAGAGACCACCAGACTCTGTAATGGGCTAACAGGTGGTCAGACAGGAGTGTCTCAAAGAATAATGGATCTCAGGGAATGCTGTGTATTCCCACTAACGAGTTTATGTCTGACTGGGACAATGTAATTCAGCCAGGTGTGGCGTATCCCTCTGACTCTGTGCTAGCAGTATTTTCCCCAAGTCGGTTTAAGCCCTAAATTGCCTACTACATTGGGGGTCACATTTCTGGACCCAATTTCCTAATATCTCCCTCACGTAACAGTACATATATGGATCTTCAGGCCAGGGTAGTTACTTGTTCATTAAAATATTGATGAGCTATATTAGTAGTAAAAGTAATTTCTAATATTTGAGAATGAGCTATGTCCTTTTATTTCTGTTTAAGGAACACATCACCGTGGCAGTATGAACAAGCATAAATCTCATCAATTCATCTTTAACGCTGATTGAAATGTGAAATAGCTAATGCTCGAATTTATTTTTTCAGTATATGCTCTGAACAGAATATTATGACAATTGTATGTTGTGTATCTATTTTCACAACACACAGCTGCTGTCACTATCAAAGATCTTTTAATATATGTTCTGAATTATGGAGGTGATCTATGCATACATGGGAACTTACTTTCCGATCAGGAAAATAATATCAAACGTAAGGATTTTTTTCAAATTTGTGAAGAACTCTGTTCTAAACTATTCATCATACACAAAACAAAATCCAGGAATTATGTGTTGAAAATTGGATATTGATTGTAAAATATAATATTTATTGGTTATGCCTGAATGCATTACCAGTATGATGCTTCATTCTAGGTGGTTGGTGAACCGATCCTGCATCGAGATCTAACTGTCCAAATAAAGTTTTCAAATCCTCTTCCGATCACCTTAACTGGAGGCATCTTCAGTGTGGAAGGCACTGGACTTACTGATCTACAGGAAATTAAATCTCCGTGAGTAACATACTTGGAAATTTCAGTAAATTAAGAAGTTGTTATAGAATGTGACTACTGGTTATTGTGCAGTACGATTCATGATCAGATGCTTGCCATTAGTTACCAATGTTGCTCATGTTTAGTGATGGAAAATAATATATATATTTTTTAAATTAAGGGTCAATTTAGCATGGCCAATCTACCTAGCCTGCAACATTTTAGGGTTGTGGGGGTGAGACCCACGCAGACACACGGAGAATGTGCAAATTCCACGCAGACAGTGACCCGGGACCAGGATCGAACCCGGTTCCTCGGCACCATGAGGCAGCAATGCTAACCACTGCGCCACCGTGCTGCCCTGGAAAATATTTTTAATGACCACCTTTTTTAATATCAGTCAAAAAATTCAAAATATAATAATCTTTATTGTCATAATAAAGGCTTACATTAATACTGCAATAAAGTTACTGTGAAAAGCCCCTAGTTGCCACATTCCGGCGCCTGTTCGGTTACACTGAGGGAGAATTCAGAATGTCCAATTCTCCTAACAGCACGTCTTTCGGGACTTGTGGGAGAAAACTGGAGCACTCTGAGGAAAGCCACACAGACAAGGGAGAACGTGCAGACTCCGCACAGACAGTGATCCAAGCCGGGAATCGAACCTGGGATCCTAGATCTGTGCAGTAACAGTGCTAACCAGTGTGCTACCTTGCAGCCCAACATGGGATGTTACAGATTAATTGTCCAAGTATGTCTCTGAGATGTTGCAGATTAAACAGTACCCCCCTGTCTCTGGGATGATTACATTGAACAGTCCAAGTATATATCTGGGATTTGGCAGTCTAACAGGTCTGTGTGTCTCTGGACTGTTGCAGATTAACAGTCCTTGTGTGAGTCTGGACTGTTGCAGATTAACAGTCTCTGTATTTCTGGACTGTTGTAGATTAACAGTCCCTGTATTTCTGGACTGTTGCAGATTAACAGTCCCTGTATTTCTGGAACGTTGCTGATTAACAGTCCCTGTATTTCTGGTGTGTTGCAGATTAACAGTCCCTGTGTGTCTCCAGGATGTTGCAGATTAACAGTCCCTGTATTTCTGGAATGTTGCAAATTAACAGTCCCTGTATTTCTGGTGTGTTGCAGATTAACAGTCCCTTTGTGTCTCTGACTCTGGGATGTTGCAGATTAACAGTTCTCGTGTGTGTCTCTGGACTGTTGCAGATTAACAGTTCTCGTGTGTCTCTGGACTGTTGCAGATTAACAGTCCCTGTGTGTCTCTGGAATGCTGCAGACTAACAGTCCCCGTGTGTGTATCTGACTCTGAGATGTTGCAGATTAACAGTCCCTGTGTGTCTCCAGGATGTTGCAGATTAACAGTCCCTGTGTGTCTCTGACTCTGGGATGTTGCAGATTAACAGTCCGTGTGTGTGTCTCTGGACTGTTGCAGATTAACAGTCCCTGTGTGTGTCTCTGAGATGTTGCAGATTAACAGTCCCTGTGTGTGTCTCTGAGATGTTGCAGATTAACAGTACCCCCCTGTCTCTGGGATGCTTACATTGAACAGTCCAAGTGTATATCTGGGATTTGGCAGTCTAACAGTCCCTGTGCGTCTCTGGACTGTTGCAGATTAACAGTCCTTGTGTGACTCTGGCATGTTGCAGATTAACAGTCCCTGTGTGTGACTCTGGAATGTTGCAGATTAACAGTCCCCGTGTGACTCTGGACTGTTGCAGATTAACAGTCCCCGTGTGACTCTGGAATGTTGCAGATTAACAGTTTCCATATGTCTCAGATTAAGAATCCCTGTGTGTCACTGGACTGTTGCTATTCATGAGTTCTTGATATTTTGCAGATTGTGCAAGTTAATAGCACCCTCTTTTGGTCATTAAATAGATTGCTTATCTCTGTGCAGCTATCAATTATATTTTGTGGTTGGCCTCGAGAAAGTGTGTTTTTGAGTATTATAAATAGTTGTTTGATAATACATAACTTGAGTGTTACTGATCAAACATATGCCGATGAAGCTTTTCATTTTGCGCTCATCAGGACAAGAATACCAGTTGCAAAGGAAAAAATATGAGAGAAGAGTGCTCATTGGTTGGAAAGTGCATTGATTGGTAGGGGCAGTGTCATGGAGAAGACACTAGGGAACAATTAACTGCCAAGCTTTTGTTTCAATTCAAATCAGACAGGTTGACTCTGATTGATCAAGACATTGCCATGGGAGATAAACCAGTGAATTGCTGTCCCCCAAGCTTTTGTTTATTTGAAAAAGGTGCAATGTGTGGACATACTCCTTCTGTCTACAAAGTACAGGGTCCTATGTGTAAATATATTTAACTTGTAGCACGCATATTGTCTTTAATTGTTCTTCAGTTACATCATACTGCACTTTCACAACATTATCATGATTCAATCCACAGAATACAGAAACAGTATTTTTTATTGTTTCTGTCGATAAGTGCTGACCACTTGCTGTTGTGGTCATGTAGTTGATACTGGTGTGCCATCTGTCTTCTGCCACATAGTGCAATTGAGCAGGTTACCAGAACCGTTTTTATCCTACCCACCGTCTTTGCAATGAGGCACTGAATACCAGAACCATCTTCAATCTGCACACATTGCAATGGGGCTTCAAGATCCTGGATGGCATTGTGTTGCACACATAGTGGGAGCATTGTGATTCGGTGCCACACATTGCAACAGGTCAGTGAAACCCTATGCCAGCTGAACAGGTTGCAGTGTATGCTGGTGACATGCTGACAAAGGTTCACATTTTCCCAATGATTTATTTTGAGCTGTTTTCACAATCTAATTGAAAAATTCCACCTTTTAAAAAATACCATTTCTTGTCACAAGGGACATTGTGCAAGCCGTGAGGGAAGAACTGTAGCTGCAAAATTATGTTTTAAACCCAAGGGCTGGAACAGCTGAATAACTCCCCCCCCCCCCCCCCCCCCCCGCCCCCCGCCCCGCACATACACACACACACACACACACACACACACACACAGTGCCCCAGCAAGGCAACACTAGAACATAGAACAGTACAGCACAGAACAGGCCCTTCGGCCCTCGATGTTGTGCCGAGCCATGATCACCCTACTCAAACCCACGTATCCACCCTATACCCGTAACCCAACAATCCCCCCCCCCCGCCTTAACCTTACTTTTTAGAGCACTACGGGCAATTTAGCATGGCCAATCCACCTAACCCGCACATCTTTGGACTGTGGGAGGAAACCGGAGCACCCGGAGGAAACCCATGCACACACGGGGAGGACGTGCAGACTCCGCACAGACAGTGACCCAGCCGGGAATCGAACCTGGGACCCTGGAGCTGTGAAACATTTATGCTAACCACCATGCTACCGTGCTGCCCTTCTGCAAAAATTAAATTATAAAACCAACATACAACTAGATGCACTAAAAATGAGAAGAAAGGCCAAAGCATCCTTGGATACTATTTATTTACTCATCATCTTTATTCCTGATTCAATTGCTGTGTCTCTTTCGATCCTTACCCCTTCGCCCCAGATCCTGTCTTTAAAGACAGCCAATCAAAATACAGTATTCACTGCTGCATTGATAACATCAGTACTTCCAATCGGTCTGGGAAAGAATTAAAATAATACATGATTTTAGATGTTTAAAAATTAGCCAATTCTTGTCAAGGTGAGAATCCAGTTTAAATCAGAATGCATCTAATGCTGAACAATTTCACTCAAGGTTGTTTACTTGCAGCAGCCTCCAGGAATGCCACACCATTAGATTTTCAAGAATTATCCAGAAAGAGGCCTTTGGCTGCACCTTGGGCTTTCAATATTTCCATTTGGTATTTTCTATGTTCTATTCTTTGTGGATTTCTCTTCCTACTTATTTCCCACTATATAGATCATAGAATTTAGTTATTTTGGATGAAAGCTGCATGGACATGATTTTATAGCCTCAAATCAGGGTGGCAGCCGGATTACGTAAATTATAGTGTGATGACATGGAGTCAGCAAATGGCATTATCCTGCTAGTCTCTGATAATATGGAAGGTGAGCAGGCGGCAAAATCAGAAGCCCACCCACCATTTTGAAAATTAAAACATTAACAAGCTATTGTTAAAGACCCAATTCACTGCAATTTTTTGTCGCCCCCCTCCATTTCTTGGTTGTCATAGATTTTATCTGGTTGAACCCTGCTCTTCTCCTGTGCACGTCTGCGCTCAGATCCTGATATATACGCAGGACGCTGTTCTCCCATTTGCAGCTCCGTGTCTGCCTGGCCTACCGTAGAATGCACTCCTTATCCAGGTACCTGTGGAATCTCACCACCATTGCTTCGGGGAGGGGGGGTCACCTGCGGCTTCCTCACTAGTGCTCTGTGCACCCTGTTTACCTCCAAGGGTCAGGAGAACGTTCCCTCACCCAGTAGCTTCTCAAACATAGCTGCTATGTATGCCCCTCCGTCCGTTCCTTTGGATCCCCCCGGGAGACCCACGATTCTCAGGTTCTGCCGGCAGGACCTGTTCTCTGGATCCTCCACCTTCTCCTGGAGCCTTTTCTGTTGGTCTCTCAACATTTCCACCTTCAACTCTACTGCAGTTTGGTGTTCCTCCTGCTCAGTCAGTGTCTTCTCCACTTTCTGGATTGCCCGATCTTGAGCATCCAGCCTGAGATCCATTTGCGCAATTGACTCCTTAATCGGGACCAAGCAGCCCTGTTTCTGCTTGGCAAAGCCTTCCTGTATAAACTGCATCAACTGCTCTGTCGACCGCTCGGTGTCAAGCCAGAACTCCGGTCCTCCGCCATGCTTTCTCCCGTTGCAGCCTCAGCCCAAGCCTTCTCCGTTTGCCTATTTCTTCCTTTGCGAGCACTCCTAGTCCGCTTCTCCATGCACTGATGTAGGATTCCTCGTCACAGTTTTATCCAACATCGATTTTCCACTTCAGATCCGACAAAAATTGAGGAAAAAGATCCAAAGTTCCGACCCAAGCGGGAGCCACCAAATGTGTGACCTGCTCCTTCAGAGCCATCACCGGAAGTCGCAAGGGCCCTTTAAATAGGTGACGATGATCGACTTCCGGTTCATGGCCTAACCTGTGCAAGACACCTGATTGGCATGGAGGTTTCCTTCCCAATGGTAATTTGCTGGCCAATGCTTAATCTGCGGTTGTGAGATGGCAGGAGGGGGAGTAAGTGGACCATGTGCTTCCGTTATGCCTCTCCAGATCACTGGAAACTGTTTAATCCAGCCCCATGTTTCAATCTAATGATAATCGGATAACTGTAAGCAGTCCTGCACAGAGTTTTATGGGTATCTGAACTCGCATATATATACATTTCTACAAATCAAATGTAGTTCATTTGGTCATTCTATATGAATTGGATTGTAATAGAACCACTTATTGGAAGAAACCTTTTTTACATTCCTGTTGTTTCTGTTTATTTTTGTCTTTTTCTCAATAAATAAAGTAGTGCAGCAATCCATCCTGGACAAGAGGTTGTGGTCAAGGTCTCCTTCAAACCAAGCAAGACTGGCTTACGGAAACTGATGGTGGATTTCGACAGCAACAGACTCCGCGATGTTAAAGGTTCCACCAACATTATTGTCAGACGGGCTTAGCAAAAGGTCACTGCCATTTTATTAAGTATTTCAG
Organism: Scyliorhinus canicula; assembly: GCF_902713615.1. NCBI lineage: Eukaryota > Metazoa > Chordata > Chondrichthyes > Carcharhiniformes > Scyliorhinidae > Scyliorhinus > Scyliorhinus canicula. The sequence continues at coordinate 68,846,207 of NC_052154.1, read as the reverse complement.
TCCGTGGAAAAATCCGCATCAGGCCATTCAAGTCCATGCCAGCTCTGAAAAATCAATTTCGCTAGTCCCATTCCCTGCCCGTTACCTATAGCCCAGCAAATATTTCCCTTCACATTTTATGTTACTAATAATGTTTCTCAGTAGATTGTGCAGCTTTAATTATTCAAGCATGAATCAAATTTTCTAGTCGTGTCTCGATATTAAGCTGGCTACTTTAATACATGTGACCAATACAAACACCAAAATACGGAAGTCTTATCAACGTCCTTATTAGCAGATTTTTCAACATGTCATGCTGCTATAAGTAAGGTGCTTTCTGAGTGGTTTAAAACTTTTATTTTGCAGGTAGTATCTCTGGGGAAAAACAGTTTAAAATGTTTTCACATATATTTGTAAATTAAACATAATTCAAGAAGTAATTGCAAAGTCTTTATGATATTTGCCCAGCTAATTACTGAGGGAACAAAAATGGTCTGAAGAGACATCCTTTCTCCCTCGCATGATTAACTTTACATTTGAATTCTGCCTACAAAGGATAAAGCAACCCATCGCTGTGGCAGACGCTGGGCTCCTATCATTATAGACAACACAACTGAGTGAGAATTCAACATCGTGGGAATTTCAGTCACATGCTTGGGTCTTACCAACCAGTAGCATTATTACCTTGTACCAGTAAAAAACAGATGATGAATGAGCCGGAAGGAGACAGATTCATAAAGATTCATGGGCATAGCCACCTTCACAGTCACTGACTATACCGACCTTGCTTTGCTCTGAGGCTGCATTGGGTGGCAAATTTTGATGAGGACAACTTTAGTGAAGACATCTGACACATGACGGAATTTAGTGCTGCGGGCTTGGAGAATCGCATGGGAGGCCTTGGGTGTGATTCTCCCACAACATTTCTAAGTTAATTTCTGGCGTATCTTTCAGGGAGTTCAATGATACAGTCACTTTTTTGGGCCTTGGGGAGTTTCTCACCAGTTTAGCCCACAATTAGAATTTCTTTTAGCACTGGGGAACTGAACTCCGAGATCGGGCTGCCATTTTGAAAAGGTGCCCCTATTTTCACTCTTTCCAGAATTGCTAACACCTCCTCCTTATGAACCTCAAGCCCTTCTAGTCTAGTAGCATGTATCTCAGTATTCTCCTCGACAACATTGTCTTTTTCCTGCGTGAATACTGATGAAAAATATTCATTTAGCACCTCTCCTATCTCCTCGGACTCCACGCACAACTTCCCACTACTGTCCTTGACTGGCCCTACTCTTACCCTTGTCATTCTTTTATTCCTGACGTATCTACAGAAAGCTTTGGGGTTATCCTTGATCCTACCTGCCAAAGGCTTCTCATGTCCCCTCCTGGCTCTTTAGGTCCTTCCTAGCTAACTTGTAACTCTCGAGCGCCCTAACTGAACCTTCATGTTTCATCTTTACATAAGCCTCCTTCTTCCTCTTGACAAGTGTTTCAACTACTTTAGTAAACCACGGTTCCCTTGCTCGACCACTGCCTGACAGGTACATACTTATCAATGACACGCAGTAGCTGTTCCTTGAACAAGCTCCACATATCCATTGTGCCCATCCCCTGCAATTTCCCTCCCCATCCGATGCATCCTAAGTCTTGCCTCATCACATCATAATTGCCTTTCCCCCAGATATAACTCTTGCCCTGCGGTATATACCTATCCCTTTCCATCACTAAAGTAAACGTAATCGAATTGTGGTCACTATCACCAAAGTGCTCACCTACCTCCAAATCTAACACCTGTCCTGGTTCATTACCCAGTACCAAATCCAATATGGCCTCGCCTCTTGTTGGCCTATCTACATACTGTGTCAGGAAACCCTCCTGCACACGTCGGACAAAAAAACGGACCCATCTAAAGTACTCGAACTAGAGCGTTTCCAGTCAATATTTGGAAAGTTAAAGTCCCCCATAACAACTACCCTGTTACTTTCGCTCCTATCCAGAATCATCTTTGCAATCCTTTCCTCTACATCTCTGGAACTTTTCAGAGGCCTATAGAAAACCCCTAACAGGATGACCTCTCCTTTCCTGTTTCTAACCTCAGCCCATACTACCTCAGTAGACAAGTCCTCATCAAACGTCCTTTCTGCCACCGTAATACTGTCCTTGACTAACAATGCCACCCCATCCCCTCTTTTACCAACTTCCCTGAGCTTACTGAAATATCTAAACCCCGGCACCTGCAACAACCATTCCTGTCCCTGCTCTATCCATGTCTCCGAAATGGCCACAACATCAAAGTCCCAGGTACCAACCCATGCCACAACTGTGTGGACAAACCGGGTGAGCTGAGGATATTTTGGGTTGCACCGTGGGACAAGGCAGGGGTGCCCGCTCTCCCTGTTGCCTTTTGCCTTGGCTATAGAGCCATTTATTATGGTGCTTAGAGTGTCGAGAGATTGTAAAGGGATTGTGCAGGAGGGGCGGGGTCGAGCACATAGTTCCGCTGTACTCAGATGAACTATTGATACATATTTCAGACCCATTGAGGGGCATTGGCAGTATTATGGGGATTTTAGAGGACTTTGGTCGGTTTCCGGGTACAAGCAGAACATGGAAAAGAGCGAGGTGTTTTCAATTGAGACCACAGGGCAGGAGAGGAGGTTGGGGGAGCTGCTGTTTCAGGTGGTGGGGGTGAGTTTCAGGTCGTTGGGCATCCAAGTGGGGTTAGGCGTGGCTGCATTGGGCTAGATTTGACTCGGTTGGTGGAGCAGATGGAGGAGGATTTTAAGAGGTGGGACTTGCTGGGGGGTTGGATGCAAGATTTCAGGGGTGGCGGCAGGCAAGGATTGAGTGATTTTGGAATCTGTTCATAGGGGCCAGCTTTGCGAAATTTGAGGACCTGGAGGAGAAATAAGAGCTGCCCAGGGGGAATGGATTCAGGTACTTGCATGTCCGGGATTTCGTAAGGAGGGAGACGCCTTCCTTTCCCCCGGTTGCCGACCCTGGGGCTGCAAGATATGGTTCTGTCAAGGGAGCTGGTAGGGGAAGGAAAGGTACCCAAAGTCTACAACAAGCTGATGGAGTGGGAGGGAGCCCCGATGGGAGATGGAAGTGGGAGGAGGAGCTGGGGGGGGGGGGTGCTGGTGGAGGCCAGGACATAGGAAGAGGCCTTCCGGAGAGTGAATGCGACCTCAAAGAAAAAAAAAAGTACAGCACAGGAACATTCCCTTCGGCCCTCCAAGCCTGCGCTGACCATGCTGCCCGTCTAAACTAAAATCATCTCCAATTCCGGGGTCCGTATCCCTCTATTCCCGGCCTATTCATGTATTTGTCAAGATGCCCCTTAAAACGTTACTAACGTCCCTGCTTCTACCACCTCCTCTGGCAGCGAGTTCCAGGCACCCACTACCCTCTGTGTAAAAAGGCTGACCTCGTACATCTCCTCTAAACCTTGCCCCTCGCACCTTTAACCTATGCCCCCTAGTAATTGACGTTCTACCCTGGGAAAAAGTCTCTGACTATCCATTCTATCTATGCCCCTCATAATTTTGTAGACCTCTATCAGGTTGTCCCTCAACCTCCTTCATTCCAGCGAGAACAAACCAAGTTTATTCAACCTCTCCTCACAAGCTAATGTCCTCCATACCAGGCAGCATCCTGGTAAATGGGCAGCATGGTAGCATTGTGGATAGCACAATTGTTTCACAGCTCCAGCGTCCCAGGTTCGATTCCGGCTTGGGTCACTGTCTGTGCGGAGTCTGCACATCCTCCCCGTGTGTGTGTGGGTTTCCTCCGGGTGCTCCGGTTTCCTCCCACAGTCCAAAGATGTGCAGCTTAGGTGGATTGGCCATGATAAATTGCCCTTAGTGTCCAAAATTGCCCTTAGTGTTGGGTGGGGTTACTGGGTTATGGGGATAGGGTGGAGATGTTGACCTTGGGTAGGGCACTCTTTCCGGGAGCTGGTGCAGACTCGATGGGCCGAATGGCCTCCTTCTGCACTGTAAATTCTATGATAAATCTCTTATGCACCCTCTCTACAGCCTCCACATCCTTCTGGTAGTGTGGCGACCAGAATTAAACATTATACTCCCAAGTGTGGCCTAACTAAGGTTCTATACAGCTGCAACATGACTTGCCAATTTTTATGCTCAATGCCCCGGCCAGTGAAGGCAAGCATCGTCACGTGCAAGGCTCAGCCTTATTCAGTTTTAAATAGTTCACAGGCCGCATATGGCGGTGGCAAAGATGAGTAGGTTCTTTGAGGGAGTAGAGGTCAGGTGTGGGTGGTGCGCATGGAGACCTGCGAACTATGACCACATGTTTTGGGCATGTACAAAACTGAAGGGGTTCTGGCAGGTGTTTGCGGACGTAATGTCTGATGTGCTGGGGGTGAAGGTGGCCCGAGTCCAGATGTACCGTTATTTGGGGTGTTGGAAGACCAGGGAGTCCAAGGGGCGAGAGAAGCCTTTGATAGCCCGGAGACAGATTTTGCTTGGGTGGAGGGACTCGGAGCTGCTGAAAGCGGGGAGTGGCTGAGCGACCTGGGGGTGGGGGGGGGGGGGGGGGGGGGGGTTGAGGTGTTAGCAGGGGGTGGGGGAATATGTGGAGTGGGAGGGGGGGTTAAAATGGAGACAGAGGACAGGTAGGGAGGAGAGGTAGGGCAGTGGGGGTGACTGTTGGTTATTTATTATGTTGTACAATTTTACTTCCTCTCTTATTTGTTTTGTTTGTTTATATAAATGCTTGAATAAAATATTAATAAAACAAAGATCAGTCAGGAAAAAGCTTCAACAAATCTCTCGAGAAAAAATAATTGCAGGATAGTGCAAACACAAGATTAAAAATCCAATACACTTTTTCGTATGAGCTACCTTTTGACAGGCAGTTTAGAAGTTTCCTAGTTTACATAATACTTTATTGCAATGTTCTACAACAATTTAAATCCATTTAGCATGACCGATTAATCATCGCTTTTGACAGGAAGTCAACATTTAATGAATTTCTACCATTAGTGTTTCTGGTAAATTCTACAAACTCCTTTCCACATTATTCTTGGTTGAGTCCTCTCTTGGAGATATTGACACCACACAAATACCTTCAACATCATGCAAGAACAAAACAGGCAGCCTATGAACTGCCCCAACTACAAACTAATTTTTACAATTAAGATGTGATAAAGTACTGACATCTGTGAATTCATCAGTTGCACTGTTTCACGACATGGCGATCAAAGCTACAGTGAAGGTAAACTTTTTGATTTCTTTGACATATAAAATTGTCTCCAATTATCCACAACCTGAGTTATTTTGTAAATGAGCAGTAGACTGACAACTCTCAGCATTTCAAGATATGAGCAATTTGATATACACACTGAAGCAGTGTTGAGATGCTTGTGTGTAAACCAAATGTACTATGACTCACTTTCCTTTTCACAAAACATCTGGTCACATTATCGAGTAAACAGCTGATCCTGCGACAGTTTAGGTTGTGACACATGGATCATGAATCACCCTCAAGAGATTAAATATGTGCTCATGTTAAAATGATTCAGAACTGGTGTTTATAGACTCCAAACAAACAGTGTAAATGGGGGCAAGAAATACTGAGATCTGCACAAAGAGTGGATGGTTGGTAACAATGGTTATCAGGGAAATACATTCTGGCCACTCTTCGTGTGAGCAAGAACTTCCTCGTAATTATCCTCAATTTCCCTTTTATGAATTTGTACCTGCGTCCACTTACCTTACTCATACAACTTATTTCAAAGTAAGTTTCTGGATTGGCATTTTTGCCATACTGCGAACTATCTTGTGTTCTTCTTTACAATCACTTTGGGATGTGCTGATCAAAATCCCAGGTTTCTCCAATCTTTCTATATGACTCAGGATCCTGATACTGTGGACCAATCTCATGCTTCTTCTCTGCACTGTCTCCAATTGTTCAACATCTCCCTTGTCCTTTGGTGCCCAGAACTGGACACAGTACTCGCTGTATAATCTGAACAGAGTACAATGCAGTTTGATCACCCTCCCTGACCTTTATTGATTTTGCAATGTCAATTGCTGCTCTGATTTGGCTGGACATGTTGAGACTATTGTGGATTCGTTTTCAATTTCAATCCATGGCTATTTTTGCAATATTCTTGGAATGTGTTTCCTGTTCTTCCTTTTTTTTTACATAAATTTAAGAGTACCCAATTCTTTTTTTTCCAATTAAGGGGCAATTTAGCGTGACCAATCCACCTAGCCTGCACATCTTTGGGTTGTGGGGGTGAGACCCACGCAGACATGGGGAATCTGTTCTTCCTTTCTACGTGTAACACTTTACGATGGATGCATTAAATATCATTTGCAATTGTTTTGCCCATTTATCCTGAACTGTCAACTTTGATCATCTTTCCTAATTTGATGTCCTTCTCAAATGCAAACAATTGGCATTGAATCACGGGCAGCACGGTAGCATTGCGTTTAGCACAATTGCTTCACAGCTCCAGGGTCCCAGGTTCGATTCCCGACTTGGGTCACTGTCTGTGCGGAGTCTGCACGTTCTCCCCGTGTGTGCGTGGGTTTCCTCCGGGTGCTCTGGTTTCCTCCCACAGTCCAAAGATGTGCGGGTTAGGTGGATTGGCCATGCTAAATTGCCCTTAGTGTCCAAAATTGCCCTTAGTTTTGGGTGGGGTTACTGGGTTATGGGGATAGGGTGGGGGGGTGGGCTTGGGTAGCGTGCTCTTTCCAAGAGCCGGTGCAGACTCGATGGGCCGAATGGCCTCCTTCTGCACTGTAAATTCTATGATCACAGTTATGTAATTGAAAGCAATAGGGAGTCCAGCACTGTTCCTTAGAGTATACTGTTCAGTCACACCCTCAAATGGCTAGTTACTTTCTATCCTCCAATCAATTTTCTATCCATTTCCAAGATTTACCCTGATTTCCTGCATGCTTTAAACTTAACTAATTGCCTTTCATTTGGAATCATATCAGATGTCTTTTTGAAGTCCAAGTGCAACATATGGGTTACGGGTATAGGGTGGATACGTGGGTTTGAGTAGGGTGATCATTGCTCGGCACAACATCGAGGGCCGAAGGGCCTGTTCTGTGCTGTACTGTTCTATGTTCTATATTCTAAATGTTACTGCAGTCCTCCTGTCCATAAATAGGGTTGTCAATTGTGATTAAATATATTCCTGGCGGTTTCATCACATGACTTGCCCCATGCTCCAGCCAGTAGTCGGCCAACATATCTGTCCCTGTGACGTCGTCCCATGCTAATTGGTAAACAAAAGATTCATTACCTAATTGGATGATGATTGCCTGTCAACCGAACAGCTTTTTTCCACCTCCATTTTCAATATTTTTATATGTGGTTAAAAATAAATGTTCAAAGGAAATGAGGGGGAAACATTATTTTTGAATGTCCCTGTGATTTTTCTCCAGGGTTCCACACAGCAGCGTCCGGGAGATTGATCTTCAACTCCTGGAGATTCCGGGCTAATCCTGGAAGGTTGGCAACTCTTTCCCCAACTGAATAAGACATTCAGGGTTATTATGATAATTAGTTACTTTCAAATTCAGTTCCCTTTCCAATCATTTTAATAAACGTTGGAGACTGTAAAATATTAAGAAACTGGTTTAGATACTGGGAGGTAGTTTGTTTCTCTGAATAATTGACCTGTGGAACAGGTAGCTGGCTCGGGCAAGGATTAACTAATTTGTTTCTTGCCAGTTGGAGACAACCTGCAAGATCCCTGTTCTGAGGAAAGTTTCATTGCTTTTGGTGCTGGGGCGTTAATGTGATCGATTTGTCTCTGGGTAGTAAGAATGGAATCACTTCACTGGACTGTATGGCTCAAGGTTCAATGTCTTGATCAGCAGTTGTGGGAGCTGAAAACATGTCTGATTACAATCCTTTATGCTGCTATTGATAGTTGTCAGGACCATAAGCTAGCTCTACTTCGTTTGATGATATGTCACCTCTCGCAGTGCTGCCATGACTACTTTGCTCTAATATCAGTGTTGAAACAACATTGGTGTTATTCATTGTTTTGTGATGGGTGAGGGACATGGATAATCATCAGGAAATGATTAATCATGTCTCTCGAGCTTGTGTGGTTTTTGTTTGATCATGAAGCGATCAACAACAACTTTGGAGAGGCCCACTAAGGCCAAGTCACGGACCAGTTCTACTCAACAACCTCTGCTGAAGTGTAACTTAAATAACCACAGGCTTACTGTTTCACACAACAGACACTAAAGAACTCAAACCTACTTATTACTCTGAGAGCTCAAGTGTTTGGGCAGTTATTTAAAAATAACGAAGAATAACTTCAGCTCGTCCCAAGTTGCAGTTGACGCAAGGTTCGCTGCATCACTATATGAAATGGAAGGAGTAATTGAGTAACTTTTCCGTTCAATGACAAATCAGAAACTATGGCTTGCCTCAGTGTAATGGTTATTCAAGCTATCAAAAACATTATTGGCAGATTTAATCTATGCATCAGGTGGACTGGTTAGCTTAGTTGTCTAGACGCCGAGCATGCGGTTCAGGATAACACCAATAGCATTTGATCCTTGTTCTGGCTGAGGTGGACTTGGGGCCTGCCTCCTCGCCTGACACATAGTAACAAAACCACAACACTTAGCAGCAGTTCAGTAACCCTGCAATAATGGAGAATATTACCGAGAGAGAAAGAAATGGGACATCTCAGCCTCACACACTGTCTAGTCAGAAATTAGACTATATTCCAACTTGTGTAACCTCAAATTTGGACTATTACATAAGGTTCTTGTACAGCTGTTATGAAAAAAGTACTTTTGTTTTGAAGAAACCTGAATAGGCCACAGATGAACATCAACTTGTGGTCCAACAGCAGATCTAAGCAGAAGGCAACAATGCTATCAAGCCATAAGGAGATTTCAGATCTTGCCACAACATGGTACAGAAATCTGCACACTAACCTCTTTTTTTAAAATTTAGAGTAGCCAATTATTTTTCTTCCAATTAGGGGGCAATTCACCTACCAGGCGCATCTTTGGGTTGTGGGGTGAGACCCTTGCACACATGGGGAGAATATGCAAACTCCACATGGACAGTGACTCAGAGCCGGCATCGAACCTGGGTCCTCCGTGGCGTGACGTAGCAGTGCTAACCACTGTGCCACCGTGCCATCCATCTGCACATTAACCTGTCCTGCTTTACACTTTTCATTCAATAGCTGGCAAAAAAATCTCTGATCACAATTCCGTGGATTTCATGAATTACAAGTGTGCAAGATGCTTAAGTGAAACTTTATTGAATAAAGATGGAGATGCAATCTTTCTGTGCAATGTTAATCTTAGGCTCTCGGGTAGGTGGAAAGATCCATTTTTCGACGATGATCTGGAGAATTCATACAGTTTTTTCCATGAACTCTATCTGATATTTTACCCGTGTCCCTGTGATTGTTGGTAAACAATTCAAATTTTCATCTCACCTGACATTCACGCCCTGGATTAGCCACAAGGTAGAGAAATCAAGGTCAATAGGAATTGTTATCAAGAACAGCAACCACAGTGAATCTTCCCCCCCCCCCCCCCCCTTCCCCTGGATGGTACACGGGGTGCATAGGACTCGGGCAAGAATGAGTGGGTTCTTCCAGGGAGTGGCAGACGAGTGCGAGAAGTGTGGGTGGGAACCAGCAAACCACCCACATATGCGAAGGAGGTTGCATTTATATATTTGAGAAGAGGCTGGTGCATTCACAAAATAACAGAAAATGGAGGGATACAGAGGCAGAGTTGCAAGCGGTTAGATAGAATGGAGTGGAATCTGTTATGGAACTGAAATGAGATGAAATGAAAATCGCTTATTGTCACGAGTAGGCTTCAATGAAGTTACTGTGAAAAGCCCCTAGTCGCCACTTTCCGGCGCCTGTCCGGGGAGGCTGGTACGGGAATCGAACCGTGCTGCTGGCCTGCTTGGTCTGCTTTAAAAGCCAGCGATTTAGCCTGGTGAGCTAAACCAGCCCCTATTTCTGGGTGAAAAGAAAAATGTACATTCTATTTTAATGACACGGATTATGAAGTGGGAGGGGGGGCCCAAGCTATGGAATCATTAAAAAAAGTAATTAGATGCAGCAATGGGGGAGGAAGGGTGATTCTGGATTGATGAATTTCACAGACTGAATGATTTTCCTCACTTGCAACTATAGCTTTGCTATACGGAATTGCATAAGAACCAGGGCACAGAAACTTAACTGGTCTATGTCGGTGTTTATACTCCACACAAACCTCCTCCCAATCTGTTAACCTCTTGCAACCCTGCCTCTGTATACCTCTGTTTTCTGTTCTTTTGTGAATGCATCCAGCCTGCTCTTAAATATATTATTGCAACCTCCTTCAACCATTCCATGCCGCATGCATGGTCTACAACTGCACTACTCATGGTGGAAAGAATTCCCCATACATTTTCCCCTTTGATCTGTCAGAAGCTAGCTTATATTTATTTTTGTCTGGTCTCACCCACAAGTAAGGAACGTTTCTCCACATCCAGTCACTAGAAGCCCCTCATAATTTTAATTTTAAAATAGGTTTAGGGGCGGGATTTTCCCAACGGGAGTCTAAGTGCTGACGCTGGAGTAAAAGTCGGCGCCCGTTCCCAGACCCTATTCTCCGCCCTCCGTGGGGCTAGCAGGGGCGTCGCGTGATTTACGGGGGCGGGGCCTCGGCACGGCGTCAGAGACTCGTGTCAAGACGCGGCGCCTTGGGTCCCGCGCATGCGCAGTTGGGCTGGCGCCAACTAGCACATACGTGGTGGCCGTCCTCCCCCAGGCCGCCCCGCACAAAAATGACGCATGGATCCAGGCTCGCCTGCGGAAGAAAGGAGGCCCGCCGACAGAGAGGCCGGCCGCCGATTGGTGGGTCCCGATCGTGGGCCAGGCCACTCTGGAGGGCCTTCCCGGGGTTAGAACCCCCCCCCCCCCCACAGGCTGCTCCCGGCCCTTGAAGCCCCAGGTCTTGCCGGCCCGAGAGCAAGTTAGAATGACGGCGGCAAGACTGTCATTTTTTTCGCCAGCCGCTCGGCCCATTCGGGCCGGAGAATCGCCGCTCGCTGTTTGCGGCGGTTCTCCGAGCGGCGTGGCGTGATTCGCCTGCCGCTTGTTTGGGGGGGGAGGGGGGTGGGAGAATCGCGTACAGGGGCCGGGGCAGCGTGGTGCGATTCGCGCGGTGCCGCGGCAATTCTCCCACCCGGCGGGTCGGTGGGTGGGGGGGGGGGGGAGAATCCAGCCCCTGGTCTCTTTCTTTGTTTTCTTTACCAGAGTTAGGAACCCTGGCCTGCTGAATATTTTCAGATAGTTGTGCTCTCTCAATTCTGGCAATTTTGTGGGTAACTCTAATTTTAGGTATCAAACCTTTGAACGTTGGCCAAGTGATAACATCTTTAGTTTACCTCTTAAGACGTAGGTTCAAGCCCCACTGCAGGGCTTTATCCCACAATCCAGGCTGGGAGTGCTGTTGTGTTTGAGGTGCATATGGATAAGCTGAAGCCCCATCTGCCTGGTCAGAGAGCTGGAAAGAACCCCATGGCATTATGCTAAGAGGAACAGAAAAGTTCTCACAGTTATCTGGTCAACATTCATCCCTCAACCATAACCAGCAAATTGGATCAGCCAGTCATGTGTATCATTAATGTTGTAAGTGTTGGCAACCTTCAATGGCTATGTTACGAAAATTATTACAGGAGCGAACTAACAGCCGCGTTGTGCCTGATGCGGATCCATGCGAGCGATCCAGATAGATCGCGGGAGACACCGAAATCGGGATTGGTTTCCAATCTAACCGGCCATTCACATTTTGGAGGATGTTGTGAACCCTGCAGCAACTACCCTCCTGGTGCTCATGGTCCAGGTGGCCAGATGACGGAGAAGGCAGTGGCAGAATAACTCTATAATGGAAGTGAATCGGCAGTACTCGGCAGCCCCAACCGTGGATACAGGCTGCTCACAACTGGACAAGGCTCGACAAGTGGAACCTGTCTAGCCTGGTGGAGGAGGTGAAGAGTCTGCAAAGATAGGGCTCACCCCGCTATCGCTAGTGGGAAGGGTGTTGACCAGTGCATCTCAAACTATCTGATGTGGTGTACCGGCAGTTTTTTTTTTCAATGTGCCAGGGACCGGTAAGCGAAACAAGCCAATCCAGGATTACTGTCTCTTTCTTTTCTGGAAACACTCCAAGTACCGGCAGACGATGGCTCGAGTACCGGCACCGGTACGCATACCACACTTTGAGAAGCACTGGTGTAGGCGATTAAAATGAACATACTGCCCAGGTTCATCATTTTATTCAGAACACCCCCAATCTTTGTCCCGATATCCTTCTTCACAAGGGTGGATAATCTAATCATGGCCTTTGTCTTGGGAGAGAAAGAATCCCAAGGTACGAAAAGCCATCCTGCAGAGAGGGCGACACGGGGAGGCCTGGCCCTGCTGAATCCCTTATTCTACCTCTAGGTGACAAACACAGAGAGGGTGAGGGGGTGGCTGAGAGAGGCAGAGGCAGAATGGATCCAAATGGAGGAGGCCTTCTGTACGAGGATGTCTCTCTGGGCACTAGCCACCACTTTGCTCGCGGTTCCTTGCACACATACTCTAGGGGCAGGGTAATAGGAGCCACATTAAAGACCTGGAACCAGTTCAAATGTCACTTTAAACTCAGTGATATGTCTGTGGAGGCCTCCATCTGCAAGAACCATAAGTTGACAGCGGCTAGGATAGACGCCACATTTAGGACATGGGAAGAGGGGTGCTGACAGTGCGGGATTATGTATGTTTGTGGTAGAGTAAAAACCCTGGGAGATCTATCGGAGAAGTTCCAACTCTCGAAAGGGAACATAACTCGATACCCTCAGCTGCTGAACTTTCTCCGCAAGGAGATCAAGACGTTTCCCCAGCTACCCATTCACACCATACTGGACAGGATGCTAGCATGGCACTGGCTTGGGGAGACAAATGTGGCGACATATACGGATGACTTTTGGAAGAGGTCAGGACCCCATTGGACGAAACTTGACAGAAATGGGGAACTAGGCATGGAGATTCGAGGAGGCCTTGGAATTGAGGTGCTGCACAGGATCAACTACACCTCTTGCGCAGGGCTAAGGCTAATGCAACTCAAGGTGGCGCACAGAGCGTACGTAACCAAGAAACGCATGAGCGGATTTTTCCCGGAAGTGGAGGACAAGTGGGAGCGGTGTCAGGGGGCACTGGCCAACCACACCCACATGTTCTGGTCTTGTCCCAGACTCAATGGGTTCTGGACAGCCTTCTTTGTGGCCATGCCCAGGATGGTGGGGATGAAGATGGAGCCATGCCCATTCGTGGCGATCTTCAGGGTGCCAGAACATCTAAAGCTCTACATGGGGGGAGAGTCAGACACCCTGGCCTTCACCTCCCTGATCGCCTAGCGGAGACTTCTGCTTGGATGGAAGTCAGCAACACCACCCAGGGCCTCGGACTGGCTTTCCGACTTAGCTGAGCTCTTGACGCCGGAAAAAATAAAATTCACAATCAGGGGATCTGATGAGAGTTTCTACTACATGTGGAAAAAAATCATCAGCCTCTTCGAAAACAGTGTAAACAGTGGCTAGGGGAGGGAGTGGGTGTGTGTGGGGGGGGGGGGGGGGGGGGGGGAGGAGCAACCAGGGCGTGGAGGGAGCACCCACACCACAGAAAAGAAAAAAGAAAATCGGCCCTACACTATGAGGGCGCACACATAAAAGACTGGACCACACACATAAAAGACTGGAGAAACAGCAGAATGGTAGATTGGCCCAGGAAACACTAAGAAATGAAAGAGGACTCAGAGAATAAAGCCATATTCCCAGTTCTGCACCGTAGCCAATCGAGCGAACGTAAATAGTAGCCCACAGGTCACGCATGGCTTTAGTAGAGGCACCAATATTTGTTTAATAGCTTACTAGCCTGTCCCATGTATCTCTTATTTCATTTTTTCCATCCTCTGTATTTGACGATCAGAGTATTGTTATGTTTCTCTCTGTTACTGTAAATACCATGGTTTTTTTCAATAAGTTCTGTACACACTAATGTAAGTAACAAATGCCAATGTTTCTGTTACTGGGATTACTGGTACTGTTGTTGTAGTTTTTGATACACGTGTTAGTTTTCTTACGTTCAGTACATTTTTGATATAAAAATTAAAAGTCCAATAAAAATATATACTTTTAAAAATTCACCGACCTCCCTATTTTGAGAGGTCAGGACCCCATTGGATGAAACGTGACAGAAATGGGGAACTAGGTGAATTGTCTTTTTTGCACCATTTCCTACCTTTTTTTGTTATTGTTCTCTTCTTTTCTTGTCAATGCTGAATTATACTGCAATGTGCTGGAAATCCAGTGATAGCCAAGCAGTTAATGTCGGTTATCTATTCTATACAGAGCATTACGGTTGAGTCAGATACCATTCTTACCCAGGGGTAGAAACTTTGGCTGACTATTCCCTGGCCTAGCCTAATGAAAATAGGACTTGCCTTTATATAGCATCTTTCAGGGCAGCACGGTGGTGCAGTGGTTAGCATTTCTGCCGCACGGCGCCGAGGTCCCAGATTCGAAACCAGCTCTGGGTCACTGTCCATGTGAAGTTTGCACATTCTCCCCGTGTTGCGTGGGTTTTGCCCCCAGAACCCAAAGATATGCAGGTAGGCAGATTGGCCACGCTAAATTGCCCCTTAATTGGAAAAATAAAATGAATTGGGTACTCTAAATTAATTTTTTTTAAATATAGCATGTTTCACAATCTCAGGATGTCCCCATGTGTGTTACAGGCAATGAAGAACATTTGGAGCACAGTCACATTTTAATGTAGGAAACAGCTGTTCCCACACACCAAACTCCCACCAACAGCAATGTGACAATGAGCACATATAGTTTTGCTGATATTGTTTGAGGCGTGACCAGGACACGGGTAGAACCTCTCGGCTCTTTGATTAGTGTCATTCATTGTACCTTTTACACCAACTTGAGAGGGCAGACAGGGCTTTGGTTTAACATCTCATCCAAAAGATATCGGGCGCGATTCTCCCATATGGAGAGAAATCGTAAGGCTGGCGTCAAATCCGGGCGGGTTTGACGCCAGCCCCCCCCTTCCCGACCGGGAACCGATTCTGTTCCCCGGTCGGGGCTAGCATCCCGACGCCGTAAACTCCGGCATCGCGGGTTTAACGAATTTCGTTAAGCCCGCTTGCCAGAGTTAGCGCCGGCTGACGCATCATATGACGTCAGCCGCGCATGCGCCGATTGGAAGACTCCAACCCGCGCATGCGCGGATGACGTCATCGCGCATTTGCGCGAAACCCGCGCATGCGCGGGCCGGGATGCCCCTCAGCCGCCCCGCGAATGGATACTGCGGGGCGGCGGAAGGACAAAGAGTGCGCGGGCAGCAGGCCCGCTGCCCGCGATTGGTGCCCACCGATCGCGGGCCCATGGCAACCTTGGCACGGCCGTGGTACTGCCGTGCCAATCGGTGCCATGGTTTTAAAAATCGACAGTTTACGGCCGTTTTTACGAACGGCCAGACCAGGTGTGTTTGCCGTTCGTAAAAACAGCCGTAAAGGGCTGGGAACTCGGCCCATCCATCAGCTGAGAATCGCTGCCGGCCGTAAAAAAACGGCGGCAGCGATTCGTATCGGGAGTCGGGCGGGGGGGGGGGGGGGGGGGGGGGGGGGGGGGAGAATAGCGGGAGGGCGTCGGAACAGCGTGGCCGTAAAATTTTACGAGCCACGCTATTCTCCGCACCGTCGGGAGTGCGGAGAATCGCGCCCATCATGTCTGACAGTACAGCACCCCGTCAGGGCTGCACTGAGGGGATCAGCCTAGATTTTATATTCAAGCCTGCAAAGCCAGACTTGAACTCTCAACCATCTGAGGCACAAGTGCGATCACTGAGCCACAGCTAAGTATCACTAAAATTGGCTGTGGTGCCCCTTACAGCTGTCTCTTGATAATAACACCATGAATTAAGACTGAAACTTTCTTGTACTTGTGACTCGTAATCACACCAAGCCATGCATTTAACTGCCTAGTCATCGGGGGAACTCTAACTTGTATTGTTCAGAACTCAGTTTAACCTTTTTATTTTGTTGTTACTTTCCTCGCTTCTCCTTTCCTTGTTACAATTAGGGAGTTCATAAAGTTGTAATGTTTTTGATTGTGTCTTTAATTTAGGACAGAATTAAGGGGTCATGTAACCAGTTTTGAAGTCTGCCTAACGACAGGCCTGAGTGAGAGGGATATTAAAGATTAAGTGGAAGCCCAAGCTGTTTTGCTGGAAAGGTGTAGGGTGCTTATACTTGGAGACAATGGCAGCAGCATCCATGTTTACTGCTGGTCTCCAAAGTCCCAAGAAGGTGCTGTTGAGAATGTTGTAAACAGTTATGCTTTAAACTGTCCAATTGCTTCTCATATAAAAAAGAGCTGTGTTCTCAAGAATAGCTATTCAGCATTTCTAATTCGATACAAGGCCCATGGAGAGGAGGAGAGTTTCTAAGATATCCCTGAAACTCAGTGAAGTTAGTCTGCCAGGATCCAAGAGAGAGCGAGGAGCTGGAAGGCACAAGTCTCTATAGTTCACTGCATAGGGAAGCAGGTGGGAGCTCAGATGGAAAAGAGCAAATCTTTGAGGATTTGAAACAAGGCTGGAAGATTCGTCTCACATGCACTAAGGGAGGATCACCAGGAAAAAAACCCTCACCATGAAAGTCAGTTTTGGGTTAGACGTTTCCACGCTGGGAAAGGAAGTGAAGTAAATCCTGGGAGCTGAAAATCACTTTGGACTGGGTCCTGGAAAATTGAACGACTCCTTAAGGGACAGCATAAAATATACATTTGAAGTGAGTTTAAAAGTAAAAACAGGTGAGTTGTGTTCTGCAGTTTAATCTATAAGTTCTCTTATAAGACCATAAGTCGATAATACTTGGCTCACGAGTGTGCTCCGCCATTCAATCATGGATGATATTTTCTCACCCCCATTCTCCTGCCTTCTCCCCATAATCCCTGATCCCCTTACTAATCAAGAACCTATCTATCTCTGTCTTAAAGACACTGGGCGGGATTCTCCTGTACCCGGCGGGGCGGGGGGTCCCGGCGGGATGGAGTGGCGTAAACCACTCCGGCGTTGGCACGCCCCAAAGGTGGGAGATCCTCCGCACCTTCAGGGCTAGGCCGGCGCCAGAGTGGTTTGCGCCCCGCCGGACGGCGTGGAAGGCCTTTGGCGCCACGCCAGCCAGGGCTGAAGGGACTCCGCCGGCCGGCGAGAGCCTGCGCATGCGCGGGTGCGTCAGTGGCTGCTGACGTCATTCCCGCGCATGTGCAGGGCGGGAGTCACCTATGCGTCGGCCATCGCAGAGGCTGACACGGCCGACGCGTAGTAAAAGAGTGCCCCCACGGCACAGGCCCACCACCAATCGGTGGGCCCCGATCGCGGGCCAGGCCACCGTGGGGGCACCCCCCAGGGCCAGATCACCCCGCGCCCCCCAGGACCCCGGAGCCCGCCCACGCCGCCAGGTCCCGCCGGCCTCTGATCCACGCCGGCTGGACTGGCAAAAAACCAGCGGGACTTCGGCCCATCGCGGGCCGGAGACTTCGGGCAGCCCCGGGGCCCATTGAGTCCCACCGGTCCCCGCCATTCTCCGGGGCGGGCGCGCGACTCACGGCTCGCCAACTTTTGGAGGGCCAGAGAATTCGGCGGCCGGCGGGGGCAGGATTCACGCCGACCCCCAGCGATTCTCTGACCCGGCGGGGGGGTCGGAGAATCCCGCCCACTCAGTGATTTGGCCTCCACAGCCTTTTGCGACAGAGTTCCACAGATTCACCACCCTCTGGCTGAAGAAATTCCTCCTCATCTCTGTTTTAAAGGATCGCCCCTTTAGTCTGAGATGGTGTCCTCTGGTTCTAGTTTTTCCTACAAGTGGAAACATCCTCTCCACGTCCACTCTATCCAGGCCTCGCAGTATCTTGCAAGTTTCAATAAGATCCCCTCTCATCCTTCTGAACTCCAACGAGTACAGACCCAGAGTCCTCAAACGTTCCTCGTACAACAAGTTCTCCATTCCAGGGATCATTCTTGTGAAACTCCTCTGGACCCTTTCCAAGACCAGCGCATCCTTCCGTAGATACGGGACCCAAAACTGCTCACCACACTCCAAATGGGGTCTGACCAGAGCTTATACCGTTTCAGAAGTACATCCATGGTCTTATTCTCTTCAAGAATAGTGTTTAGTTAATAGTGCTTCCAGTCATTGCTTCTTGGCCTTTTGGCTAAGATCAAGCGTCAGATCAAGCCCAAGATGATGTGTAATGTATTTTCTTGTCAACTTGGATCTTGTATGTCTCCCTTATGGAGCCATGAATTTGTTTCAATTTGAACTTGAATTGTTTTTTGGAGCAAGCAATGAGATTTGCTGTGCCCACTCTGTGCATTGACTTTGTAACTTTAAGGATGTGATAAATAACTTCAACATTTTAAAAAACTGTGATTTTAGTTTGGTTGTTATAGCGTAAGTTTTAAAATGTTAAATCTCGAGGTGTCATCCTTTCAGCTACCAACTGGATGTTCGGAATTCTTTTTTTAAAAGTTTTGGTCTCTATGGGGATTATAACATCCTTAAGATCCATGCCATGGCACAGTTTGTGAGGGAATCTGTGTTTTAAAATTTTGTATTTTCTGAAGCACACCCTAACTAAAAACAGAAACGAAACTCAAAGGAATCAGAAAAGAGAAAGCTAGAAAGTGAACTGAGTCTTTCAGTTTCTAAGGAAACACAAGCAAACTGAAATTTAGAAACCAAAACTTCTGGGCAGGTTGAACTGGGTTGAAAGATATAAAAGGTCACAAATCAATCCAAGCCGGGTAGTAGAAGTTGATGAATCCAGTGGTGCAGACAGGCAATCTGATGAAGGCAGATTCAGAAGCTGAGAATAGGTTGCTGCAGTTGTTCCTGTTACTTGAAGATAACATTGGTGGATCCACCCCATCCAAATTGAGTTGAGCAGGTTCTGCAAAGGTTTACCATGCGTGGTGAAGTCCATGTCTGAGGAAATCAGGTTAATTGTGCCCTGCTGTCGGCTGGGGGTAAAACTAGCTCCTGGAAGGAGACAAGCTGCAATTCTTTGTGATGAAAACAGAGTTTTGAAGGATTTTGTGACTGAGTGTGATCTGAACAGCTCATAGGGAGGAGGGAGCCAGGGCAGCAGAGCGTAGGAGAGGGCGAGGAGGAAATAGAAGGGATACTAACAGAGAGGGAATAGGAGGGGGTCAGATCGACTCTGGGAGGGGATCCACCACACTAGCGGGAAAGCTAGAGCCAGGGAGCATGAGAAAGAAGGATGTTGTGGCGCATTTGGTGGGTGGGGTGGGGGGGCAGTGAGGGGGCCAGAAGGGGGAATCAGGTCGATATCGGAAACATAAAACAAGATGGCACCGCAAGTAGCCACTTTGGAGGGTCCCTAATTAAAGGGCCAGAGCGCAGGGGTCTGGCCTCATGGTGAGAACAGTGTCTGTGGCCATTTTGGATGGCCCCCCCTAACAAAGGGAAACCCTGGAGTGCAAGGGCGCATCCACAGGCTAAGTATAGTTGATCCTGAACCCCATCAGGATAGTCACCTGGAATGTCAGGGGACTGAACAACCCAGTGAAAAAATCCAGAGTCTTTGCCCACCTGAAAGGTATGAAAGCTGACATAATCTTCCTCCAACAGACACACCTGAGGGAGAAGGACTAACTGCGGGTAAGGAAGAGCTGGGTGGGACCGGCCTACCATTCCTGCTATGGGACAAGGGCTAGGGGAGGTTGCCATGCTCATAAGTAAGAGGACGATGTTTATGGCAACAAGGATGGTTACGGACCAAGGGGGAGAGTACATCATGGTCAGCGGTATCCTAGATGGGGCACCAGTAGTCCTGGTGAACGTGTAAACCCCCAACTGGGACGACACGGAATTTATAAAAAAGACCACGGCAGAAATCCCCGACGTAGATGTGCACTGACTGATCATGGGCGGGGTGGGGGGGGGGGGGGGGGGGGGGGGAAACAACACTTCAGCTGTGTACAGGACCCACTGACAAACAGATCAAGGGAAACCGTAGGCATGGCTAGAGAACTGGGAACGTTTATGGAGCAGTTCGAGGCAGTGGACCCATGGCAGTTCATGCACCCAGGTGACAAGGAATTCTAATTGTTCTCACCAGCACACAAAGTCCATACCTGCAACAACTTCTTTGTAGTGGGGAAATTGATGCTTCCAGAAATAGTAAGAGCGCAATACTGTGCGATTGTAATCTCCAACCATGCTCCACATTACAAGGATGTGAGGGCGGAGGTGAGCTATGCCCAATGCCCCACATGGAGGTTAGACACAATCCTCTTGGCTGACAAGGTCTTTTGCCACAAAATATCACAGGCCATAGGCGTACGTTACTATCAATTGGAATGGGGAAGTCTTATCTTCCATATTCTGGGAGGCACTAAAGGATCTGATTCGGGGAGGGATTATCGCCTATAAGGCTCACAGAGACAGGGAAGAGAGAGCAGCTAGGCAACAACTGATCGATTCCATCCTGGAGGGAGTCAGAAGGTACTGCAAGGCCCCGACTGTAGAGCTTTTGGCGCAGAGGAAAAAGGTACAAATGGACTTTGACCTGTTATCCACCAGGAAAGCAGTGTACTAACTCCGCTAGACACTTTTATGAGCATAGAGACTAGGCTAGCCGCCTGCTGGCTTACCAGCTGGGAAAGCAGGTAGCCACAAGTTAATAACTGATGCACAATCAATGGACACGAAACGTAGATAAAGTCCGAACGATAGGCTTTAATACGCAAGAAGTGGACCTGGCAGCAGACGTACAGAAGAATGGCTGACTGCCGGGGAACATGGATTCTTATACCCTGCCTCGTAGGCGGAGCTACCGATTGGCTGAGAGGCACATGACATACCTGGGCCAATGGGCAGCGAGTCCTCTGCACCAATGGCAGCTCACACTCCCAGGTACCGTAATACCCCTAGTCATACTACAACAATAACCCAGGTAAAGGATAGCAGGGGCAGACTGGTAGCTGAACCAAAAAAGGTCAACAAAGTATTTGAGACCTTCTACCCTGGACTGTACACCTCTGAACCCCCCCAGCGGAAAATCGGGCTAAAACGGTTCCTTGATGGCCTGGACATTTCAGTCATGGGGGGTGATAGATGGAGGGGGCTGGAAGCACCACAAGCAGGGGCAAGATCATGGAGTGCATCAATTCCATGCAGGTGGGGAAGGCACTGGGACCCGATGGGTTCCCGGCGAACCTCTAGAAAAGATTCATGACGGCACTGGCCCCGCACCTGTGGGAGATATTCATAGACTTGTGAGGCATTCATAGGCATCCTGTTGCCTACACTAATACAGGCCACCATAGCGCTGATACCCAAAAAGGACAAAGACCCAACGGAGTGCAGATCTTACAGACCCATTTTGATGCTCAATGTGTTCATACGTCCTGCTGGAGAACTGCATACCAGAGGTATGCAGACGGACTTTGTGAAGGGTAGACAGCTAACTGTGACCATCAGGCGCCCGCTGAACGTGATAATGACCCTATCTGGGGAGAGAACACAAGAGGTGATCGTCTCCCTGGACGCAGAAAAGGCCTTTTGACAGTGACGAGTGGAAATACCTCATTGACGTTCTCAAGTGGTTTGGGCTAGGGACACTGGCAATCAAGCTGCTGGTGATCGCCCCGAGAGCGGCAAGAGCTTGGAAGAGAATTTGAAGAGGGGGAAGAGAGCACAGAGTCTCACTCTATGTGGATGACCTACTCTTCTACATCTTGGACCTGCAAAGCGGCGTGAAAGATATTAAGAAGCTCCTGGGAGATTCAAAGCCTTCTCGGGCTACAAACTCAACCTGGGCAAAAGCAAAGTTTTCCTGGTGAACCCAAAAGGGGCAGGGGCAGAGTTGGAGGGTCTACCATTTAAAATAGCCTGAAACAAACTCTGCTACCTGGGGATACAGATTGCCCACGACTGGACACGTATTCACAAGTGAAACCTGACCAACCTGGCGGAGGAAGTTTTCCCTGACAAGGAGGAGGCAGATGATCAAAATGAATGTACTGCCCGGGCTCCTCTTCCTGTTCAGATCCATACCGATCTATATCCCCAAGGCCTTTTTCAACTCATTCGAAAAAATAATTATGGCGTTTGACAGGGGGTGGAAGAATCCCCAAAACAGTACGACAAAGAGAAGAAACATGGTGGTGGGCGGGGTGTTAACTTGCAATATTACCACCGGCAGCCATGGGAAGATAGAGTGAGGGGATGGGTGAAGAATCCAGACACAGAATGGGTGAGGATGGAGGAGAGCTCCTGTGCAGGAACAACCCTCCAGGTCCTCACCACGGCAGCGCCCCCATCCCCGCCAAAACACTCAACAAGCCCAGTGGTGGGAGCGATCCTGGAACCAGATGAGGTAACATTTTGGTCTGACCGAGGTGTCCATCATCGGCGGCAACCATAGGTTTACACCAGCCATGTTCGGCACCACCTTCAAGAGATGGAGACAGGAAGGTGGGGGGGGGGGGGGGGGGGGGGAAGAGAGAGAGAGAGACACTGATGTTTAGGGACTTTTACACGGGTTACAGGCTAACGACTTTAGAGGAGAGAATGGAGAGAGACTGGACCTACCAAACGGGAACAAACTCCGACATCTGCGGGTCAAAAACTTTCTCCACAAGGAGACGACTACATGCCCACGAACACTAAGAAGCACAATGCGAGACTGCACACGGACAGTCTGGAAACTGGGGACATGTACGGACGGGTCTTGGAAGGGATGCGCTCCCACTGGACGAGACATGGGAAAATTGGGAGGAAGAGCAAGGGATGGAAATAGAGTGGGGACTCTGGAGCAAAGCACTGTGCACGGCCAACTGCACTCCATATAGAACATAGAACAGTACAGCACAGAACAGGCCCTTCGGCCCTCGATGTTGTGCCGAGCAATGATCACCCTACTTAAACCCACGTAACCCGTAACCCAACAATCCCCCCATTAACCTTACACTACGGGCAATTTAGCATGGCCAATCCACCTAACCCGCACATCTTTGGACTGTGGGAGGAAACCGGAGCACCCGGAGGAAACCCACGCACACACGGGGAGGACGTGCAGACTCCACACAGACAGTGACCCAGCCGGGAATCGAACCTGGGACCCTGGAGCTGTGAAGCATTGATGCTAACCACCATGCTACCGTGAGGCCGTGAGACATGTGCAAGGCTAAGCTGAAAGTGGTGCTCAGAGCATACCTGACAAGAACCCGAATGAGCAGGTTTTTCCTGGAGCTGGAGGACAAATGTGAATGGGGCCAGGGAGGCCCAGCCAACCACAACCACATGTTCTGGGCATGTCCCAGACTTGTCGAGTTTGTCCAAGGTTGTGGGGGTGAAGGTGGAGCTGTGCCCAAGAGTGGCAGTCTTCGGGGTATCGGACCAACCAGAACTATTCATGGGGAAGAGGGCCGACACCCTTTCCTTTGCCTCTCTAATTGCCTGCCGGAGAATCCTGGTGATCAGCAGCACCACACACAGCTGCAGACAGGCTGCCAGACCTATAGGAATTTCTCCACCTGCAGAAGACCAAGTTCACCATCCGAAGGTCAGAGGATGGTTTACACAAAGCGTGGAGGCCATTCATCAACTTGTTCCAGGACCTGTTTGAAGCCAACAGCCAATAGAATGGGGGGGAGGGGGGATGCAGGAGCCAATGGGACTGCAGGGAAGACAGGAAAGGGTGGGGGGAGGGGGCTACAGAAAAATGGAGGGGGAGGCCGGAAAACAACCGACACAGAGGGGGGAGTGGGGGAGAAAGAGAAAGGGGAGAGGCCGACAACAAAAGGGGGTTGGAGAGAAGGCGAGGGCTCTGTAAATAGCAGTTAACTATCCATTGTACGATGAAGAGCCCAGGAAAGGACCCTGAAACAACTAAGGGGAGGGGAGGGGGTGGGAATCAATGCAAAGAAAAATGACATGTACATTGTAATTGGCACAGTTATCCTTACTGATTGTGTATTCTATGTAAAAATTTAAAAACATTAAAAAGTCACTCACTGACCAGTGCTCACGAAAGGCTTCAGAGCAGTTCTGACGAACAACTTTGGCTCTGTTCTCGTTGATAGATGCTGTCAAGCCTGCTGAGATTTTCCAGCATTTTCTATAATTTTTAAATCACAAAAAATATTGTCTGCTTATTTATTTAGTTGCCATTTTTGGGATATTGTTGTGTTCAAATTGGCTTATTTTTGTGCGTACTTTATTACTGCCAACTTCATGACACTTCAAAAAGTACTCCATTTGGTTGGGATGTCCTTATGTCATGAAATGTGCTGTGTAAATGCAAGTTATTTTGTTACAATTACTTGTGCATCAGCCACCCTCCGGTCCATTGTACAAGGGGCTAATATTTAGATTATTTCATACCACGTTTTTTACTGGCAATTTGAGCAAAAAGCGCACTACAGCCAAGTCTAATACCTCCCAGCAGGGGTCACTAGATACCAGAAAAACTCCAGGCAACTTGGCCCAACCCAACCAGAGGTGTTGAGGTTGTGGTCAGCACCGACCAGGGATCACAGACCTTCCTGGCCTCTAACTCACTGAGTCACAAAGTGCAGAATCTCTGAAACATATATATCAACTTATGATCAACTTTCTGAGAGAGCTGATTAACTAATGACATTTTAAAAACAAAATATTACCTTTGCTGGAAATATTAAACAAAAACAAAAAGCGCTGGAAAAGCTCAGCAGGTTTGCTAGCAGCTGTGGAGAGATAAACAGAGGTAACGTTTCGAGCCCGATGACTGGGAGAAGAGTCATATTGGAGTGAAAGGTTAACTCCTCTTTCTCTCTCTCTCTCACAGATGCTACCAGTGAGTTTTCCCAGCGCTTCCTGTTTTTGTTATTTTTAAAGAAAGGTTGTTCACAGGTTGTGGGTGACCCGGGCAATGCTTCAATTCTTAGCCACCACTCATTATCTTGACAAGGTGGCAATGGGCCTTCTTATATCATGATTGGTTTTTAGAACTGTTCGGCTTGCTAAACCACTTCATGGAACATTACCTGTAAATCACATAGGGTGAATTATACAGTCACGGGTAGATTACACTAGTTAGGATTGAGTGCTGCCCTACTCAGAAGTGAAATAGGATTCTATTCTGAACATCTTTATAAACGTGCAACGATGGAACTGTCCCAATAACGTGCATTCAATAGGATAACCAGGAATAATAATAATCTCAATTCGTAGTCACAAGTAGGCGTCCATTAACACTGCAATAAAGTTCCTGTGAAAGTCCCCTAGTCGCCACACTCCAACGCCTGTTCGGTACACAGAGGGAGAATTCAGAATGTCCAATTCACCTAACAGCATGTCTTTCAGGACTTGTGGAAGGAAACCAGGCAGACACAGGGAGAATGTGCAGACTCCACACAGACAGTGACCCAAGCCCAGAATCGAACCTGGGAGGCTGGTGTTGTGAAGCAACTGCGCTAACCACTGTGCCACCGTGCCTCCTAATCGAAATGTCTAAACTCACCATGCTGACCTTTCTAAAAAAAAACTTAAAAAGTCACAGTTTGAAGTTTAAGTGAACTCTATAATAATCATGATGTGGAGATGTGGATTTATAATAATCAGCATTAAATATTCAGCGGGATGGGGGTGGCGATAGCGAGATGTGGAAAGGGCATTGCACTTAAACTGTTAACTTCATTTTAATTATGGAGTTGACAGGGCGATGACCAGTCATTTCTAGAAAGAAGGGGAGAGTCAGGATACCTGGGATAATAAACATCCAAAACACCGGCATTCTCATAATAGTCTCCACGTTACGATATTTAAAAATAAGAAAAATGGCACAAACTTAAAAAAATAACAGCTGACCGGAAAAAAATTGCATTTCTCGAGTTTCTTATCACAGTTTTAAAAACAAAACTCAGACTGCTTCATTTACATTAATTTATTGAATGCAATGATGTGGGAACAATATTGTGTGCAGAGCCAGATCTCACAAAGATCGAGTAGGTGAATGATCAAATGTTTTTGGCGGTATTGTTGAAAGGATAGTTGGTCGGGACACCGGGAGAACACCCATCTCCTCTTACATACATCCTCTCTGTCCCACAAGTTTCGGTGCCTCAATTGAAGGATGGACTCTTGCCGGTTGAGGTAGGACTCCCGAGGCACCGAGGGAAGTTCCAGCCGCACGCAGTTATTCTTTAACATCGCTCAATGACTCATTATTTACCACGGAGCTGGGGACGCAACAGGCTTGTTGGACTCGGCGCCTTGTTTATTTTCAGACTGCCGGTCACAATAGCAACACAAGCTAAATTTAAAAAAACATCACGAGCCTGCCAGCTGCCCGAGATGTGAAGAGGAGGGCAATTGTGAGTGTAGACAGTGACACACAGGCTCAGGGAGCCGTCCTCCCCTTTTTACGCTGCTGCATGACTGACTCTTTACTTCCTGGTCCGTCTCGTCCTTCCAATCTGTTCAATGCTAACGAGCATCTGCTGCAAAGGGCAGCGTGTAGAACCCGGGGCAACTTTTCATACGGCCGCCAAACTGAGTGGCACTTCCCTCCCCCCTAGCTCCCGCTGGTTTACTGGCTGGCCCTGTAGCAGAAGAGGAGCCAGGAGGAAGGCGGCTGCGGATTTAATTCAGGGACCATGGCGACGGTAATGTGCAGGGTGCAGTATCTGGATGACATGGACCCGTTCGTCTGCACCAACTTCCCCGAACCCAGGAGACCGCCGATTTATAATTTCCACGAGAATATCCCTTTAATAGCCCAAGTGGCAGGCGTTCACAAGCTGCTGGATTCCCCACTGAAGGTGAGTCTTTCCAACTACTTCATTGTGAGGCGGGAAGATGTCTCGTGGTCGACTTCTCTCTGCTTTTTGGACAAATCATTGAACACTTGTGGGGAAAAAATGTAACCCCTCCCCCCCCCCAACATTGCGTGCAGTAAAAGTGCTCCACATTCTCACAGGTGTGTGGAGGGAAAGGGTTAATCCTCGCCTCCGGCCCCGGGGCTTTCTGACTCGAGTTTCTTTCATTGTCAATCCGGGATCAAAAGTTTCATATCCTCAAATAACGTGTTTTTTTTTAAAGTGCCATCCGATTTTAAGTTTTAAATGGCTTCCTCTCATTGGACGTTGGGCTCCTTCTGAACGTCGAGGTGGCGTCAATGTTCATAAACACTTAACATTAAAGGGATTTTTCCCCCTTTCCTCAGGTATTCCAAAATTGTTTGGACATTCAGGAATGTGCAATTACCGTTTCAAAAGTTCCAGCAGACAGCATCTGTCAGACTTGTTTTGAAGGGGGTATTCTTCAGGCTAATGTGGTTTCCAATTCTACCCCTTGATTCTTTTACACTCTCCTGTGTTGAAATGTGCAGCTTTGTTGAATTATTGGAGGGTCCTCTCCTCCAAGATAATTGTGGACCCCTTTAAAACTTATTAATGTTCATACATTGAGGACTGGCGGCTGGAATCAAATGCCTCCTGTGTAAGTGATAGTGTGAATTGTCTCCCTCTGATGTCAGCACCAATTTGCTAATGTTACTTAAAGCTTCTGGCATTAATCAGTACGTAAGATCCTGCTGTCGTTCGAGATAGTGAATAGGATGGTACAATATTGGATTACACGCTATCTCATGCCCAAAATATGAGTTAAATCTCATTTTGACAGTTTGAGAATTTAATTTCACTTTGATATCAGTAATAGTTTCCATGAAGTTTGGGAGACTGTTATAAACTCCCAACTGTTTCAGTCAAGTCCTTTTGGAATGGAAGCCTGCCATCCTCACCTGGTCTGATTTATATGTGACTCCAGTCCCATATCAATGTTTTTTTTAAATGTATGAGTGGCAGGGCTAGACTGTCATTTCCTGGCCCAATGGTGATATGCAAGGAATCTTTTTAATAACCAAATGGTGAATATATGTGGGCAGCATGGTAGAACAGTGGTTAGCACTATTGCTTCACAGCTCCAGGGACCCAGGTTCTCTTTCCCAGCTTGGGTCACTGTCTTTGCGGAGTCTGCACATTCTCCCCGTGTGTCTGCATGGGTTTCCTCCCACAGTCCAAAGATGTGCAAGTTAGGTGGATTGGCCATGCTAAAAAAAAATTGCCCTTGGTGTCCAAAAAGTTTAGGTGGGGTTGCTGGGTATGGGGATAGGGTGGAGGTGTGGACTTGAGTAGGGTGCTCTTTCCTGGGGCTCGTGCAGACTCGATGGGCTGAATGGCCTCCTTCTACACTGTAAATTGTACGATCCCACAGGACTGTTGATAAAAGAATGACACTGATGTGCAAAAATATATTGGGCAGGATTCTCCAATTCTGGGGCTATGTCTCCATGCCGGTTTGGGAACAGTGGGAACAGGAAAACTGGCTCAAAACAGCCACCGATTCCCCGTTTTGCTGGGGGCTAGCAGGACGGCAGCGTAGAGCACCTGGGTCTAGCTGCTGATACGCCATGGAGAATTGCTGGGACCGTGGTCGCGCATGTGCATGGTGGCGGCCTGCAGCTGCTGCGCTGTGCAATATGGCTGAGGCTACCCGCAGACCCGTCCCATGAAATAGTCTGCCCCCTTAACGGGGTCTTTAGGGACTTTTACGAGGGATTGTACCGGTCGGAACCTCTGAGGGGGAGAGAGGGGATGGAGAGCTTCATGAACAGGCCATGTTTCCCAAGGATTCAAGAGAGGGTGGTAGAGGGGCTGGGGGCGCCGATAGAGTTGGAGGAGCTAGTCAGGGGGATCGGGCAAATGCAGTCAGGTAAGGCCAGGGGGCCGGACGGGTTCCCGGCAGAATTTTACAAAAAATATGCAGACCTGGTGGGTCCCCTGCTGGTGCGAACTTTCAATGAGGTGTGGGAGGGGGGGGGCTTTGCCCCCCGACGATGTCGCGGGCACTGATCTCTTTGATCTTAAAACGGGATAAGGACCCCTTGCAGTGCGGATCGTATAGGCCTATCTCGCTCCTTAACGTAGACGCTAAGTTGCTGGTGAAGATCCTGGCTACCAGGATAGAGGATTGTGTGCCAGAGGTAATTCATGAAGATCAGACAGGATTTGTCAAGGGGCGGCAGCTCAACACGAATGTGCGGAGACTGCTCAATGTTATCATGATGCCGGCAGTGGAGGGGGAGGCGTAGATAGTGGTGGCGCTGGACGCAGAGAAAGCGTTTGATAGAGTTGAGTGGGGGTACCTGTGGGAGGTGCTGGAGAGGTTTGGATTTGGGGAGGGATTCATCAAATGGGTGAGACTGCTTTACGCGGCGCCGATGGCGAGTGTAGTCACAAATGGAAGGAGATCGGAGTATTTTAGGCTTTATCGTGGGACCAGGCAGGGGTGGGACCAGGCAGGGGTGTCCCCTGTCCCCCCTGCTCTTTGCACTGGCGATTGAACCGCTGGCCATGGCGTTGAGGGAGTCAGGGAAGTGGAGGGGTCTGGTGCGGGGTGGGGAGGAGCATCGGGTATCGCTGTATGCGGACGACCTGCTGTTATATGTGGCGGACCCAGAGGGGGGAATGCCGGGGGTGATGGAGCTGTTAGCGGAATTTGGGGGCTTCTCGGGTTATAAGCTGAACTTAGGAAAGAGCGAGGTATTTGTAGTGCACCCGGGAGATCAGGAGGAGGGAATTGGGAGGCTCCCCTTCAGGAGGGCAGTGAAGAGTTTCAGGTACCTGGGGGTGCAGGTGGCCAGGAGTTGGGGGGCTCTTCATAAGCTTAACTTCACCAGACTAGTGGAACAGATGGAGGAGGAATTTAAAAGGTGGGACATGGTGCCGCTATCGCTGGCGGGCAGAGTGCAATCCGTCAAAATGACGGTTCTCCCGAGGTTCTTGTTCCTCTTCCAGTGCTTGCCCATCTTTATCCCTAGGGCCTTTTTTAAAAGGGTGACCAGCAGCATCATGGGATTTGTTTGGGCGCATGGCACCCCGAGGGTGAAGAGGGTCTTCTTGGAGCGGAGTAGAGATGGGGGGGGGGGCTGGCGTTGCCCAACCTCTCGGGGTACTACTGGGCGGCCAACGTGTCGATGGTGCGTAAGTGGGTGATGGAGGGGGAGGGGGCAGCATGGAAACGGATGGAGAGAGCGTCCTGTGGGGATACAAGCCTGGGGGCCCTGGTAACGGCGCCGTGGCCGCTCCCTCCCACGAGGTATACCACGAGTCCGGTGGTGGCGGCTACCCTCAAGATTTGGGGGCAGTGGAGGCGACATAGGGGAGAAGTGGGGGGCTCGATGGAGGCTCCGTTAAGGGGGAACCATAGGGTCGTCCTGGGGAACATGGATGGGGGATTTCGGGGATGGTATAGAGCGGGCATTAGACAGCTGAAGGACCTGTTTATCGACGGAAGGTTTGCGAGCCTGGGGGAGTTGGAGGAGTAATTTGGGCTCCCGCCGGGAAACATGTTTAGATATCTGCAGGTAAAGGCATTTGCTAGACGGCAGGTGGAGGGATTCCCTGCGCTCCCCGCGAGGGGGGTGAGTGACAGGGTGCTCTCGGGGGTCTGGGTCGGGGAGGGGAAGATATCCGATATCTACAAGCTTATGCAGGAGGTGGAAGAGGCGTCAGTAGAGGAGCTGAAAACGAAGTGGGAGGGGGAACTGGGGGAACAGATCGAAGACGGGACATGGGCTGATGCCCTGGAGAGGGTAAATTCTTCCTCCTCGTGTGCGCGGCTTAGCCTCATCCAATTCAAGGTGCTGCATAGGGCCCACATGACTGGGACGAGGATGAGTAGGTTCTTTGGGGGTGAAGATAGGTGTGTCAGGTGCTCGGGGAGTCCAGCGAACCATGCCCATATGTTCTGGGCATGCCCGGCAGTGGAGGAGTTCTGGAAGGGGGTGGCGAGGACGGTGTCAAGGGTGGTGGGATCCAGGGTCAAGCCAGGATGGGGACTCGCGATCTTTGGGGTTGGGGTAGAGCCGGGAGTGCAGGAGGCGAAAGAGGCCGGTGTGCTGGCCTTTGAGTCCCTAGTAGCCCGGCGAAGGATTTTGCTACAGTGGAAGGACGCGAGGCCCCCAAGCGTGGAGACCTGGATCAATGACATGGCGGGCTTCATTAACCTTGAGAAGGTTAAATTCGCCCTGAGAGGATCGGTGCAAGGGTTCTTTAAACGGTGGCAACCTTTCCTCGACTTTCTGGCTCAATGATAGGGTACTGGGACAGTAGCAGCAGCAACCCGGGGGGGTTGGGGGGGTGGGGGGAAGTTGATTATGTTTGCTTATTTTATTTAAATTTGATTTATTTAATTTTAATTTATGGTTAAGTTCTCTTGTTGGGGGGGGGTGTGGTGTGGGGGGAGTGTGATACATGTGATGTTACGGTATGGGGAGAATTGTGGGTGTTATGGGGCTGTTAGTTGCATATTACTGCTTGTTGCTATACTTGTTGTTATATTTTTATATTTTCTGTAAAAAATTCCAATAAAAATTATTTAAAAAAAAAAGAAATAGTCTGCCCCTTGTGGACTACCCCTCCACAGTGCCCCGAGCTCTGAATAATGTCCCCACCTGCCCGCGGATCGGCCCTCCCCCGACTGTGGCAAAGCTGGACTGAGTCCGCAGCCGCAACGCTGAGTTTCCGATGGGTGAAACCATGAGAGACCCACGCAATGGCCTGAGGCTGTCGATACGTGGCACGGCGTACTTGTAGAGTACATCGCTTTGGAAGGGATGGCACATCGCCCTTCGCCAGGAATTTGGATTCTCTGGTCGTTCGCTGAATGCAATTTCGGCATTGGCGACTGGAGAATCCGGCCCATTGTTTTCCTGTGGAATCACTTCCATGCTCCTGGGCTTTTTTTTAAACACTTGCCCAAAAACATTATCATATAGCACTGCATCTCACGGCGCCGAGGTCCGAGGTTGGATCCTAGCTCTGGGTCACTGTCCGTGTGGAGTTTGTGCATTCTCCCCGTGTTTGCATGGGTATCGTCCCCACAACCCAAAGATGTAGGTGGATTGAACACACTGAATTGCCCTTTAATTGGAAAAATGAATTGGGCACTCTAAAGTAAAAAGAACATAATCATAGAATCCCTACATTGCATAAGGAGGCATTCGGTCCATCAAGGCTACACCGGCCCTCTTAAAGAGCACTGTACTCAGGTTGTTCATTGGGAGCAGTTCAGTGCAGTACTGAAGAAGTGCTGCACTGTCAGAGGTATTGCTGTTTGGCTGTGCTATTAAACGGAAGTATGTTTGTACCCCCAGAGGAATGTAAACACCTTATGCCACCATTTGAAGAAAGAGCAAGGAAGTTCCCAGGGTGTCCAAACCAATCTTTATCATTCAGTCAACATCAATATAACTATTCATTCATTCATTGCTATTTCTGGGACCTTGCCAAGTGCAATTGACTGCTGTGTTTCCTACTTTCTAATAGTGACTATGCTTATAAAGTATTTATTAGCAGTAAAACCCATTGTGACATATAACTACAAGTCTTTTTCTTTGTTTCGCTCTCTATGCACCATACTGGAAGAGATAATGTAACCTGCTTCTGGCTCTTGACCGTTTTGTTCAGAATTATGTGGTGTTGTAAATAGCCAAGGTGACTTTCCTCACCCATCCCCTGGAATACAACTGTTTCCCATGGCACTTACCTGTGATAAAATGGTTGAGTGGGCTGCTTGCTGTCAAGTGTGATTCAATGTCCCTCCTCTTATGAGGTAGTGCTTTGTACTTCTGATATAATACTTTAGCCACACTAATAATCTGTCCTATTTGCTGGCCAGTGCCTTTCTGTCATTAGTGCCCTTCTATAATTAGCAACTGTGTATCATCAATATATTTGTGGACCCATAAACATTGTTGTCAAGACTAGTTTCTAACCTTCAAACAGGTTCACATCTTGCTGCTAGTGGTTTTTATGATGCACGGATGTAAGATGGTGAACATAACTAGAATCAGACCGTGAAAATTGTAAATCAAGCCAGAAGAGAGAGCCTCAACTTTGGTATCATTGTGACCACAAATAAACTAAATGAACTGCTTTTAAATTTCTCACATTAGATTAGAGCTGACTATTCTGCTATGGGTAGTTGGAGGCCAAGGAGCAAGTGTGTTATGTGCATGCAAACCTCTGCTGCTTTCTCATAACAAGAGGAGGGTGCAGAGTTTTTAGAGCACTGTGCTGTCTTTAAGAAACATAGAAGCAGAACATTTTCAGCACCAAAGGAGGCCATTTGACCCATTGTGCTTGTGCTGGCTGCGGAAGAGCTATCTGTCCTCATTCCACTTTCCAGCTCTTGGTCCATTACCATGTAGGTTGCAACACCATCATATTTTGCTTTATAAAACTTCAGTGAAGAGCCTTGAGGCATTTTATTGCATTAAAGTTATTTTATAGAAAGTTAATACGCAAGCTCTACCTACTTCCTGGGTGGAACAAAACTCCACTTTGCAGTAATCCTTCTGCTGAATACTTTAGAATGATACACATTTATTAATCCCTCTGCTAAGGGTACTCAGTTTAAAAAAAAAACATTCTTGGGATGTGGATATTGCGGGCTTGAACAAATCAGCATTTGTTCCCCATCCCTAACTGCCCTTGTGAAGATGGTAGTGAGATGCCTTTGTGAACTACTGCAGTTGATACGTTGTAAGCACACTTATAGTGTTTGGGAGGGGTATTCCAGGATTTTTACTTTATGAGAGCGAAGGTACGGTGATAATGTTCCAAGTCAGGGTGGTGAATGACTTGGAGAGGACTTACAGGTGGTGGTGTTCCCATACATGTGCTACCCTTGCCCTCTGAGGTGGTACAGGTTGTAGGTTTGGAAGACGCTGTTGAAGGAGCCTTGGTGAGTTGCTGCAGTGGATCTTTTGGATAGTGCAGTCTGCTGCCACTGTGGATTGATGGTGCCGGGAGTGAAAGTTTACGGTGGTGATGGAGTCACAATCACACGGGTACTTTGTCCTGGATGATGTCAAGCTTCATTAGAGTTGTTGGAGCTGCACTCATCCAAGCAATGGATAGTATTACATAATGCTCCTAACTTGTGACTTGTAGATTTGGATGGCTCTGAGGAATCGGGGTTGAGTCACTCGCCACATGATTCCCAGCCCCTGTTGTGCTCTTATAGCCACAGTTTTTATATGGCTGGCACAGTTAAGTTTTTGGTCAAAGGCCAACCCCCAGGATGTTGGCAATGGAAGATTCAGTATAGGTAATGCCATTGAATATCATGGTGAGATGGCTAAATTCCCTCTTGTTGGAGATGATCGTTGTTCGGCACTTATGTTGCGTGAATGTTGTTTGCCACTTATCTGCCCTAGTCTGAATGTTACAAATTGGTACCTGAAATAAAGTGGTTAAACCACATTTTCCTGGAAATTATCTACAAACCTACACAAAAGGTGATTCCCTCATTAAATTAACAGCACCCTGTTATATTTGCACTAAATTTGTGATATATTCCCACCCTCCTCAATGTACACTGTACATGTACACTGGGAACAGAGGATCAGTTAGTGATTTTATAATTCAGACTTGGGCAGATAAGTGGCAAACAACATTCACGCAACACAAGTGCCGAACAACGATCATCTCCAACAAGAGGGAACTTAGCCATATTATAATCAGTCACTTGAAGCGGTTTGAACTCTGTCATGTGTGATATTGAATTATCCAGGACAAAAAGACCTTGACTTCAATCTCTGACTTGACCTGTACCAAGTTAGTTAGTGGGAGAAGTACAATTGGTCCCTGCCTTCCTGGACGAAGGAAGGGAAGACATAACCTGCTGCCTTCCTTCCCATGATCTTAATGCAGTGCCTGAACATGTGGGGTGCAACCAAATCCCATCACCTGGAAGACATGACAGTTACCCAGTTGGTGGTGCCATTTGTGGAGAGATCTCTGATATGATTTTTAAAAATTTGTTCACGGGTTGTGGGAGTCGCTGGCTACGCCAGCACTTATTGCACATCCCTGAGGCCATTTAAGAGTCAACCATATTGCTCTGCTGTAGTCACATATAGGCCAGACCAGATAAGGGTGACAGCTCTTGTTCCCTAAAGGGTATTAGTGAACCAAATGACTTTTTTTTAATGACAATTGGCAATTGTTTTTTGGTCATCACAGGATTTTTTAATTCCAGATTTTTATTGAATGCACATTTGCCATGGTGGGATTTGAATCCAGGTCACCGGAGAATTTACCTTGGTCTCTGGATTACTAATCCATTGACCACTGCGTCACTGCCTTCTCTTAAATGATGCAAGTGGTTGCTACTGAGGTCAAGAATAAAGGATGCAATTTAATGGCTTTGTTGTGCCTGGTGTGAATCTGTGCGAGCTGGTTAGATCACGGGAGCGAGCTAAATCGGGAACCCGACTGGAGGCAAACTGTTTGCGATCTAACAGGCTCGCTCCCATTGGTGGATTCCGGATCTTGCCTAGCATGGCAAGAAACAAATAATCACTGATTAAAAGCCAATCTCCATTTCATTAACGAGATGGCTGCCGTATCTAACAGCCTCCTGGGATCTAACCAGATCACCTGCGAGAGGTCCCGCGAGCAATGATGTTTCCTGGTTAAACAAACATGCACCATGCTGAACAGCACCTGTGGGGGGTCTCCCAGACCATTGGAGGCCCCGGGGTGCTCAGCAACATGACAGGGTGGCACTCTGGCTCTTCCCCTTGGTGCTGGCAGGAGCACTGCCAGGATGGCAGTGCCCAGGATGTCTGGGTGCCAGGGTGGTACTGCCATGGGTCAGGGGCTGAGGGGAGCAATGCTCGGAACGGGAGCAGAGGCCGGGGTGGAGGCTCAATTCAGCAGATAGAGGGTTTTGTGACAAAGTGCAGGTTCTGGTTAAAGATTATGTAGAATTGGGGCAGCACGGTGGCCTAGTGGTTAGCACAGCTGCCTCACGGCGCTGAGGTCCCAGGTTCGATCCCGGCTCTGGGTCACTGTCCGTGTGGAGTCTGCACATTCTCCCCATGTCTGCATGGGTTTCGCCCCCACAATCCAAAAATGTGCAGAGTAGGTGGATTGGCCACACTAAATTGCCCCCTTAATTGGAAAAAATAATTGGATAATCTAAATTTATTTAAAAAAAAGATTATGTAGAATTGAACCAAAACAGAGAGGTGTCAGCGACCACTTTTTTGGGAAGTGCTAAAAGCGATGGTTGTCCAAAGGGAAATTATTTCATTCAAGGCTCCTGCAGATAGGAAAAGGAGGGAGGAAGGTGAACAGCTAATGAACGAGATAGTGGAGGTAGATAGGGCGTACTCAAGGGTGCCCACCACGGAGGGATTGGCGAGGAGGAAAGAATTACAGAGGCAATTTGAAAGGAGTGCAGTACGAATACAGATAGAAAGTGAGTCGAATGTTAACACATTAGCTACGGAGACAGGCCGCGTCCAGGGAAATATTAAAGATACGGACTGGGGCAAGGGATGTGGTGTCGGAGACGGGAAAGATAAATGAGGTGTTTATGCGTTATTATAAGGACGAGCCGGATCCGGGGGTGGGGGGGGGGGGGGGGGGGGGGGGGGGGTGGGGGGGAGAAAGAGGGGTTCAGAAAGAGACATGGGACGGTTCTTAGATGAACTGGAGTTTCCACAGCTGGAGAAAGAGAAGAGGCAGGCGCTAGAAGAGCCCCCGGGGCTGAGGGAGATATTGGACAGTGTAAGGGGTATGAAGTTGGGGAAAGTCCCAGGGCCCGATGGCTACCTGGCAGAATTTTATAAGGAGTTCATGACAGACCTGGCACCACATCACTTGGGGGTATTTAATGAGGGGTTGGAGAATAATAATAATGAGGAGGAACTGCTGGAAATAATGACACGGGCAATGGTTACGTTAATGCCAAAAAAGGGGAAGGACCTGTTGGAATGTGGGTCATATAGGCCCATATCACTGTTAAATACAGATGTGAAAGTGCTGGCTAAGATGGTGGCAGGAAGGATGGAATGCTATGTCCCAGGGATGTTTTGCGGAGGACCAAACAGGCTTCGTAAAGGACAGGCAGCTTTCTAGCAAAATAAGGAGGCTGTTAAATGTGATTATGACCCCTTTGGGAGCTTGGGTACTGGACGTAATGGTGTCCATGGATGCGGAGAAGGTGTTTGACTGGGTGGAGTGATGATAAATGTTTGAGAATGTTGGGGTTTGGGCTGAAGTTTGTGGCATGGGTGCGCTGATTATATGTGGCACCAAGGACGAGTGTGCGGGCCAATGACATGAGTTCATGGAACTTTGAACTACACAAGGTAACCAGGCAGGGGTGCCTGCTGTTGCCGCTGCTATTTGCACTGGCTATAGAGCCTGGCAATGGCTCTTAAGGGGTCAGCAGAGTGGCAAGGGATTACGAGGGGATGAAGGGAGAAGTGGGTGTTGCTCTATGATGACGACCTACTATTGTGTGTCTCGGACCCGCTGGAAAGCATGGAGAGGATCACGGGCCTGTTGGGGAAGTTTGGGGCGTTCTCAGGATACAAGTTAAATGTAGGGAAAAGCAAAGTGATCTCGGTGAACGGGTTGGGTCGGCGACTCAATCTAGGGGGGATGCCAAGGTGGCCAAAGACAGGTTTAAATACCTGGGGATTCAGGTATCGAGGGAATGGGGGATGCTTCACAAATGGAATTTAACAAGACTGGTGGAGGAGGCTAGGGTGGATCTCAAGAGGTGGGATACGCTACACTTGACTTTGGCAGGGAAAGTCCAAGTGGTGACGATTAACATTCTGCCAAGGTTCCTGTTCATATTCCAGACACTCCTGATCTATATAGCGAAGGTCTTCTTTCGGAAACTGGACACAATTATTTCAGACTTTGTATGGGCAGGGAAGGTGCTAAGGGTTAAGAGAACCCGGTTACAGAGGCAAGGCAGCAGGAAGGGTTTGCATTGCTGAACCTGCTATTGGGCAGCAAACGTGGAGAAGGTGTGGCGATGGTGGGAAGGAGAAGGGGTAGAATGGGTTTGGATGGAGGGGCAATCCTGTCGGGGATCCAGTTTAAGGGCTATGGTCACGGCAGCATTGCCAATGGCACCAAGCAGATCCTCGGGGAGCCCGGTGGTGCAGTCCACGGTGAAGATCTGGAACCAGCTGAGGAGGCATTTTAGGATGGAGGGGATGTCGGTAGTTAACGGCGTTGTGTGAAAACCATGGTTTTGAGCCTGGGGGATAGATGGCATGTATAGGAAATGGAGAGAAGTGGGGCTGGTTAAGATGAGGGATTTGTACCTGGAAGAAGGGTTTGCCAGTATAGATGAATTCAAGGAGAGGGTAGAGCTCCCGAGAAGAAGTGAGTTTAGATACCTGCAGATAAGGGACTTCGCACGGAAGGTTTGGAAAGAATTCCCCAGGTTTCCGAGGTACACCCTGCTGGAGCAACTGCTGCTTCCGGATGTGGAAGGGGAGGGCAGGATCGGAGACCCATACAGGTGGCTGGGAGAACAAGGAGGTGAGCGGGTGGTGAAGTGGGAGGGGGAGCTGGGAGGGGAGATAAACTGGGGAGTATGGAGTGAGGCATTACGAATGGTAAATGTGACCTCATTGTGCACAGGGATGAGCCTGATAACAGTTCAAGGTCGTACACAGGGTACATACGACATGGGCAAGAATGAGTGTTTTTTTTCAGGGGGTGGCAGATGCATGTGAGAAGTGTGGGTGGGGACCAGCAAACCACACACTTATGTTCTGGGGCTGGGAAAGGTTGGAGAGAGTCTGGGCGGGAGTGTTTGTGGCGCTGGCAAGGATAGTGGGGAAAACGGTTGAGCCAGACCCTTTGGTGGCATATTTGGGATATCGGAGAAGCCGGAGCTGATGGAGAAGAAGAAGGCCGATGTTGTGGCCTTCGCCTCTCTGATTGCCCGGCGACTAATTTTATTGGAGTGGCGGTCAGCAATGGCACCGGGAGTATCAGCCTCGCTGGGTAAATTATATGTTTGTCTTCGACTGGAAAAGATCAAATAAGAGTTGAGGGGTTCAGCGGAGGGTTCTGAGGCAAGGTGGGGGATGTTCCTGACCGTGTTTGAGAGTTGATTGTTACGGGGGAGGGCGAGAAAGGGGAAAAATTTGTATAAACTGCATAGTTGTGTGTTGGGAAGTTTGTTTCCCGAATTGTTTATATGTTGTAACTTTTCATATTCGTTTGGAATAAAATACATTTAGGGGAGCAATGCCTGTGAAAGGAGGGATGAGGGGGCGCATGGGAGGTGGGGGTTGAAGGGTGAGTGTGAGGGGCACAAAAAAGTAACTAAGTTACACAGTGGCCAGGAGCTCGCCAATGTGGCCGTCGAGGAGTTCCTGGGAAACCTCGCTCGCCAAAGCACTTTGAACTTGTCTTGTTAAATTGCCCAAAGTCAGCTGTGTGTTGGCACAGATCTGAACTCAGTCTCTTTAAATGTCCATTATACAAAGTCAATCAGGGCGCAACATGTATCAAAGTTCACAGTTAAATTCTGATGTTTACTTCAGCTGTACTTAATAAATATTTACCCGAGTTGGGCATCGTGTTTGCTCCTTCTGTGGAATTTGGGACTGAGTAAGGCAAGTAATGGCATGTCTCATGTACCAAATAGACTGACTAATCCTTTGTGAGATATGCAACCCTTCTCTTTAGAGCACCATTTCAATTAAAACTGTATGTTTTTTTTTCTTTCAACCAAGCATGAGGTGTACCTTTTAACGGTGGCAACAATGCACTTTGTGTTGTTATTGTTGATACTGATTTGTTAAGTTTGCCAGAGTCGATCAATGTTTGTCTGGAATACTTCTTAAGCGAATATGTTCAACAGTTGTAGCAATATGTTTGTGTAATATTTATCACCTTAAATTGCTCCCAGCACATTTACCCCCTGTAACTATCAGTACCCCCTGTACTGCACTCTGGTAACTTGTGGTATATTTGCAAGATATAAGATATCAAGTCCGAACCCATGCTGGGCCATCAAAAATACACTTCTTCTCTCCGCACTGACTTCCAAACAGCTCTTTAATCTCTTGGATAAGGCATGAAATACAGGAAAAAATTACTCTGGAAAACTGTTCTCTAATTTCCTCAAGAAATCAAAGCTAGTCGAAGAGATCAAATATTCTCTGTAAAGACACTGAACTTTAGTAGTTCAGAATGCTTTCTCCAAATGCTTCTATAAATGAACAGCTAACCATTTTTCAGGTAAATAATTTGTGTGTCTGCTGTTGTACTTTGTAGACATAATAGTGACGACAATTTTAGTCGACCATGTTCGATTGAGAGAAGGTGCCCACTGCTTGTGGCGGTGGCCCATTCCTCTTTTGTACCTTGCCCAAGGTTTGACATTGCTGGCCTCTGTTGAACGTTGAACTGGACTGTCCAACTCTTGCAACTGAATTGGATAGTATAGATGTTTGGCTTTTGAGAGGCACCGAAGAAAATCTACAACTAATTCTAGCATAGGTATTAAAACACGTCCTATCTTAAAATGATGCACGTAAAACAATTCAAGAAAACATCAAAGATTCTCACCAAGAATATTTTCTAGCCTTCGCCTTTGTTAGGTTTCTTTTCTCCCATTGCTGGAGGTGTCAGTGCAGAAATAAAGTAAAGGCAGAAAGGAGTGAAAGTGGAGGGGAGTGAAATCGGAGGGGAGGGGAGTGATTGTTTTAAAAGTGGATTCTTGCCTAAACTCTTTTTTTTTTTTAAACTGCCATATGATTGGAAGGCTAACATATAGCACAACTGTGGTACTTTACATGACATTGGGAGATGGTCATTTTGTCTTTGTTTCATGAGGAAGTGAATTTGGCAAAGCTTTGCCAATGGATAGGTCCAAGATCCATAACATGAGGAGCATCCTGTTTCAATGACTGAAATATAGAAGACCAAGATGACTTGTTTCCCCACTTTGCACCTGGTAGATCAAAGATGGTAGGATAGAGATTACTAATTACCCTTGATTTGAAAGGTACCCTGCCAGTCGGACTTTAACAGGTTGTGTGTCAAGTTGTTTGCCAATTCACCAATGTGACAGGAGACATTTATCCTAATTGGGTGTCAACAGCAGCTCAGTGGAATTAGCCTTGCGTTGCACGTTCTAGCCTCTGTTCCAGACACTTGGGCCAGGGGTTTCTGGCCCCATCCCAAAAGTCAATGCACCTTTTGCTGATCCGCTGAATTTTCTGTTCTGCCCGCAATGTCTGAAATGCTGGGCCTGTGAACACGCAATGTAGACTGTTGTAATTATTCGCTATTGGAGGTGTCACCTTTCAGATTAGACATTAGATCCAAGGTACCGTCAGCCCTTTCGGGTGGACATGAAATATCCCATGGCATCGTAGGAAGAAGAGTTCTCCTTGGTGGCCTGGCCATTTATCCCTTAACCAGCACCATTAAAAACAGATTATCCAGACATTACCCCACTGCTGTTTGATTGTGTGCAAATTGGCTGCTGCACATCTTGCATTCTAAAAATGGTTACAATTCAAGAAAATAGGCTGGAGAGCATTTTGGAATATCCTGAGGTTATGAAAGGTGTGATATTAATACAAGTCTGTCTTTTCCTTCACCAGCACGCACAGTTGCGGGAATGATACAAAAATAGGAGGAAAGACTGATTCTTAGGAAGCAGCTTGGGAAATCCAAATAAAAAGCTGGCCAAAATATTTATGTGAGCGGAAGTATGACAGACGTACTTCAATGCAGGCAAGCGTAAAGTACTGCAGATAAGGAAAAAATATGAACAATGCATTTATTCCGTGAATGTTCTATGAGGGTGAATAGGTTTGACGGTCAACATGTTGAAACACTGGAGCAACAATCACTGAAGCAAATAGAAAGCTTTGTTGGGTGAGGCCAGAATGAGAGGGTATACATATATGATGGCTCCTAACAGATTAAATATGACATTTAGAATTAATTCCTTTTACATAGACAATAGTAAGAACATGGAACTCACTGTTGGTTGAAGCAGAGACACTGAAGCACTTGAGTAGATTTTTGATGGAGACACGAGTAAATAGAGAAAAATGGAGGGAGAGTCGAGGGAGCAAAATAATTATCGTGCAGGGGGAGGCTTGTGTGGAGGATAAATGCATACATATACCTGATTGGCCAAATGGCCTACTTCTGTGTTTATGAATTCTATGCTCAACTAGAGCCAAGACAGTAGAGTCAAAGTGAGAGGCATTGTGAAATTGTATCACACTTGGTCAGCTAAGTTCTGTTTCTGGTCTAAAAGATGTAAGGGAGACAGTGAATTACTGGAGGTAGTGTAGAGAGGATTCACCCCGAGTGCCAGAGGTCGAAAGTATAAGGGGAGAAGGTGAGAGAAACCTAAACTTCTATCCCAGCCTTGAGGTGACCGAGACATAAAATAAGTTGCGTTGCCAACCCCTATAATTGGGAGCCGACCGGATTCACCCTCCAAGACCGCAAGAAACTTCAGAGAGTCGTGAACACAGCCCAGTCCATCACACGAACCTGCCTCCCATCCATTGACTCCATCTAACCACCTCCCGCTGCCTGGGGAAAGCGGGCAGCATAATCAAAGACCCCTCTGATGCACTATCAATTATGACGAGACGAGAGTAGAGAGTAATCGAGGCTTTATTAAGCAGAGGTGTGTAGCCTCCTGCAGCTGCTACCAGAAATGGGAGCAGCTCGGTGAGCACATACATTTATACTCTGCCTACTGGGTGGAGCCAGCAGGCAGGGATCTACCCCCATACCTGTAGTACAGGAGCCTTACCGTATTACCTCCAATACAAGTATTATACAAACAGTGGTGACTACCACATTCGCCTCCTGTTTAAAAAAAGAGTCCAGCGGGGGTGGTGGAAAACTATTTACAGGTTTGTGAGAATTTAAGGTTTAAAGTCTGGTAAAAATTTACAAATTTAGCCGGTCGGGTGCCTTGATCCTCAGATGTGAGCGCCTCGGTCCCGGTGGTGATGCAGGCGCTGGCTTGGTCGCCTGTAACTCTGGGAGTGTGTTGCCCTCATCTTCATCCCTGGGTGGAACCTGTGGGAGGATGGATCGTCCTGGGGTGGGGGCTGTAGTGAGGTGCGCTGGGGGGAGTGTGGGTGGCGCCGGGGCAATTGGATGGGGGGTGTCGGGTGGTGTGGGGATCCAGCTGGTGCCAGGTCCCTGAGGGAGACCGTGTCCTGGCGGCCGTCGGGGTACGCCACGTAGGCGTACTACGGGTTCGCATGCAGCAGTTGTACCCTCTCGACCAATGGGTCCTTCTTGTGGATCTGCCTGTGTTTACGGAGGAGGACGGGTCCTGAAGCTGCCAGCCATGTTGGGAGCGAAACCCTGGAGGTGAACTTCCTAGTGAAGACAAGGAGACTTTCATGGGGGGTTTCATTAGTCGAAGTACAGAGTAGTGATTGGATGGAGTGGCGTGCGCGGGGAGGACCACCTGCCAGCGGGAGACCGGGAGATTTTTAGACCGCAGGGCCAGCAGGACCGTCTTCCAGACCATCCATTCTTCCTCTCCACCTGCCAGTTTCCCCGGGGGTTGTAACTGGTCGTTCTGCTCAAGGCAATGCCCCTGTTGAGCAGGAACTGACGCAGCTCATCATTCAGAAAGGAGGATCCCCAGTCCCTGTGGACGTAAACGGGGAAACCGAACAGGGTGAAGGTGCTATTGAGGGCTTTAATGACTGTGGCAGATGCCATATCGGGGCATGGGATGGCGAAGGGGAATCAGGAGTATTCATCGACCACGTTCAGGAAGTACGTGTCTCAGTCAGTGGAGGGAAGGGGCCCTTTGAAGTCCCTGCTGAGGCGTTCAAAGGGGCAGGAAGCCTTCACCAGGCGCGCACGGTGTGGCCGGTAGAAGAGCGGTTTGCACTCCGCGCAGACCTGGCAGTCTTTGGTGACAGCTCTGACCTCTGCAATGCAGTAGGGCAGGTTGTGGGCCTTTATGAAGTGAAAGAACCGGGTGACCCCTGGGTGACAGAGGCCATCGTGTAGGGCCCAGAGTCGGTCCACTTGTGCGCCGGCACATGTATCTCGGGATAGGGCATCGGGGGGCTCGTTGAGCTTCCCGGGGCAATACAAAATCTCATAATTGTAGGTCGCGAGCTCGATCCTCCACCTCAAGATTTTATCATTTTTGATCTTGCCCCGCTGTGTATTATTAAACATGAAGGCAATTGATCGCTGGTCAGTGAGGAGCGTGAATCTCCTGCCAGCCTGGTAA
This sequence comes from Scyliorhinus canicula, assembly GCF_902713615.1. NCBI lineage: Eukaryota > Metazoa > Chordata > Chondrichthyes > Carcharhiniformes > Scyliorhinidae > Scyliorhinus > Scyliorhinus canicula. Next base: position 68,801,982 of record NC_052154.1, on the reverse strand, counting down.
TGCCTCCAATGCCGTACAGCTTCTACGATGGCTTGGGCCTCCTTTTTCAACAGAGAAGGGCTGAATTTTGGAGGCATGGAGGGTGCGTAATTGGTGATCGGGTGGAGAATCCTTTCCAATGCCCAAATCAGGGGCTGTGTCGGTTTGATGCCGGTTTTCGAGTCTCCGCCCCCTCCGAAATGGCATCATTGCGTCGCGCGCTGCACGCCATTGGAACGCCGTTGGCGCGTCACCAGAAGGCCCTCCCCCGATGACGTGTGGTCTGAGTGGTTGGGAACCCCGTGTGGTGGCCGCAAACTGTGTCTAGCGCTGCCATTGTTGGCGGGAGTCATGCCGCTGGCTGGGAGGGGCTTCTGCAAAGGGCTGTGTGGACTGGTGAGGGGTGGCCTGTGAGGTTGGGGATGGTGGGTCGGGTCCGCGCATGGCCGTTGCCATGTTGTATGGCGCGACCGCTGCAGGTCGTCGCTGTGCGCATACGCGGCCGTGGACCCGTCCATTCTCTGGCTGTTTTTGGCACAGGGGCAGGGAGTTTTACTCAGTGCGGCTGCTAGCCTCTCACCGGTCCTGGAATTGGTGAAGGTCCGGTGCTGATTTTGGCGTGTAAAACAGCCGGAATCCAGCCCAAAGTGTCCCAGAATATTTTCATATTGTGTTGTCAATCTTAAGAACAGGTGATTAAAAACTAGGGCAAAGTTAAAGGAATGGAAAAGGAATTTAAAAAAAATATATATTTAAAACCAAATTGCAAACCGAGGTCAAGGCAACATGGGCTTGCACTCGTAAAAGACAAATTCAGGACCTGAGTGAGGAAAGTCTCACATGTGGGCCTAGATTCTCCGAACCAAGTCTGCCCTGCCAGTGAGGGCGGAGAATTTGGCGCTCAGCCAAAACTCAATTCACTACAACAGAAATGGAGAATCCCGTCGGCCTGAATGGATGGATAATTCTGGCCGTGACCTCTGGCATGCAAGTGAGAAACCTGTGCAATTGAAATTTAAAAAAACATTTACGGGATGTGGGCATCACTGGTTAGATCAGCATTTATTGCCCATCCCTAGTTGCCCTTCAGAAGGTGGTGGTGAGTTGCCTTCTTGAACTGCTGTAGTCAATGAGGTGTAGGTACACCCACTGTTTTGTTCGGGAAGGAGTTCCAAGATTTTGCCCTGTGACAGGAAGGAATATTTCCAAGCCAGGTTGGTAAGTGACTTGGAGGGGAACCTCCCAGGTTGTGGGGTTCCCAGGTATTTGCTGCTCTTGTCCTTCTAGATGGTACTGGTCATGGGTTTGGAAGTTGCTGTCTAAGGAACCTTGGCGAATTACTGCAGTGCATCTTGTAGATGGTACACACGGCTGCCACTGTTCGTCAGTGGCGGAGGGTTTGAATGTTTGAAAAATGAAAATGAAAATCGTTTATTGTCACGAGTAGGCTTCAATGAAGTTACTGTGAAAAGCCATGTTTGTGGAAGTGGGAGCAATCAAGCGGGCTGCTTTGTCCTGGATGGTGTTGAGCTTCTCGAGTGTTTGAGCTACACTCATCCAGGCAAGTGGAGAGTATTCCATTACGCTCCAAACTTGTGCCTTGTAGATGGTGGATAGGCTTTGGAGGTCAGGTGAGACCTAAGAACTAGGAGCAGGAGTAGGCCATCTGGCCCCTCAAGCCTGCTCCGCCATTCATTAAGATCATGGCTGATCTTTTTATGGACTCGGCTCCATTTACCCACCCACTCACTGTAACCTTTTATTCCTTTACTGTTCAAAAATCTATCTACCTTTGCCTTAAAAACATTTTACAATGTAGCTTCAACTGCTTCACAGGACACTCCACAGATTCACAACCCTTTGGTTAAAGAAGTTCCTCCTCAACTGGGTCCTAAATCTGCTCTCTTATTTTGAGGCTAGCTTCTATCCTATCTATTCCCTTCATAAGTTTATATGTTTCTATAAGATCCCCCCTCATTCTTCTAAATTCCATTGAGTATAGTCCCAGTCTACTTGGTCTCTCCTCATAAGCTAATCCTCTTGACTCCGGAATCAATCAAATGAATCTTCTCTGCACACACGCCAGTACATCCTTTCTCCAGTAAGGAGACTAAAACTGGACACAGTACTCCAGGTGTGGCCTCACTAGCACCGTATACAGCTGCAAAATAACCTCCCGGCTTTTAAACTCCAACCCTCTAACAATGAAGGACTAAACTCCATTTGCCTTCCTAATTACTTGCTGCACCTGCAAACCAACATTTTGTGATTATGCACAAGGTCATCCATTTTGGTTGGAATAACAGCAAAATGGATGATTTAAAATGGTAAAAAATTGCAGCATGCTGCTGTGCAGAGGGACCCGAGACACTCATGCCTTTCATGAATCCATGCTGCACCTGCCCAATGGGATAATTTCTGTCCAGATGTCTCTCTATTTCTTCCTTAACAACATATTGAAGCATTTTCCCCACTACAGAAGTTAGCTAACTGTCCTATAGTTACCCGCCTTTTGTCTACTTCCTTTATTAAACAGCGGCATCACAGTTGCTGTTTTCCAATCTGCCGGAACTGCCCCAGAGTCTAGTGAATTTTGTTAAATTACCACGAGCGTATTTGCTATTTCACCTGCCACTTCTTTTAGTACCCTGGGATGCATTCCACAGGGCCAGGAGACCTGCCTACCATTAGCCCCATTAGCTTCCCCAACACTACCTCCTTAGGGATAATGATTGTTTTTAGGTCCTCACCTGCCATAGCCCCCTTGTCAACAATTATTGTCATGTTATTTGTGTCTTCCACTGTGAAGACCGGCACAAAATGCTTGTTCAATGCCTCAGCCATTTCCTCATCTCCCATTATTAAATCTCCCTTCTCATCCTCTAAAGGACCAATGTTTACCTTAGCCACTCGTTGTTTCGTTTTATATGTTTGTAGATCACTTTTGCTATCTGTTTTTATATTCTGAGCTAATTTACTCTCATAATCTATATGACTTCTCTTGATTGTTTTTTTTTGTGGCTTTCTGTTGACCTTTAAAGATTTCCCAATCCTCCAGCTTCCCACTAGTCTTTGCCATTTTCTATGCCCTTTCTTTCAATTTGATACCCTTCTTTATTTCCGTGGCTGACTATCCTTTTTCCTACAGTCCTTTTTCATTGGTATAAATGTTTTCTGAGCACTGTGAAAAATCTCTTTGAAAGTCCTCCATTGTTCCTCAATTGTCCCACCACAAAGTCTTTGCTCCCAATCTACCCTATCCAACTCCTCCCTCATCCCATTGTAGTCTCCTTTGTTTAAACATAAGACACTGGTATTGGATTTTACCTTTTCACACTCCATCTGTATTTTAAATTCAACCATACTATGATCGTTCCTTCCAAGAGGATCCCTAACTAGGTGATCATTAATTATTCCTGTCTCATTACACAGGACCAGATCTAGGATAGCTTGCTGCCTCGTAGGCTCCATTACATACTGTTTGAGAAAACTATCGTGGTTACATTCTATGAACTCCTCAAGGCTGCCCTGTCCAACCTGGTTTGACCAATTGACATGTAGATTAAAATCTTGATAATTGCCTTACCATTTTTACATACATCAGTTATTGCTTTGTTTATTTCCCGTCCCATTGTGATGTTATTATTTGTTGGCCTATAAACTACGTCTTATCAGTGACCTTTTCTCCCTACTATTTCTAATTTCCACCCAAATGGATTCAATCTTTTTCTTTATAGAACTACATCACCTCTCGCTACCGCCCTGTTGTCATCTTTAAATATCAGAGCTACACCATATCCCTTATCTCTCTGTCTGTCCTTCTGAATAGTCAATACCCCTGGTAAACTCCCAGTTGTGACCACCCTGCAACCATGTCTCTATAATGTTCACTAAATCATAGTCGTTTGCGATTATTTGTGCCGTCAACTCATTTATCTTATTTTGAATGCTATGAGCTTTCAGGTAAAGTGCCTTTATGCTAGTTTTAATACCTTTTTGAATCCTAACACCTCCATTAGTAACATCTCCTGAGTTCTTCCCTTTATCTTTTTTCATAACGTTCGATGTAATTGAACCCACCTTCCCACGTGATAACTTGCTGCTTTGCTTTCCATTAACCATTTTGCTTCCCATAGTGTTACCTTTCCCTTATCCCCCACTTGCTAGTTTAAAGTCCTTGAGACCACCCTATTTATCCTTTTTGCTAGAATGCTACTTCCAGATTGTTTCAGATGGAGACCTCCCCAATGGTACAGATCCCTCTTGTTCCAATACTGACGTTATTCGATGTAGGATTCCTAGCCTTTGAATAACAATTAGATTCTGTAGAGAGGACTTTAGTGCCATTCTGGGCAGATGAGCTAAAATTAATAAATGGCCTTCTTGACTTGTAATTAACTTGCAATTCAAGATTATCCTCTGGTATTCTGTCGCAGTAATCCAGCAATTGGAGGCGCAAACCAGGTGCAAACCAGGGGCTGGTTTAGCTCACTAAGCTAAATCGCTGGCTTTTAAAGCAGACCAAGCAGGCCAGCAGCACGGTTCGATTCCCGTACCAGCCTCCCCGAACAGGCGCCGGAATGTTTTTCACAGTAACTTCATTGAACCCTACTCGAGACCATAAGCGATTTTCATTTCATTTTTAATTTTTAATTGGTAGAGCAGTGAGATTTGGAGGGATGAGCAAGGACAATTACTGACTGACAGGTCTGCGAAGAATATGACAGTGAGTCAGGAAAATGAGAGTGATGGTGGTTATTAACCAAAGTTTTGAGATAACACATACAAGCTGAAAAGGAAAGAAATGTGTGTAGCTTGTGACATGGTGGATGGATTACACCACAAACAGATAAGAAAATGGAGACAAGTTCAACATAAAAAATACAAAGCTTGTGGGTCCCTTTGCAGGCTCCGTATTGTATGAAATTCTTGTCTCCCTTGATCAGGCAGATGTTGGAAGATTTTTAAAAAAAAATCTAAAACTTAGGGTGCTGTCTCAGAATAAGGGGCCTATCATTTAGGGCAGAGATGGGGAGATATTACTTCACGCAAAGTGTTATAAATCTTTGGAATTCTGTCCCCCAGAGGATTGTTCCATCAGTGAATACATTGAAGGCTGCGACAGACAGACTTTTGGGGTCTCGTGGAATTAAGGAGAGCGGGCAAGAAAGTTGAGTTGAAGCCCAAGATCAGCCAGAATCAGGTTGAATGGCGGAGCAGGCTGGATAGGCCATATGGCCTACACCTGTCCTCATTTCTGATGTGCAATGTTTCCCACAGACGGGTCTGTGCCAGGTTAATTGATCCCTTTTTGGATGTTGAAAGATTTGCTATCATACCTTGGGTTAGAAAAGGGAAATCTCTGATACACTTCCAGCAGGAAAATATGCACTTGTGACTGTTTGAGGGGGAACAGAATACATAAAGATTGGCCACTTGGGTCTCAATGCTAGGCAGAAGCCAACACCTGTGAAAGTGCACTCTATGGAAGAAAGTGAAGAAATTAGGAATATAAATATAAGTATTAAATCAACTTTAAAGTCATGAATTTATCCTAGTTGCAACAATGTTGGATATAGTGCTTAACTGCAGGGCGACTGTCAGACCAAGGGAAAATTGTAACATTTCCAGTTAGTACCTGTTTTTGGACTGTATTGTGCCAATCACTTACTTGCTCCAGTGAATTCTTAAGTGCTGGAAGATTTATCTATTGTCACTTAAAATAAAAAAGGGTGGCATGGTGGCATAGTGGTGAGCACTACTGCCTCACAGCTCCAGGGATTCGGGTTCAATTCCGGGCTCAGGTCACTGTGTGGAGATTGCACTTTCTTCCAGTGTCTGCGTGGGTTTTCTCTGAGTGCTCCGGTTTCCTCCCACAGTCCAAAGATGTGCAGATTAGGTGGATTGGCCATGCTAAATTGCCCCTTAGTGTCCAAAAGGTTAGGTCAGGTTACGGGCATAGGATGGAGGTGTGGGCCTAAGTAGGGTGGTCTTTCCAAGGGCTTGTGCAGACTTAATAGGCTGAATGGCCTCCTTCTGCACTGTAAATTCTATGAATTTTGAATAATATGCTGTCAGCCATTTCACAGTAACTTCATTGCATTGTTAATGTAAGCCTACTTGTGACACTAATAAAGATTATTATAATTTGGAACATCCTGCTATACCACATTTTCACAATATTGTGGCAACAAGCATAAAGTGCACGCAGCAACTCACTATTTCAAGCTAGCTAAACTTTTGGCTTGGCTGCAGAAATTAATACTCTAGATCTTGGTGAGATTACAATCACCAGTGTGTAACTCACACGTGGCTGTGCAGTGTGGTTGGAAGTATATATAATTTGGTAAATCATTAATCATGTTTATTTTTAAAGTGTTAAATATGCGGTGATCCACTGTTACAAAAACCTGGGTACCCAGTTGTTTAATTTCACAGCTGCTGTTCAAGGCTTTCACATTTTGTCAATGTTGCTTTATTTTGATTCAGAAAGGATTTTGAAGCGTTGAGCAGTTACTTCAATGTTGTTTGGTAATCATTGGGTCAATTATGCATCTTGTAGGCAGCACGGTGGCGCAGTGGGTTAGCCCTGCAGCCTCACGGCGCCGAGGTCCCAGGTTTGATCCTGGCTCTGGGTCACTGTCCGTGTGGAGTTTGCACATTCTCCCCGTGTTTGCGTGTTTGCCCCCACAACCCAAAGATGTGCAGGTTAGGTGGATTGGCCACGCTAAATTGCCCCTTATTGGATAAAATGAATTGGGTACTCTAAATTTTTTTTTAAAAAAATTATGCATATTGTGTATGAGGACTGTAACCGTAGAACCTTAGATTGAAATAGAAATGTTCACTTTTTGTGTCTGCAATAGCAAGTGCCAGAAAATGAACAGTTAAAAGCCTTGCCTGACTCTTTCACCTACAGCCACAGAGGTCAGCTTCTCTTGTGTGTCAACTTCTTAGAATTTGTTTCCAGCTGTAAACCAGAGCCGGATGTTGTGTTCACTGGATTTGTGATTTACCGAAGCAGATGTGCCATCAAATCCAGGAGGTGCCGTGATTGCATCCATTCAGATGCTGCCTTTCTATGGAAAACCTGATTCTATCGGTGACACCTGAAGATTGAGTTGGGGGTGTAACAAAGCACACTGAGATAGAGCTTTATCTTTTAATTTGGGCATAACAATGTAAATGACCCAGTATGTGGAACTTAGGAGCTTCTTCAAAAAAAAGTTATCAAATCATTCAAATCTAGAGGCATGAAGTATTTAGGTAGTTACGGTTTTCAAAGGAATCATGTGCATCAAATCTGGCAACAATTGCTCTGTGTACGTTTTCCCATCTTGGGAGTTTTAAACACATGGTAGCAGCGTTTGAATTAGTGCTGTCTCTCTCTCTCTGGAGAATATCAATCGTGGGAATCTAATCCTTTCAATAAATATTAGTTTCTGACTCAATCAGCCGTGTTCTAAGTTTGTTTGGACTTTATCAAAATATTAAACTGTTTAAAAGTGGTTTGGGAGCCTCAGTGCAGTTGTTGAATCTGTAGATGTGAGTTTGCAGGTGTTATCTCCAAATGGTTATTGATGAGGCATTCGCTGCTTGGGTTCTGGAGCATGCATGTGAAAATGGGCTTTGTTCTGGGGTACTTTTCCCTTGAGAATCCACTTCTAATTTAGTTGTGTCTCGCATTCCTGGTTTAATTGATTGAACAAAATGTTTTACACTGTGAATGGTGTTCGGTGAAGCAACATCACCTCATTGTTAAATATGCAACAGCTCCTTTTATAAAATGCTCGTGCAGGTGTAACATCCACTGTGTGAACGTTCCCTGGGGCTCTTGCACAGCAGTCAATGCTTTGAGGAGAGTTTTCATGCAAGTGACCCTCCACCAAACCTCCCATTTATCTGAAGAGCCAATCTTCAGCAAACTGGAGCAGGAGAAAGTTTGGAAGATTATGAGGCTAATGCTGCCATAGTCCCAGATGATCATAGGCTGCTGTCCCCTTTGAGGGGGAGAGCTGACTGGTGTTGATTTAACCTGAGGATCACCACAGCAAGGTTGAGAAGGCAGGGCTTCATGAATAACTTTACTCAGCCGGTATGGGAATTGAACCTGTGCTGCTGGCCTTGCTCTGCACCAGGAACCAGCTGTCTAGCCAAGTGAGCGAAACTATTAGCCAATTAAATCCGTTCCATCGATGGGTCACGTATAATAGGGCCTAATTCTCTCCACTTTCTGTGTGAGGTATCTAACCAAAGGTAAACTTTTTGTGAAGATCCTCCCTGCCTTTCGAAGATAATGAAAGAATTAGTGTTTTTAGAGCATCATTCACGTTATTGGGATTCCCTCAGTGCTTCACAGGAAATTAATTCTGTTCAAACCATACTCGTGTGTGTGCGCGTGTGTGTGTGCTCGCGCGCCGCAAATGTTTAAATTAATCAGCAACTAACAACTTGGAATACAAAGATTTTAAAGCAGTAATAAATTGTCACATCAAGGAAAGGCATATAATTATATGAACTAATGTACCACAAACATCATTAAACCCTAATTTTAGGCGTATTAAATGATGTGTAGTTGCATGTCTCTTTTGTCAAAGTGTGCTATTCAAACAGAGTAAGATCTACTGGAGCATTGCCAGGAAGAGGAATGGCGTTATTGAGCATTGTGCACGAGCAGTGTGAGGGAGCACATCTTGAGCATTGGTATCGGGAATTTGGAGCATGGCGCACAGTGGAAATTCGGTGGAGAAGGGAAAGTGGTGCTTTTTTCTTTTTTTTCCCTTTGCTTTCTAACTTTTTTCAATCTGCAGCAAGAGAGACGACAAGGACATGAGCTGATTTGTAAGTAGCGTGTAAGGTTGGGTAAACGTTGACCACTTTTATCGCTTACAGTTTGTAAAGTCTTTTTTTGTGGTTTATAGGGCGTCAGTCTACCCACGTCCGCAGGAGAGGCCCTAAAAAAAAGGTTGCAAACATATTTTTAAAATGCGACCGCACTGCGCATGCGTGCTCGATCATCGGTGCGCATAGTTTTGCACATGCGCACCGATGATCGGGCATACATGTGCAGTTCGCCAGATTTTTTTCTGTTCCTGGCCATTTTGAAGGCCGCTTGCAGCTGGCATTATTAAAAGCCGGCTGTTGCGCATGGGTTTGCGCGATCGGGAGCGCCCTGATGGACGGCTCCGCGACCCCTCCGACACCCGCCCGCGAGTGGGTCGCGCCTCTGAGTTTGACAATGCCTGCTGTAGATGACTAAAGCTCACATCCTTATGTTACTGGTTCAATTCTGGTTTGAAGGACCCTCTTAAAAGCATAATTTAGGAAGTAGTACCTCAAAAGTATAATCTCAGGATATTACCAGTGCCACATGCTAATCAAGGCAGAAATAGCAGGTTATATCAGATCAATATGTGGCTGAAGAGATGGTGAGGGGGAGGGTTTCAGATTCCTGGGGCACTTGGACTGGTTCTGGAGGAGGTGGGACCAGTACAAACAGGACGGGTTGCACCTGGGCAGGACCGGGAATGATGTATTTGCTGAAGTGGTTATTATAGAATTTACAGTGCAGAAGGAGGCCACTCGGCCCATCGAGTCTGCACCAGCTCTTGGAAAGAGCACCCTACCCGAGGTCAACACCTCCACCCTATCCCCATAACCCAGTAACGCCACCCAACACTAAGGGCAATTTTGGACACTTGAGGGCAATTTATCATGGCCAATCCACCTAACCTGCACATCTTTGGACTGTGGGAGGAAACCGGAGCACCCGGAGGAAACCCACGCACACACGGGGAGGATGTGCAGACTCCGCACAGACAGTGACCCAAGCCGGAATCGAACCTGGGACCCTGGAGCTGTTAAGCAATTGCTACCCACAATGCTACCGTGCTGGGGAGGGTTTAGAGTTCCCACTGCCAAGGGGTGGGACCTGAGCGAATAGTCAGAGGAGTGAGGGTTCAAAGACAAGAACAAAAGACAGAAAGGGGAATAAGAAAAGCGATAGGCAGAGAAATCAAGAGCCAGAATCAAACCGGGCCACAGTGAAAAATAGTGGGAGCAGGACAAGTGATATTAAAAGGACAAGCCGTAAGGCCTTTTTCCTTAACGCGCGAAGCATTCGCAATAAAGAGGATGTATTAATCATGCAAACAGGTGTAAATGGCTATGATATTGGCGATATGGTTGCAGGGTGACCAGGGATGGGAACTAAACATCCAAGGGTTTTCAGATTCTAGGAAGGACAGACAAAAAGGAAAAGGCGGTAGAGTTGCATTAATGGTTACAGGGGAAAGATATTGGCTCAGATGATGTGGAATCTATGGGTAGAGCTGAGAAACACTTGAAGGGGAATAAAGTTAGTGGGGATTGTATATAGACACCCAAACTGTAGTGTTAATGTTGGGAATAACATTAAACAGGAAATTAGAGACACATGCGATAAAGGAACATCTGTAATTCCGGGTGATTTAAATATGCATACAGATTGGGCAAATCAAATTTGTCACAATACCGTAGAGGAGGAAATCCTGGAGTGTTGGGGCCTCACGGTAGCATGGTGGTTAGCATCAATGCTTCACAGCTCCAGGGTCCCAGGTTCGATTCCCGGCTGGGTCACTGTCTGTGTGGAGTCTGCACGTCCTCCCCGTGTGCGCGTGGGTTTCCTCCGGGTGCTCCGGTTTCCTCCCACAGTCCAAAGATGTGCGGGTTAGGTGGATTGGCCATGCTAAATTGCCCGTAGTGTAAGGTTAATGGGGGGATTGTTGGGTTACGGGTATACGGGTTACGTGGGTTTAAGTGGGGTGATCATTGTTCGGCACAACATCGAGGGCCGAAGGGCCTGTTCTGTGCTGTACTGTTCTATGTTCTATGTTCTATGTATACGAGATGGTTTTCTGGACGAATAAGTTGAGGACCAACTAGAGAACAGGCCATCCTAGGCTGGGTATTGTGTAATGAGAAAGGAATAATTGGCAACCTAGTTGTGTGAGACCCCTTCAGAATGAGCAACCATAATATGGCAGAATTTTTCATCAAGATGGAGAGTGACATAGATGAATCTGAGACTAGGATCCTGAAACTTAATAAAGGAAGCTACAATGGTATGAGTTGCGAGTTGGCTATGATTGATTGGGAAACATTATTTAAAGGGATAACGTGGATAGGAAATGGCAAACATTCAAAGAGCGTTTGGGTGAAATGAAACAAGTGTTCATTCCTGTCTGGCGCAAAAGTAAAACTGGAAAGGTGGCCAAACCATAGCATACAAGGGAAATTAGAGATAGTATTAGATCCAAAGGAGAGGCGCACAAATGGCCTGGAAAAACAACACACATGAGAAGTTTAAAATTCAGCAAAGGAGGACAAAGGGATTGATTAAGAAGGCAAAAATAGAGTACGAGAGTAAGCTTGTGGGGAACATAAAAACTGACGAGAAGCTTTTTTGAAAATAATCTTTATTGTCACAGGTAGGCTAATATTAACACTTCAATGAAGTTACTGTGAAAAGCCCCTAGTCGCCACATTCCAGCGCTGTCTGGGTACACAGAGGGAGAATTCAGAATGTCCAAATTACATAACAGCATGTCTTTTGGGACTTGTGGGATGAAACTGGAGTACCCGGAGGGACCCCATGCAGACACGGGGAGAACATGCAGACGCCGCACAGACAATGACCCAAGCCGGGAATCGAAGATGGGACCCTGACACTGTGAAGCCATAGTGCTAACCACTATGCTACATTGCTGCCCATATATTCTATAGCTTCTACAAGTACGTGAAAAGAAAAAGATTGGTGAAGACAAATGTAATCGCTTACAGTCATAAACAGGGGAATTTATAATGGGGAACAAAGAAATGGCAGATCTACTAAATACATACTTTGGTTCTGTCTTCACAAATCAGGACACAATTAACAAACCAGAGATATTGGGAACACAGGGTTTAGTGAAAGGGAGGAACTGAAGGTGATCAGTATAGTAGCAAAATGGCGTTGATGGGATTGAAGTCTGATAAATCCCCAGGGCCTGATAATCTACACCCCACAGTACTTAAGGAAGTGGCCCTAGATGCATTGGAGGTCATCTTGTAAGACTCTATAGACTCTGGAACAGTTCCTACAGGTTGGACAGCAGCTAATGTAACCCCACTATTTAAAAAGGAAAGTAAAGAGAAAACAGAGAATTATAGACCAGTCAGTATGACATCTGGTAGCGGGGAATATTCTAGAGCCCATTATAAAAGACTTAATAGCAGAGCATTTTGAAAACAGTGGCAGATTCAGACAGAGTTAGCATGGATTATAAAAGGAAATCATGCTTGACAAAGGAAGAGAATGCAGAGATGCTTCAGTGTGATTTGGACCTGCATTGGGTAAATACATGGCAAGTGTATTTATACATTATAAATGGTATAATGTGGATAAATGTTAGGTTATTAGATTATCCACTTTGGTATCAAAAACAGGGAGACCGATTACTTTCTGAATGAATATAGATTTAGAGAGGGGAATGTGCAAGAGACTTGGGTGTCCTTGTACACCTAGTCACCAAAGGTCAGTGTGCAGGTGCAGCAGGCAGTAAAGGAGGCAAAGGTTTGTTGACCTTCATAGCGAAAGGAGTACAGGAGCAGGGATGTCTAGCTGCAATTATACAGGACCTTGGTGAGGCCACACCTGGAATATTGTGTGCAGTTTGGGGTTCCTTATCTCGGGAAGGATCTTCATGCTATAGAGGGAGTGCAGAGAAGGTTTACCAGACTGATTCCTGTGATGGCGGAACTGACGTATGAGGAGAGATTGAGTCGCTTAGGATTATATTTGATGGAGTTCAGAAGAATGAAAGGGTATCTCATAGAAACCTATAAAATGGGGAGATGCAGGAAGGATGTTCCCGATGGTGGGGATGTCCAGAACCAGGAGTCACAGTCTGAGGATACGGGGTAGACCGTTTAGGACTGAGTAGAGGAGAAATTACCTCACCCAGAGTGGTAAACCTGTTGAATTTGCCAGCACAGGAAGCAGGTGAGGCCAAATCATTGTATGTTTTCAAGAATGAGTTAGATTTGCTCTTGGGGCTAAATAGATCAAAAGATATGTTGGGGGGGGGGGGGGGGGGGGGGGGGGGGGGGGGGGGGGGGGGGGGGGGGGGGGGGGGGGGGGGGGGGGGGGGGGGGGTGGGGTAGAGGCCGCAAGTTACTGAGTTAGTTGATCAGCCATGATCATATTGAATGGCGGAGCTGACTCAAAGGGCCAAATGGCCTCCTCCTGCTCCTATTTTCTATGTTTCTATAATGAGGGAGTGACATTTGTGGTTGAATGACTGGTTTTGATCAACCCAGTATTTCGTTGGGAGGCATTTTCTGTTGATGCAGGACTGGATGCCAGAGAAGCAGTGTACAAATCTGAGACAATATTATGGTTGCAAGAGGTAGTGAGGAATTTGACCTTGGTATTCATATGGAATCTGACATTGTATTTTGGGGTGCTGTCGCGAGGGTTAGTATTGGAAATAGGAGGGGCCCAAGAATCATGTGGTATGGCAGAGGTACCAGTGCGGGTGCAGATGGTTCTCTGGCTACGGCTTGATACATATAAATGGTACCAGGTGTGTGCTGTACCACCCATTTTCGTTGAAAATTATCAAAATCTGGGAAGTACTAAGTCCAAAGTTCTAATTGGGACTTTGGGTGGCACAGTTTTGCAGAGCTGTAGATGATCATCCAAAACACATCCTTCGATATACAAGTGAATTTCCCTCTGGGGTCAGGACACAGATGCCAGGACATTATTGCTGCTCCTGAATGCATTGCTCAGTGTGAAACAGTTAAATATTGAGATTTCCATGGAGCTGCTGTGCATTGGCATAGACAGGTTCTTAAAATGTCCCCCACCAGTGCAGCAAACTCGAGACCGACTTTAAAAAGTCCTTTTAACTGTAGTTAACATTATGAGCCTAATCGGCTACCTTGTGTGTGATACATGTGGCTCTGCAGGTCCTGATCCTGCCTCAGCAAAAATAGTCAATGCTGGGAACAGGGTCAGGAAACCATCATGCCAGCCACCAATTTTGTTGCCCCATCCACATCCACTTCCACCCTCAGCCAGGCCCGAAACTCTTGCCCGCAGAATCCTATTTGATAACTACGTGAGGGAGAAGCAAAATTATGCCTTTGAGATCGTCTCATATTATAAAGATATATTTGCTCCAAAGGTTCTTTTATAATCTGTAACATTTGGCCATTTTGTTTAGAAATATAAATCCAAACCAATTCACCAAACTAAGACCATGAATTACACTTGGACTGTAGGGAAGAAACTCTGTTTCAGATTGCAAGACTGAAAATCCATATTTATAGAGTTTTGCCACGTGCTCAGGATGTCAGGATATTCAACAAGTTCTCTCATGAAATGCTGTCATTATTGCTATTTAGTCAAGCTCGGCAATTTAATTTGTAAATAGCAAATTCCCTTAAGCAACACCCAAGATGAAGAAATATTGTCTTAGAAGTACTCATTGAAGAGAGGGTATGTTTTTCAGGACAAGGGCAGACTTCTATGCTCTTTGAATATCCAAGGGATATTTGGTGTCCAATTGGATAGGCAGACTTGTCCACTATTTAATATTTCATTTGAAAGACCACACGTTCTAACAACAATAAACTGAAGCGTCAGCCCAATTTTTAGAGGAAATTTCTAGGACTTGAATCTATAGCCTTTGGACTCAAAATTGTGAAGACTGTCAATTGAAATAAGTAAGAGGTATTTCCAGTGGTGTAACCTAAGAGTTGGCTAACTGGAACGGTGTTGAAGGGTTGACTGCAGCTCATTATAGTAGATTTTTAGATAATGAGCTTAAGAGTTCTTGTTTTTGTTAAGTTTAGGTTTGTTAGAAGTAGATTTCAGTTATGTTCACCTTGCTGCTCTTTGGGTGTGGTAGTATCCAAGGGTGGCAAGGGGGGTAGGAGTAGTTTGCTGATGGTGACTGCAGATTTTTCTTTGTGTTAGTCTTGGGGTTTGCATTTTGGGTGGGCCTGGTTGCTGTATCTTTTATGTGTCTGTTGGGTAACCTCTCTTGGTGGCAATGGCTGACTCCAGATTGAGGGGGGCTGGGAGACCCCCTATTCGATTTGTCACCTAGAATGTCAGAGGGTTGAATGGCCAGTGAAAAGGTTGCGAGTATTTAGAGTTTAAATTCCAGCTTGGTGTTTTTGCAGGAGACTCCTTTACGGGCCAGAGATCAGACAAGGATGTGGAAGGGGTGGGTGGGACAAGTCTTTCTTTGAGGCTTCAATGGTGGGGCCGGGGTGTGGCAATATTAATTAATAAAAGGGTTCAGTGTTCTGTTGCTAAAATCTTGGCCGACCCCAATGACAGACTTGTTATTGTCTGTGGTTCTCCAGTCGTTCTGGTTAATATCTATGCTCCAAACTGGGACAAAACAAATTTTACTGGTAATTTGCTGGTGTCCTCCCTGATTTGATTCGCATCAGCTTATTTTGGGTGGGGACTTGAATTGTGTTCTGAACCTGACTCCAACAGGGGTGGCCAGAGCTTTGTTGTTTAGCGTGGAACAGATACGGGGGAGATCCTTGGCACCATTTGCACCCACGTGCGCATCAGGTTTACTCCAGGATCGATTCTCACCTTCCGTACTGTGGAAAGCTCTTGAGGTGGTCCTCAGGGGGAGATTATCGCCTATAATTTATACATGGTGAAGACAACGAGGGAGGAGCAGCGAACGTCTGCACGGTTTCCAGCTTTGGTGCAATAATAACTGCTTTGCTGCCTTCCTCTCTGGTAAGATTTTCCCTGAATCCAGTGGCGGTGTCCACCCTAAGAATTTGGAAGCAGTCTAGGCAGCATCTGCAGCAACCACCTTTTTTGGCCAACGCGTTTGAACTCAGCGTTTAAGTCATGGGAGCGGAAGGATTAAGACCTGTTTGTGGAGGGGAGGTTCGCCAGTTTTAAGGAGCTGACGGAGAAATTCCAGCTGCCTGGTTTGAATCTTTTCAGATACTTTTCAGATTCACGATTTTTCATGCAGGCTTTTCCCTCCTTTCCCTGGGCACCACCCTGTTCCCTGTTGAAGAGGATTTTGTCTTTGGCTGGCTCTGGGGGACCATTGCGGGCATAAATGGCCATATTCTCTCAGCAGAGTCAGCTCCGTTGAGTGAAGTGATGGCGAAACTGGAGGGTGAATTGGGTCCCATTCTGGATGATGAAGTATGGAGTGGAGCCCTTCACAGTGTCAACTCCACGGCTTCATATGCTCGACTAAGTCTGATCCAATTGAAATTGGTACACGGGGCTCACCTGAACAAAGGAAGGATGCGTGGGGTGGAGGACAAGTGTGACCATTTCTCTCAGGGGCCAGCTAACTGCTCTTGGGGCTGGCTAACCACACTTCTATGCTCTGGTGTCCCAAGTTGGTATGCTTTTGGTCCTCTTTCTTCAACACCATGTTGGAGATACTCAATGTTGATTTGGATCCATGTCCGCTGGTGGCCATTTTTTGGGGTATCAGGCCCGCTGGTGCTTCAGACAGGGGTAAAGGCGGATGTCCTTTCCTTTGCCTCATTGATATCAAGGCGATGAGTTCTACTTGGGTGGAAGTCTCCTACTCTGCCTGGTGCCTTGGCTTGGTTGTCTTCTTACATCTGGAGAAGGTTAAGTACACCATTAGAGGGTCGGAGGAGGAGTTCTACCTAAGTTGGCAGCCATTCATTTCCTTTTTTTTAAGGAACCAGTCACCGTCAGCTGTTGGAAGATTTAGTTTATTTATTTTTTGAGGTTAAGTTAAGATGTGCTTTTGTTCCATAGTTTTGAGCCAGAGAAATGGGATGGAAATTTTCGGAGATGGGAGGAGAAAGGAATTAGGACACTAAAAGATTTGTTTCTTGGGGGTTGTCTTGCAGGATTGAAGGAGATGGGAGCGAAGTATGCGTTGGAGCAGGGGGAAATATTTAGATACATGCAGGTTCGAGACTTTGCCAGAAAGGAGATACAGAGCTTCCCAGTAGAGCTGGCTTCCACATTGCTGGAGTAGGTGCTGACGACAGGGGGACCGGAAAGGGGGTAGTATCGGCGACTTACGGGGCTATTTTGGAGGAGGAGTAGGTGCTGCTAGAAGGGATCAAGGCAAAGTGGGAGGAAGGGTTGGGAGAGGGTATGGAGGAGGGGTTCTGGTATGAGGTGCTCTGGAGGGTGAACGCCTCTACTTCGTGTGCGAGGTTAGGGCTGATACAGCTGAAGGTGGTATATAGACCGCACCTTACAAGGGCGAGGATGAGCCGGCTCTTTTAGGGTGTTGAAGATGTATGTGAACGTTGCGGTGGGGTCCCTGCAAACCACATTCATATGTTTTGGTCCTGTCGAAAGGAGATGTTTAGGGTAATCTCTAAAGTGGTGCACGTGAAACTGGACCCGGGCCCTCAGGAGGCTATATTCGGGGTGTCGGACCAGCTGGGGTTGGAAACGGGCATGGAGGCAGATGTTGTAGCCTTCGCCTCGTTGATCGCTCAAAGGTTGATCCTGTTAGGGTGGAGATCAACCTCTCCACCCTGTTCCCTGGCGTGGCGGGGGGACCTGCTGGAATTCTTGACGCTTGAAAAGATCAAATTTGAACTGAGGGGAAGGATGGAGGGGTTATGCAATTCATGGGCGTTATTCATTATGCACTTTCGAGAATTGGATCACATCGAGCATTGGGGGGTTGTGGGCTGGGAGGATTGGGGGGAGGGGGACTGTATGTGTTAATGGTGACTATGGGTGATTCCTGATTCCTCTTTGTCAACTGTTTATGTTAACATGCAGGCTAATGTTTAGGGGTTTGGTGGGAGGATGGGATTGTTGTTATTGATATGGGGATTGACATTACATTCGTTAATGATTATTGTTTATTGTTGGCTGTAAATTTGGGAGAAAGTGTGAAAAAGGAGAATAATTTTTTTTAGAAAAAAGATGTGCTTTTGTTTGTTAGTCTCATTCTGTTATTGTGTAACTTTGGTTAATTATTTTATGGGCGGCCCGGTAGCACAGTGGTTAGCACTGTTGCTTCAGCATCAGGGACCTGGGTTAGATTCCTGGCTTGGGTCACTGTCTGTGTGGGTTTCCTCCGGGTGCTCTGGTTTCCTCCCACAAGTCCTGAAAGATGTGCTGTTAGGTGATTTGGACATTCTGAATTCTTCCTCTGTGTACCCGAACAGGCGCTGGAATGTGGTGATTTTTCACTGTTACTTCATTGCAGTGTTAATGTAAGCCTACTTGTGACATTAATAAAGATTATTATTATTATTATTATATGATTTTGTTTATTCTGAAAAATCTTTAAACATTTATTTTCAAAAGAAATAAGTAAGAGGAATGTTGACTGTCATGCATTCTCCTCTGGAAGACAGTGGAGGCGTGTAATTGTGCTGTGCCTCATCACAGCATTTCAGTCAAACATCTGAGGTTCACACACACTAAGTTACCCATGGTTGTGATGGAGCTAAATGCAGCATAAGTATCAGTGAAAGGAATGAATGATAAACCCATCTGGTGTTGGCTATTTTAGAAAGTAGCATTGGAGGAGGAATCCAAGGATTAATCATAAAATCATGGAATCCTTACAGTGTAGGAGGAAGTATTGAAGCGGGCACACAAACCTCCAAACAACTCCTCTGCTTGACCCTTGAAACACTACCTGCCACATATGGGAGAATCTGCACATCATGCATTGGACTGATCAGCCATTTCAGAGCTCATTGGACTGGAGTGGAAGCAGGTCATCCTCGATCCTGAAAGACTGCCTCAGAAGAGAAGGGAGCATCTCTGTACAGTTGTGAAAACCTTTCCCTGGCTACCTTCAGCAACTAACCTTACAGGAGCGCTCTGCTTCTGTCAGATATTTGTTCTGTAAAGTTTTACTGGGAAACTATCTATCTGGATACCTTGCTGACTCACCTCTCCTTAGCATCTCCTACACACAGCCAATGTCATCATCTGTGGTGACTATGTAAGTACTGACTGTTGCAACAGGCTGATATTGAAGAAAAGACCTGTCTGAGTTACCAGTCCCCTCTGTTTATACAGTGGGCGTTAAATTTCTAACATAGAAACAGAAAACAGGAGTATGCTATTCAGCCCTTCGAACCTTCTCCTCCATTCAATATGATAATGGCTGATAACATGACAGCGACTATGCTTCAGAAGTACTTAATTGGCTGTAAATCACATTGGAATGTTTTGGAGTCCAGAAAGTTGCGATATAAATGCAAGTCTATTTTAACATTTCTGCTACCTCAAAACCAGAATGTTGTGTTCTATGGCTCCACTGATCATGAAGACATGCATAGAACATGAATGTATGGTTATAGCAAGTATTTATTCTTGACACGTCAGGGTTAACCAACAAACCTATGTACAGACAATTATATCTAAGTTACTTGAGAGCTACGGTGAGATGTGACTGTCTTGTTGTCCGTCCTGCTACCAAGTGCTTGCGTCTCATCCGTCATCTGACATATATAATTGGCTCCATGTGTGTCTGGTTCCACCTACTGGCAGGAGGTCATAACTGTCGCTACATGTCTTGATCATCAGCTATATACATTGGTACTGTTAGATACAGTTATATACATTGGTGCAATTATATACAGATATGCATATGTTTATATCGCCACACAGAACTCCCAATCTTAACAAAGAGTTCACATTGTGAAGGCCAGATCCTTTCAAGCCTGATTTTTGACTACAAAATTGCACATGTGTAATGTGTTCCTACCATTTGTTTTTTGAAACGCTTGAAAATTACAAGCTTACTTATGCTAATTTATATAAGTCCTTTCATCTGTCAGTGAACTCACCTCATTGTACACATTCGGCGCAGATTTCACACAATAAGAATATTTTTGGTGTGGGGAGGCAGGGCATTCTGTAGTTAAATCTAATGTAGCTAGGAATCTTCATGAAACAATTTGACAGAATCACGAGGAAACAGCTTTTGACAAAGATGTGCGGGGTGATATTTAAGACCTTTTCTTTCTCCCTCCCCCCCCCTGTCTCTTAGAGTTTACTCTGCTTCAGAATCAACGTTCAATCACAATATTTTTGTGCTTTTAAGGTAACTGCACTGGCAATTTCTTCAGTTGTGTTGTCTCTCAATTCTGATGGCGTCTTAATAATTTTGAAGAAATTTTAAATCACTTCAGTTGTAGCCTTGCTTAACCATATACCTGTTTATTTGGTCTGTTCCTTTAGTAAAACTGATCTGTAGCACAGCATTATGCACATGCACCCTGTACAGTCAGTGCTGCTGCGTGATGGGACCGCCCTGTATTAATTTTAAAACAGTGTGGGAAATTAAAGTTTAGAAATGAAAACTACACTCTCAAAAATCTGGACTTGTATGCAATGCACCAAATAATGTAGATTTTCAGATTAAAGTTGTGGGTTTTGTAGGTAACATTATTATAACTTGGGGGTTTAAGCTCCCTATAGATAATTTCTCTGTCACTTACATGTGTGTCAGTTTAATTGTTCTTCTAATTTCCATTACCTCTGCTATTTACTGAAATTCCAGACTCAGTCAGTCTTTCTCTCTCTTTCGTGACCCCTGAACTTTATGGAATGTCTTTGCAAATAGTTCTTTGAGCAGTGAAGTACTTTACAGAAATAACTTCCGTAATGCAGCATTCAACCGACATAATAATTATTTAATTTTTCTTGCTCCTGTTCATTTATTTAATATGCTTAACTTGTCTCAAGCGTTCAATGAGTGCGGATAGGTTAATAGAGACTTATTTCCACACAATACCCCCCCCCCCCCCCCCCCCCCCCCCCCCGCTCCTATCTCCCCTCACAAGGGATCTGACTTCATTCAGTGATGATAGCTCTGCATTAGTTATGGTTAGTTAATGCTGTATTTGATGTTGACCTGAAATGTATTGGTTTCAGGGAACTTTTAAGAGACATAGCCGTAACAAATTCCTGTGGGTTTGCCATGCAGCTGCACAAAGCATGTTTTGGAAACCAATGATTCCATAAAAGCAACTTAACTATGTCATTATAAAAGTACAATGCTGTGGACACTGGAAACCTGAAATAAAAGCCCAAAATTCTGTAAATACTCAGCAGGCCAGGCATGGACACATTAGAAATGAACAAAGGGTCATTGATTTGATATGTTTAGCTCTGATTCTCTTCCCCGACCTGCTGAATATTTCCACCATTTTTTGATTTTATTACCTGTGCCATTACTTGAAGGATGACTAGGTTTTCAAAAGTCAATAAACAAAGCCCCATTGAAAAGCCTTGGGAAGATGAGGCTCTGTGATGATTGCCAAGTTGGACCAATGGCAGGAGTTGGGGGGAGGGGTGGCAGTTGAAGGCAGGAGGTCATTCCTACATCTCCTGGAGAGTTGTCAACACTATTAAGAGCCCCAATTATTGAAGACCACTGTTATTTCAATTGCAATTTTGCCTAATTTTCTTGAAGAAAAATTGAACCAAGACTTGTTTTTTCACGAGATTCCAGTGAGATTCCTCTATTCCAGGGTTTTTGAAAGTGCAGGTCGCGACCCGCAGGCAGGTGTTGGAAGGGTTGCGGAGCAATCAGTTGCGGTGTTCCCATTCTGAAAGAAGGGTCACTACCGGCATTATCAGCCATGCCGTCATTCAATCATAAGAGGCAATGTTGAGCAAGTCATGCGTCCTGCATGTGCACTTGATGCCAAACGCGCTGTTGTATGGACTTTTGATGCAAAGTAATGTAGGTGAGCATCTTCCACTCTCTAACTGCTAGAAAGCAAGGCTCGAGGACTGTGAAGATGGATCATTTTGTTGCCAGAAAGAGATAGTCAGAGAGACAAATCGACAGTGTACCTACTGGTGTGGATCTCGCATCGGAATCTAATGGGGAGAGCTGTACTGGAGAGTCTACAATAGGACAGAGTAATTAGTGTTAGTTCTCTTACTGTACAGAGCTTTAGGGCCTCCAGTGAACAGCCTATAAAGAAGTTTGATAAGTACAGAACCAAAACTGCTACTTGCTCTGCCCACTGCATGGCACATCAGGCTCACCTTCCGCAATAAAGGGAAGTGTCGCCAAGGTTGGCCGGCGTGGGTCCTAAAGGTCGGCTGGTTGGCAAAATGTGTCCCCAGGAAAAAAGGTTTGACAGACACTGTTCTATTCCACTCCATTTTACTGTGCAATGGCAAGACCAATCCCCATTTAAAAAGCCTTGTTTATTTTCATTCGTACACTGGGTTATTTCAACCAAAATTTAGATTTTAAACTAACTAATGTAGGAGATTATATTTGCACCTTCCAGGTGTTCAGACCTCCTATAAATTACCCCCATGATGACTGATAAATTGCCTCAAGTGCTATTTATAAATTAGTCCCTCCTCCCTACCGCCATCTCCCCCCCCCCCCCCATTGGCCTCTGGTGCACTCTCTCCCTCCTCCTGGCCTCCGGCATGCTCTCTTTCCTCTCCCCCACTGGCCTTCAGCGCGCTCTCTCTCCTCAAGACTGGCCTCTGGCTCTTTCTTCCCTGACTCTCCCCCACTGGGAGAAAGTCAAAAGATGCTGATTCTGCACAAAAGGGTGGAACATGATGTGGTCCATGTGAAGAGGGAAAATCTGCAAACTGAAACATTGAGTTAGTTTGAACAAATAGTTGGGACACCGAATGGTTAATGAAAATTTGGGATGCTCCTCTAGAACTTGAACATCTGACCACCATAATTATTTGTCATTAAACTGTAATGGTGAAGACAGCGTGGCCTGAATGATCAATAAAATGGTAGTTTTTATATATTAGCTGTATTCTGTCAGCTGTTCCATTTAACTGTTTATTGGGACAGTAAAAGTTTTAACTACGATATGGTGAACACTGTCTTATAGAATATTTATCCCATTCACATTATTCTGGTTAGTGGTGGTAATATTTAATTATGAAACTCAATAAAACAGTCATCATAGGTTAAAGCTGAAAATTGACTTCAGGACCACATGCAAGGTAATGTCATAAGTATGAGTTATTCTGGATACCAATTGCAGTCATTTCTCATACAAAATCTACATGAACTAATCTTTATCAAATGTATCTTTTGCGATATATTGGGTAGAAACGGAATCGGTTCTCTTTTGTATAGGTTCATTTGACTTTAGCAGTGTGAAAAGAAATTGGGTTGGGGTCTGTAAACATGTGCAGAATGTCAGACTTTATATCTGTGTATCTGTTCAATTCAGACACAGACAGCGTAACAGAAGCACAAACAGGTAATTACATGTTATTCCAAAGTGCCATATGCCCAAAGCAAAGTTGAGCTTGTTTCACACGTCTCGCCTCTCCTAAGGGAGTGCACAAGCCACGTTCTGCACTCCGTATTATTCCTTGAATATTTTCTACACTCCCCACCTCCACCTGAGGATGTGGACTTCCTGTTGTTCATGCTATTCAACCATGAGATTCAATTCAACACTGCCGGCCTTTTCAATAGCATCGTTGTCACGCCACTGGACCAGTAATCCAGCGATCCAAGCAAATGTCGTGGGGAAGCGGGTTCAAATCCCAACACACCTGATGGTGGAATTTAAATTTGATTAATAAATACAATTAATTAATAAAAAGTCTGGAATTAAAAGTTAATCTAATGCCCTTTAGGGAACAAAATCTGTCGTCCTTACCTGGTCTGGCCTACATGTGACTCCAGACCCTCGGCAAAGTGGTTAACCACATTGTCAGGTCACTCAGGTGTGCCAAACTGCAAGGGTAAAGTAAAAAAATGAATAATACTGGATGGACACCTGGCATCGTGTTAGGTGCCAGAAATGACTGGCACACAGCTCTGCCACTCTGGGTGCACCAGCACCCAGAGGTCAAGGCCAACAAATGCTAGTGATGGCCAGTGATGCCCACATCCCATGAAAAGAAGACATTTTTTAAAAAAAGGTGCAAATGGGGCAGAGGCCAGTGCTATCTTTATTGGACCTCCAGGTAGGACAACCTCAGGTAGGTGTGCAGGATAACAATTGGGAATGAAAATCCTGGCCTGACTCTTCACACCCCTTGCACTGAATACCAAGCTTTAACTCCTACCCAAATGAGATTGGTCTACTGAGGGGATGGAGTCAGAAACAGAATCTAGTATCATCCTGTTCTGTAGAAATGCATCTCTTAACAAACCACCTTTTGATTTTAAAAAAATGTATATTTATTGAGATTTTCCATTTTTTAAAACTAAAAATCTGCCTCAGAAAGCTATCTATAGGTATCAATGTACAGCAGGTACGATAAAACAACAACAATCCTTCCATAAATGGGAACAAATGAAACCGGATGAATCAGGCACAGAATCCCCAACAAGTCCCTTCCACGGATAAATGACCTGTGTGCACCCAAACAGGATACAGGCAACTTTATAAACCTACATCTCACCCATAGCTACAAAATGAAATGACAGAAGAAAACAGTACCCCAAGAACCCCAGTTTTAAGGGGAATTGACTGACTCTTACAGCTCAATTTAAACTCTTCTCCAGATCCAGACCGGGAAAGACAGCCATCATACGCCATCAAGATAGCAAAAACAGAAAGGACTGTGTGCAAACCTTATTACGCAGCATAGGGTCTCCCATAGAGAAAGTGAAGAGACCAAGAACAAAAGCCAAGAGCAAGAGTTTGAACTTCCATACTCCCATCTCTCAGCCCCAGACCAAAGGACAAACAGATCACTGGACTACCAGCACAGCCCTCAAGAGGACAACAGGATGTTGTGGGACCAAGAACTAAAATGAATATAAACTGGCTCCAATTGTTGAACAGGGGAGAAACCCACTCCAGGAGAGGAGGGCCAGAAGAGCGACCCCCAAACTGGGGAACGCCCTGGAAGGGAGGGCCCAATAACACCCAACCCCAAAACCAAAACTACACAAAAGAAAAAAGCATATGGCCATCCCAAAGCCAACATAGATTGAGTGTCCGTGACTCAATACCTTGGCTTGCTATCCAACACCACCTCAGCCAGACCAAGAGAATGGTCAAGAAGGGCGAACCACATCAGGAGAAAGAAGGGCGGACCACATCAGGAGAAACAACCGACCAGCGCCGGCCCTAGGGTTGCTGGTGCCCCGGGCAAGCTGAGCTTCGGCGCCCTTGGGGGGGGGGGGGGCGTGGCCGGGGGGGGCGGGGGGCGTGGCCGAGAGGGGGGGCGGGGCCGAGAGGGGGGGCGGGGCCGAAAGGGCCTCCGACCTTTTCCGCATTCTCAACGTCGAACCCGCTTTCAGTTGTCCAGGACTTGAAGCTCCGGAATGCTCTCCTCAAATCTCCTTTACGACACTCCGTTAGTCTACTTTTTTGATGAATGACCAAGATTCCTGTCACCTGATCCTCATGTGACTTGATGTCAAATTTTGTTTGATAACCATTCTGTGCAGCACCCTCGACTTTAAAGATGCAGTGAAATGAAAGCGGTTGTTGACAACATCATGACTGTTGGTGACTTCCTGTCTATGACATAAAAACATCTGCCAGTTTACAATAATAACCCTTCACTTACTTTCCCATTTAGTAAAAATAGGAAAAGAAAAACCCTACGTCCAAAAATAGTATTTTCCCAGCACCGCGGCGGAGTCTGTTTATTTACTTTTGTTAATAAATCCACAGTTGAAGAGCACTTATACAAACAAGTAATGCCTTACTTCTATCTTTATTCTCGCACACATGGCGGGGGGGGGGGGGGGGGGGGGGGTGGTGCGGGTGTGTGGGGAACTGGTGAGCGAATGTCTTCAGTAAATGTGGCAAGACTTTACATCAGGGCGTCAGACGTTTGTGTCTCGGGCTTCTGACGATATTGTTAAACCCATAAGCTTTGCCCAAGGCCTTAACGAACTACCACTGCTCAATGGGCACTCCACTGCTTCATAAAATGGCTGTATTCCAACACAGATCTTAAGGTCTCAGAACAGCAGCCACGCAGTGAGCTCTGTAGCATCTGCCCGCATCACATACTAAACAGGGGAGAGAAAAAATATTACAGTTTAAAATCTGTACCCGGTGGGGGAGCGGACCCGAGGGGGGGGCGGACCCGAGGGGGGCGGGGCGGAGGGGCGGAGGGGCGGACCCGAGGGGGGGCGGGGCGGACCCGAGGGGGGGGCGGGGGGGCGGACCCGAGGGGGGGACGGGGGGGGGCGGACCCGAGGGGGGGGCGGGGCGGGCGGACCCGAGGCGGGGGGGGGGGAGCGGACCGAGCGGGCGAGCGGACCGAGGGGACGGACCGCGGGGAATGCGGCCACCGCGCATGCGCTGGTTGGCGCCGGCCCAACTGCGCATGCGCGGGACCCGGGTCTGGCACCCCCGAGCACATGGCGCCCCGGGCAACAGCCCGAGTTGCCGGTGCCTTGAGCCGGCCCTGCAACCGACTGCCCCCTAAAGGGAGTCAACAGGATAATCTACAGGAAAATCTGAAACCAAAGAGAAAATGCTGGAAAATCTCAGCAGGTCTGGCAGCATCTGTAGGGAGAGAAAAGAGCTAATGTTTCGAGTCCAGATGACCCTTTGTCAAATGTACAATCTGCCTGGGCCTTGAGAAGAAAAAGGTAGCACCAACTCTATCTATGGGAGAACCTTCCTCGACTGTAGCAAGGATAGAATGATCGATCGACAACAGGAACAAGATCACACACAACTGGAGTTTGGAAGGCCAACCCCACCCCAGGCCTTGGAGACAGGATTCAATGTGCACCATCAAATTTTAAATGCCTGACATCCGGATCGATATTCCTGAAACATGGCAGCCAGAGGTGGACTTACACTTTTGGGGACCCTACACTCTTCCTTTTTTGCGGGCCCCCTACATCATGCCCTACTCTGTGGTGATGTGGCACCCTACCCCCAATGATATCAATGCTCTCCTGACCCTGCCCACACTTAGCTCACACAATGTAAGGCACAGAAGCTCAAAATCATTGCTTAATTGCTGTAGTGCTCTTCAACTTAGGACAACAACAAGCCTGTACTGCAATTAATAAATTGAAATTCAAACCTACCTGTTTTCAGCATGATGTTAGAGCTGGTAAATATTGTGATCAATGTGTCTTGAGGCAAGCAAACATGAACTGGCTGATGAGCAATGGGGTGGAGAAATCAGTCAATGACATGACTGCAGCACAGGCCCGTGCAGGACAGAATGAGCCAGGAAAAGTTCAGTGTAGGAGCAAATACTCCAATGAAGTGGAATGTCCAGCCCAATTATTTTGTTTTTCCAATTACGGGGCAATTTAGCGTAGCTGCTCCACCTCTACCCTTCATATCTTTTTGGGTTGTGGGGGTGAGACTCATGCTGACACTGGGATAATGTGCAAAGTCCACACCGAGATCGAACCCGGGTCTTCGGCGCTGTGAGGTAGCAGTGCTAACCACTGCACCTCCGTGCTGCACCCCCGCTCCCCCGTGCTGCCTCTGGAGGCCAATATTGGGAGTGATGGGGGATCTACCCATCAAAAAGGCTGTAAATTCAACATGCAAAAAGAAATGAAATTGTTGATAGTTCTGCGCCATTGTTGGAAATGACTGTAAAGGTGGGCCAAGTCCAAGTTTTAGACAGCCCAGCAAAAACGAGCAAACTACACATGTCCAGAACTCCCAACAGAGCTGCAGAAGAAGAACTGGCCTCCAGAAAAACCAACCAATTTCAAAATGCTACGCCAAAAATACACCCTCACTTTGTCATCATGCAAAGCTACGAATGTGCATTCAAACCCAAATTATTCCAAGAATTGAAATCTTGCGCAATGAATCGTTCAGTTGAAATGCCCAAATGGACTGAGCCGCTGAGTCTCGAGTCGGGTCCGCACCAGTTGAATGTCATTTGGTGAGTATTGATATAATGGAGCACCCAGCAGAAAAACCACAGGAATCCCCATCCAACTGCAAACTTGAGGAATGCCAGATGGAATTGTATGTCGACTCCCAAGAGGATGGATTGTTTGTTGGGAAGAAACCGGGACGGAAGTGGTACTGGAATTCTCTCTTGACTGCCTGGTAGTAGAATCTGACTTTGACTCTCCAAATGGCAGAATTCTCGGACAAGTCTCAAAAAGTGAAAATTCCACTTGCTTTTCCAACAGTGGACTCTCTGGGTGAAAGCCAGCTGGTGAAATCCCCCATTCAACTGCATGGAACAGAGAGACAACTTGAAAATCGGTGGCCTCAACAATCCCAGTGTGAATTCAAAGCAACACAATCACCGGTCGAAGATCGAACGGTCAGCATGCTGGACCAGGAATGGTATTTCCTGACTGGTGTCAAATGTTTGGTCCTCCAGCTCCTCTTAGATGACTAAACCACCTCTAAAGTCTGGGGTTGTTAACCCCCAGCAGAGGGAACTGTAATTATTCCTCAAGAAACATCACGCCTTGACACAAAACTGGAAGGTCTTTATCAAAGTGTTAAAAGTAGGATGCCTCATAAAATCTTTCCCTGCAGAATTCCAAATTGGAGAATTCATGGAATTGGATCACGGCACGGATGGTATTGTTGATTTGCAGACAGTAGCAACTGAATCTTATGTTTAATAACTGAATTCAAAGTCGATATTCCACCATTGCCCCCCAGTCCTCTCACACTCAACCCTGGCCTCTGGTTAAGTTGCCCCACTGCTCCATGAAAACCACAGCGCTGGCACCTTTTTGCGTGGGTGGCCGAGCCTCGATGACCACGTGTGTTCCTGGCTGAGTTCATCGCTGGTGCAGTTGGCTATCTGTCCTAGCCTCTGCTCTCTTGCCTTGTCTGCCCGGACAGTTACCACCCACCCCTCTCACTCTCAGCCTTGATCTCTGGTCAAGCCGCCCCGCTGGCCACTACTCTCTGAAAACCACTTGGTGCTTGCCTGCCTTCTCACCTCCCAACTGCTCACCTCTTGGATCTCACTCAGGTGGCCGGGTCTCCTCCACCACGTATGCTCCTGGCTGGCTGCTGCTGTGTGCTGGTTTTATCTGGTCTGGCCTCTGTTCTTTGATTGGTTGACCACCTGCCCTCCTTAGCCCTGGCCTGGAGGTCAAGAGGCGCCCTGCTGCTCTCCTGGATGGCTGTTGGCCAGCATCGCTGCCTCATCTAGTTGAAGGTTTTGCAGGCTCATACCCCAAAGTTAAGTGGTCAACCTCACTTTTACCTCCGGTTGCCCACCCGGCCAAATGTCAGAAATCAGGGCTGCGGCTTCACTCAATGAAAGTTCAGAAACATCACATCAATTCAGGAGATCCGCATGAACTGCTCTCAACATCTGGCAAACTGTTTTCCTGTTCTAAATGGGAGTCCACCAATCGGAGCCCGATTTGTTCTATATTGCCTGCTGATAAGCTTAACTTACCAGCAAATTTAGAGCTACGACGGCTCTGATTGGTGTTCCCACCACAACAGTCACCTTTCAGAATGGGCTCCCCCCATTGGCCAGTGCCTCTCCCTGCAGCACCGTGTGTTTCATTATAAGTCCGCCTCGGATGGCAGCCAGTTCTCAAACTTGGCTGGGAATTTCACCACCACCTCACCAAAGACACCAGGCACAACCCAGGCTCCCCATAGGTTTCCCCTTGTCCTCACCTGAACTACCCAGGAGGGATGACAGGCTATACAACAGGAACTCAACAGTATGCAGGAAGGATTCCACCCGACACAGTGCTATCTCTGTCACAAAGAACCTCCTCATGCACCACCGTCATCTCCACAAAGACGCCTTGCAACTGTTGAACTTTGGCTTTAACATCGTGCACCGCAGAGCCAAGACTATCAAGCGGATCACCTTCATCACTATGATGTGGAGATGCCGGCGTTGGACTGGGGTGAGCACAGTAAGAGACCATACAACACCAGGTTAAAGCCCAACATGTTTGTTTCAAACACTAGCTTTCGGAGCACTGCTCCTTCCTCAGCTA
Source organism: Scyliorhinus canicula (assembly GCF_902713615.1). NCBI lineage: Eukaryota > Metazoa > Chordata > Chondrichthyes > Carcharhiniformes > Scyliorhinidae > Scyliorhinus > Scyliorhinus canicula. The sequence goes on along the minus strand of NC_052154.1, from coordinate 68,772,088 downwards.
AATTCACCTAAGGAAGGAGCAGTGCTCTGAAACAAACATGTTGGACTTTAACCTGGTGTTGTAAGACTTCTTACTACCTTCACCGCTAGCAGCAATCACCCCTTGCTGCACACCATATTATCAGGCTGGGAAACCTCTCCAAGGCAACTGTACTACCTCCAACTCCTTTCAGCCACCACGAATCAATGAGGATTAAAGTATGATGTCTCGACTGAAAATTGCTTGGATCATTGATCATCATATAAACCGAAAAAAGATGTACACAAGGATAAAAATAAAGATTGAAAGATGAGCAGAGCCAGAGTTTGTGAAAATGCAGCCGCTCCTACATTTACATTAAGTGATTCCCCCTTCCCTTTAACTTAAAATGGAAAATCATGGATGGAAACCGAAAAGAAAAGGAGGATTTAAAAAAATATATATATTTATACAACGAGTGTGAAAACCTTTTGTTACTCTCTATCAATGGCTTGCATTGTAATATCGTCTATTTGGAGCTTCATTTGCCCAGAGCAGTAACAGTCCAAATATATTTCTGTGCAGCCTGCAAATTGCTGCAATATTATATGATACCAAAGTGTATTTAATATTTGTGTTTTAACAGATATAAAAGTTCATATAAATTAGCAAAATATTTTGGGTTTTTTTTACCCTTTACAGCTTTAATTTTCTTAAACTTGAAATGTGAATGATGCTGCATTTACTGCCCAAATGTAATTGTCCCATATTTGTGGCTTTGGCAATGGCAGTAGCTGACTTAATACAGTCTTTGATTTGTGTACAAACCTCTAATAACACACCACAGCAGCACAGATTATTTAAATCATCCCTATTATCTATGTATGTATATGATTAAAATGACAATCTATTTATGTATATTACGGCTTACTTGCAGAGGAAGAAAACGTAATATATTTGCAAAGACAGATAAAGGTGGACATCCGGTACATAATCGGATTTTACTTTGTAACTCAACAGTATCCCAACATACATCCTGAATGCTTTAAGCAAAAAGATCTGGTAAAATTGCCTGGTTTGCAAAATGTAGTCTTTAATTTCCTTGTAAAATTAAAGGCCTCCTTGCTGTATTGCATTCTCTTTCTTTTTTTTTAAATTTAAAAAAAATTTCTTTTTCTGAGTTACAAAGCCAGGGCTCAGTGTGGACAGGGGCGAACGAACCCCTAATCCAGCTCATTGCCTGCTCCAAAAACCAAAGCAAATTCAAATTGAATCCATTTCATGGTCCCCGCTAGAGAGACATGCCAGATCTGAGCCAAAAGGCAGAGCAGATACTACACTTGATCTGAGCCAAAAGGCCGAGAAGCAATTGCATTCTCTTTCTGATGGGAAGGTTGCAGAGGCATTCTTTCTGAACCCTTCCAATGGAATTTTAAAACGGGTGAGTAGGAGAGGTGAGACTCACTAGTAGGGCTGAATTTTGCGAATCCTCAATGGTGTGTTTCCTGTTTGAGTGGCGGGGGGGGAGGGGGGGGGGCTCATCCCATTATTTTCACGTCCACCCTCATAAAATGTGGGCGGGTGTCAAAATCTGCAGTCCACTCGATATTTTAGAATGATGATTTTGAGGGCCAATTCAACTTGATATCTAGCCTGTTGGCCTTAATAATAATAATCATCGCTTATTGTCACAAGTAGGCGTCAATGAAGTTACTGTGAAAAGCCCCTAGTCGCCACATTCCGGCTTGCTGTCCACGCCATAATATGTTTGGTGCTGGCAGCAAGACAGGAATAGGGGATCTGAGTTTTATCCTCAAATGGGTAACAGTCGGAAATGAAACGTGGGGGGGGGGGGGGGGGGGGCTCACTTTTCGGGGGCTGCCCTTTTCCAATTACGTGGCTGCCCTACTTAGACTGAACCCCTCCACTTCCTTCCGACCCACTCTCACTCTCTTAAACCCACCCTCTTCTTCCCTCTCCATTGTTCCTGTCCTAAACAAGCACCGACTTCCAGGCCCCTCCAAAGGCCCTGCGATCTTGGGTCTTGGGCTCCTCTTTTCAGCTGCAGTCCTGGCAGCTGCCACTGATGCTCTGCTGATGCTGGTGGATTTGCGGCCAATCCAGAGGGTGGGCCCCAATGAGGGGTGGAAGAACCACTTGGCCCTTCCATTTAACTGTCCAGGGTCAGGACTGAACTGCAGTGCTTGAATTGGCTAAATAACAAATGGATTAAGAAGCAAATAATAGATCCTGTGTGAAATTTACGAAGCATCTGCTAGGGAGGCACAGTGGTGCAGTGGTTAGCGCTGATGCCTCACGGCGCTGATGACCCGGGTTCGATCCCGACTGCGGGTCACTGTCCCTGTGGAGTTTGCACCTTTTCCCTGTGTCTGCGTGGGTCTCACCCCCACAACCCAAAGATGTGCAGGGTCGGTGGATTGGCCATGCTAAATTGCCCCTTAATTGGAAAAAAAGGAATTGGGCACTCAAAATTTAAAAAAAATAAAATAAGAAGCATCTGCTGGAAATACACAAATATGGCTTCCGGGTAGTCACAGCTCAGGGCTTGTCTGTGATCTGTGGTGGAATGCTAGTTGGTCATGTAACCAAACAGGAGGAATAGCCTCATTAATAATTATATTGCCACGAGCAGAGGACTCATCGGTTGCATATTGAGTCCATCATTTTGAACGCATGAATTTGAAGGTCGTGCCCACCTGAATGAGGGGGATTAAGAAAGGACAGCATTGCTGATGGACTGAGATTCAAACAAACACAGTTGGAAGTGAAAGTAGGATCAAGGGTTATTTAGAACATGGAAGGAAAGACACATCAATTGTAGGCTTATTAGTGGTACAAGACGTTATGACAGCTCTCAACATGGAGCATGAGGAAGAATCTGCATCAGATAAAAAAAAATTGAAAGGAGCCCAAAGTAATGACATAATTAGTGAGAGGGAAAGGAGAAATCTTGATCAAATACATCATTCCCAATAGTTGGAGGCATTGGTTTTGATTTTGCGGGAGGTGGCATGGCACAAGCCTGGTAATACTCCAGGGATTTGGGGAGCATGGAGATCCAACAATCTTAACAGCAGGGACTCATTTCCTGTTCTGCCTGACACTCAGCCACATCCACTACCAGGCCAGTGGGCAGAGCAGCAATTTGATTGCAACCTGTGATAACCTTTTGCCATAGAAGTAAATAACTTGGATGAAGGAACTATGTCCAAGTTTGAAAAATGCACCAAGCCAGGATGGATAGTTAGTTGCGTAGATGAGAGGAGGAATTTCTGACGGTGCATAGATAAAGAGAGTGGACAAAATTGTTGGAGATGGAGTTCAACATTGGAATGTGTGAGATCACCAATTTGGATCCATAAAAAGGCAAATATAAGATGAATAAACTTGCATTAAAAGTAATCGATAAAGGGTAGTGGAATATTGTCCTTTATCTTAAGGAGGTGGAAAAACAAAGGAGATTCTTCAATTGCACTGTGCCTTCATCAGTGGTATGTACTTAGTTTTGGACACCACATTTCTCAAGAACAGCATAATGACCAGGATCATAACGTGAACTTAAAATTATACCAGGGCAGAAGGCTTTAAATTATGAAGACAAGTCTCATAAAGTTGGTTTGTATTTCCATGAGTTTAGAAGGTTGAAAGATGATCTAATTAAGGTGTTAAAAATTTGATGAAAGGGAGTTGATTAGGGATTCGTGAAAAGACTATTCTCTCTGGTGAGGAAATCCAGACCAATGAACCCACAATCTTCTTAGAGCCAATCCATTCAGGAGTGAAATCCGGGAACACTTGCTCATACAAATGGCTGTGGACATTTGGAATTCTTTCCTCCAAAATGCGATGGATACTGAGTCACAGTTTGAGTAATTTGAAAAGGAATTGTGACATTTGGTTCGGTACAACTGTCTTTTGTTCAGTTGCCAGAATAAATACTGGGGTTCCTGGCCCCAAGGATTTCTGAATTTTAATATACCTATGCGTCATGATTTGAAAAAAAACTTGTTTACTCTTTAGTGGCTGTTGTTTCCATAAATGTTGTACAGAATGGTTGCTGATGTGTGGTACAGTAAACAAAAATAGAGAGATAAATGCGTAGAGTAATATCAAACTATTTGGAGGGGATTTTGAAAGAGTGGGATAGAATACCCTAATAATGCACTTTTGCTACAGTGAAAGGGATAATGATTCTTTCGATCATGAGCTTGCACATTTCTCAGCAAATGCTCTGGATCTTGTAAGTCGTGCTTGTGAGTAACTCTACTCAGTTCAGCACCCTTTCTTTCCCCATTTCCCCCTTGCTCACTGACACTCCTCTTCTCCATCAATCACACTAGCATCCTTATTCCTCTCTTTTTCCCTCCTTCCCACCACCTCATGAGTGGTATCCATCTTTCCCTCATTCCAGCTCTTCCAAGTTGCTTCTGGAATTCTGCATGGGGGACATTCCTGAATTCCAGAGCAGGCAGCAGGATTCCATAATCTGGAGCTGCAGCAACATTGTTGGGGACCAGAAATGGAGCCAGTAGCCATGTTGACCAAACACAAAAGTGCCAGCCAACTAACTGTCAGCAGTTGGCATGGAATTTTCTCTAGCTGCTACTTTTTTTTTTGTCTCCATGTAATCTTGGCTACTGTGGGTGTTTTTCTAAACTTTTGTTGCTTGTTTCTCTCATTCCACTCTCCCCTCGCCCTTACTGTGTTAAAATATGTAACTCATCCCACTATTTCTTTCACACTCAATGTCCTGGGACCTCCTTCACCCTCCTCTCATTTGTAAATTTTTAAAACTCTAGCTATGGTATCACCTACTTGCTATTCCCTGCAGCAGGGAGAGGCTGAGGTAGGTTTTCATTCCTAATTGGATAGCTATCTTGTAACTGCTGAGTCATTGTTTGCCACAGGTGTTACCTTGTCAAAGATGTGAAGGCCTACCCTAGAAAATATTCAATTTCTTCTCAAAATGAGCTGCCTGAGGTCATGCGGAGAATAGTTTTAATTTGGATGGGATCAGGGTAGAGCTTCCAAGCTGGTCGGGCAGTCCTTTGTCAGGATCAGCAAACTGGCGGGAAGATTGACCCCTATGTGTTATCTCCTGACTAACATGCTAAAATCGCTTCTTTTTGGATAGCAATGTGTGCAATGCAATTTTAGCCACATTGCAATATTGAAGAGCTGTTCACCGATGAGCAACTTTGAATTAGATTTTCCCATGTCCCTTCGTCATGGGAACTAGTCTATGACGTGGTTCTAGCTAGGAAACTCCGTTGTTCCTCCACACTCCTGTTAAACTCCGTGGAATTGTTCCATGTTAGTGCGCAGACTACTATGTCAAATTGAGTACTGCAAACCAATGTAAGAGCAAATTGATTAGGAAATTCTTGGGTTCTCAACTTCTCGTTAACCTGGGACAGCATGTTTCGAATAAGATTCAAATGAGAACTGTGTGTAATGAATTAGCATTAGAGAAATACAGCACAGAACGGGCCCTTCGGCCCACGATGTTGTGCCGAACTTTTATCCTAGGTTAATCATAGAATTTTGGACACTAAGGGCAATTTATCATGGCCAATCCACCCAACCTGCACATCTTTGGACTGTGGGAGGAAACCGGAGCACCCGGAGGAAACCCACGCACACACGGAGAGGATGTGCAGACTCCACACAGACAGTGACCGAAGTCGAAATCGAACTTGGGACCCTGGAGCTGTGAAGCAATTGTGCTATCCACAATGCTACCGTGCTGCCCATGACCATGAAGGCTCAGACCATCAAATGTCCTGGGCAACCATGGCCTGGTTGAAATTAAGTGATCACTTCCGTATTGCTGAAATTCTGGCTTCTCAGTTCCCTGTTGTAACTAATGGCTTGCCTCTCGCCAAATCAAACTTCACTGTAATTCCACAAAAGTCATCTCAATCAGCCTTGGTTCCATTGGTAACACTCTCGCCTGTGAGCCAGGCCATGAGTTTAGGTCCCACTCCAGAGCTTGAGCACAAAAAGCTAGGCCAGTGATGAGCTACCTCTGGGCTTCATGTGTGGACTGTTTCTTTTTCCTCCTCCTCCTCCTCCTCCTCCTCCTCCTCCTCCTTCCCCCCCCCCCCCTTTCATCTCAGTGGGCCGCAAGATTGCAATTGAGCAATGTTCCCTAATCATAGCCTCAGGTTAAATAAATTTAATACATGCCAACATATTAATAATGAGTTATATAAAATGTGAATCCTTTACCTATCACCAGAACTGTCATTAACTTCAAATGGTAAAATCAAGGTGGTTTACATTGTGGACACAGAGGGAGCACACAGCTCTCACAGTCAGTGTTGTGTGTAGTCAGCGAGCACCTTGTGTCACGTGACCTTGCTTTGCATGTGCATCACTTTTTAGTCATGCCAGTCAGGGGGATAAAAAACATGTGAATGAAACCAGTGGAATCCGGCAAATCTGAATGTGATCAGCGTTCAACAAAGTGCCTTCTGGGCTGCACCAGTACCATGTTGGGCCACATGGGGCCGTTGGGCCACCCGTTGCCCCACCACTGAATTAGGTTAACACTTTAGTGCAGTACTGAGGGAACACTGTCATTGTATTCAGTAAGGAACAAAATGTCCATGGGAGATATTTCTAAAGAGATGTTCAACAAAGGCCCTTCCCGGTTCTGGATATAAGATCCCGCAGCACAATTTGAGGAAGGGCAGGGGTGTTCTCCCTCTTGTTCCCTGGCCAGTATTTATCCCTCAATCTGCATGATGAATACAGATTGTCAGGTCATTGCTGATTTGGGTGTTAGCTGCGTGAAAATTGGCTTCCACATTTCCAACATTGCAACTGCATGGGCAGGATTCTCAGTTTGCGACCCACCGGCTGCGTTGCGCTCATCCTTGAGTGCAGTGCAGCTGGTGAATGCCGTGAGAGCCCTCTCGTAGGCTTCCTAGAAGTCTTCATGCCTCGTGGGATTCACCCAAGTCCCGTAAGTCATCGGAGTCAGAATCCCAGGGGGTGAGACTAAACATCTCACGCCAAAGCCGGTTTTCAACTGACTTACCCAGTGTCCACTGGCCTCTTTGATTCTCCAACCTTCCCAGCGAGGCCACAATTGGGCGCCATTCAGCACTGGTCACACAGACGTGGGGAGGGCTATTGGAAACCCCTGGGTGGTCAGGGTCTGTGCAGAATGGTTCCCTGGCACCCCTCCTGGAACGCGGGCACCTTGGCCATTTGGGGAAATTCTGATAGGTCGGACAGCCAGTCTGCAGCTTTAGGTGGTGCTGCTGACCACCAGCCGAGCAGGATTCTACGGCGGGCGATCAGGGAGGCAAAGGCAAGGGCGTCAGTCCTCCTCCCCATGAAGAGATCTGACTGGTCTGATACCCCAAAAACTGTCACTTTCGGGCAGTGCTCCACCTCATCCCCACTACCTTGGACATTGCCTCGAAGAAGGCTGTCCCGTACCTAGCAAATCTGGGCAAGACCAGAACATGTGGGCTCCTTGGCGCTGTTCACATCTATCCTCCACCTCCAGGAAGAACCTACTCATTCGGGTGCTCGTCAAGTGGGCTCTAATTACCACTTTTAGCTACATTCGGTTGAGCCTCGTGCATGTGGAGTAGAGGTAACCCTGTGCAATGCTTCGCTCCAGAATCGCCATCCTATTTCGAACCCCAAGTCTTCCTCCCATTTCTTCCTTCTCATGTTCAGTTTGGTATCGGTCCTCTCTAGCAGTCGTTCGTACATGTCACTAAAGTTCCCTCGACCTAGTAGCTCTTCCAATAGTGTCTGTCGTGGTGGTTGATGTGTTATCTGTGTTGGTCTAACATTGACTGCAACTGAATGCAGTAAAACGAGAAACAGACTTCCGACACAGGAGATGGTCCAACACTGTTTTATTGAACCTGTTGATTGCTAAACATAATCTGCTGTGGGTTGACACTCGATTAACCTAACTGATAACTCCAGCTAGCTTCACCAGACTAGCTCTCTATCACATGGTGATGATGTTCATTGGCTTATGCACTGCGACTATCTCCCTGGCTGTGCCCTGTGAGAGAGGGAGCGCCTTAATGCCCTGTGGGCTTTATAGTGGTAGTGTCCTGAATGGTGATTGGTTGTTCTGTGTCGTGTGTGTTCATTGGTTATCCTGTGTGTCAATCACTGCTTGTCTGCATCTCATGATATACATGAGTTGATATTATGACATTGGTCGCGGGTATGTCCTTGTCTCTTTCTGGAGGAAGTTTTTATGGTGCAGGTTGCCTTTATCTAGTTGGAATTCTGCGTCAGTGTTGCACATTACTTTGTTAGCTGTAAAGCATTTTGAGGTGCTCTGAAACCATGAAAAAATGCTAAATAAATGCAAGTTTTTATTTTTTCTTGAGTATGGATTTTTTGGCCGTAAAAATAAAATATTAAAATTTTTATGTTTCCCATTTGTGTCAAGTTGGAAGACTGTGCACTACAGCTAGCTCCAAATGGGAATTATCTGGATCTGGAATTGTCACTGGATGAACAGAGGGATGACCTTGAAGGATTCTATGAAGAAGTTGGGTAAGGAAACAACTTAAGTGTCATACATGAAAATAAATGACCAGATTAATAACGGGTGTCATTATCCATTTTTGAGACTTGAGTGCAGTGGCGGGTGGCTCCAGCACTCCCCTTTTCTGTTGGGATTCTGTGCCTGCTTCTGCACTTAAAGCTTCATTTATAATGCACAAGCGAATTCCCTTCGAAAATCCTGGCAGCTGATTCGTCCATCTGCCATCCACTGACTGATTCAAAGGTCCTGGCATCATATTGGTCCAGCACACTGGTATCACTCTCTCCAGCCCACCTGTCTTCATCACACCATGCATGATATCAAAAATCCGGAGGAAAAAAGCTAGGAGCTTCAAGAAGACAGCTTTTCCTCTAATCAACCACTTTCCCCCAGGCCCATCACCTGCGAGGCACCCATGACTCACCTGGACCTGTATCCACTGCCACTGGAGTCTTTGTGCATCCCTTTCTGGCAACGGTGTGATATTCCTTTGACCCCCTTGTCCGTGAGCGTTCAGTGCAGCCTTGTTGGCAACCAGCTTCCCTCCACTCAGTCTTTCCTCTACCTTTCAATGCTCATCATCCTTTCCCTGTTACCCACCATTGTGAGCCATCGACTTCGCCAAAGCCCTCCTTGCACAGCTTTCCTTCTTCCACATTGCCCCACTTGTCTTTGTTAGACAATGCCCCCCCGCCAGCCTCCCCTCCATTTGAACTTTAGATCTTTGTCATGGTGACTGAATGAATCCCGCAACACAGTGTTGTCCTGAAGCCCCTTTGCTCCCAACCTAAGGGCCTGTACTGGTCCTTTTCAGTGACACAAAAGGGTCCATGACTAACAGCTCGGCATGGAGTTGTAGTGCAGGATCTGGTCTTCTCTGACAGAGTGGTGTACAGCGCATCAGAAGCAGTGTGGCACTATGGCAGAAAGGCTTTGTTGAAACGAGGACCACCTTGCGCACCCCACTCATTAGAAATTGGGGTTTAAACCCACTTAATTTCCCACTGGTGTGGTGCAAGTTTGGAAGGCCTGTCAGGATTCTGGTGGCCTGCTGTTTTGTGGAGCATTCATGAGATGCAAATTCATGCCACCAGCTAGCGGGAAGACCACCATTGGGAGAATTGCAACATGATTTTACACAGGTGGGTTTCTGACTCTTCTGTATCCGCCAGATTCTCTGCTCTCCTCTCGCCCGCCTCCCCAGCCACTGGTAAGATGCGAGAATTGTGCCCAGTGTCCAATTCGCTCATGACCGTTCGGCAGCTCTTGTTAATATCTGTTAAGAATCCCATTTCACACTGGTGGCAATTGAGAGTCAGCTCAATGTTGTTTATGAGGAATTCCCTTGTAATGACTGACTATTTCCTGGCATAATACTGCACTAATAACAGGCTTACCTCATTGAACACTCGGCACACTGAAGTCTTGCAATAAGATGGAGAAGTTCTCACTTGTGACTGCAATAAATAAATTGTTTAAAAGAAAGAAATAATAACCGCAGTACTTTACAGATGGCATGGACTTGATGGACCAAATTATGACCACCTGTGCCAATATGACTCAGAGCGCAGCCATTTTTCTTTTTTTTTTACAGGGTTAAAGCTGCTTTCTTGCAGTATATATGTAATCGAATCTGAAGTCTGTATAATTGTTTGATTTACACACTTGTAAATAGCTAAGTTTCTTCACACCCCACCAATGGAAATACCTTGGGGTGCCTGTAATTAATTTGTTTGAATTATGGAGTTGAAACTGGACAATAGAAAGCCATGGAAGCTGGCAGTGATTCATGTTATTTATTAGCTGTTGAGATGAGGGCAATGTTAGCAAGGAGGCACATTCTGCACAACCTTGTGTGTGCCTTCTCCTTGAACCGCTGCAGTCCTTGTACTAACGATGCGTCCAAAATGATATTTGTTGGCAAATACCAGGAATATGGGAAGATTGTAACATAAATGGGAATGTCCTTGGACTAGTAACTTGAAGCCAGGCTTATGCTCTGGGGACAGGGGTTCAAATTTCTGGTGGAATTTAAATTCAATTAATAAGAGAAATCTGGAATTGAAAGCTAGTGTCTGCAATGTTGACCAAGAAACTCGCATTAATTGTAATAGAAAGCCACCTGGTTCACTCACGATGGAAATCTGCCATCCTTATCTGGCTTGACCTATATGTGACTCCAAACCCACAGCAATATGGTTGGCTCTTGACTGGCCCCAGAAATGGTCCAGCACGCCACTCAGTTAAAGGGCTATTAGGGATGATCAAAAAATGCTGACACTGCCAGAAATGCGCACACCCCATGAAAGAATAAATTATATTGGACCTAGCAACAAAAAGGGGATAGTGAGACAACTTCAGTGATAAATTCCACTGCCAATAAAATATTTAATAAACTGAAGCTAATCAGGCTGCTGTTCAATCAGAATTGCTGACATGAACAAAAGTGCAAGCAAAATATGAAGGTTTGGTAGGCTACCAAACTGAGCTCAAGCAGGCACCCTCTCTGCATTGGTCTCTGGTTTCTGCTTTTCATTCAAATGGAATTGTATTTTTAAATTGCGTTGAGTTATAATATTTTGCAGTTGCTGCAGTAACAAAATATTCCAACATATGGGAATGGCTTGAATGTGGCTTTTCTTGAGCAGTCCACTGATGAACTTTAAATGTTGGAACAATATCAAATCTACTTGCTGGATGGAAGGGTAATAGTGATGTAAGCAAGTCCTTGTTACAACCTAATGATTAGAAGGCTTAGAAGTGTCCCCTTTCAAATGAGTTAATGTTACAACCAACCTGTTGTGTGCAAATCAGTCTACGTGTAGCTTTTCACTCAAATTTCATCTATTTCTGGTAACCAGGATTAATTTTTACAGTGTTTATTTTTTAACTTTGCATTTTCAATTCCCTCTCTCCTCCAACATAAGATTTGGTTGGATTAAGCTTATGGTTACTTTATTTTTTACCTTCCCTGATTTCCGTTCCACAGCCTCTTTACAGCATGAACCTGCCCTGGCTAAGAGAGGAATCCAGAGATTCATCAGTCTCACTTGTAGCCAGCTGTGGGAGGTTATGGCAAAATGCCTTCAAGAGATTAACCTTTTGATTTTCTTTCAGTTTTCCTCACCCTTGTCCCCTTTCCGATGCAGTTCCCTCAGCTTCCCAAGAGCATTAACACATGGCGACACATTTGGGATCTGGAAATGACCATGTGGTTGGAAACATGTTTGTTAATCTGTGAAGTCGCACCCTGAAGATCTGAAACACAGTATTGCTAAGCACCCATTAATATGTCACAATTTCATTATATCTACTTTTAGGGCAAGGGAATTGTCGGCCCTTAAACCTGCTCCGACGTAACCATTTTCATTTGCCACAACACACTCCCAACTACAACGACCTCATCCTCTGATGTGCAATAAGTAAAGATAATAGCATGTTGTGCTGTGGTGAATCACTTGCCCTTCCCATTATAAAGCTTAAGGCTTGTTAGCTGCAGGAAACAGTGGGGTATCTGTACAAGCTCTGCATGACTACTGTTTCTATCGATACAAGGTTAGGAATGCAAAGTGAAAATCCCTGTCCTGCATTTTAAATAGCTGAGTTTAGTGTGCCTTGTGCAGTGATTTCTATTTAGACATGGTTTAAGTTGAGTAATTGCAACAATAAAACATCTGAATCCTACCTTGTAAAGAACATTGATTGTCAGGTTACGTTTCTCAGTAACTTTGGTAAACTGCGACACTGAAAGGAACTCTGACTAGGACTTCATTGTGTTGAAAAATGTCCTTCAAAAGGCAATGATTTTTAAAAAAATATCTGGAATGATGGCTATAAGTGCCAAAGACTATGTAACTAATTTAAAAGTAATGAAACTGGCCACTTTATACATTAGCGGTGGGCACGTTAGGACTGCTTCCAGCCACGTATTGAATCCAAGACCACAACTGAGCCAGATAAAGAGACATTAGGGCTGGTTGTATTTAAATGGTGGTTGCTAAATTGCATAAGATGTCTATTTATTTAAACCTGATGCAGTTCTGCACATCAGCATTTATTTTCAGCTTTAGTTGTTTCTGTCTTTCTTCCTTCATTTCTCCCCACCCCCAAATTTAACATGAATGACACTGTTTGTTCTTCTGTCTGTATAATAGTAAAAGAGGATGCAGACTGGTGGAATGTGCAAAATAATTCATTCCATCGCTCGGTGTCCTCAGTTTGTTTTCCCACCCATTTTCCTCCCTTCTCTTCTCATATGAAGAGTGGATTAGGAACTCCCATTGAAGCCAATGGAAAGGAAATTTAAGCACTCTGCAGTCAAGCGGCAAGTTGAAAATGTAGCCGACTGACTCAGCAACAACTTGTATTTACATAACACCTTTAACATAATAAAAGATCCCATGATGCTTCACATAGTTTTATAAAAACACAATTTGACACACAACCATATAAAGCGATATTGGGAAGATGACTGAAAGCTTGGTTGAAGGTTAGTGAGACAGAGAGGTGTAGGGAGGAAATTCCAGAGCTGAGGGCCTAGGCAGCTGATGGCACGAACACCAGTGGTGCAGCAATTTTAAAAAAGGGATGCCGAGGAGGCTAGAATTGGAGGAACGCAAGTATCTTGAATGGTTGTGAGACTGCAGATTACAGATAAGGAGGGATTTAAAAACAATGATGAGAGTTTTAAAATCAAGGCACTGCTTAAGCAGCAGCATTTAAAATAAATAAATAAATAAATATTAGCGTCACAAGTAGGCTTACATTAACACTGCAGTGAAGTTACTGTGAACAAGATAATGGGTGAAGGGGACCTGGCACATGTTTAGACACGGGCAGCAGTGTTTCGGTTGATCTCAAGTTTACAGAAGGTAGATTGTTGGAAACCAGCCAGGAGTGTGTTGGAATAGTCAAATCTAGAGGTGAAAAAGGCATGGAAGAGGGTTTCAACAACAACATGAGTTGGAACTTTGGGTGGGGTGGTGGATTCGGGCCGTTGAACTATATTTCAGAATTGGAAATAGGTGATATTAGTGACAGTGCTGACAATAGTTAACTGCTCTTTTTGGGTTAAGTATGACACCAAGATCGTGGACAGACAGATTCAGCTTCAGACAGAAGAGTAAAGGAGTGAGCAGCCAGGGAGAGGGGTTTACGACAGGGACCAAAGACATTGGCTTCAGTTTTCCCGATATTTAATAGGATGAAATCCAGTGCTGAATGTCATACATTGGTGGAATTTTCTGTGCAACCTGCCATGCGTCTGCCTTGGCCGGTGGCGCGTTCTTCTGCTCCAGCCATTGTCAACTGGGTTTCCCGTTGAATAAAGCTCTTGCCATCAGGAAATCCACAATGGGGATGCAGTGTTGGCGGGACTGGAAGATCCTGCATGAACAGTCGTAAATTCCAGCCGCAGTTTGACAAATTTGAGAGAGTGTCAGGGTGGAGAGAAGTGATGGAGAAGTAGAGCTGAGTGGCATCAATGTACATGTGGAAACTCATGATGTACTTTCAGGTGATGTCACAAAGGAGGGAGCATGTTGATGAGAAATAGCAAAAGCCAAGTGTAGATCTTTTACAACAATAGAGCTAACAGTGCAGAAACAGGAAGAGAAGCCATTGCAAGTAATACTATGGCCACGATTAGTTAAGATGGAAACCAGGCGAGTACAATCTCACTCAGCTGGATGACAATGGAGAGGTGTTATCGGAGTGTGGAGTGTGTGATAATTGTATCAGAAGGCTGCAGACAGGTCAAGATGGATGAGGAGACAAAGTTTATATTTGTCACGTAGGATGCCAATTGTGACTTTGATAAAAACTGTTTTGTAGATTGATGGGGTGGAAATCTGATTGGAGGGATTGAAGCATCAGGTGAGCATGCATTTGGGAGGTGACAACACAGTCAAGGACTTTCAGTTAAAAGTGGAAAGGGAAATCGGAGATGAATTAACATTGCTGCTTGTTCCCAAGGAGATGCCTTGACATGTGCAACTTGAGCACAGTGGCTTTGTTTGGGATGTGGATGTTTGGAGGCGGTTTCGCAAAGGAAGGCATGAAATCCAGTCGCCATATCCATGAGGTTTTTCACTCCGGGTCAGATGGCAATGGGAACTGGCAACATTTAGAAGTTTTTCACCCTTCGCCCCAGCCTCGCTCCTACTTCTCTGTCAGAGATCAGCTCAAACTATGGAGGTGGAATCTGAGACCTGCTGATCCACAATGCTCAGGATGGCACCAGGTCCTGAATTTACCACCTGAGCTATGGTGGCGTAGTGAGAATTTGTGGGGAGTGGGCTTAACCGTAACTTTCAGTGCAGGAGTTGTATTTTCCTGTAGCGTTTCTGACTTTCAAAATGAAGATGTGACGTGTGCATCTTCATGAATTCCAAAGTCGCAGAACATCTGTCTTTGAACAGAATTGACTAGTTTTAAAAGTTGACAGTATTTTATCAAAAACGTTGCTGTGGAACCAGGCAGACCAGGTGCTTTGCTCAGTTTCACAGCTCTCCTGAAGGCGCTTCCAGCCTGCAAACAGCTCCCTCCATCCTCCCCCGACCTACTTGAAGGCCGCTACAGGTGAGGAAAAATGGCCCCAAATTATTTTCACTGATTGGTGGCAGCTCATCCTGATAACTTGTATGAGGCTCGAGGCCCAAATTTGGGCTGGTCTTCGGCCTCTCGTTTTGGGTGCAAGCTGTAACCATGGCACAGTGCCTCAACTAATTGCAATCCCTATGCCCATTGTAAAGGACAGTATTGAGAATCTGTTCATACAACTTGTGTATTTGCGAACAATTTAACTTTTTTGACAACTGCAATTTAATGGGATGAAATGAGGCAAGTTTGCATCATTTCCATATATTCCGTATTAATCAATGAAAGTAGAGATTTGATTTGGTGTTAGATGAAGTAAACACCTCGATCCCCTGTTAATTGTAATGACCAGGGGTATTCAAGTTCAATGTATTTTTGTGGACACCACCTGATTTTTCCACTAGCTTCAAATGGAAATTCAAATCTACCTTTCTAAGGGAAGGGAAGAAAATGGATGGGAAAACAAATTCAGGATATTGTATGATGGTATTCATGCTACTCAATTAATTATTTTGCACGATCCACCAGTCTGAATTCTCTTTCACAATTATAGAGATAGAAAAACAAATAGTGTCCTTGGTGCTTAATTTGCGGGTGGGGAAAACATGAAGGTAGAAGAACAGAAACAACTAAAGCTGAAAATAAATGCTGATGTGCAGAGGAGGTAGTGGCGCCGAAGAATTGCCATTGGACTAGTAAATCAGAGACCCAGAGTAATGCCATGGGGACACAGGTTCAAATCCCGCCATGGCAGATGGTGAAATTTGAATTCATTGAAACCATTGTTGTAAAAACCCATCTGGTTCACTTGGCCTACATGTGACTCCAGATCCACAGCAATGTGGTTGACTCTTAACTGTCCCTCAAGAACAGTTAGGGATGGACAATAAATGCTGGCCCAGCCAGCAACACCCCAAAAAAAACTGCATCAGGCTGAAATAAAACCACGTTTTATGCAACTTGGCCACCACCATTTAAATACTAGTCCTAAAATGTGTTACCTGACCCAGTGTGGTCAGTGATTCAATGTGGCTGGGAGTAGTCCTAACATGCCCACCATTTGTCAACATGTCTAAAGTAGTGCGACTGTGGGAGGAAACCAGAGCACCCGGAGGAAACCCACGGGGAGAACGTGCAGACTCCGCACAGACAGTGACCCAAGCCGGGAATCGAACCTGGAACCCTGGAGCTGTGGAGCAACTGTGCTAACGACTGTGCCACCTGATTTAGAAAGGAAGAACTGCTTTCTCCAGCTTTAATGATTTTATTCTCCATTAAAACCAGAAAAGGATGACGGTGAAAGGCTAAAGAGGTGGTAACCGGACAAGTGAATAGGTACAGCCATTACTAATAGCTGGTGTTGCCAAACTCAGTGCCTCATTTATTTAGTAGCCTCCTTGCCCTTTCACAGCCTCCTTGCCCTTGAGTTCAAGAATTGTTCATTTCTTCCAGACTATCTTTTGTGGTTTTCGTCCCCCCCGCCCCTCCACCCATTTGTTACAATTCCACCCCGTCTCTGCTCGCACCATTATCCCCTTTTTATTTGGTTGCTCCCGCTCTCCCACCCAATGTCAAACCCATCCTTTCTTTCGCCGACCCTGCTTCTTCGATGGTTCTGTTTGTTTTAAAAGCTGTTTGATCTCTGACTTCTCCCAGTTCTAGTATTGGAAACTGCCAGGAGAACTTCTGAATTGCTGCAATGTCATTCCTCGTGGGCCTGCTGGGGCTGCCTTATGTTATGTTACGCAGTATATGTAGCACACACACAGGCCACTTAACCCAGCAGCTCCATGTTAATGTTCTACTGTACACTGTGTCTTTATAGGCACCTGCCAAGCTTTTTGACAGCTCTTGTAGTATTTGTCTTCAAAACTGCAAATTGGAGCAAATATTTGTTAGAAACTGGGTATGGTACAGGAATAAAGCGTGCAGTCCAAGCCCGGTGACTCTCAATTTCCCTGGTATTGTGCCACATCTGTACATTCCAACTGATTGCTGGGGCATGAAACAAATTGAAATAGGCTGCACTGAGGAACCCTAGCAATGACATCAAAAGAGTTCTTCCAATTTGTAAAACTCATTGGCTGCCTACTTTTCGTCTCCAGCAAAATAATTGATCTGCTATGTACTATCAATATTTGAAATTATTCTATCGTTAGATAGTTGAACCATTGTTTGCTGACACACATAGAAAACAATTAGAGCATAACAGGAGGCCATTTGGCCCATTGTGACTGTGTCAGCTGCAAAAGAGCTATCCATAGAATTTACAGTGCAGAATCCAGCCTTATCCCACCTTCCAGCCCTTGGAGAGTTGCACTGTACAGTGTATCCAAATGTTTTTTATTTAAATGTGATGAGAGTTTCTGCTTCCACCACCCTTTCAGGCAGAGAGAACCAGACTCCCACCACCCTCTGGGTGAAAAATAATACTCTTCAACTTCCCTCAATGAGGGCAGCACGGTGGCCTAGTGGTTAGCACAACCGCCTCACGGCGCTGAGGTCCCAGGTTCGATCCCGGCTCTGGGTCACTGTTCGTGTGGAGTTTGCACGTTCTCCCCGTGTCTGCGTGGGTTTCGCCCCCACAACCCAAAAATGTGCAGAGTAGGTGGATTGGCCACGCTAAATTGCCCCTTAATTGGAAAAAAAAAAAAAATTGGCTAATCTAAATTTAAAAAAAAACTTCCCTCAATTCTTCACCCAATTACTTTAAAATCTATGTAAGAAGTCTTACAATACCAGGTTAAAGACCAACAGGTTTGTTTCAAATCACTAACTTTAAAATCTATGTCCCTGGTTATTGATCTCCTTCCTATCCATTTTAACGAGGCTGCACATAATTCCATGCACCGTCATTAAATCTCCCCCGGCTTCCCCTGTTCCAAAGAAAACAACCCCGGCCTATCCAAACTGTACTCATTCCTCAAATTCTTCACGCCTTGTGACATCCTTGTATATCTCCTCATACCTCTCTGTGTGATCACATCTTTCCTATAATAGAGTGAGCAGAATTCGATGCTGTGCTCTAGCTGCAAATTAACTTGTGTTTTTGCACAGTTCCAGCATACCCCCCCCCCCTCCTCCATCTCCCCCACAGGCAATATCCATCTCTACATTATTGGATTTGATATCATGCGAGAGCACCCTGAAGAGTTTGCTTTTTCATCGCTCTCGCTTCATACCACTTGAAGAAAAACCACAATTGCTGTGAAGTGAATTAGAAACAAAATGTTGGTCAAGGACCAACCTTCCCATTGCCTGTTCGTTAGTGCTAAACAGGTAACTTGCCATTTGTGGGTCAATGAGTTGAGATTTGCCTGACTAGAGAGCCATACCGAACGGGCAAACTAGCTCAGATCTGTTGGCTTTATTTGGCTGCAGATGAGGGATTACCCAAGCTCTTGCAGTAGCGAAACATTGTAATTTTCTAGATGTGCCAATTTTGCATTTGGCAACACGCAAAAAATGGTGCCAAGATTACACTAGTGTTGTTTATGTCTGTTTCCCTGTCTAATTAAAGTTAGATATTCAGTGAATCCCCAGTGCAGTCGCTAATTAGAATGAATGATTATGGAAACAACGAGCTAGATTCTGCATTTGGGAGACTGTGTTCCCACTAGAACTGAGTAGTGTGCGATTCACATTCCCATTGGGGGTGCTATTTGTTCCCCTATTCAGGACATACAAATGGGCCAGCACTCTGGCCACATGAATCTAGAACGAATCCCATTTCTGCTGGCATTTGATTTGCTGGTGCCGGAATTTGAGCCAAGGAGCCTGACTAGCTGGAGCTGCTTCTAAATGCTCCACTCGCCCACATTCTCATTCCAGCCAAGGAGACGGCCGAGAGACGACCAACACCACAATTCCGGCAATCTGCGATGGAAAGACTGCTGGATGCTATAGAGAAGAGCAGGGACACCCTCTTCCCCATGGTGGGTCACTAGACTCGAGCCCGCCAGTTAACAGCGCCTGGGAGGAGGTGGCAGAGGAGGTCAGTGCTGTCAGCCTCAAAAGAAGGACGAGAACGCAGTGCTGTTAAAAGATGAATGACCACCTCTATTCTCTTGGCATCACTCCTGTACCTCACTCCTCTCATAAACCCCCTAATCTCCTAGTGTCCAGGAGCCTTGCACACACAGCCCACCAGCTACAGAAACCCCCCCACCGCCGTAGAACTTTCCTACCAGTGTCTCACTAGGTCCTTTCTGTGCCCCCTAGTATAAGGCGACCCATAACCGGCGTGAGAGGCAGAAGACCAAAGGGGATATACCTGACATAGGGGTACACACCCCTGTGGAGGAGCGGGCAATGCAGCTAGCGGGTGAAGCCAAGGAAAGACAGTGGATGGCATGGAGGCCGACATGTGACAAATAAGTGAGAGTCCAATTCCAGACTGATGTCCCTATAGCAAGTGAGTCACCCCTTTTCAACAAACCACTCCTACCCAAGATCTCACCATGTCTTTTGTCTTGCAGGACCAACATCAGATGAGGCATGGCCGTCTGGGGTCGCCGCCCCCCCCCCCCCCCCCCCCCCCCCCCCCCCCCCCCATTCAGATGCCTAGCATGCCGGTCTGGGGAAGACACCTTTTCCTTATCACTGCTGTCACTTGCACCTTCCACCATTGCAGTGATTATCACTTTCCTGGGACACTTTAATGACGAGGCTCCTGGGTCACCTTCTGGTGCGCACCAGACACAATGCAGCACATCAGGTGGAGGCAGGGGTCCCCAGGGAGAAGGTGGCCGGAGGGCTGCGTGGTCCCAG
The DNA here is from genome assembly GCF_902713615.1 of Scyliorhinus canicula. Taxonomy (NCBI): domain Eukaryota; kingdom Metazoa; phylum Chordata; class Chondrichthyes; order Carcharhiniformes; family Scyliorhinidae; genus Scyliorhinus; species Scyliorhinus canicula. The sequence goes on along the minus strand of NC_052154.1, from coordinate 68,752,206 downwards.
GAAACAGCTGTCGTCCGGACAAGTGTCTCACTTCTGTAAAGTTTAAAAAATGTATGTTTTTATTGAACATTTTTTTTGAATATATAAACACAGAAATACAAAACCGATTAAACAATCCCTTGCTTCTGGAATATATGATCCCATCACGGGCAGAGTTGCAAACACGGAGTCAGGATTTACAGAAGAGTCAGTCAGCTTTCCAGCGCCTGCAGGTACAGCCGGAGGAGTCCAACCACCTTCAGGCGCAGGAGATGGTGCCGACAATGCATGGTAGCCAGGTCAACACTGAACGGTTAGTGTCTGCAATGGAAGGCCTGGGAGGAAAAAGTCAGAGCCATAGGTCAGCATGTCCAAGGCTTGGGGCACACTGTGCGGTGATGGCTGAGGTGTCGGACAGGGGAGCCCAGTCAAAGGCAGACATGTTCTGGACCACATGGACATTGCTGCAGCGCTCTATTTTAGAGCTTGGTTTATTCACAAGCGGTCATGTCTGAGGGCATCAAGATCATTGACCGGGTGCTGATTGACCTCAGCCAGTCACCGAGGGACAGGACAGAGGGAATGAGGAACATGACCGAGGCAGTGAGGGACATGTTTCACTCGCTGAGGAACACGGCCCAGTCTCAGCGCTCGATGATTGAAGGCATCGAAACCAGGGTTCAGACAAGGGCAGGCCTCCAGGACTGGCAGTGCCAGATGACGATGGCGCCTCCAGGGCTCACTCTGGCTTCACCTTCACCCCATGGAGTAGCCTAGGGGCCAATGAGCACCCTGAGGGATGAAGAACTGATGTGGCCTATGCTGGTCCCTCCCGCAGGGAAGGTGCAGGAACACCTCAGCCTTTCTGAGTGAAGGACTGGCAGAGAGAGATGTTGGAGTGAAGGACTGAGGGAGAGGGAAGGGGTGAGTGGTTTTGGGGAATGAGGTTTCAATTTGAAGTGCAGGGATGAGTGGAGTGGCTGGAGAGCTGCAGATGGCCAGGCCTCCTTGGTGGAAAATTGGGAGATGATGAGGTTGTCCCATGTACGGCAGTCCTGTAGCATACGTTGGGCGGCTGCCATACCAGCCTGGGCTCCATGCCCCGATCCTCCTGGACACCCTCCTCGTTAGAAGAGGCCTATCCTCCTGTATTCTTCCTTCTTCTCCTCCAGCATGCCGCCCCTCTGCGGCACGATGTGGTGAAGAATGCAGCAGGCCAGCACGATGTTAGAGACCCTCTTGGGGCTGTATTGGAACTCCACCAGAGTGGACCAGGCATTGGAAGCGCATCTTGAGGATGCCAATGCATCGCTCAGTGACGATTCTGGTTGCTGCATGGGCATCGTTATAATGGGTCTCCATGTCAGTCTGGGGCCTCCCCACACTTGTCATCAGCCATTACCTTAGCGAGTAACCCTTGTCGCTCAAGAGCCAACCCCTCACCCAAGAGAGCATCTCGAAGGCGCCGGGACCTCAGTGCAGCAGGATGTAAGCATTGTGCCTGCTGACTGGGTATTGGGTACAGAAGTGGATGATGAGCAGCTGGGAGTCGCACACCAGCTGCACATTCAGAGTGGAACCCTTCCTGTTGCTGGACCGGTGCTCGGAGGGGGACATGTGTGCCATCGAATCAGGCAACGTGTCTCAATGACTACCGTCCGGTGGCCCTGACTTCAGTCGTAATGAAGTGCTTCGAGAGGTTGATCATGAAGCGCATCACCTCCATACTCCCAGGACGCCTTGATCCACTGCAATTCGCATACCGTCGCAACCGGTCCACAGCAGACGCCATTTCCCTTGCCCTACACTCATCCCTAGAGCATCTCGACAAAAAGGACTCCTACATCAGACTCCTATTTATTGACTACAGCTCCGCCTTCAACACCATAATCCCAGCCAATCTCATATCAAAGCTCCAAAACCTAGAACTTGGCACCACACTCTGCAACTGGATCCTCTATTTTCTGACCAACAGACCACAATCAGTAAGAATGAACAACACCACCTCCTCCACAATATTCCTCAATACCGGGGCCCTGCAAGGCTGCGTACTTAGCCCCCTACTCTACCCCTGTGCACGCATGACTGCGTGGCAAAATTTAGTTCCAACCCCATCTACAAGTTTGCTAACGATACGACCATAGTGGGCCGGATCTCGAAGAACGACGAGTCAGAATACAGGAGGGAGATAGAGAACCTAGTGGAGTGGTGCAGCGACAACAATCTCTCCCTCAATGCCAACAAAACTAAAGAGCTGGTATTGACTTCAGGAAGCAAAGTACTGTACACACCCCTGTCAGCATCAACGGGGCCGAGGTGGAGATGGTTAGCAGTTTCAAATTCCTAGCGGTGCACATCTCCAAAAATCTGTCCTGGTCCATCCACGTCGACACTACCACCAAGAAAGCACAACAGCGCCTATACTTCCTCAGGAAACGAAGGAAATTTGGCATGTCCACATTAACCCTTACCAACTTTTACAAATGCACCATAGAAAGCATCCTATCTGGCTGCATCACAGCCTGGTATGGCAACTGCTCGGCCCAGGACCACAAGAAATATCGGAGAGTCGTGAATCCAGTCCATCACACAAATCTGCCTCCCATCCATTGACTCCATCTACACCTCCAGCTGCCTGGGGAAAGCGGGCAGCATAATCAAGGATCCCTCCCACCCGACTTACTCACTCTTCCAACTTCTTCCATTGGGCAGGAGATACAGACGTCTGAGAACACGCACGAACAGACTCAAAAACTGCTTCTTCCCCACTGTCACCAGACTCCTAAATGGCCCTCTTATAGACTGACCTCATTATCACTACACCTTGTATACTTCATCCGATGCCGGTGCTTATGTAGTTACATTGTATACCTTGTGTTGCCCTATTATGTATTTTCTTTTATTCCCTTTTCTTCCCATGAAGACACCAGGAGAGGATGTCCTCCACCAAACTCCTGCAGGGACAGGTGCGTCTCCGTCTGGCACAGGTGATGCATGGTTCCCCTGGTGAGCCAGAGTCAGCATCAGCACAGGATGTCCGGCGGCTCCTTGAAGGACAGGCACCTACAATATATACGTGTGCCCTGATGTGGTGCCTCCTCGCACCTCCTCCTCAGCTTGTTGAATGGATGGCACTTGAGCCTCACTGGCTGGCCCTTGCTCTTAGGGGACAGGCTCCTCTTGAGTAAGGCCCTCCCTGAGCTGGCCCTGCTCTTCCAGCCTCTGCATCTGCAACAGCAGCATGGGCCAGGTAGATAGCACAGCATAACCATGTAACCTGATGGGAATACCCATCTTCCTTACATTCTCTGCCTCTTTTCTCCCCCTGCAGAGAATGAATTTCGTGGCTATACTCCGAAATTCATTCTCTGCAGGGGGAGAAAAGAGGCAGAGAATGTAAGGAAGATGGGTATTCCCATCAGGTTACATGGTTACCCGGTGTTGTACTACTGCGCCACCTTCAACACGTGTGTCCCCCAACCCCACCTCTACCCCTCACCCAGCCCATTCGAAATGTTTTATTTTTATAAATTTAGAGTACCCAATTATTTTTTTTCCAATTAAGGGGCAATTTAGTGTGGCCAATCCACCTACCCTGCACATCTTTGGATTGTGGAGGGTGAGACCCACACAGGGAGAATGGGCAAACTCCACACGGACAGTGACCCAGGGCCGAGCTTTGAACCTGGGGTCCTCAGCGCCGTAGGCAGCAGTGTTAACCACTGTGCCACAAGTGCCGTCCCGCAAAATGTTGTCCTCCGCACAGCACTCCTGTACCCTTCAGTGAGTGGCTACCAGCTTGTGATGTGTGGAGCCTCTAACCTTGCCATCTGTCCCTTTCAACGGGGGTACTGTTGGCTGCCACTACCCATATCAGCAATAGGCTTTGTGGCACCTGTCCAGTTTCCCTCAATGGGGTCCACTTTGGGTCTTCGGACTGGGTTGGCTGTGTGTTATCCTGCCAGCAGGGTAGCAACTGGTTGTGCAGTGGAGAATGTCACCGTGTGCCACCAAACACCTCCATACTTAGAGGCTTGTGTGTGGCTAGGTCCAGATAGGGGTGAGCGAGGGAAGTGTGAGTCTGCTGGGAATTAAGCTGCAGTGTGATGTGGGGCCCTGGGTGTAACATGCAGTTTGTGACAGAGAGCTGGTTAGGTTTCCTGGCTGGGGGGCAGGATGGATGGGAATAGGGGCACGGTGCATAGGCACGGCTTGGAGACAGCTTGTGGTCCTGAGGGGTGGGCTAGCTAATAGTGTCACTGGAGAGGCTTCCACTGAGAGGGGTTGTGTGACAGGGACGGTGCCATAGGCCACAGTACATGTGTCCTTTGTTTGGGATGAGCTCTGCTAAATCCCTACAGTGGGGTTGTGCTTCTGATGAGTGCACTGAGGAGTGCCAGCGCCTGGTGGGCCAGTGATTGAACATGGCCACACCCATCCCAATGTTGGCATCTGAAGGTTTCCAGAGGGATGGCCTGGGTGGATTCCCAAATGATCAAAGGGTCTCTGATCATTTACAGGAAACAGGCAGCAGTGTGAACAGCCAGGAGCCTGTAGCAGCACCAAAGGGGTGTGTTTCAATCACATCCTTCAGCAATGCCAGTCTGAACCAGGCCACCCCGGTCTCGAGGGGGACAACCGGAGTCCACGGACGTGGCACCAAGTGGTTCCTGGTCCTTCTCCGGCCCTGGCAGCCACACCCAGCAGCCTGACATGTTTCGAGGATATTTAAGAGTTTTTGCACCTCCTTGCTCCCCCTGAACAGCCATGACACCCAGGCCCCGCTTGTCTTGCAGCAATTCGTATCTGTGTGACCTCGGTCTGAGAAAGTGGAGCATCGTCGAGCGATGGAGCATGCAGTGTCCAACTGGCTAATGAGATTTAAATCCATGCAAATGACGATTTTTCATAGGCCTGCCGGTGCTGGACGTGAACCTCACTACTGCCGCCAGCGGGGGCCCAGAGCAACGGAATCTTCACTGGGCACAAATTGTGCTTTTTGTATTGCACGATATTCTCCGCCCGATCGCAATTCTAGCTGAAAGCGACGGGAAGTGCAGAATTCAGCCCAACGTGTACTGAAAAGGACTCCCTATACAGGTATATGGGGTTCAAACGTGAAGTATGGTTGGCAATAACAGGTGGAAAATATTACTTTTATACTCTGATTTTCATTCGTGCTTCAAACCCATCAAATTGACTTTCTTTGAAACTCTGTCTCGAGCAAAATGAAACTCTGGACGCGATCCACATGTCGCATTGTGCCCGAAAAGCAGCGTGGCGCGGGCAGTAGATGCTGGGAGATCCCACTTCCAGGCTCTATCCGGCTTGTCACACCTCACACCGGGGATTCCCTGCGGGGTGGGGGGGTGATGAGGACCCCTGATAGGTGATTCGGGGCACACGTTCCCCACTGATGCCCACGATCTACACGAATGATGGTTTGATAATGTGGTGTTTCATGACGCTCTGAGCAACCTCCAGATAGTCGCGCTATAGGACTCTTCCCATTCTGATACAAGGCTGCCGTTTACCTTCAAGGCAGAGTGGAATATCAAATAAATGATTATCAAGTTGAATCTGCAATGATATTTATTAAGGTTTATGTACAAATTTGGAACAGGGCAGCAAAATATTTTTAAACTGGAATAGTTTGGTTATGTGTGTTGGTATAATTATAAAAAGGTTGATAATGACTGGGTTGGATAATGGTATGAAGTGCTACCACAAAGACGAGACTGGAGAGTAAAATACCATGGGTTACCAGAAGTGATGCTGCACAAGCACATTTTTCAAGGTTTGACAAGGAAGTCTGAAAGCTGTGGCTAGCTTAAAGTTACTTCAACCAAGTCATATGGGGATTATTCATTTCTGCATGTGATCTGTCACAGTATTACGATTTAAATCCAGTTTTGATCATAATTCTGAATTGTACAACAATACTCCAGAACCAGGCCCAGCACTTATCCTTAAGAGGTTGCTTGGGGTGTGTGCAATTCTACAAAGCAATTATTTTCACTTTTTTCCCCTGCTCTGGCACTGAGTCGTGTTGGGTTATGTTTCCTTGGGTTTTAGCAGCCTTTCCAGTACTCTGTCCAATTGGCCGCTCTTTACGTCTGCAGACCTTAGCTGGTGAATATCAGCTGTGATCCTGGGCGTTCGCCAAAACCTTTCCGAGTTCAACCTACTCCGGGTTTCAAAGTCCTGGGGTGATATTGTCTGGCAGGAGGTGTTGGTTGGTGATTGGGAACAAGGACCGTGGCCCCCTTCTGCACTTTAGGGATTCTGATTCTATGATTCTATGATAATGATTCTATGATTGGGCTGCTGAGGGAGGAGGAAACATTCAATGAAATTAAAACCTTACATATGATGTTGTGTAAGGGACATTTGTAAAACGGATCCTGAACCATGCAATCTGAATTGGGAGTGTGACCCCTACTTTAACGAATCTAGGAAAGCTTCAGTGGCCACTCAAAGTAGGACATACAGATTCTGAGTACCATTACAAGGGTGTCGAGAAAAGAAATTGGACTAATAGAATAGTTCCTTCAAAGAGTCCGCACTGGCCTGACAGGCTGAGTCACCTCGTTTTGTGCCACACATATTTATGATTATTAATGAGTATTGGATCTCTTGTCATTTCACATCCACATCCTACAAAACACCCTTGTATCAGAATCACCTGGTAAAGTGTTAAAGAAACATTGCACTTTTATTGTGGAATATCTTCACTGAGGGTGGTGATTCTGTGGGATTCTTTATCACAGAGGGCTGTAGTGGTTGGAGCATTAAGTATGTTCAATGGCTGAGATAGAGAGATTTTTAAATCAATAAGGGAATCAAGGGTTATGGGGTTAAGGCGGGAAAGTGGAGTTGAGGATTGTATCAGATCAGTTGTCATCTCATTGAATGGAACAGACTTGAATGACCTACTTCTGCTTTTGCATTTTATGGTTTGATGCAGAACATCTTGCAGGCAAGCAATAATTGGAGCTCATTCTGGGGTAGGTGGGACCTCTACAAACAGGATGGTCTTCACCTGAACCAGAGGGGTACCAATATCCTGGGGGGGAGATTTGCTAGTGCTCTTCGGGGGGGTTTAAACTAATTCAGCAGGGGGATGGGAACCTAAATTGTAGTCCCAGTGTACAGGATGTTGAGAGTAGTGAGGTCAGGGATAGGGTTAAAAGTTCGAAAGAGGGCACCGGCTAGCAAGATGCTGGTTTGAAGTGTGTCTACTTCAACGCCAGGAGCTTCCGGAATAAGGTGGTTGAGCTTGCAGCATGGGTTGGTACCTGGGATCTCGATGTTGTGGCGATTTCAGAGACATGGGTAGAGCAGGGACAGGAATGGTTGTTGCAGGTTCCAGGATTTAGATGTTTCTGTAAGAACAGAGAAGATGGTAAAAGAGGGGGGGGTGTGGCATTGTTAATCAAGGAAAATATTACGGCGGCAGAAAGGACGTTTGAGGACTCATCTGCTGAGGTAGTATGGGCCGAGGTTAGGAACAGGAGAGGAGAGGTCACCCTGTTAGGAGTTGTCTATAGACCTCCGGATAGTTCCAGAGATGTAGAGGAAAGGATAGCAAAGATGATTCTCGACAGGAGCGAGGTAACAGGGTAGTTGTTATGGGGGACTTTAACTTTCCAAATATTGACTGGAAATACTATAGTTCGAGTACTATAGATGGGTCAGTTTTTGTGCAGTGTGTGCAGGAGGGTTTTCTGACACAGTATGTAGACAGGCCAACAAGGGGCGATGCCACATTGGATTTGGTACTGGGTAATGAACCCGGCCATGTGTTAGATTTAGATGTAGATGAGCACTTTGGTGATAGTGATCACAATTCGGTTATGTTTACTTTAGCGATGGGCAGGGATAGGTATATACCGCAAGGCAAGAATTATAGCTGGGGGAAAGGCAATTATGATGCTATTCGGCAAGATTTAGGATGTATAGGATGGGGAAGGAAACTGCAGGGGATGGGTACAATCGAAATGTGGAGCTTTTTCAAGGAACAGCTACTGCATGTCCTTGATAAGTATGTACCTGTCAGGCAGGAAGGAAGTTGTCGAGCAAGGGAACCGTGGTTTACTAAGGAAGTTGAAGCACTTGTCAAGAGGAAGAAGAAGGCTTATGTTAGGATGAGACATGAAGGCTCAGTTAGGGCACTTGAGAGTTACAAGTTAGCCAGGAAGGACCTAAAGGGAGAGTTAAGAAGAGCGAGGAGAGGACACGAAAAGTCGTTGGCGGATAGGATCAAGGAAAACCCTAAGGCTTTCTATAGGTATATCAGGAACAAAAGAATGACTAGAGTAAGATTAGGGCCAATCAAGGATAGTAGTGGAAAGTTGTGTGTGGAATCAGAGGAGATAGGGGAAGCGTTAAATGGGTATTTTTCGTCAGTGTTTACACCGGAGAAAGAATGTTGTCGAGGAGAATACTCAGGTACAGTCGACCAGGCTAGATGTGATTGAGGTTCACAAGGAGGAGGTGTTAGCAATTTTGGAAAGTGTAAAAATAGATAAGTCCCCTGGGCTAGATGGGATTTATCCTAGGATTCTTTGGGAAGCCAGGGAGGAGATTGCAGAGCCTTTGTCCTTGATCTTTATGTCGTCTTTGTTGACAGGAATAGTGCCGGAAGACTGGAGGATAGCAAATGTTGTCCCCTTGTTCAAGAAGGGGAGTAGAGACAACCCTGGTAATTATAGACCTGGGAGCCTTACTTCGGTTGTGGGTAAAATGTTGGAAAAGGTTATAAGAGATAGGGTTTATAATCATCTTAAAAAGAACAAGTTGATTAGCGATACTCAACACGGTTTTGTGAAGGGTAGGTCATGCCTCACAAACCTTATTGAGTTTTTTGAGAAGGTGACCAAACAGGTGGATGAGGGTAAAGCGGTTGATGTGGTGTATATGGTTTTCAGTAAGGCTTTTGATAAGGTTCCCCACGGTAGGCTATTGCAGAAAATACGGAAGTATGGAATTGAAGGTGATTTAGCGGTTTGGATCAGTAATTGGCTAGCTGAAAGAAGTGGTGGTTGATGGCAAATGTTCATCCTGGAGTTCAGTTACTAGTGGTGTACCGCAAGGATCTGTTTTGGGGCCACTGCTGTTTGTCATTTTTATAAATGACCTGGAAGAGGGTGTAGAAGGATGGGTTAGTAAATTTGCAGATGACACGAAGGTCGGTGGAGTTGTGGATAGTGCTGAAGGATGTTATAGGTTACAGAGGGACATAGATAAGCTGCAGATCTGGGCTGAGAGGTGGCAGATGGAGTTTAATACGGAAAAGTGTGAGGTGGTTCACTTTGGAAGGAGTAACAGGAATGCAGAGTACTGGGCTAATGGCAAGATTCTTGGTAGTGTAGATGAACAGAGAGATCTCGGCATCCAGGTACATAAATCCCTGAAAGTTGCCACCCAGGTTAATAGGGCTGTTAAGAAGGCATATGGTGTGCTAGCCTTTATCAGTAGGGGGATTGAGTTTCGGAGCCACAAGGTCATGCTGCAGCTGTACAAAACTCTGGTGCGGCCGCACCTGGAGTACTGCGTGCAGTTCTGGTCACCACATTATAGGAAGGATGTGGAAGCTTTGGAAAGGGTTCAGAGGAGATTTACTAGGATGTTGCCTGGTATGGAGGGAAGGTCTTGCGAGGAAAGGCTCAGGGACTTGAGGTTGTTTTCGTTAGAGAGGAGAAGGCTGAGAGGTGACTTAATAGAGACATATAAGATAGTCAGAGGGTTAGATAGGGTGGACAGTGAGAGTCTTTTTCCTCGGATGGTGATGACCAACACGAGGGGGCATAGCTTTAAATTGAAGGGTGGTAAATATAGGACAGATGTCAGAGGCAGTTTCTTTACTCAGAGAGTAGTAGGGGTGTGGAACGCCCTGCCTGCAACAGTAGTAGACTCGCCAAATTTAAGGGCATTTAAGTGGTCACTGGATAGACATATGGATGAAAATGGAATAGTGTAGGTCAGATAGGTTTCAGATGGTTTCACAGGTCGGCGCAACATCGAGGGCCGAAGGGCCCGTACTGCGCTGTAATGTTCTATGTTCTATAATACCGAGTATGCTGTGTCCTTTACAACAATATTGACGGCTGCATGATTGGTGAAGCTGACCTGTCTTTTTCCAGTCAGTCTCCATCTGTACTTTCATATGTTGGTTTCGGAACGAAGTCCCAGACAGGTTTTGTAGAAGCCATTAATTTGGGAGAAATTTTACATCAGTTTTCTATTTTAAAAACAAAACTGTGCTGCAGTACAAAGTTCAGTGAGAAACTTATCATTAAATATTAAACATATCATTGAATATCAACACCAATCACTTTGAGTAGAAACATCTGGCTATTCCAATAGCACATTTTCCACCCTGGCTGTTGTCAGGCGAAATGGAGCCCAATGAGAAGAGTGTTTGGGATTGAATTTGGGTCCTCAGGACATCATGAACTGGGATTGCATTGTCGGGAAATTGAGTGCAGTCATCTATGACTTTCCTGGTTGTTTGCACATCAAGAACACCTGAAGTTTCCCCTTTTGTGTGCCTGTTTTTTTCAGTGCAACCAGCAAAGGATCAGGGATTTTAAAAACAATTCCAATTAAAGGACAATGTAACATGGCCAATCCACCTACCCTGCACATCTTTGGGTTGTTGGCATGACCCACGCAGACACGGAGAATGTAGAAACCCCACATGGACAGTGACCTGAGGCCGGGATTGAACCGGGTCCTCAGCGTCGTGAGGCAAAAGTGCTAACGAATGCGCCACTGCGCCGCCCTGGATTAGGAAATTTTAAGCACAGATTGCATTCAGTGCAACCTCTGTGATCTTTTGTGCTGGTTTAAAACACAATGTGCTAGAAGCACTCTCCCAAACACACAACTGACCACATCCCAGATTAAATTAATCACCAGGCTGAATCTTCAATAATTGTACCCATTTACAGGCCTTCAAGGGAAGGTCCACAAATTAATTTGTTCTTTTTGGAGCAAGCGCTAATAGGCACGTTTTAAAAAGATTTTAAGTATAACCTCTAATTTACTAAAATACTGATTACTATACAGAGGGGCTCACTGGGCTAAATCGCTGGCTTTGAAAGCAGACCAAGCAGGCCAGCAGCATGGTTCGATTCCCGTACCAGCCCCCCCCCCCCCCCCCACGGACAGGCGCCGGAATGTGGCGACTAGGGGGGCTTTTCACAGTAACTTCATTGAAGCCTACACGTGACAATAAGCGATTTTCATTTCAATGTGGCGACATGAGATTTTTGTGTCCACAACCAATTTCTGATGGACAGTTTGAATTGAATTGTATGAGCATATGTTACTGTATATTTAAAAACAAAGTAAATCCCAATTATTTAATATCAGATTGCTCAATGGTGGTGGATTGAGAATGATAATACTTTTTGTGATAACCCCATTCCAACTGTGATAATCAGACTATATCAAGCACCACTGTAAAAATATCAAGGATAAAAACATGTATTTAAAAGAAGAAATATATTCTAAAATGTTCAATCATGGCAGATTTTGCATTCAGCTGCATGCAACCTGAGTGAAAATCTCACTTCTAAAGACTACTACAGTTCCGGATGCATTATGCACATTGTGCCAAAACCAGAAAGTTGACTCTGTTATCTGCAGGCTGGATCTCCTGTGGGTTCAGATTTCCTTCTCACGCAATTAGAAGGAACTTATCTATATTGGGGTGGGGTCTGAGGAGACATGAGAAATAAAATTAAGTTAATTCTTTATTTTCCTTCTCCATCTATATTTAATCAAGATCTTCTGCCACTGATTCCTAAAGACAAGGCAGAGGTAGATAGATTCTCATTGGCCAGGGAATCAAAGATTATCTGGGGGTAGATGGGAATGTAGAACTTGAAACACAAACACATCAGCCATGACCTTATTGAATGGTGGACCAGGCTCGATGGGCCAAATGGCCTACTTCTGCTCCTACTTTGTATGTTTGTATATAACACAAGTGTTCAGATCCAAGAGGATGATATTGCATTTGAGAAGCAGCCTGCTGATTTATAGGTCACTGCAACTGACTATTCTAAGCACAATCTTTAAGGGTTCTGGGACAAGTTTAGACAAGTTAAGTCTGTTTCTTATATCCTCCCTTGGTACCAGTGAGTCCTCGAATACATTGGAGCAACTTGAATTTAGAGGGTAGCTGTTCTGTCCAATATCCAATGATGTGATCATGAGTGGTAGATATTATGATAATATCCCCCTTCCACCCCCCACTTGTGATCTGAACCAGATAGTCATATCTTGCATGTGGCTCCATATGCACCCCCAAATACTTTAAAGTGGACTAAGAAAACAGCTGGTAAGACGAGGTCAGGTAAAAATTAAGCTATTTACCAGTATAGCGAAAACGTAATGAGCAACAGTTATAATCAGTCACCACTCCACTCCATCAGTATGATTTGTATTCCCATGTGTTATGGCACCCACGGTTACGGAGCGGTCAATTTCAGCCTGTCTTGACCCAGGGGTGCAACACCAATTAACCAATAATTCTTAGAAAAATACCCAAAGTCTTTGGCTCTTGGCTCCCCGTTAATTACAGTCACCACGTTTGCACATTTAAACACAATTATTTTTTGTGTATAACAAGAACTGTAATGAAGCAAATACAACTGGTTAATTATTAACTAATTCTTAATCCTCCACTTTAACTTGCTCCCAACCCTCTAATGTATACACACACACAAGACAAACACACACATACAGGGGAAGAGAGGGGTGAAAATAATAAGTAAAAGGTAAGAGTCCTTTATTCAGATGGTTGTTTCTCACATTTTCTTTCAAACCAGGCTTTCAGCTGGAGATTTCTGCTTTCCAGTCTTAAAGATTTTCCCTGTAGATTCATTCAGGCCTTGATATTTCTGAAACTGTAACACCTTTTTTTGGCGAAAACATGAGAGAGAGAGAGCAGGTCCTTTCCCCTTTTTTTGTATAAATTTACTGTACCCCATTCTTTTTTCCCAATTAAGGAGCAATTTAGTGTGGCCAGTCCACCTACCTTGCACTGTTTTATGTTCTGGGAGTGAGACCCACGCAGACATGGGGCGAATGTGCAAACTCCACATGGACAGTGACCCAGGGCTGGGATCGAACCCGTGTGCTTGGCACCGTGAGGCAGCAGTGTTTGCCACTGTGTCACCATGCCGTCCCTGGGTCTTTCCCCTGAGTGTTCAGCGCCCCAAAGGTGATTTCCTTAGGGCTCTGCAAATCATCCCTCTCGGGCAAGATCTAATCACCACCTGTTACCGGGCAGAACACGGCTTTTTAGCAATTCACTGGCCGCCAGCCAACCAATCAAACTGAGTCCCACCCCATTTTTCCGGTTCCATAAAGCCGGAGTTCTGTTGCTCGAAAACTAGCATCATATGTTATGTTGCAACTTCTTGAATTCCTCATTTTCTCTGTTCCTTGACTTAAAGATACATGTCCATTAAGCATCCATGGATCAAAATGATAATGGCTAAAAATAAAGGTAAATAAGGAAATCATCATGAAGGACTCTTACACATGATAATCCAGAATAATTAATATATTTTGCTGCCGACATAAGTGGGTTTTCTTGCTTGATTTCCATAATAACTCCTAAACACTTACCTGCTTTATACTCCTGTGCCAGGCTGGAGCGTGCCTTTAAAACTCATTTATGATACCTGGCTAGTTTCCCAACTTTTTATGGTCTAGTTGTAAATCTTTGTGTCTTTTATGTCCTGTTCTACTTGTAGTCGTGGGTTTCTCAGAAGAGCTGCCAATCAAGATGGCTGCTGCACCCCCTCTCTTCTCTCTTCCCCCCCCCCCCCCCCCCCGGCCAAGCCACCCAATTAAAATTAAATGTAAAGTTCAATCGGAAGGGAAATTGCGAAGCCCTGAATTGAGTATGTTGAGCTGAGGCAGAACTTGCTTTCCTTCCTGATCTCCATCTCCAAACCCTGCAGCCCATGGTCATTTCAGGTTCCACTCTTTTAGAACGCAACATTTAAAACCGTTTAATTCTGAAATGTTTTGCTGCCATCGTTTTCACAGGAGTTGGAACTTGGGGGCCTTAATGACAAGAGGAACAGTTATTGTGGAATCCATTGGCAGAGCGGTGTACACTTAGTGACAACTCTCTGATGTTTTGGTTTGAAGGGCTGCACACACCAAAGTATCTGAGACAATTCCTTGTCTCTAAATAGTTTCCAGTCATATTAACATGAGTTTGTAGCTAAACTGGTGCATGTTTTCACTGCAGAGGAGTTTGTTACAGTATTATACCTCAAACAAGATGTGGCAGAAAGCATTGAAGTTCTAGTTGACTAATGAAACATTTCTTTCTCACTCAGCAAAGGGAGACGACCTACCTTACTCCTTCGGACCCAGCTGTCTGTACGAGTTCATGCCATTATAGGTGAGTGGAATATTCTAATTCTCCAGGTGTTGGAGCTTATAAAAGAATCATGATCCATCTGTGTCAAATCCTTTAGTGGTGTAGTTTTTTAATAATAAAATTAAAAGAAAAATCATAATATCCCGAATTAGGTTCCCATCCCTCCCATGAATGTTTGGAAACTGTTTGATAGTATGTAGCTGAAAGGGCATTTTTGATTGTAATCCTTGTATGAGTATAATGTACTCAATTGAGTAACCATTAAAATTAGTTATTTTGGTACCTATGACTTATTCAGCAGCTGGTTCTAATATGGCTATATTTTATAATGACTGGCATCAGTATGCTTCAGAGATTTTGTTGCAATACCAACGGCGGGGCAATGTTACTTTTGAGGGCTAAGTTTATGCATTACTGTATTATCTAGGCATGTAAGATATTGCTGTTTATAAAGAGTGGTTGAGTTTTTCCATTTGCACAATTTGACTTTTTGTCTTGGCTGCTTCTGCTGTCTGTATCCGGAAAACGCAGCCGGGGTCTTGCTCACTGGTCTCATTTATCGGTTTCCATGGATGAAACTCATTCCCCTGAATGTATGTCAACTTGGTATGCCAATAAGAGAATGTAGTTTAACTTGTGCGTGTCTCCAATTTTCTCCATTTCAATTCTCACGGCACTGACAGTTGTTGGGGCACAGTTGAACAGAAACTCTGTGACACTTTAAAAGAAAGATTTACAATTATGGGAGTGTCTTTCACAACTTCAGGACATCTCAAAGTACTTCATAGCTAATGAAGTCCTTTTGAGCTGCAGTCAGTGTTGTAAGGCTAGAAATGTGGCACCAAGATGCAGACAGCAAAGTCTCACAAACAGTAATGAGATAAAGAGCAGTTTATCTGTTTTAGCAATGTTGATTGAGGGATAAATATTTGCCCAGGCACTGGGAGAAATCCCTTACTCTTCTTTAAAATAGTGCCAGTGGATATTCCATGTCAACCTGAGTCAGGGCCTTGGCTTAGTGGCTCATCTGAAAGTTTGTACATCAACAGTGTCCCTTAGTACTGCAGTGGGATGCCAGCCTATATTTTGTGCTGAAAAGTCTTTGGAGGGTGACTTGAACCCACAGCCTTCTGACTTTGAGATGAGACTGTTACCCACTTCCATCAGTGGCAGCCTTCCGTTTCATGAAATGATACGTTTGCCCCGTTGTGTTGGTGAATTCTGTGGAGAGCATTGCCTGGTGTGGCTCAGGAGTCTCACTGCGGCATGGCAGTGTCTGCCACGTTTGCTGCAGAGGAAGGCAGTGGGCTGAGAAATTGCAAGATTCTCGGGCCTCAGTTGTCTCTGGGGCTTCTTCCTGGTCAGCTGAGCTCTCTGTTTCTCCAAGCCACTTCCAATGTCCTTCCAAACAGTCAGCTTCAGAGGTCACAGCTGTCTGTCCCCTGTTGTCAGTGTTCATATTTTGCTTGCAGGTATCCATGTAGTTCAGGTATGGGTGCACAGGAGGTCATCATCCAGTGACCGGTTCACCATACAGAAGGTCTAGGAGTGTATAACCGTGATCCATCCGATGAACATGGCCAAAGTAGGGCAGACCTCATTGGTTTAGCAATGAGTGTGTGCATCCAGGACCCCTGAGTTGGTGACAAGTGATGCCGAAGATTCGTCTGCGACAACAAAGGTGGAAACTGTTTGCTGTTATTCCACATTCTCATACTCACTTGAACGTAACAGCTGCAGCTTTTACAAGGTGAGCTATGATGGAACAACCCTGTTGTCATTTCTCATGCATGAGCTCAAGCTGTCAGTGTTACGACACGTTTTACTCATGGATGGTATTGGGGCAAAACCTGATCACACTGTCATCCAATAGCCACCCTTCGTGCGCTTTCCAGCAAGGTCACTCCATGGCAATTGGGGCTGGAAACCCCAGCTGGTTTTCTTTTTCCCATGTTCCCTAAACCAGGGATATCAAGCTTGAATATGGAACTTGAACTGTTGCCATGTCCACAATTATAATCATAGAATCCCTACAGCGCAGAAGGAGGCCATTCGGCCCATCGGGTCTACACCAGCCCTTGGAAAGAGCACCCTACTTAAGCCCACACCGCCACCCAATCCCCGTAACCCAGTAACCCCATCTAACCTTATTGACACCAAAGGGCAATTTTGCATAGCCAAACCACCTGACCCGCACATCTTTGGACTGTGGAGGAAACCGCAGCACCCGGAGGAAACCCATGCAGACACGGGACAAAGTGAAAACTCCACACACACAATCATCCGAGGCTGGAATCGAACCTCGGACACTGGAGCTGTGAGGCAGCAGTGCTAACCACTGTCCCACCGCGCTGCACCTTAGTTTAGTAAATTTCTAAATTGTTTTTCTTGCCCATTGGTTAGTATGAAATACCAAACAACCCATTTAAAAAAAAAATAGAAACAGTTCTGCATTGAAGCATGTATGACGATCTTTGACCCTGAAGCAGTACAGTAAGGAAAATTAGCAATTTCTTTGACTTTCTGTGGTATCTGTGATAGTTTTAAGAATGTTTGCAAAATAAATAAATTTTAAAATAAATTTAGAGTACCCAATTTGGGGGCAATTTAGCGTGGCCAATCCACCTACCCTGCATATATTTGGGTTGTGGAGTCGAAACCCACGCAAACACGCGGAGAATGCGTAAACCTCACATGGATAGTAACCCAGAGCCGAGATCAAACCGAGCGCCGCGGCGCTGCGAGGCAGCAGTGCTAACCACTGCGCCACCGTGCTGCCCACAAATGACTTAAAAGCTTGCATCAATTGTACCTCCCTTGGATAATAAATGCTGGTCCATGTGACCTGGTAACTCTTGACCTGGAAGCAGTACCATCAAGATGCAGACGCCATGTGGTCAGACAATTGGTAGACACAAAGGAGATTGACAAGTATGGGAGTTAAATTATCAAACAAAAGAGAAAGTGGCAAGGGACAGAAGAGGAATAAGCTGAATATTTATGAGCAGAAGAGGCAAATCAGTCTCAGGAAAAGAACAATTTTTATGTTTGGCAGAAAAGGAGACAGGAGCTCTCCAAGGCAACATGTGAGTTGGCTAAAAAAATCTAAACTATGAAAACCTGTGTGAATAGCTTGGAGATGCTAATGTGTTTTCTCAGAAGTGGCCAAACCATGAACAATGGTGGTTGGTCAGTTGAAAAGGAATTCTGTAAAGCTACAGATCATAGTGACCTGAGAGAGAGAGTTTGTAGAAGTGTCCCTTGCTGATGGTGGTACTCGTGCATCTCGAAGATGATAGCTGTTGCTGGACAGTGCACCTGACATGTCCTGCATGAATAAAGAACAGCACATTGTGGAACTGTGCAGCTACGTAGCACCACATTTATTTATTTATTTAAAAAAAAAATTTAGAGTACACAATTATATATATTTTTCCAAATAAGGGGCAATTTAGCGTGGCTAATCCACCTACTCTGCACATCTTTTGGTTGTGGGGGTGAAACTCATGTAAATACGGGGAGAATGTGCAAACTCCACACAGACATTGACCCAGGGCCGGGCTTTGAACCCGGGTCCGCAGTGCCATAGGCAGCAGTGCTAACCACTGTGCCACCGTGCTGCCCCAGTGCCACATTTATACAAGGTATGTTGGAGGTGCTTGTGCAAGGTGCTTAAGGTGCAAGTTTGTGGTATCAGTTATTTTTAAGTGAAATTTACCTTTTTTATTTCAAGAATAATTTGCCTGTCGACTCGTGTTTAATTTGCCTTGTTTGGATTTATGTTAAAAGTAAAATATATCGAGGGGTGGCACGGTGGAGCAATGGTTAGTACTGCTGCCTCAAGGCAGTTAACATTAATTAAATCCAAGAGATAGTTTAGAGGAAGACTAATGTAGAATCCATAGAATCAATCCAAAGAATCTCTACAGTGTGGAAGGAAGCCGTTTGCCCATCGAGTCTGCACCAACCCTCCAAAAGCGCACTCTAGCAAGGCCCACTTCCCCATGCACCTTTCCCTATCTCCACAACCCAACCTGCACATTCCTGGACACCAAGGCAATTTAGCATGGCAAATCCACCTAGTTTGCACATCTTTGGACCGTGGGAGGAAACTGGAGCACACGGAGGAAATTCACACACACACACACACACACACACGCACGCACTGAGTATGTGCAAACTTCACACAGCTGGAATTGAACCTGGGTCCGTGGCACTGTGAGGCAGCAGTGCTAACCACCGTGCCACCGTAGGCAAGGAAAAAAGTAGGTTTCTGCAGTGTGCTTTCTGGGTCAGTGTATTAATAGTGCAAGAAAGAAGGGTTCAGTATTGGACATCTGGTGAGCAGTTGGAATGGTGGCAACGGAAGAATTTGGAACGAGTTCAATTGGTTGACCTCCAACCTGGGAGAGAAGGGAAAGTAGAAGATTGCTGGTGAGGGTTGTCATTATCCCACATGGGGCTTACGGGGTGGGAAGGATGACCTTCCTCGTGGTTCTCGCAGAGTACGAGCTCCACCGCTGAGGGGTGAGGGAACTCCATTCAGCTATGTAAAAATGGTCGGCCAGTAAGGCACCGACCATGGAGCGACCCAGAAGGATATAACTGGATTTATATATAACGTGACTGTAAATAGACCCAAGTTCTTTATTCTACTTGGAGTAGACTTCCCATGTCCTTAGTAAAAGGATGATATATACTGACAAATTGTTATGTTGTTTTGACTTTGTGAGGTTGGGGGATGGAGGAGGGGGGGGGGGGGGGGGCGGGGGTTGATGCTGTTATTGGGTTGCACATGAGTATATCTCATAAGAAGCATTAAATAATTTGTGATGGAATTCATCTTGAGGTTCCTTTCCACAAATCATTTGAGTCTAATATTGCTCTTCAAATAGCAGTCAACTCTTCATGCTCATAATAATAATCTTTATTAATGTCAGAAGTAGGTTTACATTAACACTGCAATGAAGCTGCCGTGAAAAGCCCCTAGTCGCCACATATCGGCAACTATTCGGGGACACAGAGGGAGAATGTCCAATTCACCTAACAGCACGTCTTTAGGGACTTGTGGGAGGAAACTGGAGCATCCAGAGGAAACCCACGCAGACATGGGGAGAACGTGCAGACTCCGCACAGACAGTGATCCAGGCCAGAATCAAACCTGGGACCCTGGCGCTGTGAAGCAACTGTGCTACTGTGCTGCCCATTGCCAGAGTGAAAATACTTTACAGTGCAAAATTAAATAGCATGGCTCGGTTTCCTTTCCTGGGGTGGGGGTAATTTATCCAAAGGTGTTGGGTTTCTTGACTGTTTATGAAATTGACATGTGCTCTGGACATTTATCATATGAAACCTACCTCTCGAGTATTCCGTGCCTGATTTTGTCATATTGATACTACCAGTTTGCTCGAGTCAAACCCGCACTAGGTTATGGAGTGGGATTGGCAACATGATCAGAATAGCTGACATGCTATCAGGCCTGATTTAATGAGCATTGTTGATCAATCGATTGTTGATTGAGTTTATTTTGTTTATTTTCTCAATTTCCATTGTTTGTCTGTTACTTTACCTGTTTTTTTTGTGTAGTTCACCTAAGCTTACATTACAGAGCGGGGCTGCTAGCTTGGCATTATTTATGATGGGCAACTTGACTATTCTTAGTTGACAGTGTCTTCAAACTGTGAGGAAATCACTTACCTGATTCCAGAGCAGAGGCTGGGAGCTACAAGTACTACGGTGCCCAGAGAGTTTCTGCAAATGCATGGCTCGGGACCAGGCAGTGTGTGCACAGCCCTGAAAGTGAAAATCCCTCAAGCTGCCTTCAGGGGGGGAAAACAGCTGGAAAACCCACTCATGGGACCCAAAGGTGGGTTGATGCAAGAGAAGAGACCAAAGAGAAGCCCCGAGAGAGGGAACTGGGGAAGGAGCCAAGGGGTGAGGAAACCACTGATAGGAACCACCAGGGAGAGGAACGAAGGAAGACGCTCCAAGCAGTAAAAGTGCTGCAGTCGACATCTAGTGAGGGTTTGGGAGAAGCCTGAAGGGTTGCAAAGTTGGTGAATTTGTGCTGCAGGCTGTTGAAGCAATAGTAACCCTTTGGAGAAATGACATTCTGCTCAGCCTGACTCAAGAAATGGAGTTGTGCCTGTGCGTTAGTACTGGAGTGCAGACATGGGAATCGAGGGGAATGGAGTCTTGCGAGATGAGATTTGAGAGGTAAGCAGTCATTGAGAGAGACCAAGTTGAAGTAAAGTTTGGAGGGAGTTTAGAGACTAGGGGCGCGATTGCGGTTAAATAGTGGGAAAGGCCAAAATTGCAATTTGCACCAGCATAAATCAGTTAGCTATCTAACCAGCCCGCCCCTGATGGCAAGTTCCGGATCGTGCCCAAATGGTAGAGCAGAAATGAAGAAGTATTTTTTTTAAACAATACAATGTTTATTCTATGAACTCAAGTTAATCTTTTTAAAACACAGTGAACATCTTGGCAATCATCAATTCAAATACAACCCACAAAGAATACAACACTAAGTAATCCTTTAAGCTTTCCTTTTAACATCCATAAGACTTAAAAGACCTTTCAACAGAAGCACATTAGGTTTACATTCACTACTGAGAACATTTATAATTCTGAATTCACCAAATGATCAAAAGATAGTCTTTTGATGGCAGAGAGACCAACAGTACAGCTGCTCTGTCTGGCTTCAGCTCCCACTCTGGAAACTAAACTAAAACACACCCTGCAGCCTGGTCAAAGACAAAAGTAAAAAGCTGACAGACAGCCCAGCTCCACCCACTCTCTGACATCACTGCAGTAAAAAACACTCATTTCTTAAAGGTACTCTCACTACAGATATTTATACACACACCCATTTATAAACACCCAGTTCTTAAAGGTACTCTCACATAACACCAACCAAATACTTCCAGACAGAGCCCTGCTCTTGGCTCTATGCTGAAGGTTACTTTAACTCCCTTTGACTGTGAGCAGCCTCTAGTTTCACAGCTGCAGGGTATTGCTAATGAGGAATTGGCTTTGTGGTTGTGAGAACACTTCCCAGCTGCAGGTTGTGGTTTGCTGCTTGTTGGTGGGTGCAAAAACCTACTGCCGGGCTGAAGGTGTTTGGGGGGTGTGTGTGGTGGTGGTGGTGGTGGTGGTGGGGGGGGGGGGTGGTGGGGGGGGGGTGGTGGTGGTGGTGGGGGGGGGGGGGTGGTGGTGGTGGTGGTGGGAGGGGGGGGGTGGTGGGGGTTGGGGGGGGGGCAGTTGGTGTCCTTCTTAAGGTCTGCCTGTTTTGAGTTTTCCTTCTGTGCATGTTACCGATAGGGGTGGGGTGTTGCCGCTTCTTCTTTTGCTCTCCTTCCACTGTGCCCTGTGTAGGCGTGAACTTAGTATGTGCAGCTCATTGTCACACGTGCAAACTTTTAACAGGCATTCACGCATATCCTATTTTTCCATGCGCACTCTCACCAATATGCACGCACTGATGTTCACACACATACTTTTCCATACACACATTGGGCGCCTTTCCACCGACGTAGGTCTGCTAAGGGGGTGTGCTGCTTCCCAAGTTACAGCCCATAAGTCCATCCATGAGGTCACCGATGCCCTATATGCCCTGGCATCAAACAATGTCAACTTTGAGCTGGACCAGCCCCAACAAGATGCCCGGGCTGCATGAATCTCCTCCAATCACCTTAAAATTATGTCCCCTCGTGACAACCATTTCTGCCCTGGGAAAAAGTCTCTGGCTATCCACTCTATCCATGCCTCTCATCACCTTGTACATCTCTATCAAGTCACCTCTCTTCCTTCTTTTCTCCAGTGAGAAAAGCTCTAGCTCCCTCAACCTTTCTTCATAAGACATGCCCTCCAGCCCAGGCAGCATCCTGGTAAATCTCCTCTGTACCCTCTCCAAAGCATCCACATCCTTCCTACTATGAGGCAACCAGAACTGGACACAATATTCCAAGTGTGGTCTAACCAGGGTTTTATAAAGCTGCAGCAAAACCTCGCGGCTCTTAAACTCAGTCCCCCTGTTAATGAAAGCCAACGTACCATATGCCTTCTCAACAACCCTATCGACCTGGGTGGCAATGTTGAGGGATCTATGTACGTGGACCGCAAGATCTCTCTGTTCCTCTATACTTCCAAGAATCCTGCCTTTAACCCTGTATTCAGCATTCAAATTTGACCTTCCAAAATGAATCCCTTCACATTTATCTAGGTTGAGCTCCATCTATCACTCCTCAGCCCAGCTCTGCATCCTGACAATGTCCTGTTGTAAGCTGCAATAGCCTTCGACACTATCTACAACTCCACCAAACTTTGTGTCATTGGCAAACTTACTAACCAACCCTTCCACTTCCTCATCCAAGTCATTTATAAAAACCACAAACAGCAGAGGTCCCAGAACAGATCCCTGCAGGACACCACTGGTCACCGACCACCAGGCTGAATACTTTCCATCCACTACCACTCGCTGTCTTCCTTTGGCCAGCTAATTCTGTATCCAGACAGCCATATTTTCCTGCATCCCATGACCCCTAACTTTCTGAATGAGCCTACCATGGGGAACCTTATCAAATGTCTTACTGAAATCCATATACACCACATCCACTGCCGACCTTCATCAATGTCTCTTGTCGCATCCTCAAATAATTCAATGAGGCTTGTGAGGCGTGACCTGCCCCTCACAAAGCCATGCTGACTATCTTTGATCAAACTATGTTTTTCCAAATAATCATAAATCCTATCTCTCAGAATCCTTTCCAGTGTTTTGCTCACCACAGACGTAAGACTGATGGGTCTGTAATTCCCAGGGATTTTCCTATGTCCTTTCTTGAACAGGGGAACAACATTCGCCTCCCTCCGATCATCCAGTACTACTCCAGTGGAGAGTGAGGACGCAAGGATCATCGCCAAGGGTGCAGCAATCTCCTCCCTCACTTCCCGTAGTAAACTTGGGTATTTCCCATCTGGCCCAGGGGACTTAGCTACCCTGATGCTTTTCAACATTTCCAGCACATCCCCCTTCTTAATATCAACCTGTTCGAGCCTATTAACCTGATTTACGCTGTTCTCACAAGCAACAAGGCCCCTTCTCTAGTGAATACAGAAGCAAAATATTCATATTCAATATTATTGTTCTCTGTGCGGCAAATGTCCTCTAAATATAGGGGGCGATTCTCTAAGCGTCAGGCCGGAGAATCGCTGCAACCACGCTACGACGCCCCGACGCCGGCGCGCGATTCTCCGAGGTGCGGAGAATCGGTGCCATGTGCGCCAGCGCGTTTGCTGCGGCACTGGCCGTGGGCTGCTGGAATTAGCGGGGTCGCCGATTCTCCGGCCCGGATGGCCGAGCGGCCGTGCCGATACGACAGAGTGCCGCCGGCGCCGTTCACCCCTGGTCGCTGCTGACGGGAACTCTGCGGGAACGGTCGGGTGTGGCCTGTGAGGGGGGGGGGGGGGGGATTCCTTCACCGGGGTGGCCTCCGATGGGGTCTGGCCCGCGATCAGGGCCCACCGATCGGCGGGCTAGCCTCTTTCCCCCTCCGCCAGGCCTACTTCCTGGCGCGGCCGGCCCCTGAACACCGACCCTAGGTCGGGGCCGGCGCGCTAAAGAAGTCCCCCACGCATGCGCAGTTTGACACGGCCCAACTGCACATGCGCGGGTTGGTGCGGCACCCAATTGGCGCCGCATGAGGAGGCTGGAGCGGCATGAACCGCTCCAGCGCATGCTGGCCCCTTGTGGGAGACAGAATCTGTCGTACCCAGGCCCGGTTCGCGCTGTCGTGAAACGCGACGGCGTTCACGACGGCGCGAACACTTGGGCTCAATATTGGAGAATCGCCCCGATAGTTTTTTATAAAGGCCAATCCAAAGGTAGAGTTGCATCGTTCAACACTTAGATCAATGGAATACCTAATTAAGATTATTGTGCTTTGCAAGTAGCCACCCCCTGTACAGCTAGTTTGAATCAACAATGCTAATTAGAATCCTGCAGCCTTTTCCAAAGTGCAATTTTTTTGAATGCTAAATTAAACTTTTTTTGGACAATTATGTATCATCAGTTCAGTGTTTTTAAAAAGTGATTTGAATTCTGAAATAAAGTGCAGGTGATCCACAGTGGGGTTGATCAGTATTCAAGGAGGTTAACGTGTAAAGTCTGACTCTCTATCACTTTTAGGCACTTGAAAAGGTTTTTCTGCAGCGCGCTTTGTTGGATTTCAAAGTTGCTCAAATTTGATAGGAAGTTAGGTAATGGGTGCAGGAGGAGGACACTTGACCCTTGAGCCTGCTCAACCATTTGTTAAGATTCTAACTGATGTGATTGTGCCTTCAACTCCACTTTCCTGTCAGCACACCCCTCCCCCACGTAACCCTTGTCTGTCAAAAACAACTCTCTAATTCAGCCTTGAATAAATTCAACGGCCCGGCTTCCACTATATTCTGGGGAAGCCTAATGACCCTCAGGAAAAAAAAATCCTCCTCCCGTTCATCTGAAAGGGAAATCCTATCTGGCAATTCTGTTTCTCGCTTTACATTCCTGTTTCGCTGTATCATGTACATTGCTTATTTTAAATGATTGAGTAATTTATTTTTAAAATTAAAAATACTTGGAATTAACTGTAGACTCCAGTTGTGAAGGTGAAAAGGAAAGGACACAGTTATTAATAAGTACAATCTGCTATTTGGTTTAGTAAATGATTGAAAATCGGCAGGAGGAGCAGTATCTCTGTGGAAGTTGGCGCCAAATCAGTCGAACAGGCCCTTTTCCCATCAGCGCCATTTGTCTGGGGCTTGTCCGTTTAGTCAATACTTCCTGTTTGTTTCATGTTGTGCGTTTTTTTAAGTGCTTTTTTTCCCCCCTTTGTGGCACTGAGACTGCTTCTGACACATAACTTGGCACTTGTAGTTTACATGGAAATACACTTTGACTTACTTACTGCATGCAAAAACTGCCAACTTCCCTTTTTATTGCTGTTTGCAAATTAAAAAATGTTCCGTCTTCAGATGTCTTGTGAAATTAACAAAGATAACATTTTTCATTATTGTTTATCAGACTTTGCAACTTGAATTCTAAACCATCACACATGAGAAAACAATCAGCATATCAGGTGCTCAGCCGGTGAGAACACTTGGCGGTTTGATAGAAAAGCTCATTATGCCAGTGTCTCCATAGCGATGCTTCTCATTCCCCAGTATCAAGGGCCATGGTAGTGAAATGCCAACTCTGCCTTTGAGTGGTTACTAACAACTCTTAGGAGGATGACAAACATGTGATACATTTTTACAGATGCGATAGTGATACATTTTTAATACTTTTGTATTGAAAATTTCTGTTATGTCAATTCAACAGGCTTTTGTTGTCTGCCAATTGTGAGCTTTGTTTCCATGGGTATGCCATTGCTGGAGCAAGTGACTGAGAAATTCAGGCGTAGCTCCTGCTCATGATTGGCATTCCTAGAATCTCTGTTAACTTGGAAAGACAAAGAAGGGTAGTTTTGTCGGCTGATCCTTTTTTAAGGAAAGTACATTGCACTGTAACATTGAATCGATATATAAATTTCGTAGTGGAATATTGGACGGTATTCCCCCCCAACGCCGGGTGGGAGAATCGCCAGGCCGCTGCGCGAATTGTTCTACGCCGCCCCGACCCCCGCACCCGATTCTCCCCCCCCCCCCCCCCCCCCCCCCCCCCCCCCCCCGAAACCAGCGCCGCACATATCGCGCCGGGCCGCTCGGAGAATCGCCGCAAGAGTGGCGATTCTCCGGCCCGCATGGGCCGAACGGCCGCTCCGACACGATAGGGTCCCACCACCACCGTCCACTCCTGGTCGCTGCTGGCGGGAACTCTGCGGGAACGCTGGGGGGGGGCATCCTGTGAGGGGTGGGAGGGGGGGACTCCTTCACCGGGGGGCCCCCTCCGAAGAGGTCTGGTCCGCGATCAGGGCCCACCAATCGGCAGGCCAGCCTCTTACCCCCTACCCCCCCCGGCCTACATCCGCCACGGCTGGCCCCTAAACACCCACGCCATATTGCGTTGGGGCCAGCACGTGTAAGAAGTTCCCCGCGCATGCGCAGGAATAAGCTGCCCCAACTGCGCATGCGCAGGAATAAGCTGCCCCAACTGCGCATGCGTAGGAACGCTGGATGACGTTAACCATGGTGTTCACGACGGCGCGGGCACTTGGCCCGCGGAGCAGAGAATCGCCCCTATTGTGTTTATATTCTATACTTTGTTCAATAGTATGTAATATAAAATTAATATCAATGAATGGATTGCGATGAGAGAAGGAGTGCTCTGACTAAATGTGTACATAGACTGGAAATTATTGCAGGAAAACTGCTATTACAAGAGTGGGTAACATACAGTACACACCCTTTTTCTTTCTGTGAGGCACCATTATTAGTTTTGAATTTTTCTGTCCAAGACAAGTTATTCTTGATACTTAATGAGGCACAGATGCTGATGCACATTATAACCTCCTGTGTTTCACAATAATCTTTCTCCATTGAAGCAATAGAATCAACAAATAGACAGAGAAATATTTAACAGCACATTGAACATCACATTTTGAATGAAGTCCTCGTCTGTTATCAACTGATCCTGATATTGTTATTTCAGTTCTTGACCACCATTATCTTGAGCTCTTTTTCTCCACCCCTTGTTCCTCACTATCATTGACTCCTGTTGAAGTACAGTGCTGACAGACCCCCACAGCTTGCCAGTGAATGTGGGCTATTTGCCTGAAACAACATTGCAACTCCGAATTCAAGAAGTAAGGTGAGAGGAACTGCTCTTGATATCAACGCAGCATTTGACTGAGTGTGGCATCAAGGAGCCTAAGTAAAACTGGAGTCAGTGGTAGTTGGAGGTGTAGGGAGGGACTCTCCACTGCTTGGAGTCATATCCAGCACAAAGGAAGATGTTGCATGTTCATCACCTCGATCCCAGGACATCAGTGCAGAAGCTCCTCAGGGTATTGTCCTGGGCCCTAACATCTTCAGCTGCTGCATCAATTACCTTCTTATGGTCATATGTGAGGATGCTCACTGATGATTGCACAATATTCAATAGTATTCGCAGCTCCTCAGATACTGAAGCAGTCTGTGTCCAAATGCAGCAAGACCTGGACAATATCCAGGCTTGGGCTGACAAGTGGGAAGAAACATTCTCACCACACAAGTGCTAGATAATGACCATCTCTAACATTAGGGAATCCAACCACTTCCCCATGCCATTCAATGGCATTACCATTTCTTAATTCCCTACTAACAGCACCCGGGAGGTTACTTTTGATCAGAAACGGAGCCATAGAAGAAATGTGACTGCAAGAGTATCTGAACCCCCCCCAAAATCTTTCCCACTATCAATAAGGTGCAAGTCAGAAGTATTATGCAACACTCTCCATTTGCCTGGAAGAGTGCAGCCCCAATAACACTAAAGAGGCTCAACACTGTCCAGGACCAAGAGGCTGCTTGATTGGCATTCCATCCACCACCTTCACCATCCACTCCCTCCACCAGTGTCCTGTGGCAGTAGTGTGTACTATCTACAACATGCACTGCAGCAACTCACCGAGGCTCTTTCAACAGCACCATCCAACGCCACGACCTCTACCACCTAGAAAGACAAGGGCAGCAGATGCTTGGCAACACCATCACCTGCAATTTACGTACTGTTACTCTAGCTGCGATAGATGACTCAGCAGTGACAGGAAATGAAGCTGGGTCCTTCCTGCTCTGTACGCCTGAGTACCCACCACCTATACTTAGGCAACATGGGAGCTATCCTGAGCATTGCCAAATCACTGTCAGAATATTATGGTCAAAAGCCAGTTTGGTGGAGATTGTAAATCAGTCCACAGCAGACATTCCAGCATTTCGACAAATAGTTTTTAAAAATGCTACTCAATTTCTCAAAGCCACAGAGCAATCCCCAGGGTATTTCATTCGTTGCATTGTGTTCAGTGAAACATCTGTGACTCATGTTGCAGACGACAGAGGCTTTCGTGCTTACAATTTTCCAATCCTCTGTGGGTATCATCGTCGTGCCAAAGGACTGGAGAACTGCTGGCATTGCATTGTCGTTTAAAATGAAAGAAAGAGATAGCCTGAATTATTACTGCCTGTCAGCCAAACCTCGGTGGTGGCAAAATTATTGGAAGAAAATTTGGAGGAACAGTATTATTGTCTTTTGGCACGGATTGATTAAGGACAGATATGTTCTGGGAAGGTCATGTTTGAATAACTTGGTTGCATAGGGCGGATAATGGTAATGGGTTGGATATAGTCTACATGGATGTTCGCAAGGCCTTTGCACGGCTCCACATTGGCAAACTGGTCAGGTAATTAAAAGCCCATGGAATCCAAAGGAAAATGGCAAGTTGGATCCAAAATTGGCTCAGTGGCAGGATGCAGTGTAATGATCAATGGGTGTTTTAGTGACTGGAAGGCTGTTTCTAGTGGGCCCCCAGAGGGCTCAATAATAGGTCCCTTGTTTTTTTTGGTATACATCTATGATGTAGCATTAAATGTACAGGTCAATGGGACTTCCGGTTGTGGTTATGCAGAGCTAAGTCGCACGTTCGGCAGCTCCCGCTTAGAATGGACTTTTGGGCTCTTTTCAGGGCCCCCAACGGCTATTTTTCGACATTTCCCGGTGTGGGAAGGAGTTTGCAGCATTCCCCCGAAAGTGTATGGCTTGGACCAAGAGCGGGGCAACTAAAAAAGTGGTGATGAAGCCACAGAAAGTGCGAGGGAAGGAAAGCAAGATGGCGGCGGGCGGAGACCAAGCAGCATGGATGTAGTGGGTGGAGGAGCAACAGGAGGCTCTCCAGCGCTGCTTCAGGGAGCTTGAAGCGGACCTGCTGGAGCCGATGAAGGCTTCCATTGATAAGTTGCTAGAGACCCAGGCGGCGGCGATCCGCGAGGTCCGACAGAAGGTCTCGGAGCATGAAGACGAGATCTTGGGCCTAGCGGTAAAGGTGGAGGCGCACGAGGCGCTCCACAAGAAATGGCAGGAGCGGTTCGAGAAGGAGGGGTCGGGTGTGGGGGCCTATGTGGTCACTATGTTAAACTCGCTGATGGGAACGGGGTCCTTTCAGGGGCCCCTGGAGCTGGAAGGGGCCCATAGAGTGCTGGCGAGGCGGCCCAAGGCTAACGAGCCGCCACGGGCGGTGCTGGTGCGGTTTCACCGATTCGCTGATCGGGAGTATGTCCTCAGGTGGGCCAAGAGAAGAGTGGAGCAGCAGGTGGGAGAACGTGGAGGGTCAAATTTATCAGGACTGGAGTGCGGAGGTGGCGAAGAAGCGGGCCGGGTACAACCGGACAAAGGATGTGCTGCACAGGAAGGGGATGAAGTTCGGCATGTTGCAGCCGGCATGTCTGTGGGTCACCTACAAGGACTGGCATCATTATTTCGAGTCCCCGGAGGAGAAGTGGGCCTTTGTTCAGGCCGAGAAGTTGGACGCAAACTGAAGATCGGGGTGGGGGCCGTGCATTGGGATGGTCGGGGTGCTGAGGTTGTGCTACACTTCGAGTGGGGGTTCTTTTTGTTCGTTCTCTGTTCTTGTTTTTTTGCGATTTAGGGTGGATGGTGGGGGTGAGTTGGGCAGTGATTTGGTTAGATCCGTCGGGTGGGTTAGTGAAGGGAGGCAAATAAATGGAGTGGGGGGGGTGGAGGGTCGGCAGGGGGGACGGGGCCCCCGCGGGGGAGGGCAAAGCCCGAGATGGGGGTGAGAGGACTGGGCCTGTGAACAGGAGCTGCGCCAGAGGAGGCGGGGCCGGGCAGGTGGAAAGCACGGGCTTTTTCCCCGGGCTGAAGGCTGGAAGGGGTGGGGAAGCGCGGGCTTTTTCCTGCGCTTGGGATGAAGGGGGAGGCGGGGACCCTGTGGGTGGGCAATGGAGGGGAAGGAGACATCCCACAAGGGGAGGAATCGAAGGAGGGGCGGGAGCGGCCAGGGTCAGCAGGAGTCGGCTGACTTGTGGGAATGCAATGGGGAGAGCAACGCAGCTAGGTGGGGTCCTAGCTGGGGAGGGGGGGGGGGACCGGGTTGCTGCTGGTATGGTCAAGGGGGAGATGGAGCGAGTAGAGGGGGTCGGGACGGGGTCTGCTGCCGTGGGGAACGGGCTGAATGTGGGGTGTGGGCGCGTGGCTGGCCGCGGAGGGGTTATGGCTACTCGGTGGGGGAGGGGGGCGGGCAGCCCTCTGGTCCGGCTGATAACCTGGAATGTGAGGGGACTGAATGGGCTGGTTAAACGGGCTCGTGTGTTCATGCACCTGAAGGGGCTGAAGGCGGATGTGGTAATGCTACAGGAGATGCACCTGAAGGTGGCGGACCAGGTAAGATTGAGGAAAGGGTGGGTAGGCCAGGTGTTCCTTTCAGGGCAAGATGCAAAAAATCGGGGGGGGGGGGGGGGGGATTCTGGTAGGAAAGAGGGTTTCGTTCAAGGCGTCGAGCATTGTGGCAGGTAATGGCAGTAGGTATGTAATGGTAAGTGGTAAGTTGAAAGGGGAGAGGGTGATGCTGGTTAATGTTTACGCCCCAAACTGGGACGATGCGGGGTTTATGCGGTGCATGCTAGGCCGAATCCCGGACCTGGAAGTGGGGGGCCTAATAATGGGGGGAGACTTCAATACGGTGTAGGATCCGACACTGGATCACTCCAGATCCAGGACGGGCAGGGGACCGGCGGCGGCTAGAGAACTGAGGGGGTTTATGGACCAGATGGGAGGGGTAGATCCTTGGAGATTTGCAAGGCCGAGGGCTAGGGAATTCTCATTCTTCTCACATGTTCATAAGGCCTATTCCCGGATCGATTTCTTCGTTGTGAGTTGGGCGCTGATCACGAGGGTAGGGGAGTACTCGGCGATAGCCATTTCAGATCACGCTCCGCATTGGGTAGACTTGGAGCTGGGGGAGGAGAGCGACCAGCGCCCGCTGTGGCGCTTGGATGTGGGACTGTTGACAGATGAGGAGGTGAGCGAGCAGGTTCACGGCAGCATAGAGAGATACCGGGAGGTTCGAGTGGGGACGGTCTGGGAGGCGCTGAAGGCGGTGATCAGGGGAGAGCTAATCTCCATTAGGGCCCATAAGGAGAGGAGAGAGCAGAGGGAGAGGGAGAGGCTGGTGGGGGAGATGGTGAGGGTGGACAGGAGGTACGTGGAGGAGCCAGAGGAGGGACTGTTGAGGGCGAGGCGTAGCCTCCAGGCCGAATTCGACCTGTTGACCACCAGGAAGGCAGAGGCGCAGGGGGCAATCTATGAGTATGGGGAAAAGGCAAGCCGGATGCTGGCGCATCAGCTTTGGAAGCGGGACGCAGCTAGGGAGATTGGGGGAGTTAAGGACAGGAGGGGAAGTGTGGCGTGAAGTGGGGTTGACATCAATGGGGTCTTCAGGGACTTTTATGAGGAACTGTATCGGTCCAAGTCCCCACAGGAGGAGGGAAGAATGGGCCGCTTTCTGGACCAACTGAGGTTCCCGAAGGTGGAGGAGGGACTGGTGGTGGGTTTGGGAGCTCCGGTTGGGCTGGAGGAGCTAGCCAAAGGAATAGGGAGCATGCAGGGTAGGGGGGGCCGGATGGTTTCCCGGCCAAATTTTACAAAAAGTATGTGGATTTGCTGGGCCCGCTGTTGGTCAGGACATTCAATGAGGCAAGGGAGGGTGGGTCCTTGCCTCCCCCCCCCCCCCCCACTATGTCCAGGGCACTTATTTCCCTGATCCTGAAGCGGGACAAGGACCCCTTGTAGTGTGGGTCTTACAGGTCGATTTCGCTGTTAAATGTGGATGCTAAGGTGCTGGCGAAGGTCTTAGCCTCGAGAATTGAGGATTGTGTACCGCAGGACATTCACGAAGACCAGACTGGGTTTGTGAAGGGGAGGCAATTGAATGCGAATGTGCGGAGGCTCCTGAACGTCATTATGATGCCGGCAAGTGAGGGGGAGGCGGAGATAGTGGCGGCGATGGACACCGAGAAGGCCTTTGATCGGGTAGAGTGGGGGTACTTGTGGGAGGTGCTGAAGAGGTTCGGGTTTGGGGAGGGGTTCATCAGGTGGGTCAGGTTGTTGTATGAGGCCCCAGTGGCGAGTGTGGCCACGAACAAGAGGAGGTCTGAGTACTTTCGGCTGTATCGAGGGACGAGGCAGGGGTGTCCCCTGTCCCACCTGCTCTTCGCACTGGCAATTGAACCCCTGGCTATGGCACTGAGTGTGTCGAGGAACTGGAGGGGGCTGGTGCGGGGCAGGGAGGAGCATAGGGTATCGCTCTATGCGGACAACCTGTTACTTTATGTCGTGGACCCGGTGGGGGGGGGGGGGGGGGGGATGCCGGAGGTAATGAGGATCCTCCGGGAGTTTGGGGAATTTTCAGGGTATAAGCTCAACATGGGGAAGAGCATGCTGTTCGTGGTTCACCCAGGAGACCACGAGAGGGGGATTGGTGAGCTCCCACTGAAAAGGGCGGAGAGGAACTTTAGATATTTGGGGGTCGAGGTGGCCAGGAGCTGGGGTGCTCTGCATAGACATAATTTCACGAGGTTGGTGGAGCAGATGGAGGAGGAGTTCAAGAGGGGGGATGCGCTACCGCTGTCTTTGGCGGGTAGGGTGCAGTCAGTGAAGATGACGGTGCTCCCGAGGTTTTTGTTTCTATTCCAGTGCCTCACCCTTTACACCCCGAAGGCCTTTTTTAGACGCGTCAATAGGAGCATAACGGGTTTTGTATGGCACGTGGGACTCCGACGGTGAGAAGGGTACTCCTGGAGCCAGGGAATGAGAGGGGGGGGGGGGGGCTGGCACTGTCCAATCTCTGTGGATACTACTGGGCCGCTAATGTGACGATGGTGCGCAAGTGGGTGCTGGAGGGGGAGGGGGCGGCATGGAAGAGGCTGGAAACGGCGTCTTGTGAGGGTACGAGTCTGGAGGCGCTGGCAACGGCGCCGCTGCCGCTCCCTCCAACGTGGTACACGAGCCCGGTGGTGGCGGCTACCCTCAAAATCTGGGGACAGTGGAGGCGTCACGGGGGGAGTTGGAGGCCTCGGTGTGGACCCCGATACGGGGAAACCATCGGTTTGTCCCGGGGAGGATAGATGGAGGGTTTGCGGGGTGGCACAGAGCAGGGATAAGGAGGTTGGGG
Source organism: Scyliorhinus canicula (assembly GCF_902713615.1). NCBI lineage: Eukaryota > Metazoa > Chordata > Chondrichthyes > Carcharhiniformes > Scyliorhinidae > Scyliorhinus > Scyliorhinus canicula. The sequence goes on along the minus strand of NC_052154.1, from coordinate 68,718,675 downwards.
GACCTATTTGTGGATGGGAAGTTCGTGAGCCTGGGTGAGCTGGAGGAGAAGTATGGGCTCCCCCCCGGGAAACGCCTTTAGGTACCTACAGGTAAGGGCATTTGTTAGGCGCCAAGTGGTGGGATTTCCGCTGCTGCCGCCACGCACGGTACAGGATAGGGTGCTCTCGGGGGTGTGGGTTGGAGAGGGGAAGATTTCGGCAATATACCAGGTGATGCAGGAGGAGGAGGAGGAGGCCTTGATGGAGGAGCTGAAAGATAAGTGTGAGGAGGAGCCAGGGGAGGTGATCAAGCAGGGGACTTGGGCAGATGCCCTAGGGAGAGTGAACTCTTCCTCATCGTGGGCGAGGCTCAGCCTCATACAGTTCAAGATGTTGCATAGGGCACACATGACCGGGACAAGGATGAGCCGGTGTTTTTGGGGTGAGGCCAGATGTGTTAGGTTCTCAGGGAGCCCAGCAAACCACACCCATATGTTCTGGGCATGCCCAGCACTGGAGGCATTTTGGAAGGGCGTAGCGAGGATGGTGTCGAGGGTGGTAGGGTCCAGGGTCAAAACGGGCTGGGGGTATAGCAATATTTGGGGTTGCAGAGGAGCCGGGAGTGCAGGAGGCGAAAGAGGCCGGTATTCTGGCCTTTGCGTCCCTGGTAGCCCGGCGGAGGATTCTTCTTCAGTGGAGGGATGCGAGGCCCCCAAACGTTGAGGCCTGGATCAATGACATTAAGAAGATTTCAGATCGTTCCTGTAATGTGGTAAGACGTTTGCAGATGCTGCAGAAATTGACTGTGTCGTTGTTAGTAAGGAAGAAAGCTGTAGATTGTAGGAAGATAACAACAATGGACTGATCATGTTGGCAAATGGGATTCAATCCAGTGAAATGTGAAGTAATGCAGTTGGGTAGGGCAAATCAGGCAAGGCAATACACAAACAAAAGGATATTGAAAAGAGGGACTGTGAAGTGCATGTCCATAGGTTTTTTTTTCTTGCCAATTTCGCATGGCCAATTCACCTAACTTGCACGTCTTTGGACGGTGGGAGGAAACCGGAGCACCAGGAGGAAATCCACACAGACATGGGGAGAACGTGCAGACTCCGCACAGACAGTGACCCAGTGGGGAATCGAACCTGGGACCCTGGCGCTGTGAAATCACAGTGCTATCCACTTGTGCTACCGTGCTGCAACATAGATTTCTTAAGGTAGCATGACAATGCCGATAGGATGGTTAAGAAGGCATACGGGATATTTTCCTTTAGCTGAGGTTAGAATACAAAATGTTGGAGGTGATGCTTGGACAGTCTAAAACAATAGTTAAAGCCACAACTTGAGCAACGTGTACAATTTGGTCACCATGCTACAGGAATGTGATTTTACAATGGATGTTGACAGGAATGGAAATTTTTTCCAACAATCGGAAAGGCTAGGGTTGTTTTCTTTGGAACAGAAGAGAGCGAGGAGAGATTCAGTTGAGATGTATAAAATTATAAAGGGTCTTGACAAGGTAAATAGGTCTCGCTGTCCACTATAAAAAGAAGTCAACAATCCAATGGGCAAAGATTTAAAGTCATTGCTGGGAGGATTAGAAGGGAGTTCAAAATATGTTTTCACAGGGAATTTGTTAGGGATCGGTGAGTCGCTGCCTGATAGAGGTAGAATCTCTTGCTACAGATAAAATGTATTTGGCTGTGCACTTGCCATGCCGTAACGTTTAAAAAATAATCTTTATTGTCACAAGCAGGCTTACATTAACACTGCAATAAAGTTACTGTGAAAAGCCCCTAGTCGCCACATTCCGCCCGCCGCCTGTTCGGGTATACGGAGGGAGAATTCGGAATGTCCAAATTACCTAACAGCACGTCTTTCGGGACTTGTGGGAGGAAACCAAAGCACCCGGAGGAAACCCACGCAGACACAGGGAGAACGTGCAGACTCCGCACAGACAGTGACGCAAGCCGAGAATCGAACCTAGGACCCTGGTGCTGTGAAGCAACAGTGCTAGTCACTGTGCTACCCTGCTGCCCTGGACAAGGCAATGGGCCAAGAGTTGGAAAGTGGGATTTATAGGCTGGACAGTACCTTTTCAGCTGGTCCAGACATGATGAGTCAAATGGCCTCCTCCAGTGCTGTAAAGGTCTGTGATTTCTCTGATTGAGAGAGGAGGCGGTTCTTTATTTACATTTATTGATGACATGATAATTATAGGGAATGTGTAAATCTTACTGCAGACATCAACTGAGATAAAAGGGGAGAGGTATAATGTTAGTAACTACCACCAGCGCCTCTTGTTTTACTGCGATAGTATAATTAGTCAAACGTTTCATTAAACAGTGTTGAAAGTTTGACACTTACATTGTACATGTCGGTCTCTTTCACATCCAGTGCATTTTCTTTTCGTTTCCTCACTGCAATCATAGCATGCCATTTAGTGAGGGATCAAGATTAATTCTATACTCATTGGTTTAGATAATCTCAACCATGTTATTCTCTGGGGTAAAACACTTGCTTAACCTATTGATTTAAAAATTATGAAAGTTAATCATTTTGTGCAAAAACAAACTTCTGAAAGAGATCAAATCAAATAGATAATCTCCTGTGATGCTACTAAATTGCTTAGCTACGTGTATCTGTGAATCATTCAGTTTAGGTTATTAACTGAGTAGTTTGTATACAGGAGCAAAATCTGATGGTAATCAAACTCAGTCACATCACAGAGGAATAATTCACCCTTGGTTTGACATCTTAAGCTATTCACAGCAGATGTTCTGAGGGTTTCTTTGTGCAATGTCAGCAGAGCATGGAGACACTTTTGGGCTTTGACCACTGCGTTTTCTCCTCATTGGTGTCCACTGCCATTCCTTCGTGTTCTCCTCTCCAAAATAGGTTGGATACATTGAGAAGCAATGGACTTGGCATTTGAAAACAAACTGTTAATGGACCTCTCTGCAGTTTGCAGTTTATAGGGCACTGGCATCAAGTTGAACTAGCTTGGCAGAAATCCTGGGATTGATGTGGCGTAAAAAAGCTTGTATCTTCCAAGGACTATTTTGTTTGAATTTTAGTATTTTAGTTAGATTAATGTGTGATGTTGGGGGGCTGGCACGTCCAAATTTCATTAATTACTACTGGGTGGCGAATATTGCGATCGCCAGGAAGTGGGTAGTGGGGGAGGGGGTTGGTGTGGGAGCGGGTGGAGGCAGCATCATGTAAGGACACGGGTTTGGGGGCATTGTTAACGGCCCCTCTGCCGTTCTCGCCGGCTCGGTACTCCACAAGCCCGGTAGTAGTGGCAGCCCTGAGGGTGTGGTGATGGTGAAGGCAGTACATGGGGTTGGAGGGGGCGTCGGTGTTGGCACCGATATGTGATAACCACGATTCGCCCCAGGGGGGCTGGATGGGGGGTTCTCGGAAGTGGCAGCAGGTGGGGATCGAGAGATTTGGGGATCTGCTTATTGATGAGGGTTTCCTGAGCTTGGAGGAGATGGAGGAGGCGTTTGAGTTGTCAGGTGGGAATGGGTTCCAGTATTTACAAGTTTTGACCTTCCCGTACCTGCCGCACCGGGGACTGCAGGATAAGGTGGTGTCAAGAACAGGAGTAGGAGAGGGGAAGGTCTCAGAGATCCACAAGAAACTGATGGAATGGGAGGGAGCCCAAATAGGGAAGGTGAATAGAAAGTAGGAAGCAGAGCTGGGTTGGGAGTTGGAGGCCAGTTTAGGGGTGGAGGCCCTGAGGAGAGTTAATGCATCCTCATTGTGCGTTAGGCTCAGCCTGATACAGTTTAAGTTGGTCCACAGGGCACACATGACTGTGGCCCAGATGAGCAGGTTCTTTGAGTGGGTGGAGGATAGGTGTGGGCGCTATGCAGGAGGACCTGTGAACCATGTCCATATGTTTTGGGCATGTCCGAGGTTTCTGGCAGGGGTTTGCTGACGTCATGTCAGAGGTTTTAAAAGTGAGGGTGGTGCCGAGTACAGAGGTGGTGATCTTCGGTGTGTCGGAAGACCCGGGAGCCCAGGGGGTGAGAGAGGCCGGCGGTCCTGGCCTTTGCCTCCCTGGTGGCTCGGAGACGGATCTTACTAGGATGGAGGGATTCGGAGCCCTGAAGTTGGGGGTATGGGTTAGTGGCATGGCAGGGTTTCTCAGACTAGAGAAAATCAAATTCGCCTTGAGGGCTTTGTTGCAGGGGTTTGCTCAGAGGTGGCAGCCGTTCATCGACTTCTTTGAGAAAAATTAAGCTGCCAGCTTGGTGGTGGGGGGGGGGGGGGTGAAGGAAGGGCGTGGGAAACATGAGTAAGGGTAGGAGAAACAATGGACTGGTGGCTGGGTAAGGTGGCACTGTTGTGTAAGCCATGTTGGCTGGGGTTTGTGGTGGGGGTTGGGGGTTGTTGGTTATGTTGTTGTGTTTTTGTTGAAATTTGTTGTTTAAAATTGTTAAAATTATAACTGCCTCAATAAAATATTTTCTTAAAAAAATTAATGTGTGATGTCATTGCCAATATGCCCACCTCAATGGGGATCCTTGTACACTGTTGTAATCCAGTCCCGGAAATGACACGGGTAAAGGCGGCACGGTGGCGCAGTGGTGAGCACTGCTGCCTCACAGCGCCGGGGACCCGGGTTTGATCCCAGCCCTGGGTCACTGTGTGATGGAATTTGCACATTCTCCCAATGTCTGCAATCCAATAATGTGCAGGGTAGGTGAATTGGCCATGCTAAATTGCCCCTTAATTGGAAAAGAACTGGGTACTCTAAATTTATATAAAATGACAAAATGACAGGGGTGGGAATGGAAATACCTATCAAACTTCGGAAGGTCATGTGTTTAGGATTTAAAAAATATTTCATCTTGGAATGCTGGCAAAGCCACCTTTATTACCTGGTTGCAGTGTGATGATGGTGATTGTTTGCCACCTTAGGCTGCTGCAGGCCATGGGTTGGCGGTTTTGGGTAAGAAATTACAGACCTAGTGATACTGAAGAAATGGCACTAATCTCAATCAGGACACTGTGTGATTTGGACAAGAAATTAGATGTGATAGTTGATGTGTTGGGTATGCTGGGTCTGCGAGGACTGCGTTTGATGTAGTGTAGCGAGAGACAGGCTTCCAACACTTGATGAGATGCAACACGATTTTATTGAACAACTAACTATAATACATGCTTAACTGTGGGTTGACACTATGCTGAATTGACTGGAGACCTGAGGCTAACCTGACCAGACTAACTTACTACCACATGGTATTTGTACTAGTTGCTGCTCACGAGCTCTGACTGTCTCAGAGGCTGGACCCCGAGAGAGCGGGAAAACTGGTGCCCTCTGGCTTTATAGTGGTTGTGTCCTGTCTGGTGATTGGCTGCTGTGTTCTGTGTGCTCACTGGTCATCCTGTGTGTAAATCACTGCCTGTCCGCACTCCATCATGTACCTGGATGTATATTATGACAATAGTGTTGCCATAATTTTGCTGCTTTTGTCCTCTGTGCCAGACTGGTGGACGATTCTGTCAAAGAAAGCTTGATAGGTTGCTGCAGTCCATCTGCAAGCAGGCTGCACCAGTGGTGAATCAGTCACATATTGAGTCCAGTGGTAGGAATCCCAATAAAAAGATGGATAGTATTGAATTTCTTGAGTGCATTCATACAGATAAGTGATTTCAGATTTGCAGTTGGTGAAGAGGCATTGAGGTATTAGATTCTCTGCCCTGCTCTTGGAGCTATGGTGTTGACTTGAACAATTCAACTATGCTGCTTGTCAAACGAGGGTGCAATACCCTCTTGCATCATGTTCTATTAAGTTTTGTCCTTCCAACATGTAATTTATTCCTCATCCCTCTCCCTGAATAACCTGGAAAATCCCATTAAGACCAAAGGTAGATCCATTCCCAATGCATTGCAAAGTTTTGCAATCTGTGAATACTTAGTGATAGAAATAGGGCACACAACAAATACCTGGTCATGATGTAGAAATACCTAATTGGCTAGTTTGAAGAGGCTCTGTGTCAACAAACTTGGAAAAGTGAACCTTTAGGAAATGTGCACTGGGCAAAATAAATTTAGACCGTTAATTTTGCAGGTGTAGTGACAATTATCTCAGCTCCAGGACATTACTGCATGCATTCCTCAGGGTAGTGTCCTAGGCCCAACCATCATCAGCTATTTCATCAATGACCTGCCTTCCATCAGAAGATCAGAAGTGGAGATGTTGGCGGATGACTGAACAATGTCCAGCACCATTCCACAATCTACAAGGCACAAGTCAGGAGTGTAATGGAGCACTCTTCACTTGCCTTTAAGAAGGTTATATAAGATTGCAACAAGATCTTGACCAATTGGGCCAGTGGGCCAATGAATGGCAGATAGAGTTTAATTTGTATAAATGTGAGGTAATGCATTTTTGTAGATCAAATCATGGCAGGATAGTTAATGGTAGTTAATGGTAGGGAGTTGGGGAGAGTTACAGAACAAAGAGATCTAGGGGTACAGGTTCATAGCTCCTTGAAGGTGGAGTCGCAGGTAGACAGGGTGGTGAAGAAGACATTCAGCATGCTAGGTTTTATTGGTCAGAATATTGAATACAGGAGTTGGGATGTCTTGTTGAAGTTGTGCAAGACATTGGTAAGACCACACATGGAATACTATGTTCAGTTCTGGTCACCCTATTATAGAACGGATATTGTTGAACTAGAAAGCATGCATGATTTACGTGGATGCTGCCAGGACTTGATGGCCTGAGTTATAAGGAGAGGCTGGATAGGCTGGGACTTTTCCCCCCTGCAGCATTGGAGGCTTAGGGGTGATTTTCTAAAGGTCTATAAAATAATGTGGAGCATAGATAAGGTAGATAGTCAACGTCTTTTCCCGAAGGTAAACAAATCTAGAACTAGAGGGCATAGGATTAAGGTGAGAGAGGAGAGATATAAAAGAGACGAGAGGGGACATTTCTTCACACAGGGGGTGGTGAGCACCTGGAACAAGCTGCCAGAGGCAGTGGTAGAGGCGGGTACAATTTTGTCCTTTAAAAAGCAGTTAGGCAGTTACATGGGCAGGGTGGGTAGAGAGGGATATGGGCCAAATGCAGGCAAGTGGGACTAGCTTAGTGATAGAAACTGGGCACCATGGACAAACTGGACCAAAGTGCCTGTTTCCATGCTGCAAACATATATGACTCTATATGAGTGTAGCTCCAACAACACTCAAGAAGACCGTTTCGTAATGCCCAAGGACTGGGGTTCGATCCCGGCCCTGGGTCACTGTCCGTGTGGAGTTTGCGCATTCTCCCCGTGTCTGCATGGGTCTTTCCCGCACAACCCAAAAACATGTGCTGGGTTGTTGGATTGGCATGGATAAATTGCCCCTTAATTGGAAAAAAAGAATTGGATACTCAATTTATTTTTTAAAAAGCAGCTCGCATGAATTCTCCTCTTTCCAAAAACATTCAAACCCTCCACCACTGACGAACAGTGGCAGCCGTGTGTACCATCTGCGAGATGCACTGCAGTAACTCAGCAAAGTTTCTTGGACAGCACCTTCCAAACCTACGACCACTACCATCCAGAAAGACAAGAGCAGCAGATACCCCACCACCTGGAGGTTCCCCTCCAAGTCACTCATCACCCTGACTTGAAAATATATCGCTGCTCCTTCATTGTCGCTGGGGCAAAATCCTAGAACTCTCTCCCTATCAGCACAGTGAATGTACCTATAACTCGAGGACTGCAGCGGCTCAAGAAGGCAACTCACCACCACCTTCTGAAGGGTATCTAGGGATGGACATAAATGCTGATCTAACCAGCGAAGCTCACATCCCGTAAATGAATTAAAAAAATAATGGACATTTTGGAAAATTTCTTAAAATGGTACAATCATATCGTTGTGAAAACAGCTTCAGCAATTATAGCTAGCCTTCTATTTTATTTTTATTTCATGCTCACATTTTGACTTATATTTTGGATAGTCTCCCAAATTTAAATCCATTTGTTGTTCAGTCATATAAATGTTTGTTAACGTTTTAATATGAATTTCTTTAATCCCTAGAAAGTTCATTTTTGACAAAGGTCTTCTCTCAGGTGGTTTGGCATTTTTGACATCACTTATCACATGATGCACTTATATCACAAAGCTTTGAGGTATTACCTAACAATTAATAATGTCACGAGCGCAAGAACAGCAACAAGCTATATTAATTTGGCATCGTAAAATGCTCTAAGGCACTTCACAGGAGCATATAAAACACAATTTGATATTGAGTCACATGAGAAAAATTATCCAGAGCTTGTGACCCTGACAGCTGAAAGCCTGGATGCCAAGGGTGGAGCAATTAAAATGAAGGATATTCAGAATGTCGGAATCGGAGGAGCACTGATATCTCAGAGCCAATGTAGGTCTGGAAGCACAGGGGTGATAGGTGAATGGAATAGTGCGAGTTAGGACACAGGCAGCAGCAATTTGGATGACCTCCAGTTTACAGATAGCAGAACGTGTAAGGAGTAGTCAGGTAATTAAAGCACAGTAAGAAGTCTCACAACACCAGCTTAAAATCCAACAGGTGAGGTGCAGGCAGATTTACAATCACAGCATGTATAGGAGCGATACAATTGCAAGATAATTACTTATTGGAATGTGAAAAATGTTTGGTATGCGAGTCTTTACAGATAAACAAGTCTATCCAGGAACAAACAATGTGAGTGATAATCACAGATAATCGAGGTATGGATTGGCTCAAGCCAAGACAGTTAGTAGGGTTCTGCAAACCCGGGCAGTATAGTGGGGGTTAAATACAGTGTGATATGAACCCAAGATCCCAGTTGAAGCTGTTCGTGTGCGTGCGGAACTTGGCTACTAGTTTCTGTTTGGCGATTCTGCACTGTCATGTGTCTTGAAAGCCGCCTTGGAGAATGTTTACCCGAAGATCGGAGGCTGAATGTCCTTGACTGCTGAAGTGTTTCCCAATTGGAAGGGAACACCCCTGCCTGGTGATCGTTGTACGGTGTCTGTTCATCTGTTGTCATAGCGTCTGCATAGTCTCGCCAATGTATCACGCCTCGGGACATCCTTTCCTGCAGTGTATGAAGTAGACAACATTGACCGAGTCGCGTGAGTATGTACCGTGTAACTGATGGATGGTGTTCTTGTGTGGCGATATCTGTGTTTATGATTTGGCATATCTTGCAGAAGTTGCCGTCGCAGGGTTGTGTGGTGTCGTGGTCACTGTTCTCCTGAAGGCTAGATAGTTTGCTGCGAACAATGGTCTGTTTAAGGTTAGGCGGTTGTTTGAAGGCAAGTAGTGGAGTTGTGGGGATGGCCTTGGCGAGATGTTCGTTGCCATCAATGTCATGTTGAAGGCTCTGAAAAAGATGCTGTTGTTTCTCCGTTCCAGGAAAGTACTGGACAACGAAGGGTACTCTGTCGGTCGTGTCCCTTGTTTGTCTTCAGAGGAGGTCAGTGCGGTTTTTCGCTGTGGCGCGTCGGAACTGTCGATCGATGAGTCGAGTACCATATCCTGTTCTTAAGAGGGCGTCTTTCAGTGTCTGTAGGTGTCTGTTGAGTTCCTCCGCGTCCGAAAAGGTCTCGTGTATACGGAGGGCTTGTCTGTAGGGGATGGCTTCTTGAGTGGGATTCCTGCAATAATCCTAATGTATGACTCTGATTATTGAATCTACCTAGACTACCCTTCAGCAGTGAAACATCTTCGCCAGTCCTACAACACATGTTTTTGTCCTACGATGAGCGAAACACATGAATTACATATTATTTGCTTTTGTTTATGACTTGTAGAAGTATACTGCGATGAATAGTTACTGCACCTTTAATGTAATGATCCCTTTAAGACCGGGTTTGGAACCCTGCGGGACTACGCCTCCGGCTCCACCCTCCAGGGAGCCATATATAAGGTGTTGTCCAGTGGGCAGTGTGCAGTGAGCACACTTCTCGGTAGCTGTCTGGTTCTCTGCTAGTTGAAGCCTTTGTATTACCAACTATCTTTCTCGAGTTGTAATTGAGGGTATCACATGTACTATTCTATTTAACTGTTTATCAATATATCCCTTGTATATCGGGGCGGCACGGTGGCACACTGGTTAGCACTGCTGCCTCACAGTTCCAGGCTGCCAGGTTCAATTCCGGTCTCAGGTCACTGTCTGTGTGGAGTTTGTATTTTCTCCCCATGTCTGTGTGGGTTTCCTCTGTGTGCTCCGGTTTCCTCCCACTACCCAAAGAAGTGCAAGTTAGGCGGATTGGCCATGTTAAATTGTCCCTTAGTGTCCAAAAGGTTAGGTGGGATTACTGAGTTACCAGGATAGGGTGGAGGCGCATGGGCTTGGGAAGGATGCACTTTCCAAGGGCCGGTGCAGACTTGATGCGCTAAATGGCTGCCTTCTGCACTGCAAATTCAATGATCCTATGCAGTGGAGGACTGCCAGGGTGTCAGCTTGCCCGATGGCAAGTGGGCCCCTGATGAAGTGGGCCTCCTATATCAAATAAAAATGCAATAAAGAAACAAACACAGACAACTGTTTTAGTAATAAAAAGGAATAATAAAAAAAAGAGAACAGGACACCAAATAAGCAGTTGAAAAGGGACGAAGCAGGGGAGGTAGTGGAAGGATGTGGAATAGGGGGGCCCGGGTCGGGCATAATTAAGGAAATTCCATGTTTTCAGCAAGAGTGTGTGATTTTAAAGATAAAGTTACAATTCGTGATTTGAGATGGTCGGCAACTTCAAAGGATATCAAGCAGTAGTCTTGATTCAGCCGGTACATCGTCCGGGGCCCGGAGAGCCAAGAAGGGGCCCGTGAATCTCTGAACGGCCCTTAAAAATGATAATTAATTAGATAAATAAATCTCCAACTTCTTTCCTGAGATTTGTATTTTAACTTAATAAAATATAATTGTTTTTAAAAAGAGCAATACGAAATAAAAATGCAATAAAGAAACAAACAAATAATCACTCAGTGTATGAAGGAACGAAGCAGTGTTAAACGGATGTGAAAAGGAATGGGGGGGGGGGGGTGGGGGGGCTGGTTCACCCGGGTCGGACATAGTGGGAAATTCACGTTTTCAGCAAGAGTGTGTGAATTTAAAGATTAAATTACAATTCGTGATTTGAAATGGTCGGCAACTTGAAAAGATATCAAGCAGTACATAGGGTCGTGAGGTCACCGAAAAGGAGAAGCGGTACCTTTGACCGTGAATCATGAGGTCAAATATATTGAAGTGATAAGCCATGATCGGTAAACTCAAAGGGTTGCGGCTTGTAACACTACACTGGTATCAAACTGGACATGTTAACTTTGGTCGTGGGACCATTCTTAATGTCTTACTATAGTCGGACCAAATTTCTAAGTTTCAACAGTTGTCTCAGTTGCTTGCTGGTGTGAACACTGGACAGTGGATTGTCTCCTCTTCTGAAGCTGCATAGGCCACAGTAGTATTGACTAATAAACATAGCCTATTGAAGTGCAAGTAAGTTATTTTATATTTTTTATCAAGTAGGGGTTTATCTGGCGTTCCTTCAAGTTATTCTTGCAATCATCAATATTCATTTTTCCCAATGTGGGCTATTTTTAATTAAGTTTTTATTTCAGGAATATTACCCCTACCAGCATGGAAAAGAAAAAGCATAAATCTGGGTCACTAAAATGCAAAGAACAAAAAGAAGCAGAAAGGAAGGAATCAGCCAAGTGATGCAGGCCTATTAGAGTTTATAATACCACAAGCACAATCCACATCAATATCCAGTTCTGCAACAAATAATCAAGAAGCAAGAAACAATGCTCATGGTGATGATGCAATGACATGCGAGTTACAAGAACGGAGAAGAGCTACTTTGAATGTAGAGACAAATACAAGTGCATCTATTACTAATCAACCCAGGCCCAATGTTTCTTCTGGCTTCCTTGTTCCGGTATCTGTATTGCCTGTAGTTGCAACATCTGAACACATAGCTTCAACTAGTGACAGGGAATCAGATATTCCTTCAAGCATAAATTACTTGGTTTCTGAAGCACATCCTGTAAATGAACCTACGCAAGAAAATGAAAGATCAATTACTGGAATCTTCCAATGTCCATCACGAGGACGTACTGGCACTGGAGGGTCTGCAGAGGAGATTCACGAGGTTAATCCCAGAGCTCAAGGGATTGGATTACGAGGAGAGGTTGAGTAGACTGGGACTGTACTCATTGGAATTTAGAAGGTTGAGGGGGATCTTATAGAAACATTTAAAATTATGAAGGGAATAGATAGGATAGATGCGGGCAGGTTGTTTCCACTGGCGGGTGAAAGCAGAACTAGGGGGCATAGCCTCAAAATAAGGGGAAGTAAATTTAGGACTGAGTTTAGGAGGAACTTCTTCACCCAAAGGGTCGTGAATCTATGGAATTCCTTGCCCAGTGAAGCAGTTGAGGCTCCTTCATTAAATGTTTTTAAGGTAAAGATAGATAGTTTTTTGAAGAAAAAAGAAATTAAGGGTTATGGTGTTTGGGCCGGAAAGTGGAGCTGAGTCCATAAAAGATCAGCCATGATCTCATTGAGTGGCGGAGCAGGCTCGAGGGGCCAGATGGCCTACTCCTGGTCCTAGTTCTTATGTTCTTATTATATAACAAAGAAAATAGATGCTTATATTGTTCATACTGCTTAGCCTTTGAGTTTCCCAACACTTGTAATCCATCACCCTTTGTACGTGGCTTTAGTGACTACAGGCGTATTAGCCAGAGCTTGACTTTACATGAATCGACAACAACACATGTCAGAAATACTCAGCAATATATCAGTGTGGCTAATGATGGCACCTTAGATAAATTTTTTGCAGCATCACTAATTAAAAGGAAAGAAGAAGTATTGAAGCAGAGAAGTATTGTCATGAGGTTTATAGAACATAGAACATAGAACAGTACAGCACAGAACAGGCCCTTCGGCCCTCAATGTTGTGCCGAGCAATGATCACCCTATTCAAGCCAACATATCCACCCTATACCAGTAACCCCCCCTATTTTTAGGACACTAAGGGCAATTTAGCGTGGCCAATCCACCTAACCCGCACATCTTTGGACTGTGGGAGGAAACCGGAGCACCCGGAGGAAACCCACGCACACACGGGGAGGACGTGCAGACTCCGCACAGACAGTGACCCAGCCGGGAATTGAACCTGGGACCCTGGAGCTGTGAAGCATTTATGCTAACCACCCTGTTATCAAGTCATCTACAGACAAGTGGTTTAGATATGTTTACTGCATGGAGTTTGGTAGATTCAGCTACAACAAAGTTGAAGGAACAGACCAGAACATTTGATAACGTTCACAGCAAGGCTTTGGAATTTGTAAATAAATGTAATGACAGGATTTCACAGATGAATATGGATGAAAATCAAACATTGAAAATTGATGCGTTGGAAACAGCATTGCCAGTTAAGAGGCAGAGAAAGAAGAAAAGAATGGCAGATGAGCTTATTGATGATGAAAGAAATTCCTCAGATTCTCTAGCTGATGTTCGAGTAAATGTGTTTAATCTAATAATGGATCGCATTGTCCAATCCCTAGAATCACGCTTTGTCCAACACAAACAGTTGTATAAAGATTTGTCCTGCTTGGACCCAGCAAAGTTTAAAACTATTGCAGAGAAGGGCCTTGAAGGTGAAGCATTGGAAGGTATTATTAAACTGTTTCCACAAATCAGCAAAGATCTTTCTTCAACCCTGCCAATAGCGCTCAACTCATGACAAAATAGTCAATCCTGGAAAATGCTGCAAGATCCCCATAATGTTACCCGTTGATACCTCCGAATCCTCATGTATAATAGCAAATCATCGGCATGTAGCTATTCCTCTAACTATTCCTTCTGATGCTTTCAAGGATCTCAGGACAATGGCTAGTGGCTCTATTACTAATACAAATGACGAAGGAGACATCGGACGTCCTTGCCGGGTGTCCCGGTGTAGACGAAAGGGGTCAGAAGTCACTTTGTTAGTGCAAACATCGGCAAATGGGGCTGCTTAAAACTGCGCCCATGCTACAAAGCCCAGTCCGAACCCATTTTTTTTTCTCATGCCACAAATGGATAGTTCCTCTCTACCCAGTCGAATGCTTTCTCCGCATCAAGCAAAATTATGTTCTCTGGAAACCGACACTCCCCCGGGGTCTGCACCACGTTGAACAGCCGTCTCACGTTTGCCTCAACCTCCTCCCCTTAGCAAATCCCATTTGATCATTCCTCATCACCTCCAGAAGATGGGGCTCCAGTTTTCTAACACCTTAGCTAACAGCTTTGCATCCACATAACAGGGAGACCGGACGATATGACCCACATGTGACGCGGCCTTTGTCCGTTTTCAGGAGGGGGAAATCGACACCTGCCTCAGCATCTCTGGCAAAGCACCTCACTCCAAGTAATCCCTGAACATCCCCAACAATGGAGGGGCCAACGGATCTAAGAATCTTTTGTTAAATTCCATCGGGCCTCGGTTCCTTCCCCAACTGCATCTATTTTAGCACCTTCTTGGCCTCTTCCAACTCCAGGGGAGCATCTAGGTCCTACTGTTACCCCTCTTCACCTTGGGGAAACTCCAACTCCACCAGGAAATCCACCATATCTCACCCATCCCGTGGCGATTCGGACCTGTATAAATTTTCGTAGAAGGCCTTAAATACCTCATTCACCTTCTCCTGGTCCGTGACCAGCCCCCATCCCATGACCTAATCTGGGCAATTTCCCTCTCTGCCTCCTGTTTCATCAATTGATTTGCCAGGAGCTGACTCGCTTTCTCCCCATGTTCATAAATAGACTCTTTAGCTCACCTCAGCTGTTGTAACGCCCTATCTGTAGAGATCAGATGAAGTGCATTTGCCGTTTTTTTTCTTTTTGCTAATAGTTCTGGGGATGGGCTGTCCACATACTTGCGATCCATCTGTATAATATCATCTACCAGTTTTTCCCATTCCTTCCTTGCCTTCAGCTCTACATGTGCCTTGAAAGACATGGGGCGGGATTCTCCACCGCTGGACCCTTTTGCGCCGGCAGCACACCAACGCCCGCAGGTTTCCCGGTGGCGTGGCATGGCCACAATGGGAAATCCCATCGGCACGGGATGGGAATAGAGAATCCTGCTGCTGGCGAGGGCGTGCCGCCCAGGGAAACACTTCTGGTGGGCCGGAGAATCCCACCCATGATTTTTCCCCTAATTACTACCTTCAGCGCTTCCCATAGTAACATGGGTGAGACCTGCGCATTAACACTATTCAAAATATAATCCTGTATAGCTCCTGGGGTCCTTGAACAGAACTCGGGTGTGTCAGCAGACCCATATCCAATCGCCATCCCTTGCAAAGTCCCAGGCCTAGCTCCAACTCCAGGTCTACCCAATGTAGGGCAGAGTCATAAATGACCAGCGCAGAATCCTCCGATTTCTTCAACCCTGCCAATAGCGCTTAGCTCATGACAAAATAGTCAATCCTGGAAAATACATTATGTGCTGAGGAGAAGTACGAAAACTCTTTCCCCCCCCCCCCCCCGGATGCCCAAACTGCCAACGGTCTGTTCCACCCCCCCCCCCCTCAAACTTCCATTAAAGCCCCCCCCCCACCTCGAATCAGTCATTACCACTGTGATAGGTCATAGCTTCACCGATGATTTTTCGACCACAGGCTCACCTAAGATAGTGACCCGCCCCACCTAAATGGTGGACAGAGAATATTACCTGGTCACTGTCGGTTTCCCTCCCCTCTCCCACTTAGCAGATAGCCTGCGAAGGTCGGCTGGCGTGGGTCCCGAATGATGGCAGGTTGGTAAAAATGGGTCCCAGGCATAAAAGTGTGAAAAGCACTGCTCCACATCGCCCAGTTTTGCCTTGAGGCCTTTAATCCTGCCCCCAATGATCGGCATTTTGGCCTCCAGTGAAGTGAGTCGGTTTTGTGTTCCGATAAAGCCTCCTCCACGGTTTTCAACTTCTCTGCTTCTTCACCTACTGCCTTGGTCATCTTGCTTAGCTGCTTCCTGACTGGGCCCAAAGCTCCTCCAGCAAAGTTTTAAATTATGCCTTCAATTCTTGGCCAAGCCTCTGGAATCGTTCGTCCATCTCCCCATCAAATTTCTTTCATTCTTTTGCCATCACCCCTACCATCATATTAAGGGTGATGGGCATGGCCGCTTCTCCTGCCATCTTTGATGAGTCCTTGCTCGGGCTCGATGCTTGGAAGTTTCACTCCTCCACCCCTCTTTGATGTCGATTTCGATATCACCTGATTCACAGCTGTTTGTTCTGTCTGGCTGATCACGAGAAATGGACAGAAAAGTCCGAAGTATCGGGGCCTGCGGAAGAGCCACCTAAAATGCCGCTGTTACTCCATGCCACCGCACCCTATGTCTTGTGCCCATAGTTACGTATACATTACACTATTTTCTTGGATACATGTCTCATAAAATTTTTTATAATATACATAGTATACGTAACTATACGGATGGTGACCCAGAGCCGTGATCGAACCTGGGACCTCGGTGCCGTGAGGCAGCAGTGCTAACCACTGCGCCACCGCGCTGCCCCAGGTCTCATCAAGTTAATTGTAATTGCGATTCTTCCAGCCAATAGCTTGGCCATCTTTAGGTCATTCCCTAACAGGACATGAAGTCATGTCTGGACAAAAAACGGTTATGCGATCATGATATATTGTGGCATTGGTGTTAATAAGGAGGCTGGATTTGTTTTTGCACCTGCACGCAAAAGGCATGCTTGGGCTAAACCAGACAATGAGGGTATTGAGCATTCCATATGCTCTGTTCTAAATGGCAGATAGAAAAATACATCACTCGTTGGATCTGATCAGTCTATTTATCTACATCGTACTGAGTTCTGGGTTTGACTCCACGACAAATTGATAGGTCAAGTACTACCTCTATCATGTTGCTGCCCAGTACTACCTCTACCATGTTGCTGCCCAGTACTACCTCTATCATGTTGCTGCCCAGTACTACCTCTACCATGTTGCTGCCCAGTACTACCTCTACCATGTTGCTGCCCAGTACTACCTCTACCATGTTGCTGCCCAGTACTACCTCTACCATGTTGCTGCCCAGTACTACCTCTACCATGTTGCTGCCCAGTACTACCTCTACCATGTTGCTGCCCAGTACTACCTCTACCATGTTGCTGCCCAGTACTACCTCTACCATGTTGCTGCCCAGCACTACCTCTACCATGTTGCTGCCCAGTACTATCTCTACCATGTTGCTGCCCAGTACTACCTCTATCATGTTGCTGCCCAGTACTACCTCTACCATGTTGCTGCCCAGTACTACCTCTATCATGTTGCTGCCCAGTACTACCTCTACCATGTTGCTGCCCAGTACTACCTCTACCATGTTGCTGCCCAATGCTACCTCTACCATGTTGCTGCCCAGTACTACCTCTACCATGTTGCTGCCCAGTACTACCTCTACCATGTTGCTGCCCAGTACTACCTCTACCATGTTGCTGCCCAGTACTACCTCTACCATGTTGCTGCCCAGCACTACCTCTATCATGTTGCTGCCCAGCACTACCTCTACCATGTTGCTGCCCAGCACTACCTCTACCATGTTGCTGCCCAGCACTACCTCTACCATGTTGCTGCCCAGTACTACCTCTACCATGTTGCTGCCCAGTACTACCTCTATCATGTTGCTGCCCAGTACTACCTCTATCATGTTGCTGCCCAGTACTACCTCTATCATGTTGCTGCCCAGTACTACCTCTACCATGTTGCTGCCCAGTACTACCTCTACCATGTTGCTGCCCAGTACTACCTCTATCATGTTGCTGCCCAGTACTACCTCTACCATGTTGCTGCCCAGTACTACCTCTACCATGTTGCTGCCCAGTACTACCTCTACCATGTTGCTGCCCAGTACTACCTCTACCATGTTGCTGCCCAGTACTACCTCTACCATGTTGCTGCCCAGTACTACCTCTACCATGTTGCTGCCCAGCACTACCTCTACCATGTTGCTGCCCAGCACTACCTCTACCATGTTGCTGCCCAGCTCTACCTCTACCATGTTGCTGCCCAGCACTACCTCTACCATGTTGCTGCCCAGTACTACCTCTACCATGTTGCTGCCCAGTACTACCTCTACCATGTTGCTGCCCAGTACTACCTCTATCATGTTGCTGCCCAGTACTACCTCTATCATGTTGCTGCCCAGTACTACCTCTACCATGTTGCTGCCCAGTACTACCTCTATCATGTTGCTGCCCAGTACTACCTCTACCATGTTGCTGCCCAGTACTACCTCTATCATGTTGCTGCCCAGCACTACCTCTATCATGTTGCTGCCCAGTACTACCTCTATCATGTTGCTGCCCAGTACTACCTCTATCATGTTGCTGCCGGATGCAAGTTTTGGATAAATGAGTAAACCAGAGAATATTGGCCCCAAGAACCATTGGCATGGGAAATGAGAAAGATTGGAAGTGGAGGCAATAAGTGATGCTTTCCTGATGTTGAGGGTTAATTCGCATTGTGGGGTAGAGCACAAAGAACTTCACTCTGTACCTAACCTGGATTTGGGGTTAACTGTGAATGATCATATGACAATGATTCCAATTCACTAAAGGTGATGACCGTTACAGGAAATATCTTCACACAACGTGCTCAAGAGTCTTTTGAAATTGGCGAGGAGCTGAGATAAGTGAAGTTTAGTATAGTCGCAGCTGAATTTCGCAGTGGTAAATGTTGAAACGCCTGTAAATTTGATCCACTTTTGATATTGTTTTCTACATGCATTTACATTTAAATTGCCTTTAGTCCCAATTAATAAAATGGAAGTGATGGCAAAGGAAAAGTGAAAATAAGGACTAGTGGTTCTTAAAGTACCAGTGCTTCAATCCAGTCAGTGGTTAGTCATCGGTTTAATCCTGATTTCAGCTATATTGAGTAGGTCACCTGTCTGACACACTGCCTGATGACCGCGAGAGATTTAAATTTGGTCAAGGTAGTCGAAACTAGGCAGTAACTTGCAGTTGTTAGAATTTTCCCAGTAGCTATTTTGTCTTGTAAAGCCAGAAATTTCCATAGCGGTCTACTATGAACAGACATTTGCGTCTTTAGTCTCTGCTGTATTGCGTTGCCATGGCAATCACTATAAATTGCTTACTGTGAATTCACAGGGTGCCTGCTGTATCTCTTGCCAATTCAGACTTTGGAAAATATCATACGGCTAAATCATTTTGTACATGCTAAACTGAAGACCAGTTTCATTGACATTTAAAGTAACTCAGAAAAGCAAATGCACAGGAAAGTTACAAAATAACTTTCATATACTTTTGCACATATCCATACTGTTTGGTAAGTTAGTATTCAATGAGGCACCATTGTGGGGGAGACGGTGATGCAGTGGTAACGTTAGTAATCCAAAGGCCCAGGCTGCTGCTCTGGGGACATGGCTTCCAATTTTACCATGGCAGCTGATGGAGTTTAAACTCAATTTAAAAAAAAAAAATCTGGAATAAAAGCCAGTCTCAGTAATTTAGCAAGAATAACATCACAAATTGTTGTAAAAAATCCATCCGATTCACTAATCTTTTAGAGAAGGAAATCTGCCATCCTTACCTGGTTTGGCCTGCATGTGAATCCAGACCCACAACAATGTGATTGACTCTCAACAGCCCTCTGGAAAGGCCGAATAAGGTATTCAGTTAAAGGGGCAATTAGAGATGGGCAGCAAATATTGGCCTTGCCAGTGACACCTATGAAAGAATAAAAAAAGTGGTAGAGCTATCATTTCAAGGAACTCTATAGATTAACTGATTGGAGCATCTTTGGCTGTTCCTGTGGTCTCCCTGTGCGTACTTTATCTCTTTAGCATTGAGATTTCAATGGAAAATCAAATTGTCACATCTAAATTTGGTGTTGAACATTTCTCCCCTAATTAGAGTTGGGCTTGCCATGTTGTGTTTACATTGCACTGCGGCATTCTTTTGAAGTTCTTTTTCCTGTTTTCCCGTATCTGAGCGTTAACCAGGGTCTGTCAACCCTGTCAGCTAGCCGAGCAACTTTTAATACGTTCAAAATCTTTGAAACACTGCTTTTTGTTTTAAGCACAGAAATTGCAGAGTTGCAAAATCCATTTGAGGGACGGGGTGCCAAAATTCCCTGCACTACCTGAAATAGTCCAGACATGTGCACATTTAAAGCTCAGCTGAAATTTTGGACAGAAGACGCACTCGTGTAATGATCCATTTCCTCATCTTGGAATGATGTATTTTTGTTTTGTTTTCGGTATCTAATCCAGTACAAAATGTAGCCAACTCATTTTGGCCATATTCCGGGAGGTGTTATCACATGACCTCTGAATTCCAACCACTCCGCCCTCATGACCTTTGACTTATCCTTGCAGTCCCTTCCAACACCAAAACATCATGATCTGAAACAAAAACAGAAAGTGCTGGAAAACTCAGCAGGTCTGGCAGCATCTGTGGAGAAAGAAACACAGTCAACATTGCGTATCCCAATGTGACTCATCTTCAGAATCCATGATCACCTGATTGGCTACTGCTCGACTGTCTGTCAAACAGCCTTTACATCTGTCTCTGGTAGTGTTTGAATAAATGTTCAAAGAAAATGAAAAGAAAAACTGTCCCAATGATACTCCTGGCTTTCACCAGTATTTAATCTTGAATTCCTGGAGACTACAGGACAATCCTGAATCCTGGAGGGTTGGCAACCTCAGTTCAAGTAAGATACAGGCGGTTGGAGCTTTTGGTAACTGGAGCTCGAATTTCCTATCCGACACCATCATTTCATTCTTCATTGTTTGTTTGGGAGCGGAGAGGTGTTGGGTGGCGAGGGGGCTTTGAGTGACGGTGGGATGAAGGGAACTGTTGGCGGAAGTGACCTGTAGTTTAGGAAGCTGATATGGTATCTGCTCCGGAAAGACATGTCTTGTATTTCAACTTGTGTGATGACTGTTAATCTACTGATTTACAGCTATGATATAATGATGTTTAGAAGATGCAAGACGGAATGAGGTTGAGGTTTATAAACAACTTTTGATGTGAGTAATTGCAACTACACAGATAAACCATTTTGGATGCTCCCCACATCTCTGCAGTGAGTGCCCTTTACTTATGGGGGTAAAGCTGAATTGCTGTTTAAGGTCCTTGCTTCCCAGGACTTAGACTTGTTTAAACTTCACTATCTCACTGATGGCCTCAGCATGATTTGCATCCAAATCTGACCTCAACCTTGAAATCTTGCTTGAGATGATGACTCCCTTTGCTTAGCAGGCTCTTTGCTGGCTGATGCCCCGATTGTCCTTCCATCTGCCAGTCCCCCTGACTGTTTTGCAAGGTTGCTGCAGTTCAGATTTCCTCAGACGGTGTTTTACTCGATAGACCAGACACTTTAGTCAGTTGAATTAACTTGCTGTGATAGGGCAGGTTCAAACAATGCGCCTGTCATAATATCAACTCATGTATATCATGAGATGCAGACAGGCAGTGATTGACACACAGGATAACCAATGAACACACATGGCACAGAACAACCAATCACCAGACAGGACACCACCACTATAAAGCCCGCAGGGCATTAAGGCTCCCTCTCTCTCACAGGACACGGCCAGGGAGCTAGTCGCAGTGCACAGGCCAATGAACATCATCACCATGTGATAGAGAGCTAGTCTGGTCAAGCCAGTAGGAGGTTATCAGTTAGGTTAATAGAGTGTCAACCCACAGCAGACTATGTACAGCAATCAACAGGTTCAATAAATCAGTGTTGGACCATCTCCTGTGTCGGAAGCCTGTTTCTCGTTTTACTGCATCCAGTCGCAGTCGTTGTTAGACCAACACAGACAACACATCATGGTACCAGAGAACTATTAACTCTAATGAACCTACCTCGAGTGAATCTGGAATGACCAGCACGCAGCCATCCAGCCGTATGGAAAAGATCCAACCTCCTCCGCAACTCCGGCAACCTCAGCGCCAAATGGAAAGTCTTCAAACAGAAGTTCCTCCTGTATATCGAGGCCTCCGACCTCGAGGCAGCATTGGATGCCCGAAAGATCGCGCTGTTCCTGTCGACTGCGGGGGACCATGCCATCCACATCTATAACTTGCTCACGTTTGCCGTTGGCGAAGACGAGACAAAGTTCAAGACGGTTCTGCTGAAATTTGACAACCACTGTGACATTGAGGTGAATGAGAGCTTTGAACAGTTGATCTTCCAACAGAGGCTTCAGGGTAAGGATGAACCTTTTCAGTCCTTCTTGACCAATCTCCGCATCCTAGCGCAGTCATGTAATTATGACTCGACGGCTGATTCCATGATCCGGGATCAGATCATTTTCGGGGTCCAGTCCAATTCCCTGCGGGAGCAGCTCCTCAAAATCAAACAGTTGACCCTCTCCGTCACTATCAAAATGTGCATTGTCCATGAGCATGCCAGGAATCGTTACTCCCGCATCAGGGCAACAGAAAATGCAAAACTAGTCTCCCACGAGGCAGAAAGGGTGCAGGCCATCGCAAAAATACAAGGCCTGAGCATTGAGAAGAGTGGTTGTTTTGTGCGCTTTTCCTGGGTCCCTACGCATGCGCGCCACGACCTGGTGGACGACGAGGCCGAAGACCCCGATGCACATGTGTGAACGTCGGCCGACTGCACTGCGCATGCGCGATGGCGTACGGAACGCGCTGACGTCAGCTTCATGACGTGTCCAAATTGTGGCTCCGCCCATTTAAAGCGGCAATGTCCAGCCAAAGGAAGGCAATGTCTACAGTGTGGAAAGCCTGGGCATTACACGGCCTTATGCAGGTCTGCTTCACTGACCAACAGCCAGCGATCCCAGCTGCAGTGCACACGTGTCCGCTGCGTACAACAAGGCATGCAGGATTCTGATCCCGACAGCCCAACGGACCCCGATACTGACTGCCTCGAGTCTCTATCACCACGCGCAAGCTGGCCTCCACCGTGCCTGCAAACCGCCTTTCAATCCTCACTGTGGATCCTGACGATGAGTGGTGTGCTGTCGTCACGGTTAACCAGTCTCGCATCCGATTTAAATTGGACACTGACGCATCTGCATACCTCATATCACAGTCGGATCTCTATAGCACCCGAGATCAACCTAGAATTCTTCCACCAGCCTGCCAGCTCCTTGACTATAATGGCAATGCCATAGCTGCCAGTGGATCGTGTCAGCTAGGTGTATCTCACAAGGCAATCAAAATGACGTTACGATTCACGATCGTCCGGCCTGACAAGGCATCCCTGCTCGGTGCTCGCGCATGCAAACTCCTAAATCTGGTCCAGCGCGTGAGTGCCATGTCCTCGACACCGGCGACTGCCTCGCCCAATGTAAATCTCCAGGCTGAGATAGACGACATTCTCACGCAATACCACAACGTGTTTGATGGAATGGGCACGCTCCTATATCGTTATAAGATATTGCTCAAACCGAATGCCATCCCAGTCATCTATGCACCGTGCCAGGTGCCGGCTCCTCTCAAGGATCGTCTGAAAATGCAGCTACGAGAACTCTAAGACCAGGGTATCATCTCAAAGGTCGCGGAACCAACAGACTGGGTCAGCTCCATGGTCTGCGTCAAGAAGCCCTTTGGTGAACTCTGCATTTGCATTGATCCCAAAGACCTGAATCGCAACATCATGCGCGAGCACTACTCGATCCCAAAGCGTGAAGAGTTACCCTGTGAGATGGCTCATGCCAAATTCTTTACTAAGCTGGACGCCTCCCGTGGGTTCTGGCAGATACAGCTGGACGAGTCCAGTCAGAAGCTGTGCACGTTTAACACTCCATTCGTCAGGTATTGCTACAACCGCATGCGTTTTGGTATCGTCAGCTTCCAAAGTATTTCATCGCATAATGGAGCAAATGATGGAGGGCATCGAGGGGGTGCGAGTCTATGTGGACGACATGATCACCTGGTCCACAACGCCCGAGGATCACGTCGCTCGCCTCAAACAAGTTTTCCAGAGGATACATGAAAACGGCCTCCAGCTCAACAGGACCAAATGCTCATTTGGTAGGTCCGCTATCAAGTTACTGGGTGACCACATTTCACAGCAGGGTGTGAAACCTGATGCTGACAAGGTGCTGGCAATCAATGCCATGAAGACCCCAGAGGACAAAAAGGCAGTCCTCCGTTTCCTCTGGATGGTGAATTTTCTCAGGAAATTCATTCCCAACATGGTAACCCACAGCTCTCCGGCATCTCGTAAAAAAAGTCGACAGTGTTCCAGTGGCTTCCCGCACATCAAGTGGAGTGGCTTGAGCTGAAGGCGAAGCTCACCACAGCCCCAGTACTGGCATTCTTTGACCCAACCAAGGATATCAAGATATCCAAAGACGCAAGCCAGGACGGCATTGGGGCGGTGCTCCTCCAGCGAGACGACTCCTCGTCCTGGGCTCCAGTGGCATACGCCTCCATAGCCATGACTCCGACCGAACAACGGTATGCCCAGATTGAAAAGGAGTGCTTGGGTCTCCTGACAGGAATCGTCAAGTTTCATGACTACGTATTCGGCCTGCCAAAGTTCACGGTGGAAACAGACCACAGGCCTTTAGTCCACATAATCCAAAAGGATTTAAATGACATGACACCTCGGCTGCAGCAAATTCTTCTTCGTCTCCGCCGATATGACTCTGAACTCGTCTAAACATCGGGTAAGGAGCTGATCGTTGCGGATGCCCTATCCCGATCCGTCCCCATGCCGTGTGAACAGGGCGACTTCATTCGCCACATTGAGGCACAGGTGCAGCTGTGTGCCAGCAACCTCCCAGCCACTGAAGAACGAGTTATACAAATACGTGAAGAAACTGCCAAAGATCCCCTACTGCAGCACGTGATGAAGCATCTCACCCATGACTGACAAAAGGGGCAGTGCCCCCAGTTCTTCAACGTTAAGGACAAACTGACGGTTGTTGAGGGGATCCTTCTTAAACTAGATAGAATCATCATTCCCCAAAGCATGCAAAACATGGTGCTCAGCCAGATCCATGAGGGTCACCTGGGGGTCGAGAAATGTTGACGCAGAGCTCGGCAGGCAGTTTACTGGCCTGGCATCAGCCAGAACAATGTCAACACAGTCCTCAACTGCACAACATGCCAGAAGTTTCAACCAGCTCAGCCCAAGGAAACGCTGCAACAGCACGAGATCGTGACCTCTCCGTGGTCCAAGGTGGGTATGGACCTCTCTTGCGCCAATGGGCGTGATTATGTGCTCCTGGTCGACTACTTCTCCAGCTACCCGGAAGTGGTGAAACTGTCGACCTCACGTCCAAGTCCATCATCAAAGCCTGCAAAGAGACGTTTGCCAGGCATGGGATACCACTCACGGTGATGAGTGATAACGGTCCATGTTTCTACAGCCAAGAGTGGTCCGACTTTGCACGGGCCTACCACTTTAGCCACATCACATCCAGTCCCCATTACCCGCAATCAAACGGGAAGGCCGAGAAAGGGGTCCATATTGTCAAGCGGTTGCTGTGCAAGGCTGCAGACTCGGCCTTGGATTTCAACCTGCCACTATTGGCATACAGGGCAAGCCCTCTGTCTACTGGTTTGTCTCCGGCGCAGTTGCTCATGAACCGCAACCTGAGGACGACTGTTCCAGCCATCCATGTTCCAGACCTTGACCACCTCACGGTGCTGCAGAAGGTGCAGCAATCCAGGGACCAGCAAAAGATCCCGTATGATGCTCATGCCACGGATTCCTGGGCTGGCTCCAGACGATGTTGTTCACGTTCAGCTGCCTGAGGGAGGTTGGTCACCCCAACTGTTGTCGTCAGACAGACTGCTCCCAGGTCTTTCGTTGTCCAAATGGCTGATGGCTCCATTTTACGGCGCAACAGGAGGGCGCTGTGTAAAGTTTACTGCCCATCACCCGACCGCACTTCTCCACATGTCATCATGTCTCCTCCGGACGTCTTGCACCACGAGGCCACCGATCTGGCAGCGATCCCACCTGTCCACAAGGCCACCGATCTGGCAGCGATCCCACCTGTCCACAAGGCCACCGAGATGGCAGCCATCCCGCCTGTCCAGGTGCTGGCGTCCCCCCCTCCACCTCTGAGGCGATCGACGAGAATTTGTCGCCCACCACAAAGACTGAATCTATAGACTTAAATCTTGTAAATTTTGTTCAGTTTGCTCTGTATCTGCACGAAAGACACCTTCCCATGGACATATGTTCATTCATTCCCCACTTGTACATAGTTATGCATGCAATACAGCCACGATCCAAATTTTATTTTAAAAGGGGGCGATGTCATCTACTCATGTATATCATGAGATGCAGACAGGCAGTGATTGACACACAGGATAACAAATGAACACACATGACTCAGAACAACCAATCACCAGACAGGACACCATCACTATAAAGCCCACAGGGCATTAAGGCTCTCCCTCTCTCACAGGAACTGGCTAGGGAGATAGTCTCAGTGCACAGGCCAAAGAACATCATCACCATGTGATAGAGAGCTAGTCTGGTCAAGCCAGTAGGACGTTATCAGTTAGGTTAATAGAGTGACAACCCACAGCAGATTATGTACAGCAATTAATAGGTTCAATAAAACAGTGTTGGACCATCTCCTGTATCGGAAGCCTGTTTCTCGTTTTACTGCACCCAGTTGCAGTCGATGTTAGACCAACACAGTTAACACATCAGCGCCCAGCTCTGTTGTTGTTTCAACAACTGTGTATTTGAGACGTTCAAATAGAGGCAGTCAAAGAAATGGAGGTAGAGGAAGTGGGCACTGGGCAGAGTGGGACAGCCAGAGCACCAAGTGAAGCAACTGTATGAGTTCGGCAGAGTGCCAAGAGTTAGGTGTGGGGTGCAGGTCGAACATGGAGAACTGGGCTCAGAGAGACAGAGACCTGGAAATGGATTTCATCCAATACTTCACCCAGGAATGTGCACGTATTCAATGGGGCAGGTGGGAGGTCTTTTTAAAATTCCAAGAATGCACCTGTGGGATGTAATTTAGCTGTTTCATTTGTGATTTGATGGAAAGAATCAATTGCAGGCTTAACAGCACGTCACCCGTAATGATTCCCTATATAGCATATACTGTGTTTGGTTAGTTAGTCAAAACAGGTTTGCCAAATATGAGTAGTTCCAAACATTTGTTCTTGGAAAAGTGACCATTGCAAAATGCGTAAAGAGCCCTTTTGCTGAAGTCTGTTTGTAATTAAGAAGAGCAATATAAATGCATTCACTGTAAACTCATCATGGGCTAAGCAATTTAAAACTATGAAGCTGAATCTTGAGCTGGCTCTTCATGTATCTTTGCCTGGTATTCACCTTGTGTGCATATCAAATATCCCACCCCATTGTCATGCTGTCATATAACACTGGAGGCTGAGAGTGCTGAACTTTATGGGCACTCCAAATTGCACAGGCAGAGCATGTTCCCATTTGACAGGAAATATCCTGACTGTTGGAGTTAACTGGATGCCAAGTCCGCATTTAGTGAATGGGGCTGGTATAGCTCACTCGGCTAAATCACGGGATTTTAAAGCAGACCACCAGCGCGGTTCAATTCCCGTACCAGCCTCCCCGGACAGGCGCCGGAATGTGGCGACTAGGGGCTTTTCACAGTAACTTCATTGAAGCCTACTCGTGACAATAAGCGATTTTCATTTCATTTTTCATTTCATTGGCTGCCTACAGTTCGCTGAGACGTGATCAATGGGTATTAATGGTTTGTCGACCATTTCATCAGAGCTGTTGTGATGAGAGGTCAACAAACGTGAAACCCTGGGTGAAGATTAATAGGGGGAGAGCCCATCACCTGCTCCGAGATCCCCCTCCCCCATCCCCTGCATTGCGATTTCCTGGAGCATTGGTGGAATTAAGTAGGAACCCTGCCATCAGGATTTCTGCCTCTCCTAGGCTTATATAATTGCTACAATTCGGTGCCTGGTGTTGGAAGGAGAGAAGCATTCAGGAGATGGTGACTCCCAGTGATCTCTTTAAGGATTGCTGATTTAGACATGTGGTAAAGAGACCATGTTTCCTGGGCTGCCGCTGCTGTGGGGTTCAGGGTTGACTAAGGCTTATACTTTCACACGCAGAGTCAGGAAAGTTCCTGGCTCCTCAAACCTTACTTGGAAGAAAGTGCCCTGGATGATCTCGTTTTCATTCCTGGGCACAGGTGTGAATGGAAGTCGGGGCACATCAGCCCCGTAAACAATGCTGAGGCAAAGTGCGAGAAAGGCCAACCTCTGTGTTCTGGGACTTTGTAATAGCTGTAAAAAGGAAATTAAAAGACAATCCTACAGCCATCACCTGCCACACCTCCTCATCCCCACCACACACTCTGTGTGCTCCATCCATGCTAACCAATGCCATGTTATGCCCCCACCACAAAAAGCTGCAAACAAACCTGACAGGAGCAGCCTCCCCGGGTGGAAAGTCTCTCGCTTGCCTCTGGTTGAGTACCAGTGGCAGCTGCATGGCTTTGATTTGTTTCTGGGTGGGAAGGCCACCTGCAGCCTTCCCGTCCCAGGTTTAATCTGAGGAAGGTGGCAGCACGGTAGCATTGTGGATAGCACAATCGCTTCACAGCTCCAGGGTCCCAGGTTCGATTCCGGCTTGGGCCACTGTCTGTGTGGAGTCTGCACATCCTCCCCGTGTGTGCGTGGGTTTCCTCCGGGTGCTCCGGTTTCCTCCCACAGTCCAAAGATGTGCCGGTTAGGTGGATTGGCCATGATAAATTGCCCTTATTGTCCAAAATTGCCCTTAGTGTTGGGTGGGGTTACTGGGTTATGGGGATACGGTGGAGGTGTTAACCTTGGGTAGGGTGCTCTTTCCAGGAGCCGGTGCAGACTCGATGGGCCGAATGGCCTCCTTCTGTACTGTAAATTCTATGAAAAATGACAGTGTCTCCACACTGCATCCTCTTACCTGATCACACCATACTCCCCGCTTTCATATTCTCTGCCAAGAGAACATTAAATTCTGCCCATAAACGTGGTTTCTCTCTCTGCAGTTGCTGCCTGCTCGGATGATATTTTCCAGCATTTTCTGTTCCTATTTCAGATTATCAACTTGTGCAGTATTTTTCTTTAGTTATAAATATATATCACTTCATCTGAGCTCTCATTATTCAGTGTAACTTGAGGAGCATTATTTTTATGCTGATTCTACAGTAGCATTTTGATAGTTGCATATGGCCGAAGACATTTCCAAATGAATATGCAAGCTCTGCAATTTTATGATTATATCCTGAAAATAAATAAGATTAAAATATTTCCCTTGTTGCTTTTCTCAACATGAAAAAAAACTTTGCTCCCACTTTTCACGTGCTAGTATCTATAAGGCCTCTGACATCGTGACCCATATACAGGTTGCTGTGACAAGCTATGATTCTGGGAGGCAAGAGGAGTTCTCAGTTATTGTATGACGTGAGGTAGTGTGTTTGATATGTGGGGGAGATGCAGACGTGCTTCCACACCGCACAATGCTCAAAAACCTGCTGCCACTTGAAACCTTGTAGTTTCTCATTCTTTCATAGACTGTAATTTTGGCACATGTACCTGTTAAGAAAGGACAATTAATTTTCATTTTATCCAGGGGCAGCATGGTGGCACAGTGGTTAGCTTTGCTGCCTACGGTGCTGAGGAGCCGGGTTTGTACATTCTCCCCGTGTCTGCGTGGGTTTCACCCCCACAACCCAAAGATGTGCAGGATAGGTGGATTGGCCATGCTAAATTGCCCCTTAATTGGAAAAAATAATTGTGTACTCTAAATTTAAAAAAAGAAAAAGAAAAAATATTTTTAAAATTTTTTTTAAATTTTATCCAAATTTGTGGATTTTGCCAAGTTGCTATGGCTACGCTAAACCCAAGTCCAACACACTGATCTGTTTCAACAGCTCCGTCAACTACCATGGAGAGTTTGAATTCTATGTTGCTTATATTGAAGAAAGAACAAAACCAATGCAAGAAGACCACCAGTCAATTTTTCAGGGTGATATTTTTGCGATTGCTTCTTCGCGTAGAACTTAATTTTTTTTTGCCTGTTTCACTTTTCCCTAAAATGGATGAAGATTTGATCTTCTGTTTTCTATATTTTCCAGTATTCGGTGTAAACAAGAACACTAAAATCTTGACTTTGAAACCTATTCTCAACCTTTTAAGCCACAGAAACGAGTACAGGTTTTACTAGATGGCTTTTTCATTTTATCTGTTGCACCAAAATAATTTGTAACATCAACCAGCTCTAATTGAACTAAATTGCATTCTGGTGTATACAAACCATGTCTCAATTAGGAATGATAACAGGAAGTATGTGCTTTTATCTAAATTACTTTAAAAAGCTTTAGTTAAATTTTCTCCCATTGACATTTGTTATTGGATATGGACCTTGTGGAAGATAATATGATCGTGATCAACATGTAATATTAAAATCAACCTACCTTCTTCACTGGGATTGTGAAATTTCTTTATGGGAGCCATGTCCCGTACCCTATTAGTTGGCAGAGCTTCATTGTAAATAGATGTCAATGTTTGAAGCACAAATACGTTAAATTGCCAACAGTTTATTTTTAAGTCTGTGTAATTGTTTTTCTCTTATCACCAGGATGGTAATCGTAATGAATTTGCCTTGGAGTGCTGCATGTAATTAATGACTGGCCACCAAATAGAAGGTGCAATTTGACGTCCCTTCACTCTGTACTTTTAATAACACAACCGTTTGCTTCAAGCTAATCTGACTCCCATGACCTGTACTGTGCAATAAGTCTCCAAACATTAGATGAGCCCCTGTTATGCGATGTCGAAACAATTATCATCATGACTGTAGCTGGACTAAAGTTATTGTAGTGTTGTGATGTGATGTGCAGAGGAAGCCTGTGGTATGCATTGCAGGAAGCTTATAACAAAAAGGCGATGAAGATTACCCGTCCTGCTTGCTTGTACTCTGCGAGGAAGGAAGTATACAATGATAGAAATAGCACATGGGTCCCTGTGAAAATGGGAGGTGGACGTTTTTTCAGAACCTAACTGCAGAGTTGAATTAGCTAATTAGGGAGAGTGTTCTCCTAAGATAAACACCACACTATTTCCAACACTTCTCGTGTCATCTTAAATTGCAAACAGGCTTCAAGCAAAGCTATGCATGAATATATTGAAGAGTCCGTTTTTTATTCTTTCAGCATGAATTAGTATTATGTTGCAGGCAAAGCAATTTAAAGTTGTTTGATCAATAGTTACATGACTGGCAACCAGCCTAGATGGCCCAAAATAATCACTCCAACTTTTATATTAAAAAAGAAGGTGCAAGATTAACTCCATATTTTCTGACTGAAATACGAACAATTGCTGCAGACATTTAATGTTGCTATGAAATAATATCCAAGCAAATACTTTTCAGTCCACTAACACATTTGCAAGGACATGCTTTACAACAAAGGAAAATACTTTAAAAATGCACTTTTTGTACAGAAGTTACATAAATATATTGGTAAAACAGGAATGATAGAAATACAAAAACAGAAGATGCCAGAAATTTACAGGAGGGGGGGGGGGGGGGGGGGGGGGGGTGGCGAAACATCTTGGACGCTAGCATTGATGTCACATTGCAAATATCAAATGTTCTCCCTTCTGTCCAACAATTTCTGTTCTTGAACATTGGTGAAAAAAGACGAGCATGCAGGTACACCAGGTAATATGGAAGGCAAATGATATTTAGGTCTTTAAAACTAAAGGAATAGAGTATAAAAGTAGCAACGTGTTGCTGCAATAGTGAGACCACACCTGGAGTACTGTGTGTAATTTTGATCCCCTTATTTGCGAGGGTATGTAGTTGCATTAAAGGCAGTTCAGAGAAGGTTCACTAGATAGAGTTCAGAGATGAGGGGTGTGTCTTATAAAGAGAGATTGAGCAGTTTAATCCTATACTCTCCCGAGTTTCGAAGAATGAAAGGAGATCTAATTGAGGTAGATAAGATGATAAAAGATATTGGCATGTAGATGTAGAGCGGATGCTTTCTCTAGTGGGACAATCTAGAATGAGAGGTCATAGTTTTAGGATACGGGTAGCAGATCTAAAACAGAGATTAGGAGAAATTACTTCTCTCGGAGTCATGAATCTGTGGAATTCACTATCCCAGACCTGCGGTGAATGCGGGACATTAAGTAAATTTAAGGAGGAGATAGATAGATTTTAATTAGTAATGTGTTGAAGGGTTATGGAGAACGGGCAGGAAAGCAGAGTTGAGGCCGAGATGAGATCAGCCACGATCTTATTGAATGGCAGAGCATTTTTGGGGGGCTGAATTGCCTACTCCTCCTCGTTATGTTCTTATGTGGTCAGCCAGTTTTACGATTATTCTCTTACAGTGAAGGAAATAACTTGTATTTATATAGCAAATGTTACAGGCGATAAAATACCCTTTGAGGTCCAGAGTTTCCTCTCAGAAATATACTTTATTCATAAAATTTCTAGAAGTACATTGCATGACCTTTCAATGTTGACGTGGCATAAAGTACAAAATAACTTGGTTTCTTTCAATAGTGTATGTTACTTATTACATTTAAAATTAGTCTTTCTTTACAATGTTCATTACATGTCAAACTTGTTGCTCATGGTGTTTTTCACACATTCCAGCCTCTCAGTGTACTATGATTGAAGGACCTCAGACAATGGGCTTTCCCCATTACACCTTTGCAGTAGCACCACAATTTTTTGTGCGTCCTCCGAATAGTCCTGAACCTTGGAATATGCCAACCTGCAGCCCTCAGACATGGATAGTACTTTGCACTTGATGACCACAGGTTTTAGGTTAGGCCAAAGAATATTTCATCAAATTGATAGCGCTACAGCTGCAGTTCATAGTTATTACAGCGTGCGTCCCTGGGAACAGCCCTGTCTGAGTTCTGTGTCACAGAACTAGTTGGAATGAATCGTGGCAAAGATCACTGCATCTTTATTCAGATCTGCTTTGTAACAGTACCTTCTAGAAGGAGGTGGACAATGTTTGCTACCCCAACAAGCCACATTGGGGACAACACGCAGAAGTGGTGAGTCTCCAAATGTGCAGGGAGGTCCTTCTCGCCACCATCCAAGTTAAGTCTTGCTGCTTGTTGGAAAGTTCTGTCGATGAGGCATTCTGCCAAATTACTTTGACAGTCTCCTCGGGGAACCATGCAACAGGACCCTCCATCTCCTTTTCCTTGATGACATTTTGTGTGGATCACTGCTTGATGGACTTGCCAAAGTTGTTTGTTGGCATAACCTTTCCATGAGGGACAGGTAGTATGTCACAGTCCAACTGAATGGAGTGTTCCATGGCAATGTGGTCAGGCCCACCTTTCACAACACAGGGAACAGAGTGCTTTAATTAAACTGTACTTTAACGATTGAGAGCATGAATAACAAATTTAATTTCAAATGATGTGTGGTTTACCACTTGAAACTAATTGTAACAGCTGCCGCCATCCCTGCACCTTCTCGGTTCCATGATTGGAAAATTAAGCCAATAATTTAATTGACATATCACCGCCAAATAGCCTGGCAAAGTCTGATTTGCAACAGTTCTACGTGTTCCATCATGGATTGGGCAAATTAGAAATTCCATGTATCTTCTTTCTGCAGTGCACAATGGAGAGAAGGACATTGGTAAGTGTCTAAATACTTTGATTGTTATTATTGAGAAGTCACTGGTACTGATACATGTGGGCTAATCTTATTTACTGGAAGGTTTTGTTGTGTTATAGCTTCAAAAATATAATTGATATTTCTTGCATTCTTTATGGGCCAGAGCTAAACAGACTTGGAATACAAATTGAGGTGTTACACGTATGCCCAGTTTAGACTTGAATGTCAGAGATCTTTGCTCCAGAAATGTAGTTGCAATCTGGACTTTGCAGAACACTCAGTGAGGTCTTGTATTTGTGAGTTAAATACTGAAATTAATCACATTAAAGGAAGCTGATTCGAACCTCCTTTTAACTTAAGTTTCATTTTTCATACAGTCTGCCTATCCATCAGCATGTCATGACAAAATTAGGAATAAACCTATTTGGACATGCTGATTTCAACAGCCTGGGGATCTGGGAAAGAAATAGTCTCTTCTTGGTAGCTGATCAAAGGTGGTCCTCGTAGTTTTGTAATTGGTATGCAGCCAGTTGTGTGAGTCTTCCCAATGCTGCAGATGCAAGCCTGTTGCAGCACGAAAGCACCCATAGACAGCCCTGTTCACGCATGCTCAACGCAAGCTCAAAGTAAAACACCTCATCCTTCCACTATGTGCTTCACCTTTGTCTCTATGACAACAACAAAGTCCTGGTTCGAAGAAAATGGGTGTCGCTGCACTTCCTGGAATTGGGGGGGGGGGGGGGGGGGGGAGGGTATGGGTTGGAGTGTGGACCTGCTCTTGGCTAATGGTTGGGTTCGAGTTTCTGCCTGCCTTTTCCTTCCACCACTCGTCCAGCTTCCACACACTCAGCTCCACCAGATTATCCATGCTACCCACCTCCTGTTTCTTTTTGTGTATTGTTTTACCAGGCTCCCAGCCCCCACGCATTCCACGTCACCAACTGAATCAGTGGTCTGCCCCCCCCCCCCCCCCCCCCCCCACCCCTTGGATGAACCATCACCCCTACGGAGGATGCTCCCATCCCCTCGCTATGCATCAACCAGCAGCCCCCACCCAAGCTGACACCTAGCCCCACCCATCGGATGGAACAAAGAACACACCTCAGTCACTGCCAGCAACTTCCCCATCCCCGAAACCAAAACTCCCCTAACCCAAAACTCCCCTCCAACCACTTCCTTTAGAAACTGCTCATATCTCCACCAAACAAAGAAAATACAAAACACATAGCTTTCCAGCACCCCCCCCCTTTTAAAACAACGTCCAACTTCCACCATTCTCAGCTGAGTCCGAGGCTCTCTGCCTTCATGAACGCCTCCACTTCCTCCGCCGTCTCGAAGAAGTGATCCCCAGAGTTGTGCGTGACTCTCATCTTTGCCGGTGATCACTCCAAAGTGCACTTTGCTTTTGTAGAGAGCTGCCTTCGCCCTATCCGCCCACCTTCTCACCAGCTCCACTGTGACATCCTGTTAAATCTAAATAACATTGCCTTCCCACCTTACCTCATGATTCTGCTTCACCCATCGCAGCACCTTCCCCTTCAACTGGTAGCTGTGAAAGAAGACTATCACAGCTCGAGGTGGCGCGTTGGCACAGTCGATGTGCACTATCCAGCTTGAAGGGTGTGGGTTCTTCATCCTCCCCAACAGCTTCCCAAACATTGTCGAAAAGTACTCTGTTGGCCTCGGGCTCTGCACGCCCCCACAATCTGCAAAGGGGCTGTTTAGCTCACAGGGCTAATCGCTGGCTTTGAAAGCAGACCAAGGCAAGCCAGCAGCACGGTTCGATTCCCGTAACAGCCTCCCCGAACAGGCGCCGGAATGTGGCGACTAGGGGCTTTTCACAGTAACTTCATTTGAAGTTTACTCGTGACAATAAGCGACTTTCATTTTCAAGTTCAGCAGCCGGAACCTGTTTTCCAGGTCCTCAACCTTCGCTCTCAGACCCTTATTACTGTCCTCCAC
Organism: Scyliorhinus canicula; assembly: GCF_902713615.1. NCBI lineage: Eukaryota > Metazoa > Chordata > Chondrichthyes > Carcharhiniformes > Scyliorhinidae > Scyliorhinus > Scyliorhinus canicula. The sequence goes on along the minus strand of NC_052154.1, from coordinate 68,683,131 downwards.
CTTCAACAGCTCTGTCTCCAGAGACGCAAGCTGGTCGCTGTGCATTGACAGTGCCGCCTCCATCCCCTTCATCACCTCACCATGCGCCTGCACCATCTCTGACATTCTTCCAACCGCCTCCTTTATCGGGGCCAATGTATCCTCCTGCTTAAAACTTTCCAGCATTTCCCTTCCATACCGCTCAATGTTTACTGAACTGCTTCTCAAATGTAGCCGCCGTCACCTCCATCAACACATCCATCATTACTGAAGAAGCCCCACCCGGAGAGCCCATCGTCGCCATCTTTCCTCCCACAGCACTCTTCACTGAACTCGACCCTGCCAACGGGCTAATATTTCTTCAAAATATTCTTCCATGGTTCTTGGACATCAGGTGGATTGGCCATGATAAATTGCCCTCGGTGACCATAAAAAGGTTAGGAGGGGTTATTCGGTTACAGGGATAGGGTGGAAGTGTGGGCTTAAGTGGGTCAGTGTAGATTCGATGGGCTGAATGGCCTCCTTCTGCACGCCTCCTTCTGCACTGTATGTTCTATGTTCTTGTTCTCTCATAACCAACAGGTTTCCATGCAAATTCTCCCCAAAAAACAAGTGAAACAGGCAAAAACCCAGGGGATCTGGTCGGTGCTTCCCAACCTGCGACCTCCTCCTTATCGCCATCGGAAGTCCCCCTCCAGGTCTCAAACATAACTTCTTTCTTAAATTTCAGACGTTGTGCCTCAATTTGACCAATGCTATTATTATGTCTGTTATGTAGCCATCTTCCTTTCTTCTATTTACTTTACAAATAATTATTTTGCTTTTCTTGTGTAGCAAGTCATTCACCATCCCCCCCCCCCTCCCTTACCTTGTACCCTTTACCCTTGCTCTTTTCTTTCAAATAAGCTGCTTGACAATAAGAGACACGGATCTGAAATGTGAACCAAGCCTTTCTCCTTCTTCTCCAGGCGCTGCCCCACTGGGTGTTTCCGCGATTTCCACTTTTAGCTTCGATACACCCATACATGATTTGGTTCAGGCCGATCAAAGGTTTCGCAAGTTCTAATTTATTCACAAGAGAGCTCAACATAGAATTGAGTCCATCTGATTCTTTTTCAAAATGGAATTATGAAAAATAACTGAGAAGCTCACTCCTGTGAAGGTGGATGAGACGTAAACTCCCTGAGGATTGCTGCATGCCTTTGTTTGGCAGGTGTAGCAACCAAATATAAACCAATCACGATGCACTCGTAATAAAGCTACTAATCCATTTGTCAGTCTGCTAAGTTTTTAAAAAATTGTTTATGAGACGTGGGCGCGCTGGCTGTGCCAACATTTATTGCCCATCCCTAAATGCCATTGTGGGGGCAGTTAAGAGTCAACCACATTGCTGTGGATCTAGAGTCACATGTAGGTCAGACCAGGTAAGGACGGCAGATTTCCTTCCCTAAAGGAAATTAGTGAACCAGATGGGTTTTTATGACAATGGACAATGGTTTCATGGGCATTATTAGACTTCTTTATTGAATTCAAATTTCACCATCTGCAGTGTTGTCATCTTGTTAGTTTAGTATTTGTGATTTGAACTAGCGCTATGCAGTGCCCCCAATTTTCTGTAATGACAGAGACTGAGAGCATCCTGATTAGCCGTGAGTTATCTCAGCCCCCTAGAAAAGGAGAGTCAGATCCTTAATATTATCCATACTGTCTGTTGATGTTGCCCTGACCTTTATCGGTCCGCAGTTGCTCTTGCGAGTCATGTTGCATTGACAACTTGAGTGGGTCTAGTTTTGAATCTGATTGTCTACATAGTATATCGATACTGTGGTACAATTACTGAGTGCAGGAACAAAATGCTTTATCAAAGATAATGTTATCTTATTGAGAAGAAGATATGGAACATCATGGACTTATTAGCATTGAAGTTTTTTTTTATCCAGGAGATGTGACTATCACTGGCAAGTCCAACATTTATTGTCCATCCGTAATTGCCCTTAGGGACATGGCGGTGCATCCCTTCAACAGCTATAGTCCATGTCTTGCAGGTAGACCCCAATTTTTGTAGAATGGGAGGAATTGTGATATAATTTCAAATCAGGATGGTGTGTGACCTGGAGGGGACCTTGCAGGTGTTCCCACATGTCTGGTTTCCTTGTTGTTCTAGGTGGCAGAGGTCTTGGGTTCAGAAGGTGCTGTCGAAGGAGGCTTGGCGAATTGCTGCAGTGCATCTTACAGATGGTGCACACTGCTGCCACTAGTCATTGGTGGTGGAGGGAGTGAATATTTAAGTTGGTGGATCAGATGCCTATCGAGGGAACTGCTTTGTCCTGGATGGTGTTGAATATCTTGAGTATGGCGGAGTCGCACTCATCCAGGCAAATGGAGAGTATTCCATCCAACTTCCGACTTGTGTCTTGTAGCCAGTGGGCAGGCTTTGGGGAGTCAGGAGGTGACCAACCTCTAATCAGAGAGAGGGAGGGAGAAGGAGGAAGAGAATGAAGGAGGGAGGAAGGGAAAGGGAGGGAGAGATTAAGAAACTACATGTAATCTGTTATTATTAGGGTTGAAGTTTAAATATTGTTTCTTTTCTTTGTTCTAATAAAATTTGTCTCAAAAATAACCAAGCCCTATTTCTTATAACATCACCCCTGAAACGAACCGATCTTTCTGCACCGCCATAAAATTTAAAGTTATGGCTCTGGTTCAGTCTCTTAGCCACTGTTGAGAGCTGGCCAGGTGTCCATAACACAATGGTTAACAATAACATCTATTGATGTTACAAACTAACAACAAATCCTGAGAATTAGCGTCATTATGCATCAGGCAAGATATTCAACCAGTATTTATATGGTTGGTCTAGTTCAATTTCTGGTCAATAATTGCCTCTAGAATGTTGATAGTGGAAGATTTAGCAGTATTGCCACTGAATGTCAAGGGGAGATGGTTAGATTCTCTCTGGTTTGAGATCATCATTGTCCAGTGCTTGTGTGGCATTAATGTAACTCGTTACTTATCATTTGAGCCTAAATGTTGCCTAAGTCTTGCTGCGTGCAGACATAGACTGCTTCAGTAACTGAGAAATTGCAAATGCTGAAAGAAAGGCCTTTGATAAAGCAGCTGAAAGTGGTTGGGCCGAGGATGTTACCCTCTAAGAACTCCTGCAGCAATGCCATTTCGTGTTGTCAACGTGGAATTAATTGAATTGACTGAAGATTGGTATCTGTGCTGTTGGGGACCTTGAGAGGAGGCTGAGTTGGTCATCCAATCAGCACTTCTGGCTATAGATGGTTGAAAATGCTTCACCCTTGTTGTTTTCATTGGCATGCTGAACCCCCCCATCACTGAGGTTGTGGGTACTTGTGGAACTTCCTCCTCCTGTTAGTTGTTTCATTGTCCACCGCCATTCATGTTGTACTAATGTGGTAGGACTGTAGAATTTTGATCTAGCCCATTGGTTGTGAGATCATTTAGCTGCATCTATAACATACTGCTTACATTGTTTAGCATGTATGTAATCCTGTGTTGCAGCTTCACTGGGTTGGCACTTCATTTTCAGTTCAGCATGGTGCTGCTCCAGGCATGTGCTCCTCCTTGCTTCATTGAACCAGGGTTGGTTTCCTGACTTGATGGTAATGATGATAGAGTGAGGTTACAGAGAGTGAGGTTACAGATTGTGGTTGAATGCAGTTCTGTTGTTGCAGATGTACCTTAGCTGGCAAAAGGTAATGACTGTAAGTAATGTTGAGGGGCGGAATTCTCCGACCCCCCCGCAGGGTCGGGGAATCGCCCAGGGCCGGCCTAAATCCCGCCCCCACCGTGGCCGGAATTCTCCGCCATCTGGGAATCGGCGTGAGCGGGAATCGAGCCCTGCCGATCGGCGTGCCCCCCACGGCGATTCTCCAGCCAGCGATGGGCCGAAGTACCGCCACTGTCAAGCCTCTCCCGCCGACATGGTTTAAACTACCTCTGTGCCGGCGGGATTGGCGGCGTGAGCAGGCCCCCGGGGTCCTGGGGGCGATTGGACCCCGGGGGCTGCCCCCACGGTGGCCTGGCCCGCGATCGGGGCCCACTGATCGGCTGGCAGGCCAGTGCCGTGGGGGCACTCTCTTTCTTCCGCCGCCGCCACGGCCTCCACCTTGGCAGAGGCGGAAGAAACCCCCTCCACCACCCACGCGCCGGTGGTGACGTCAGTGGCCGCTGGCGCTCCGGCGCATGCGCGGACTCACGCCAACCGGCGAAGGCCTTTCGGCCAGCCCCGACACCGATCGGCGTAGCGCCAAAGGCCGTTGGCGCCAGTTTTGATGCCAGTCGGCAGAGCGGGAGCCACTCTGGCGTGTGCCTAGCCCCTAAATTCTCCGCACCTTTGGGGAGGCCCAACGCCGGATTGGTTGGCACCACTCCGCTACGCCGGGACCCCCCGCCCCGCCAGGTAGGGGAGAATTTCGCCCGGGGTTTTGGGATAATTTATTATTAACAAGAATTACAGTCATATTCCATCCATATGTGTTTTATTTACGTGCGTGTTTCTAGCTTTAAAATGTTTTAACAGCTCAGGCTGTCTTCCAGAATGCAACATTTAATTTACAGATTAAAGCTACATTGAAGTCTTTATACACAAGCAAATTGTTTCTGGTAGAAAATCCAATTTTAAATCCAAAGATTGAATTTTCCAGCAGTATAGACTGGCTGCTGTCTGTGAAGTTCAGCTTGGCTTAGCTAAACTTGTTTGGGAGTTGCTCACTTAAAAAACCTAATTTAAAAAATTCCAAGTGATGAGATTAAAGTATACAATTAAAAAGAACACATTGGTATTATTCCATTAATTCTAGTTAGTGCAACTTCTGTCTTCCATTATTTGAATTCAGTTTTGACCTCACCATAATCTAAATTCGGAATGGCAAATAAGTGAACAACGACAAGTCCGTTTCACATTTGCCCAACCAAGTTAATTTTGTGAAACATTTCCATGTGGTGGTGTTGGCTGTCATTATGTCACAGAGCTGCCACATTTCCTAATTTCCATCTTAGCTCATATCCACTTGAGTACAATTTGATCTGCAGCTTTCCAAAGCTCATCATCCTTCCTTCCCGTTGTGGGGAATATTGATAAAGCTGATCCATGTTGGTATTTGTAGCACAGAGAAGGTCAGTTGATCCATTGGAGAGATATTTGGCTCCCTCCGCCCAGCAGAAACTGAATGGGCCAATAGTTCAGACTGTGCAATGCTTATTGCTGATTGAATGATTAAAGACTGGGTGATTTGAGGTGTTCCCCTGACTCAGGTGGATACCTCTTTTTTTAAAAATATAAATTTAGAGTACCCAATTATTTTTTTTTCCCAATTAAGGGGCAATTTAGCGTGGCTAATCCACCTAACCTGCACATCTTTGGGTTGTAGGGGTGAAACCCACGCAGACATGGGAGAATGTGCAAACTCCACACGGACAGTGGCCCAGGGCTGGGATTCGAACCCGGGTCCTCAATGCTGCAGTCCCAGTGCGATCCACTGCGCCAAATGCCACCCTGGGTGGATGCCTCATTAACGTATGCCAATCGGGGCGCTATCATTCAGCTGGGACCCTGAGGCAGTTTAAATTGCCTGCAGCCAAAGTGCCTACGATGGGCATTCCGACTGGCAAAAGCCTGCTGGAGCAGAAGTGGAGTCTCCCAAACGTTAAGAGCAAAAGAAAAAAAATGAGAGAACTTCACCACAAAGAAATTTTGAGACTAACTCTGCCACTCGGGTCCTCCCTCAGGGTTGTGCCCAATTGCTGATGGGTCCCTGCCGGGATAGCCAATCTTTGCAACCTGGCAGCCAGCCAGCTGCCTGCTGAAAAAGTGTTAAGAATATTGAAATTTAAGAAATGGAGCAAGAGTAGACAATACAAGCCTGTTCTGCCATTCATTACGCTGATCTTTGGTTTCATCCGCACTTTCTTCTGGATGGTGAGGATAACTAAAACTGTGCACAGTACTCGGGTATAACTGTGGCATAACCATTGCCTTGTACAAATCCATAGAATCCCTACAGTGCAGAAGGAGGCCATTTGGCCCATCCCTGACCCTCTGAAAGACCACTCTACCTAATCCCACTACTCCTATCCCTGTGATCCCACACATTAATCATGGCCAGTCCACCTAACCTGCATATCTTTGGACAATGTGCAACAGCATCTTTAGTCTCGTACTATGCTTCAAGATGGAGACTGATGCTTGTTAGGGAAGGGTATCGAGTGATATGGATTAAACGTAGATAAATAAAGTAGAGGGTACAGATAACCATGATCTCATTGTATGGCTCAGTAGGCCGAATAGCCAAATTCGATTGCTATATTTCCCTTATTTCAAAAACTGCATGGCATTGGTCTTCCAATGGCTTTACATACCTGTATTCATACTTTAAAGGTCTGAATCCTGTGGTCAAGCTTTTTCCTGAACTTTTAATCTTTCTATTGCGTTTATACTCCTTTAACTGGTTTTCTTATCAACTGCATCTGCTACCTGTCTGCCAAGCCCATTAACCTATTTACATTCCCCTGAATTTTTTGGATTAACTCCTTACTTTTTTGTATTGGCTGAAAATTGTGGTATTTACAAGTCCAAATAAAATATATATGTGCATGTAGGTTTTCTATACATCAAAGTACAGTGACACCTGAAATATGTTTTCTCCGATATTGGCAATGTTTTGAGACCACTGATGGCAATGGCAACTTTTTCCATCATATAGTGCGGGACTTTGAAGAGCAAGGCAGGCAGTGTTCCACGTCATATCGCTGGCAGGTGGCCACTGATTCACCTGTCCCACTATCATCTCAGTGAATTATGTAATCTCAGGATTACGTACACCATTTCGGTGTTTGTACTCCACAGAGCAAAATAGCCCCCAAGTGGATGAAAAATAAAATCTGAAGTGCGATTCCTTGATTGTCTTGTACTAGAACATAGAACATAGAACATTACAGCGCAGTACAGGCCCTTCGGCCCTCGATGTTGCGCCGATGTTACACTATTCCCTTATCATCCATATGTCTATCCAATGACCATTTGAATGCCCTTAGTGTTGGCGAGTCCACTACTGTTGCAGGCAGGGCATTCCACGCCTGTACTACTCTCTGAGTAAAGAATCTACCTCTGTCCTGGGGATGTTCTGCTCCCTTTCAAGTCTGGCGGGTGTGGCGACAAGAAAGGAAATTATCGCAAGGTGATCCAAGTCATGTTTCACGCTGATGCGAAGGCAATAAGCAATCGTCCATTCCCCTGTCAATGGCAGGCCACGTTTCACTCCCCTGTCAATGGCAGGCCACGTTTCACTCCCCTGTCAATGGCAGGCCACGTTTCACTCCCCTGTCAATGGCAGGCAACGTTTCATTCCCCTGTCAATGGCAGGCCACGTTTCCTGTTGTTCAGCTCCGGAACATCATTGAATTAAATTGGTATCTCATTATTGGGCCCAAATGCCAGAGTCATACCCCCATGACAAAGAAATGTCATGGTGGCATGATGTCAGAAAGTCATGAAACATAACGGTCTCCGAAGGCGTGCACCTGATGAGCAATACTTTCACAGATACTCGGAAGTGAGCACAGTGCTTGGCGCAGAGTGTCCTGCCAGGTTGGTGCCAGCTGGTGTAGCTGGGGAAAGATTGTTTCCTGTTTTTAAAAAAAATAATCTTTATTGTCACAAGTAGGCTTGCATTAACACTGCAATGACGTTACTGTGAAAAGTCCCTAGTCGCCACATTCCGGCGCCTGTTCGGGTACACAGAAGGAGAATTCAGAATGTCCAAATTACCTAACAGCACATCTTTCGGAACGAGTGGGAGGAAACTCGGAGGAAACCCGCGCAAACACAGGGAGAACGTGCAGACTCTGCACAGACAGTGACCCAGGTGATCAAATCTGGGACCCTGGTGCTGTGATACAATAGTGCTACCCTATTATATATTTTCTTTTCACGTACCTAATGATCTGTGGAGCTGCTTGCAGAAAAATACTTTTCGCTGTACTTCGGTACATGTGACGATAAACAAATCCAAATCCAAAATCCTAACCACTGTGTTGCTCGCCAAAGTTCCTTGAACGTGGGTAGATAAACCTGGGAAGCAAATCTTCAAATCCCAGGTAAAGCATATCACTCCTCTAGTTCCATTGAGTGATGTTTACCCATCCTGGTAGATTGGACATCGTACAGCCCTGCAGCTCCCCACTTGGGGAGCAATCTCTGCAGCAAACTCTACCAATAAATGAAGATGTTTTCAATTAGTTGACTTCAAGGAAGGACGACGTCAAATCAGGGCCAATTTGGTAAAATGATACTGCACGAGTATTCCTGCTTCTATAGCACTTCAGATTTGCATTTACGAGTTTTAGTTTTCACGTACCTTGGATTGATATTTAATCTTAGAAATATGCTGCATGTTGCATAACCTTAACCAAGTTGGCATTCATGCTGCTAAGGAAGATGATTAATCTATTTAGACATCTAGGAATCTTAACTCTAATCTCTCCAGGCCATTTGGAGAGAGATCAGTCACTAAGCTACACTTTGGATTTTATCCTTCACTAATTATTACAAAACCTGACTTTGCTTATAGGGCTGCAACCTTATCTTTGTGATGGAGAATTCACTAGTTAGGAAGGTGAATGACTGCAATGTCACGGCTGATAGCTCTTTGCATTCATGCATATTTCACGGTGGTATAAAGCATCTTTGAGGTACTGATGTCGCTGTGTGAAAGACTGGATCACAATGTACTTTTTGTAACGGCTCTAGTTTTCTAATTGTGTTATATAACAAAACAGCAGATCACAGTCATAGGTTCTAGAAAATCAACCTTTGAGCCCTGATCAGTTTCTGATGCTTTCATTTAATTAGCTCTCAAATAAGTATCTATTATAAATCGTGGTGTATGAGTCGACCCAACGTATAAGCAGACTCCATTTTCCAGCCCTGTAAATCATTTTGTTGCATATGCTTATATGAGCGGCGCAGTGGTTGGCACTGCTGCCTCACACCGCCAGGGACCCGGGTTTGATTCCGACATTGGGTGATAGTGTAGAGTTTGCACATTCTCCCCTCTTCTGCATGGGTTTCCTCCGAGTGCTCCGGATTACTCCCATAGTCCAAAAATATGCGGATTAAGTGGATTGACCATGCTAAATTGCCCCTCAGCGTCCAAAGGTTAGGTGGGGTTACGGGTTTGCGTGTGAGCTGAAGGTGTAGAATGACCTCCTTCTGCAGTGTAGGGATTCTATGGGTCTGATTCTCTGGCTGTGTGGTGCTTGAGCGAGAGCGCCATGTGACTGGAGAATCCCGGGTGAAGCCTTTCGCGGGCTTCTCATAGGCCTCTGCGCCTCACGGGATACAACCAAGTCCCATGGGGTGTTGGAATCCGAACTCCGCCCAAAAGAGGCAGGACCAAACGGCACTCGCTAAAGTAAGTCGTAAACCTACTTAAGGCCTACTACCCAGGATATAGTGGCCCCATTCGATTCACCAGCCTCCCCAGATAGACTGCAGCTGGGCGCCAATCAGTGCTGGTCCACATGAACGTGGACCAGGCGGAACGGCACCCGAGGGTCTTCCAGGCCAACCGAGACCTCTGTGTTCAGGATAGTGCAGGGTGGCTCCCTGGCCCTCTCCCTGGAACATGCACCCTTGGTGCTGCCCAGCTGGCACCTTGGCACTGCCATTCTGGAACTAAGCTGGCAGGAACACTGACTGGATGCCAGGGTAGTAGTGCATGGGTGCCTGCATGTCAGAGTGGCACTGCCAAGGGTCTAGGTCTAAGTGGGAACATGCTCATGAAAGGAGGGTGGAGGGAGGTTTGACGGGTGGGGGGTGCGCAGGGCAGCTAAGTCGGGGCCTCTGGGAGGTTGGGGGGTTGATGGGTGGGAGTCCTGGAATGGGGGGTGCATGCTGTAAAGGGACTTGGGATGGCCTGAATATGGGGGGGGGGGGGGGGGGGGGGGGGGGGGGGGGGAAGGTGACATTTCCCATGGGTGGGGGATGTGGGGGACCCACAAGCTCACTTAGAGATCGGGGCACCATTTCGAAATGGCGGCTCGATCTCTGAATTCAGCTCCCCAGTGCTGAAAAAAATTCTAAGTGTGGGCTAACTCCCCTGGGGCCAAAATAGTGACTAAGTGTCATTGGGTAGCCGTGGGAAACCCGCCGGCAGGAAATTCCCTGAAAAACCCGGCAAAAATGACATTAGACATTTCTCCGGAGAATCGCGCCATATGGTTCTATGAATTAGTCCCCCTTTTCAGCTAGTTCATGCTATACTTGCTGGATTCTTCTGCTGCCCACCGCAAGATCGCTACAGGAGGGATGCGGACCATGTAAAAATCTATTGACCTCTGGCAGGAGTTACCGATCGCCGGGTGGGTGCTGCTGCAAAATCACACCTATGCTGTTGTACGTACTGGTATCCTATAACTGGGCACAGGGGAGGAAGCAGTAGCAGGCTGCATTGCAAAGATGCATGTGAATTTAAGGCACGCACACTCTTTGTGTCCGAAGCCCGTGACATTTCAAAATGGCACCCACCCACACCGATAAGGTGGTTCATTTTTTACACTTTTTCAAAAATATTTTTATTCACCATATTTTCATCATTTGCACCATACTAAGAGAGAAAAGAAACCAGAAAAATCTCAACAATATAAAACCTAAAGCATAGACTCATAGATAAAAACGGAATCAGACCCCCCCCCCCCCCCCCCCCCCCCCCCCCCCCCCCCCCCCCCCCCCCCCCCCCCCCCCCACCACCACCACCACCGGTTAGCATTCAAAGGCAGCCAACTCCCAAAGGTGCAAAATGAACAAACTCAAGTATTTTGGAACCCCTTCTTCGCCCATCTCAACTCAAACTTCACCTTCTCCAGGGTCAAAAACTCCAGCAGGTCCCCCAACCAGGACGAGGCACAGGGCAGAGAAGCTGATCTCCACCCCAACAAGACCTGTGATCAGCGAGGCAAAGTGAATGCTAAAATGTCTATCCCCGCACCCGCCTGCAACTCAGGCCGGTCCGACACCCTGAAAATGGCTTCTGTTATATCACACTTTGTGGTAATATGTCATTACTCTTTTCTTCTTAATCCAGAATGGTCTGATGGTGTGACTATAAAGGAACCACCAATCTCTTGAGTCAAGGGGTCAGGAGGGCGAGAAGAGGTCACAAAAAGTCATTGGCAAATAGGGTTAAGGAAAATCCCAAGGCTTTTTACACGTATGTAAAAAGCAAGAGGGTAGCCAGGGAAAGGGTTGGCCCACTGAAGGATAGGCAAGGGAATTTATGTGTGGAGCCAGAGGAAATGGGCGAGGTACTAAATGAATACTTTGCATCAATGTTCACCAAAGAGAAGGAATTGGTGGATGTTGAGTCTGGAGAAGGGTGTGTAGATAGCCTGGGTCACATTGAGATCCGAAAAGACGAGGTGTTGGGCGTCTTGAAAAATATTAAGGTAGATAAGTCCCCAGGGCCTGATGGGATCTACCTCAGAATACTGAAGGAGGCTAGAGAGGAAATTGCTGAGGCCTTGACAGAAATCTTTGGTTCCTCACTGTCTTTAGGTGATGTCCTGGAGGACTGGAGAATAGCCAATGTTGTTCCTTTGTTTAAGAAAGGTAGCAAGGATAATCCAGGGAACTACAGGCTGGTGAGCCTCACGTCAGTGGTAGGGAAATTACTGGAGAGAATTCTTCGAGACAGGATCTACTCCCATTTGGAAGCAAATGGACGTATTAGTGAGAGGCAGCATCGTTTTGATAGAGTTTTTCGAAGAGGTCACAAAGATGATTGATGCAGGTAGGGCAATGGATGTTGTCTATATGGACTTCAGTAAGGCCTTTGACAAGGTCCCTCATGGCAGACTGGTGGAGACAAGCGATGATGGCTTCTTACTTTAATAATACCGTATGTGTGGTCTGAGGCTGTCTTGAGAATGTGCTTTAACAACGGGGCAGAGGGTAGGGGTTTTCCATCGGCTGAAACAAAACCTCGCGTTTCCCACGGGCAGAATTCTGTTAAGCTGTTGCATACATACAGGCTGTCCGAGTGTATGTCTGCGGGGGTTGGAAAAGAGTCGGGATGCTGAATTACGTAGGTTATGGCTGCGAGTTCTGCTGCTTGTGAACCTTGGTGGCCGGGCAATTTTAAAGAGATCTCTTCTAGTGGGCGTCCCTGCGCGTCTTCTACGTTAATTCCACGACCAGTAATCCTAACTCCATTTTCGATTGTGGAGGAACTGTCTGCATAAATTTTTAAAGCATCCCCTGTGGCTTGGGAATTCTGTTTCTTACTGCCTGCTCGTGTGTGTAGTGACTTTGGGATAAAGAGTCCTGTGTGGTGTTGGGCTGCTGTGATCTGGCACTCGTGGGGTCCCTGCATATTGGAGATTATCGGCCAGGAATGTGTGGGTCTTGGTGCGTTTTACTGTAATGTCCCTGCCTTGTAACAGTAGTGTCCAGCGAGCTGCTCTGATTTGGCTGACTGAACCGTCCTTTAATCTACCGTCTAGTAATAGTTAAGTGGGGGTGTGCTCGGTCAAGATCGTGACTGGGTTGAGGCCTGTGATGAACGCAAAGTACTGTACTGCCCAAAAGACTGCAAGCAACGGCCATTCGTAGGCTGAGAATCCTTGCTCTACGGGGTCTAATGCTCTTGATGCATAGGCTACGGGTCCTAAGTGATTGTGTCGTTCTTGCAGGAGTACTGCTGATAGGGTTTGGTCGGTGGTTGCTACTTCTCTGGCATAGGGCAAGTCTGGGTCTGGAACTTGTAAAGCGGGGGCAGAAGCCATTCCCATGGGGCGTTCTTTTTAAGGAGCTCTGAGAGTGGGGCTGCTTTGGTGGCAAAATCATCTATATGATTTCTGCAATATCCTACCAAACCTAGGCATGACCGGAGTGCAGTGACATTTTGGGGCAGGGGCAATTTAACGATGGATTCGATCCATTTTTGCTCAATTTCTCTCTTCCCGTGGGTGATGATGGTGCCTAAATAAAAAACTTTTTCCTTTAAAATCTGGGCCTTTTTTGGGGTTGATCTTGCATCCGATGGATTGCAGTAGGCCTAGTAATTCAGATAAGAGCTCTACCTGTTCCTCTTTTGTGTCTGTTTGCAAGAGCAGATCATCTACATATTGTATGAGGCATTCGGGTTGGGAAAATTTAGAAAGTCCGTTGGTCAATTGTCGGTGGAAAATGGAGGGGGAGTAATGGAATCCTTGTGGGAGGCATGTCCACGTACTACTGCTGCCCTTGGAACATAAATGCAAATTTATACTGGCAGGCCCTGTCTAACGGGATGGACCAAAAGCCATTGCTGATGCCCAGCACTGTGAAGTATTTTGCCTGTACTCCATGTTTGAGCATGGTCTCGGGACTCGTGGCAACAGTGGGGGCTGCTAAACGGGTTACCTTGTTAAGTTCTCGGTAGTCGATTGTTAGTCGCCATGAACCATCGGGCTTTTTTACCGGCCAAATTGGGGCAATATTTGTGGATGCTACAGGTCGAATAACCCCTTGGTCTAGCAAACTGTTAATAACCTTTGAAATATCACCCTCGACTTGCTGTGGGAAACCATATTGCTTTTGCGGCTTTAGATCGGGACCTGAAATCTATTGTACCTGGGGTCTTCCAACAATCATGTTTGTGTTGTGCGAACAAAGCTTTGTGTTTTATGAGGACCTCTCTAATTGTCTGGTCTGCACTAATTGTTTGTGGATTAAACCAATAGTGCCCTACTGAGCAAATCCTGTTTTCATACTCCCGACTGTGAGCATAGCGGGAGCCCTAGCTGTTTTGTCCATTCGCCATACACATTAGTTTACTGGGTCAAATGAAATGTGATGGGAGCTCATAAAATGAATGCCGAAAATGTGCTCTGCTGTTTGGGGTAAGTCAACTAAAACAACGAGGTGTCTGGTGCTAATGTTCCCTATCTGAATGGGTACGGGAGCTGTGACATATCCTTGTTGCATGTGGCCGGTGAATCCACTCAGGGTGATGGTGTCTGTGGTGGGCCATTTGTCCTGTTGAAATATGGTATGGAGTACAAAGTGGTGCGGGATCCTCCTGTGTCCCAAAGAAAATAGACTGCATGTCCCCGGACTGTGCCTGTAACTACTGGTCTGCCTGATTTGTCCCAGTGTGTGTCACAGACCCAAGTTGGGGAGTCCGAACACCCTCAATCTGTGGAAGTAAACCCTAAATCGTCTGAACGGGTGCTAACATTATCCATGGGCCTAACATTGTTCCTAGGTGGGGAGTTTGGTTGTTGATATCGGTGCTGGTTCGGGGGGTTTTGTTGGCAGTCGCGGGCGTAATGTCCCATGTGGCAACAGTTGTAACAACCTCATGGTGCCTGTGCTCTGGGGTGCTGTCCCTTGTGTCTACCCTCGTTATCCATGCTGGGTCCTGGCTAGTCCTAACTGGGTGCATGTTTGCTTCCATCTCGTCCTGATCTGTCTGTCGGTGTAGGGTTTGTTCCCATGCTCTGGAAAGTTGTTTCAACACCCAAACTTCATTGTGTGTGTGGTTTGCGGGGTTGTAGTTGACACAAGCCTTTTCACCTGCGTCTGTGGCATGCGAGACTATGGTGCGGGACTATTTAGTGGTGTCCTCCTCATTTAGGTGTGCGCGGTTCAATTGTCCGTAGACTGCCATAAAATGAATCCAGAGGCGAACGGCAAAGGCAGTCGGATGTTCTCCCTTCTTTTGCTTGCAGTGATTTAAACCCTTAACTGGATCTCCTTTGTTATACCTGATGGCATCTGATATGGCTGTTTTCATTTTCTGTAGGATTCCTCCTGCTACATTTTGGGGTTCTGGCAAGGCTGATCTTAAGGACTGGCTAAGGCTCATAACTATTAGCTTTACTTCCTCCCTCTCATCTAGGCCGTACATAACTTTTTGTTGGCGCACCTCCTCAAAGGATCCTGCCTCTGGGTCACTGTCCATGTGGAGTTTGCACATTGTCCCCATGTTTGCATGGTTTCGCCCCCACAGCCCAAAGATGTGCAGGGTAGGTGGATTAGCCATGCTAAATTGCCCCTTAATTGGAAAAAATGAATTGGTGTTGCTCTTTTAATAATGTTGGTGACCCACAAGCCTTCCCTTATATCGGTCAAATGACCACACAACCAGTTAGTTAGTTCAAAAGGTGGTTTATTTACATACACAAGAGTTACCTCGACATGCAAACACAATATCTACTACGAGTTAAACTACACCTATCAGCTACAATAACCTATACTTAACTTCAGGGCGACCGGCACAGTGCAAATGGATAAGGCCTTTATCTGGATTTCACTTGGCTGGTTCGAAGGAAGTGGCTCTGCCTCTGCTGGGCTCATCCTTCAGGTAGTGATCGTTGGTCTTGAACTTGGCTGGCTATTTCTGCTGCAATTGGGCTGACACAGGCTGGATCCACACGAGACAGAACCCATGGCTATGTCCTCTTTTATCCCTCTGGGATTTTGCGCTCTTTGGGGCGGTCCTTAACCTTGGACCCAATAGTTTGACAGAGCTCGGATCACTGTCTTCGATTTCGGCCAATAAAGGGGCGAGTGCCTTGGTAGCTGGGCGGGTCCTCAGCAGTCACTAACCTTGGCAGTTGGGCTTTCTGAGTAAAGGGAGTGGCACCGATCAGTCTGTAGCTGTACTGGTTGCTTGATTGGAGTTCTATTGTCCTGGGAAAATGGGCCATTGAAATGCAAACGAGCGGGGGTTTCGATCAGGCCTGGTTACCTGTGTTTCTGATACACACAGGCTCTGTATCTGTCTGAGTCCTGGGTTGGCCATAATTCCCATGGTTCTTTGCAGGTGACCATCTTAGATGGCTACATTGCGTGATGTTGAAGTTGAAAACATACTTTCTGTTAATTTATATCAAATGTGCATATACTGTTAAAATGGATAAAAACAAATCTGTATCAAATATGTTGTAGATTGTGTTTTGAATACTAGCCAAAAGAGGCAGATTTTTAAAATGCTGGAGTATTACCAATGTTTGACTTGGCGCCGCCAACCTTCTCTCTGAAAGTCTATTTTTGTAAGTAATGAAAGGTGATTGGTGCCCCTTTGGTGATCATTGGCTTTGACATTGCTCGAACAATACTGGGGACAGGGCTGGATTTTCGGAGAGTTGGAAACACTCTGCAACTGCAAAATGGTGGTGGGGGGGGGGGGGGGGGGGGGTGGGGGAAGAACCCAGGTGCGGAAGTCCCAATCCCATTTCCGACCGTTTTTTACTGGTAGGGGAAAAAAGGGTGGGTTGTGATTCATGCAGATGGGAAACCTGAACTCAGCAGGGCCAGTTGAACTTACTTAGTCTTGAGTTGAAACAGACCCCCCCACCCCCCGCCACGCACACCCTCCGGGCTGTTGCCAGGGCCTCGACTGCAGTGTGGGAATCACAAATTAATAGACTAGATGGAAGTGCTCCTGAAGGCCAAATAAGCTCTGTAGAACTGTCATGAACTGAAGTTTTTAAAATTCACTGCCCTTTTCTATTAAAAGAGCTGCAGTTATCTGTGTGAGTCTTTATTTAAAAACCCTCTGTTAGACTGCTTGATTGATAGATCATCTGGTGCAGGCTAAAAAAGACCGATAGCATCTGTTCATGTAGTTTCAATAGAGTTCTTTATTGATCTTTTCCAAAGGCTGTTATTATTGTACCATTATGAATGCTCAGCTGAGTTTCAAATGCTCCAATTAACTCACCAGGGGTTTCTAATTTCACAGTTGTAATGGATTTAAAAAGGCTTTTAAAGTTTTGGCTGTGTTTGATATAGAGTCTGAAAGAAGTTTATTTATTTTGTGATCAATCATTTGAGAATTTAAAAGCTTTGAATGTGATTTACAAATGCGAGTTTTTCACTGTCAGGTATATATGAGTGAGAGCTGTTAGAAATTTATTTTAATTTCCAAATGGCTTCTGAGGTCTGGTGGCTACTGGGTGAATAGCTGTGGAGATAGCAATAAGAGTATGAGGGGGGCATTATGGGGTTTGTGGGGAGCTTGAGTTGGCATAAAGTGTCTGAGGGAGATGGGTGAGATGGTGAGAACGGTAATGGCTAGAGAGCCGAACAGTTTCTGAAAACTGGGGCTAGTCCCGAGCCGAAGTAGGCCTTCTAACCATCTAATCTTGGCAATCAATGAGTGCAATTAAACTAACTACTGAGGGCACTCTTCAGAGGTCATCTGGAATATCAGCCCCTGTGCTGAGGCCGAAGCCTGCCAGATAGAGGGAGGCAGCCTGCTGGTAACAAGTTGGGGTCAGTGATTCCTCATTTCATTCTACCCCCCCCCCCCCGTGCGTCTCACATGCACACGCATGCATGCAGCAGCAGCAACCACCCCCCCGCCACCCCCCATACCCGTGGGCCATGGAACCTGTCCGACACACTTACATGGACAGGACCCGTCCTTACCTGGGCCCCTTCCTGCAAAGCCCACTCAGTGCCCAGCCACTGGCATTCCCTGGGTTCCTGTCCCACATTGCATCCCGAAGCATATGCTCAGGACCCAAGAACAAAACCCACCCCTTTGTGATCGATTCAAGGTGACGTCTGAATACAAACACCTGAGAACAGATCAACTGTTTGTAAAGGAGACTGAAAGAGGGAATAAAGACAGTTTTGACTGCGTACAAGTTTAAATATTGCATTAACAGAATTCCAGCTTAATTAATGGGAGAAGTCTACAGCGCAACCAGCAGTCTGATCCGCTTTATCTGGGAATAGAATCTCACCAAAACAGTAGTTCAGTTCTAATATATGTTGGAAGATTTTGAATTCCTCATGAGAATATTACATAGAATCAGCATCGAAAGAGGCCATTCAGCCCAAATAATTTGTGATTATGCTTCATTCGTGCCTTCTCCCATCCTCATTTATCTGGCACGATCAGCATAACCCTCTCTTCCCGTCCCTCACCTGCTTATCTAGCTTCTACTTTACATTGCATTGTCTAGGCATTTTGCCAGAAATTATATTACCGCAAGTATCTTGTAAACAAATGCTCTTGAAAGCTTTTTCAGATCAGGTAGATCTTGGGGTTAACCTGGTGATTTCTATGATCCAGCATCTGATTGTAAGTTGATTTCAGCAGTTTAAAAATCCAGTTCTTCAAATTGGGCTGCTCGCCATCACTCACCTTAACCCATCATCACAGAAACCAAAGGCTGAAAGGTCTATTCACATAATGGAGTATCCACTTCTCAGGATTAAAAGTCAAACAATCTGTCTCCTAACTATGATGCAACATTGATCGCAGATGTGAAACAGACAGGGCAGGGAGGAATATACATGGCAATAATCCTCAGACTTAAAAAAAAATTAATCTTACTCTGAAATAAATATATATCTAAATATGAGCTCTTGCTCCATGATAGACGTACAAATAATGTTCCTTTCAAACGTTTCTCTATTAAAGATAAATTTTCAAATTAGTAACACTTGAATGTGAGACAAGTGTTTACATTTTCAAAGTTAAAATGTAGGGCGGATTTAACAGCTGCATTACGCTTGAGCAAGAGTGTGACAGCCATTTGAACGCGGGAGAGGCCAAAATCGGAGCCGCACCGGGCGGCGATCGGTTTGCGATCTAACTGGCCCTACTTCATTGGCAAGAACCCAATCCCGCTATGGTGTTGCGAGAAACCAATAATCACCAATTCAAGCCTATCTTCATACAATTAACGGGAATGACCACCTAACTAACAACCTCCCGTGATCTAACCGCCTCTCCAGCAAGCGGTCACATGGGCGATAATTAGTACATCTTTTTAAAAATGTGAAGCGGAACAGCTTCTGGGGGATCTGAGGCGCTGAGTAGCCATCGTCAGTCCCAGGTAGTGAACCCGGGGGCGCTGGGGTTGTTGTCCCAGTGCTCGTGGTGAGGGGGGCGGGGGGTGAGACCTGACCTCGGTCAGGGGGGAGACACATTCGTACGGAATGGGGAGGTGGCACCCCTGAGCTGGGGGGGCTCTCACCACTCCCGGGTCCACCATGCCACCCTCTGGTTCGTGTGTACCCATATCGGGGGCAATTCCAGCTCCTGCCTTTCTTTCCCACCGAATACCCATATCTCCCACTGACCGTGGCAGCCATTGCATGTTCGGCTAATAGGGAATTGGCAAGTGTCGTAATGTGAGCACTTCACTGCCCCCAAGTGGATTCCCATGGGTAGGCGTGCCATGTCACAGGTCACAGTTATTGCCTAGCATCCCAATCAGACCATGAGGCCTGGACACTGGGGGCCTCAGCGACACAGACATAGCAGCCAACATCCAAACATCCAGCTGCTGATCTTCAGCACTGGGCGACTAGGGGCTTTTCACAGTAACTTCATTTGAAGCCTACTTGTGACAATAAGCGATTTTCATTTCATTTCATTTCATTTTCATTTCATTCCTTTGACCAGAGGGTGGATGAGTTCACCGGTGAGGATACTAGCGTCCAGTCCAGGTAACATTATCAGTGGGTGCCTGGGATACAGGGTCTGAGGTGCGGTGCCCAGGGGCCCCTATTGCGGCCAGGGCTGCGTGGGCAGGGTGGCCGGATGGCACCCTGAGAGATTTTAAAAAAAAATATTTTTATTGGCATTTCTCATATTTATAAACAATTGTGTATATATACATCAAATTTTTCTTACCCGTGTTAATTTACTTTATTGTACAGAAAGGTTTACCCTGTCCTTCCTTTAATTGACCCTATATACATTTCGCTACCCTCTGGATTGGTCTATGGTCCCTCCCCCCTCCCACGCCCCTCCTTACCTCCTTGCTCCCCCCTCCCCTGCCTACTCTCGTGCCCAGTGGCAGGAGCTTGGGAATGGGCTTGCATTGCTGAATAACGTTCCAGAGACTTCATGTGTCTCAGGTACAACATGTTTTAATGCTGTACAATTGTGACCGACCCCGAAACTGCCCCCAGACCCCTGATAGTGCCCACCCCATTCTCATTCCTCATTCCCCTCTTCTCTCACTTTCCCCCACCCCCAATGCCCTCTCAGTGATCGTCGACCTGCTTCGCCTTCTGTGCTCTGCTGCTACATCTACATGTGGCCCCAGGATGCAGATCAGAGATGGAGGCAGCCTACTGCTGATCATGACTTGTGGCCTTTTATGTCCCTGGCAGGCGTCCTCTGGGGGCCCTGGGGCCGGAGGGCCTCTGTCCACTTATTGATGGCACATGCCTCTCCATGTCATCCTGTTACGGAGGTCACTCTGAGATGCACCATGGGGGGAGAAACTCGTGGGAACTGGTGCCCGCCATCACCATCCCATAGGGAGGCTCCAGATTTGTACCCAGCACCCACTCCTCCCAGTCGGTGCCCTTAGGGCCCTGGGGGGGTCACTTCAGGATGGAGGGGCAGCTGGATTGAGCCATCTGGATACCCCTGCGCCATATGGCTCTGCCAGCCTTGGTGGCTCCCCAATGTCTGCACTCTCAGCAATGCTCTTTAGTGATGGAGACATGCTTTGGAGCGCTGCAGCAAGGTTCACCTGAGACCGGGACACGTCCCCAGTGACTGGGACATGCTCTGGGGTGGCTCGGCAATGTCTACCTGAGATTGGGACATGCTCTGCAGTGCCGCAGAAAGGTCCACCTGGGTCTTGGACACGTCCGCCAGCAACTCGGATATGCTGCCGAGGGCCTCTGTCATAGCCGCCACGCCATGGATGCCACCACTCATGCTGCTGATGGGGGGGCGGGGGGAGAGACAGGCACCATCAGATGGAGATCATGTGGGATAATGGACATGTGATCAGTGGGAGGGATGGATCATTCTGTGTGGCATTAACAACTCGTGTCTGACCGGCCATATGGGTGGCGGCTGGTGGATCCTCACCTCTGCGCCATATGCCAACCACATACGTGACTGATCTGCCCTCGCCTACCCCTTGACCTCCAGGGACAATCCCCGTGGGGACAACGTCTCTGATGTATAGCACCCCACTGCCCGTCTGGGCCAACTTCTCCAGTGGGGACACGGAGGAGGCATTGTGGGGGCGGGGAGGGGAGGGGGACATGGATGGGAGTGGCAAGCATGGGCACCACTGTTGGACATGGGTCGGCTGGGGCATGGTATGATGCTGGGCGGGGGTGGTGCCAGGCGCATGTTTGTCTTGGGGAGAGGGGGGGGGGTGTGGGGGAGGCAGGCGGCACCAGTCATGGGGCCGATGCTAACTCACCCGTGCAGCCTGGTGGAAGTCGTTGATCAACTTATGGCAGAATTAAGACCTATTTCCTGTACTGTATTGTTCTTCGTTCTTTGGTATTGAGTTACGGTCCTCCTGGTGAATCGTGGAGCTGGTCTGGGCGGTGGCAGGGCGCTGTCTGGGGTTTGCTCTGCAGGATTGGTTTCAATGCTGCTCCCTCTTGTTAGTGTGAGGCTGGTGGGCACAGTCCTGGCGAGTCAGCCGGTGGGACAATCACATGGGATATGAAGCCCTTAGGACCTGGTTAAGTGGCCAATTAACTTTAGATACCGGTGATGGCCTCGCCTGGCTGACCGCCAGGAAGCTCGTGGCGCTACCACACTTCAAAACCGCCCATGCTTGCCACTCCCATCCATGTCCCCCCCCTCCTCCCTGCCCCCACAATGCCTCCTCTGTGTCCCCACTGGAGAAGTTGGCCCAGACGGGCAGTGGGGTGCTATACATCAGAGACGTTGTCCCCACGGGGATTGTTTCTGGAGGTCAAGGGGTAGGCGAGGGCAGATCAGTCACCTATGTAGAGGTTGGCATATGGCGCAGAGGTGGCACAAAACCCCCAGATGCACAATTAATTACACCAGGGATGGAAGAAGCGATATAGTTTCCAGTTAGCCTCCATAGTGTGAAACACTTCCCATACCCGCACCTGTCAGGGGACTTCGTCCCAATTGGGAGAATTCCATTGTTAGTTCTTCCATCCTTAACTGGACAATGGACGGCAAGAACTGGCCCTTGTCTATCATAAAATCTTTTGCAACAGGTCAGGTGTGTTTTGCTCTGGAAATCCTCCTTAACTTTTGCCAGGTCCTTGTTGGCTGGCCCCACCTTTTTTCCATCTGGTGGTGCCCATGCTAGCAGGGCGTATGTCTGGGAGGCAAAGGAGGTCTCCTGCCTGCATAAGTCATGTCTCTGTCATGATGTACCACAGACACCCCTGATCAGGATCTGTTCTTTGTAATACTTCCTTATTTTTGATATTGTCTCTCCAAGTGATGCCCAGGGTCTTACATAGGCATCGCTGGTAACAGATGTCCACATTAGATGATACCTTTGTTGTTCTCTTCCATGCCTCGCTAGCAAAGATTTCAGTTGGCACTACTATGGAAATGCAGAGTCACAGATTTGTGACAGCGTTGATGGTGTTGGATGCCCAGATAACGAGGAGCCGCTGGATGACCGATGCAGCTTTACCAATTCTTGCATGGACATCAATCTCCACATCACCCTCCCTGGAGATGTTGCTTCCTAGGTTGAGGAAATGGTTGACGTCCTTGATGTTTTGTTGCACAATGGTAATGGGAAGGCCTTGTTGCTGTCTATTATCATTGTCCCGGCCATCTCAGCTGATGCGTAGACCAACCATGTTGTTCTGGGACGCGCATGATTCTTCAGCTAGCCCAGTTACCCAGACATATTACATAATTGGCAGAAGGAATAGAGGTCAATTGGAAATTTCTTCCACCCAGAGAGCGGTGGGACTCTGGAACTCACTGCCTGGAAGGTTGGTGAAGGCAGAAACCCTAATTGCATTTAAAAACCATTTAGATGTGTACTTCGAAGTGCTGTAACTTACAGGGCTGTGGACTAAGAGTTGGAAATTAGGACCAGGTTGGATTGTTCTTTTTCAGCTGACCGAGATACGATAATGGTTTTCTTCTGTGCCATTAATTTTCTACGTTTCTATGAGATACTATTTGTTTCTCTGAGATACTAGATTATAATATAAACATGAATACAAGTGGTCTCTTAACAAGAAATGGCACTGTATTAGCAGATGCTAAGAGGAATGCACTTAACTCTAGCTCTGTCCCATTTTGCATCCATTATACTTTTTCAGTACTTTCAAGATGTTTCTGTTTACATCCATTCCGTGATTTTGGGATGCAAACTAGCCAAAAAGGTGTAAGTTTGACCAATACTCTGAACACAATGTGCTCATTTTTTAAAAAGGTTTGATTATCCATACAATTTTGAAGTTTAAAATTCAGGCTTTTAAATAATTATACATCACTCTCTCTCTTATGTATTTGTGAACTTGAGTTGTTTGAGGGAGGTGTGCAGAAATCTATATAAATTATATAGTTGCCCTGTACATGACTTTTTGACACCATTCTTTCCTGTGTTCTTGAATTCACTTGTGGTTCTCAAGGCTTGTGTGTGTCTAATAGTATAAATCTTGAGGGAGTTTGTCACCAAAAAAGAAGGCAGATGTGACGCACAGAACGTAGAATACTATGGTAACTGGTTGGATATTAAAATAACTTTTACATAAACTTTTACGTATGTTGCGATTTCAATGATCTGCACTCACTTTAAATATGTTGCCAATTATCCGCCAGAATGCTGGTGGAATTTGGGGCTTATTTTTACATGGATGAGGTGAAATGCAGCTGTGAGTTTTAAATGGGTATTCCACAGATCCTAATCCAGCAGGTTCAACTATACATGGGGCCCTTGGATTTACGTTCAGATCAGCAGACCAACGGATGTTGAGGACTTGGAATCAACAGTACAGGAAGGTGGTTTGCCAACATTAGTTCAAAAATATCTTCCTCTTAAAATGAAGAATCTGGGTCTTATCTACACACGTTGACAACTTCATTAGGCAATCTAAATAGAATGATAAAAGCAAATACACAGTGCCAGACAAAATACGGGAGAATGTCAACTATCCACCAATTTCTATTAGGATGAATAATGGAGAATCCACTATAAATAAATTAATTCTGAGTTTCAGAAATAGGCAGTGTCTATGACGAAGGGACATGCATGCTCTATTTCCCACAAGCAACTATACTAACCAAGAGTTTTTCAAACCCTTTTCGAATAGCAACTGAGATTAGACGTTGGTGAATGTTAAACATTAGCAGTCTTCTGGGAATATCCTTTTGTATAGGTAACAAAATAAATGGTGCTAATCCAAGGAATTCTGCCTTTGGACAAACAAGATTCTACGGCTGTGTGTGCACTTGATTTACTGTTGTGGTCATTGCACTGGCTGTCGGTGAAACCTCTGTGGGCCTTGGCTTTCTATTTTTCACACAAGTAGCTCAGAAATGGCAAGTTTGTCAACACTTGTAATATTGTTACAACTGCGGTTTTCTAAAAGCTTGTTTTGTATTTTTAATGTATGTTTAAAATGTTCTATATGGCAAAGAGATAGTCTTTCCACCTTCTAAGCTAATTGTGAATTAACTTGGTAGTTTTGAAGACATTTATTATATCTGAAAGTTAGCAGTACTTGGTCTGGTCTGGTTTAACTGTTGTTGGGGGGACGGGGGGGGGGGGGGGGGTGGAGGATGCGTGAAGGGACTCTTTGAACAACAACCTGCATTTGTATTGCACATTTCTACATAGGAAAGCATTCCAAGGCGCATCACAGGAGTGTAATCAAACAGAATTTGACACCTGCCACATAAGAAAGTAATAGGGCAGATGGTCAAAAGCTTGGTCAAAGAGGTAGGTTTTAGAGGCGTCTTGAAGGAGGACAGAGAGGCGGGAAAATAAAGAAGTTGAGGGAGGGAATTCCAAAGTTTAGGCATGACAACCAACTGTGGTGAGATCAAAATTGGGAATGCGCAAGAGGCAAAAATGAGAGGAGCACAGATATTTTGGGAGGGGCTATCTAGAGGTCTGGGTTATAAGGCAGGGATAGGGAATACCATGGACTGATTTGAAAGAGGGATGAGATTTTTAAAATCAAGGCATTGCTCAATTGGAAGCCAGTGGAGGTCAGCCAGCATGGAACAATGTGAGGTTTACAGAGTGCAGAACGCGGGAGGTCGATCAGAGGTACATTGGAATGCTTAAGTATCTGGAAGTAACAATGATTTTCACTTGCTTGTGTTGTGGATTACAGCCACAGCCCTGCTCGTGACCATGAATCAAAACTTTTCATTATTGTTATCTTCCTGCCCCTAAATTTAGGCAGAAAATGGATGTGAGCTGCTGAACTGGGGTTTGTTGATTTGATTGTTTAAAAGTGAATAGCCTCACAGTTGGAAACACTTTCTTTCTCCCCGCCTCCAAACATAAGCTGTCATTGCCTGGCCTATCAATAGGAAAATTTAAAAGGGGCACTGCCCTCATTGTTGTATTTGGTGAATTTAAAAGCAGAATGAGGGAGTAAATTCCATGAAACCCAAAATGTTATCATAATGACAATAATGCACAGTTCTCTAAATAATGGTTAGCAAATACAATTAGGAAATTATTTTTGCCAGCAAGGCTGTCCCCTTTAAGAGACCCTCTCAGGTTGAAACGGGCTTATCTGGGATTTGCAATTGTGACATGTAGGAAGGGGGTCGCACGTTGGGTTACTCCTGCCAGAGTCCTGAGTTTGAGCCCCTTTTCACCTGTTTCCTGTGGGTAAAATTGCATGAAAGATTGTCCCAATCGAGAGAAGTTGGCAGAGGATGGCCAAGAAGCTGCTGAAAAATCGGGAGGAAAGATTCAAGCGCTAGTCCGCCAGGAGTAGAATACAATGAAGGGTGCAGGGAAGATGGCAGAGACGAGTGGGCTGGGAGGGGTTGCCTGTATAACAGTCGAGAGGTGCACTGCGGTGATGGCTGTGGAGTTTGAATGGCAGATCAATAAGCACTTTGTTCCGTATGGAGTTTGGACATTCTCCCCGTGTCTGGGTGGGTCTCACCTCCAACGACACAAAAAGATAGGTGGATTGACCATGCTAAATTGCCCCTTAATTGGAAATAAAATTATTGAGTACTCTACTTTTGCAAGGGAGGGAGATGCTGGAGACCCTCAAGCATTCGGTGGTGGACCAGCTGGCCCTGATAAGGGAGACGCACGGAAGAATTTCGGAGACCGTGTGGGAGAAAGGTGAGGCATTGAAAGGAGTAGAGGAGGCACTGTCGAGGCACAGTGACCGGCTCGCCTCGCTTGAAGCCGAAATGGCCAACATGCAAGATTGGAATAGGGGCCTGAGAGCAAGGGTAGGGGACCTTGAGAACTGGTCTCAACGAGAGCAATTGAAAGCTGGGAGAGGGTCGAGGATGATACTGATCAGGGACAACCGGATGTTTGAGCCAGCGAGGGTGGGCGCTAGGCTAGGATGGATGCTAAGCTTAGGGGATGGGAGGATTAGGGGACTTGTTCCTGGAGGGACAGTTTGTGAGTTGGGGGAGATAGTGGAGAAATACGGATTTGCACAGTCGGTGGCGTTCAGGTACTTGCAAGTCTGGAATTTTGCGAGGAAGGTTTATTCGCGTTTTCTGGTTGCGCCACCCGCATTGTTGGAGGAGAGGGCATTGTCACTGTCCGGGTTGGAGGAAGCTGCTGGGGAGGAGGATGGGGCCTCGCTGGAGGGGATTAAGGCAAAATGGGAAGAAGAGTTAGGAGGTGAAGTGGATGAGAAGCTGTGGTGTGAGGCCCTATGGAGGGTGAATGCCGTGCGTTGTGTGCGTGGCTCGAGCTCATACAACTGAAGGTGGTGCATTGGACACAATTAATAAGGACAAGAATGAATCGGGTGTTTGAGGAGGTGGAAGATAAGTGTGAGCGGTGTGAGAGGAGCCCAGCGAATCACGAACATATGTTCTGGGCATTTCCTAAGCTTGCACACGTTTGGGGCTCTTTCTTCAGCACCTTGTAGGCGATCTCAGGCAGGCAGCTGGAGTGGGTCCCCAAGAGGCCATATTTGGGGTGTCAGAGCTGCCGGAGTTGCAGACGGGAGAGGGGGCAGATGTTTTAGCCTTTGTCTCGCTGAATGCTCGTAGGCGGGTTCTGCTGGAGTGGAGGTCAGCTTCTCCATCCAGGACCTCGGTGTGGCTGGGGGAGCTCCTGGAATTTTTGCATTTGGAGAAAGTTAAATACATGCTGAGGGGGTCGATTGGAAGGTTCTATATAGGATGGCAACCGTTTGTTATGCATTTTAAACAGCTGGGCACTGTCACCTGTTACGTGGGGGCAATGTGGGGGGGGGGGGGTTGTGGGGGTCTGTTCTTGTTTTTGTTTTATGTTTTTGTATTTGTATTAATGGCTTGTCTGGTGCAAATAGCTCCCCATATCCTTACACTGTTCGTAAAGTAGAAGACAAATACAGATTTTATTTTATTTGAACCTAGACTTGTTGGGTGCCATATAAAAGCAGGTGAGCAGGGGTAAATGTACATTTCAGATTAATTTAAATGTTCTTTTAATGTACAATCAATTTTCAATTGAGCAAATTGGAAGTGACACTGACCATCCAGACTGAAAGGTCCCAACTACAATTTTTGCTGAGTCAGTTGATCTCCAGAGGAGGAATTGGTACGAATGCTGAAGTTGGCCTTAATTTCTCTTATTTGGTGAGAAGAAAGCTGGGGCAGAATTCTTTCTCCTGATCATCAGCTAACAACGGTCTAAGTTAATACCCCATTTGAAGTGGACAGTGGCCCAGGACAGAATCAAACTGTTAAGTTGGGGTTTTGAAGAAACTGCCTGTTCTCATTGATGAAGCTTCCATGTTTCTCTTCAGGGGGTACCAGAGGGAAAACTGGTGCCTTGTACTCCCATCAAGAAGTTGCTGCTTTCAGGCAACCAGCACAGAAAATTAACACCAAAGTACTTGCTGATTTTAACAAATGTAAATGTTGCAATTAGATGGATGGCACCAACACATGGGTGCTCTGAACAGGAAAGCAAGAATTCTCTCATTGTTTAGAGCTTGGACCTATTTAAGAAAGAAAGGAACTGCATTCAGCATGCTTCATTATTGGAGAGTGACATCATTGCTACACTGCCATGTCGAGTATGAGTGCAGTGTTGGCATTTGGCCAAAGAATGTGAATGACTTTCCACCCTCCTGAATACTTTCTGACAATATCATGGACTCCATTCTCAGATTTTAAGAATGGTAGATTTTATCTTTCCTGGCCAATAAACCTTTTTGAGTTTTGGTCAACCCTTGTGTTTGTTAAAGGGACTGTGTTTTGGCACCAGGTGTCACCATTTTATGACTTCCAGTTCAGGCACAGCATGATGTCATATGGAGCAGTGTTTTCAAACTTTTTGCATGGTACCCATTTTTACCAACCAGCCATCCTTGGTTGTGGGGGTGAAACAGACGCGGACACGGGGAGAATGTGCAAATTCCAGACAGACGTCTTTGAAGTTTTGAGCATTTTAAACATTAATTTGCCAGTGCTTCCCTGCATATAACACACATGAACTTTGAATCCTGATTTGCAGTGGCACAATTAATAAACCCATCTTTAAGCTGCTTTGTTCCTGTTTTCAGCTTCTTCATGGGTTGTTCACCAGAAGCCCTGGAGTTCATACCAGCATTGCTGGCAGCTGCAAAATGGAGGAAGCTGCAAAATCTGCACCTGGGCCAGTGCACTGATGTCGGGAGGAGGCTTTCTGCCCCGTTCGGGCTCCGGGCCTGCGCACCACTGAGGGGGCATGCATGTCTGGAACGGCCGGCATTCAGAAAGCCGGTCACGGCCTGCATTTTTAAAAGCCTGGAATGCCATGATGCATGGCCCTGCGATGGGGATCGCCTTCTGACACCCGTTTGCGACCCTGGGTTTGAATATGACTGATGTAGAGTAAAGCTCTCTCCACCCTCCTCCAGCAGAGTTCTACTAATTCTCACTTCAGAAGCACATCGCTTTCTATCTGAAGCTGACGTTTTCCAAGTTAATCCTATGTTCTTGCTGAGCAAAATGTGACATGATATTGGTATTCACAGAACATGCTATATTGGCTATTAGGAACTGCATGAGGTCAAACGACGTTCTGGTGCTTTTCAACCCATCAGTCCCTCCTAGTTTCAGAGCTACATTCTCTGGATGGAAGCAGCGTATTTCAGTGTACTGAATCTCTCAGTTTCTCTCCTGAGACTTTTTCCCCCTCCCCTCTCCTCCTATCACCCAAACATCCTTTTGAAGCCACATTGGATCACTGTTTCAGGATCGTGCAGTTTGTATGTATACAAAGTTGATTTCTGCGGTTTTAAAAAGGCTGCAGAATACTGCAGGGAAGCCCACTGAACCCATAATTTTCCTCCCCGGTTTAATTGCACTATTCAGTTTGAGGAAACCAAAGAAATTCTAAGTTTTTTCCTTACAACA
Source organism: Scyliorhinus canicula (assembly GCF_902713615.1). Lineage (NCBI taxonomy): Eukaryota > Metazoa > Chordata > Chondrichthyes > Carcharhiniformes > Scyliorhinidae > Scyliorhinus > Scyliorhinus canicula. Next base: position 68,653,843 of record NC_052154.1, on the reverse strand, counting down.
TCTTGCCAAGGCTTAGTTGAAGATTTTTTTTCATATAGTCTGGTAATGTTCATAATTTTAGAGATAAACACTGGCAGGTCAGCTAAGTTGGAGTTATTTGAAGAATTTGAGCTATGTATCCGCCCTGCTTATCATGTCATGTTGTGTGAATATTACAGGCACAGAACATCTAGTTACAGTAATTAACATTCATTGTATTACCTACAAAATATAATCCCGTTTCCCTTTCGTAACTTTAAAAATGTGTGTATCCATGGTAATTATAAGTAATATATCTGGTACAATTTTGGAATTAAAAAAAATAATTTCTGAGACCTGGACTTTGCTTGAAAGGCCAGCATTTATTATTCATCCCTCATTGCCCTTGCGAAAGTGGTGGTGAACACATTCTTGAACCACCTACAGTGCTGTTGCGGGGGTGGGGGTGCATTTTGCGGGTTACATTTGCCCCAAACAGTTGAACTGCTAACGGTATTTAATATCTTAAATATCCCGTGTCATTGAGGCGGGAATCATCAAAGGGTCTTGAGTAAGTGTTTGCATTTTGATAAGGCAAACCAGGATTACACAAGCCACTCTCTTTATTTTAAAACCGATCTTTCTGCCGGAGGTACTGAGGTCAAAAGATTCTCAATCGGTGGAAACTGATTACTGTACTTGGCTTTGTTCTGAAACCACTTATAACACAATGAAGCTGTCTGCAGTGTGTTGACTGCATTTGGAGGATAAATTACAATGGAAACCTACACTCTGGTTTTCCTATGAAGAAATGGTTTGGGTTTTAAACCTTTTGCCATACAAACACAACTGATGATCAGGTGACATTGTCACTGTGATGCTTTTTAAGGAAAAAAAGAATGCCAGTTTTGTAGATTCGACTCTTGGTAAAGTTTCCACTGATGGTTATGTCACTCAACATAAGAACATAAGAACTAGGAGCAGGAGTAGGCCATCTGGCCTTTCAAGCCTGCTCTTCCATTCAATGAGATCATGGCTGATCTTTTGTGGACTCATCTCCACTTTCCTGACCGAACACCATTACCCTTTCCTTTATTCCTCAAAAAGCTATCTATCTTTATCGTGAAAACATTTAATGGAGGAGCCGCAACTGCTTCACTGGGCAAGGAAATTCCATAGATTCACAACCCTTTGGGTGAAGAAGTTCCTCCTAAGGTCAGTCCTAAATCTACTTCCCCTTATTTTGAGGCTATGTTCCCTAGTTCTGCTTTCACCCGCCTGTGGAAACAATCTCCCTGTATCTATCCTATCGATTCCCTTCATAATTGTATATGTTTCTATAAGATTCCCTGCCCATATCCTTCTGAATTCCAACGAGTACAGTCCCAGTCTACTCAAACTCTCCTCGTAATCCAATCCCCTCAACTCTGGGATTAAGCTAGTGAATCTCCTCTGCACACCATCCAGGGCCAGTACTTCCTTTCTCAGGTAAGGAGACCAAAACTGAACACATACTCCAGGTGTGGCCTCACTAACACCTTATACAGTCGCAGCATAACCTCCCTATTCTTAAACTCCATCCCTCTAGCAATGAAGGACAAAACTCCATTTGCCATCTTAATCACCTGTTGCACCTGTAAACCAACTTTTTGCGACTCATGCACTAGGACACCCAGGTCCCTCTGCACAGCAGCATGTTTTAATATTTTATCATTCAAATAATAATCCCTTTTGCTGTTATTCCAACCAAAATGGATAACCTCACATTTGTCAACATTGTATTCCATCTGCCAGACCCTAGCCAAGTCATTTATACTATCCAAATCTCTCTGCAGACTTTCAGTATCCTCTGCACATTTTTATGATGATTTACCACTCACCTTAGTGTTGTCTTCAAACTTGGACACATTGCACTTGGTCCCCCAACTCCAGATCATCTATGTAAAATGTGAACAATTGTGGGTCCAACACTGATCCCTGAGGGACACCACTTGCCACTGATCGCCAACCAGAGAAACACCCATTAATCCCCACTTTTTGCTTTCTATTAATTAACCAATCCTCTATTCATGCTACTACTTTACACTTAATGCCATGCATCTTTATCGTATGCAGCAACCTTGTGTGTGGCACCTTGCCAAAAGCTTTCTGGAAATCCAGATATACCACATCCATAGGCTCTCCGTTGTCTACGCACTGGTAATATCCTCAAAAAAAATTCCACTAAATTAGTTAGGCACGACCTGCCCTTTATGAACCCATGCTGCGTCTGTCCAATGGGACAATTTCCATCCTGATGCCTCGCTATTTCTTCCTTGATGATAGATTCCAGCATCTTCCCTACTACTGAAGTTAACTTAACTGGCCTATGATTACCCATATCTTATATCTGTTACATCATTGCTGTCTGTTGACAAAAACACAGATTATTGTATCCACTGAATGGATAGCTTCCAGAGAAGACTGGCCTAATTACCCTTGACTTGAGATTGAGTAACGCCTGCTTCTGAAATTGAGCTGATACCTGTGTTACTGTTATTACAGCAAGACCCTGAGGTAAATAGCTCACAGGAAATGAGTGTGGCGAACAGTTCATGAGAAGGATGTCTCACAGAGTTCTTAGTTGGCAGCACGGTAGCACAAGTGGATAGCACTGTGGCTTCACAGCGCCAGGGTCCCAGGTTTGATTCCCCGCTGATTCACTGTCTGTGCAGAGTCTGCACATTCTCCCCATGTCTGCGTGGGTTTCCTCCGGGTGCTCCAGTTACCTCCCTCAGTCCAAAGACGTGCAAGTTAGGTGGATTGGCCATGATAAATTGCCCTTAGTGTCCAAAAAGGGTTGGGAGGGATTATTGGGTTACGGGGATAGGGTGGAAGTGAGGGCTTAAGTGGGTCGGTGCAGGCTCGATGGGCCGAGTGGCCTCCTTCTGCACTGTATGTTCTATGAAGAAAAAGTATATGTCTCTATAATTAACTGCAGAGGATTTTAACTGGAGGGCAGATGTCTACTGAAGGAAGGATTCTTGTGAAAGAGATCAGGGGAGAGATTCTTCGTATTTGGCGATTGTGCGGAGAATCCCTTTTTACGACAAAATTGGGCATGCCGCCTGTTTGACGTATGTCCTGCTCCCTCCGAAATGGCATCATCGTGGCATGCGCTGCACGCCATTGGGGCAACCTCAGTGCGTTGCCTGAAGGCCCCACCCCCCAATGCTCTGCCCCCGATGGGCCGAGTTCACGATGGCACAGTTCACATCTGATCTCAGCTGTGCAGGAACCCGGCGTGGCGGCTGCGGATTGTGCCCAGCGCCGCCACGGTCGTGCTGGTGACCGGCAGAGCTTCCATGAGGTCTGGGGGGACTGGTGAGGGGTGGTGGGTGGGTGTCCAGGGGGAACTATCTGGCAGGTCGGGTCCGCGCAAGGCCGGCACCGACCGCTGCTGACCGTCGCCATGCATAGGCCTGGCCAAGAACCTGGCCATTCTCAGGCCATTTATTTTGTGGAGGCCCAGAAGTTTTACATGGCGTGGCTACTAGCTCCTTACTGGTCGCAGCATCAGTGAGTGGACGCCGCTGATTTTTTTTCCAAGTAAACGCCACGAATCCTCCGCACTTAGTCTCGGAATCTGGCCCAATGTCTGTTTTTATTATGAGGTGTTGGGCATAGTTTTGTATGTCATATTAAGGTAGTTGTAGTCTTGTGTATTTCAACAGTAAGAATATATTAACTACTAGAAACGACATACATAAGTACAAAAAGCTCCAAGCTAGGAGCTATCTTCGTGCCTGTTTCTGCATTTGGCTCTGTCCAACACTATGCTGACTGCTAGGTGTGGGTCATTTTTTCTCTTGCATCACTGTGTGGGCAGAACTATACTCAGTCCCATGTTAACCCATTATGCAATAGACCCTTATACTATAACTCCCCCCAAAGTCTTTATCCAAAATATTTACAAGTTATCCAAGTTTATTAGATACAGGGATAGAAGATTTTGTATCCAAACTTGTAGATGATGCTAAAATCGGTGGGACAGTAAGTTGCAATGAGGAAATAAGAACCTTACAAATGGATACAGATAGGTTAGGTGAGTGGGCCAACATGTGGCAGATGGAGTTTAACATAGATAAGTGTGAGGTCATCCATTTTGGTTTGAGAAATGGAATGGCAACTTATTTTCAAAACGGGGAGAGACTTCAGGGAGCTCCGGTGCAGAGGGATCTAGGTGTCCCCATGCATGATTCGCAGAAAACTAGCATGCAGCTGCAGCAGATAATAAAGAAAGTGAATGTTGGTATTTATAGCTAAAGGAATAGAGTATATGGTAAGGAAGTGTTGCAACTGTACAAAAGATTGGTGAGATCACAGCTGGAGTATTGTGCATAGTTTTGGTCCCCTTATTTGAGGAAAGGTGTAGTGGCATTGGAGGCAGTTCAGAGCAGGTTCACTAGATTGATTCCAGAGATGAGAGGTTTGTCTTCTGAAGAGAGATTGAGCAGTTTAAGCCTATACTCTCGAGAGTTTAGAAGAATGAGGGGCGATCAAATTGAGGTATATAAGATGATAAAACGTATGGATAAAGTAGACGTGGAGCGGATGCTTCCTCATGTGGAGCATTCTAGACAAGCGGTCATGGTCTCGACAAGGGTTGTGATTCTGTGAAATTTGTTACTCCAGAGTGTGGTGGATGCTGGGATAGTGAGTAAATTTAAGGAGGAGTCAGATAGATTTTTAATTAGTAACGGGTTGAAGGGTTATGGCGAATGGGAAGGGTGTGGAGCTGAGGCTATGAGAGGATCAGCCATGATCGTATTGAATGGTGGATCACGCTTGAGAGCCTAAATTGCCTACTCATACTCCTAGTTCTCATTTTCTAAGAAATAACTATTCTGTCTCATTCCACCTTCCAGTTATTGGTCTGTAGCTCTGTGGGTAACAGCACCTCCAGCACAAATCTGCTGTTTTTTGATTAATAAGGGGATTTCTTGATTAATCAGGGGATCAAGGGTTATGGGGAGGTTGAACACGTCAGCCATGATCAAATGGCAGAGAAGACTCGAATGGCCTAATTCAGCTCCTATGGTCTTATGGTCTTATCCCATGTATTTGCATCACTAATATAACTTGATCTCCCACCCTCAAATCTCTGAGTTTATAGATTCAGGTGGTCTGGAGATCTTATAATTCTTCCATATCTCATTCTCACTTCTGTCAGAGAAGTGGTAGGCTGTGTTGCTGCAAGTAAACTTTATTGAATCGGAGGTTGTTATAGCATCAACGTGTCTTTTTTATCCTCTTTTACCTTTGGCATTGAATCACTCTTTGTCAATTCCCCAATTGTAGTGATAGGTTGCAGTGGGTTTATCCTGCACTTTAAGGAGTGGATGAACTCTGGCCTTGCCTCTATAGTGTTTTTATCTCCTCCTCCTTCGCACGGGGGGAATCCCACCCACTGACCTTTAGTCCAGATCTGAAGCAATCATATATCTAAGAAATCTCTTTCTCTGGTCGATCCGTGAAGCCATTGATGAAAGAATTTAATTGCTAAGATCATGAACACCATTACTGTGGGTCACGAGCAAAACCAGCGTGAGTGGGAAAACCCTTTGCGAAGAAGCCTACAGGAGCACAATCTTGGATTTTTGAAAACCTCTTCAAACTGAACCTGCAATTTAAAAAATCTATCCATGGATCAGATTTGGATTTATCCAAGGCCCAGATCTATCACAATTTATCTTTGAATCCAGATTGAGACAAAGCAGTGAATAGAATGATGCTGCCCATCATTAATTGTTACTTTAGTCACATTGCCTCATCTTGGCTCTCATTTCCTGTCATTAAACTGAACTAAATTAGGATTTGGACTCTTGACAATCAGAAAATGTATTTGAATAACATTGTAGATCCAGGATACGTTACAAAGAATCTGAAGTATAACCCTGTAACCCCTTTGAACGTTAAATATCCTATTTGCAGACAATGCTTCAAACAGCAGATTGTTACTAAGCTTATCTGGCTGGAAGTTTTGGAATCGCCAGGGACAGGAAGAAAGTTTCTCGGCTCCAATTGACGAGACAAATATAAACCACGGCAGCGACTAACTCAATAGCTGAATTTCTTTATTTATTCATGGGATGTGAGCGTTGCTGGGAAGGCCAGCGTATATTGCCCACTCTTAGCTAGCTTCAAGGTAAAGTCAACCTTTTCTTAAGTAGCAACGTTATAACAGTACAACATGTCTTTACAAAATCACATTTACTATTGGTTCTGTTTTCAATGCTCTGCTTAAAGATTACACTGTGCATATCTTTCAAATAATCACATTGTAAAGTATAGTTTCTTACTACAGTCTGGATAAAAACATGTAGGGCGGGATTTACCGACCACCCCACCGTGTGTTTTTCATGGCTTCCCAGCGGGATCTACTGATCCCGGATTTTCCAGTGACAGCACCCCTCGCCCCTGGGACAGAATTTCCCGCCAGCGTGAAGAGCCAGTAAATCCCGCAATGGGACAGTGGTGGTTTGAATTAGTAGTATCAAACAGTTTATCTATTGAAGAGAGAGCAAGCAAACTTGGGTTTATGTGTTACATTTTATGATCTTGAGACATTCCAAAGTACTTTGTATGAAATACTTTTGAAGTGTAGATAGTGTTGTGATATGAGGAGGTGCGGTAGACAGATTCTGCATGGCAAAGTCCCCCCAAACAGCATTGAGATAAATATAAAAAAATGTAAAAACGCCTTTGGTGCTGGTGGTTTCGGCTTGAGGAAAACTCCCTGTTCTTCAAATAGTGGTATGGAATCCATAAATTAGGGACAAAGTGACATGTTGTTTCTAAATTGCAGAGCTACCCACCCTACAATCCGAATCCAAGTGCTCTCTAGTTCGGTTTATGGTTGCCCTCGGGACACAATTATTCATCTCATGGCATCTTGTCACAAAAGCTGAAGGACAGGATGATCAATGAGAGTGACTTGTGTTCCTAGATTCTAACGTGTGTGTTTAATGGGGGGGGGGGAGATTTGAAAAGAGAGCATGGGTATTGAAACCCATTGCCTTAGCAATAGATATATATCAATAGATGTATCAAATCTAGCTTTATAAGAATGAATACCAATGCCATTTACTAAAGCTTTCAGGAAATTCTCTCCACTACCTTCGGGAGTAGGAGAGAAGAGGGGTACATCAGATCCCAATAGAGTGCTTTGTTATGGATTTTCTTTTCGCTCTTCCCCAGCCTTGTTCACTGAGTCATTCCTTTTCCTGTGGCCCAGCTAGTGAGGAATCGAGTAAAACTGGTGTTTATTCAATTCTCTGCAGCGATGTTGCCATTGCTGCCCTTGCGGCAGTTTTATAACGGCTTAGAACATTGGAATGGATGAGTTATTATGGGCAGCGTGGTAGCACCCTAGTGGTTGGCACTGTTGCTTCACAGCACCAGGGACCTGGGTTCGATTCCCGGCTTGGGTCACTGTCTGTGTGGAGTCTGTATGTTCTCCCCGAGTCTGCGTAGATTTCCTCCAGGTCCTCCAGTTTCCTCCCACAAGTCCCAAAAGACGTGCTGTAAGGTGAATTTGTCATTCTGAATTCTCCCTCAGTGAACACGAACAGGCACCAAAGTGTGGCAACTAGGGGAGTTTCACAGTAACTTAATTGCAGTGTTAATGTAAGCCTACTCGCGACAATAATAAAGATGATTAAATTATTGAACAGAAGACAGACTAAGTTCTCATGGTTTTCTAGTGGAGTCTTTCATAAAGGACTAGCTGATCCTACAAGACTTTCAATAATTCCAGAACCACTTTAAAACAATCTGGTGTTTTGTCTTAATCTCTGATTCTAAAATAAATTTATATCATACACACTAGAAAAAACTGAACAACTACTGATAAACTGGCAATTCTATGCAAGCCCTCAACTTAAGCTACACTGAATATCCTTCACTAGTATTGGAGGAGGAATAAATACAAGATTTAAAAAATTCAACTGTTGACACAAATCTTATGTATTCTTAGGGAGGTTCGGGGCATGTGTTCCTGAAAAAAATGTTAATAATACTTTCTGATTTATTTCAAGTACTTTTGTGTTTCATAATTGATAGGGTTAGAATAGAGTTTGTACGTGCTCCCCGTGTCTGCGTGGGTTTCTCCGAGTGTTCCGATTTCCTCCCGCAGTCCAAATATGTACAAGTTAGGTGGATTGGGCATGCTAAATTGCACTTGGTGTCCAAAAGGGTAGGTGGGGTTACTGGGTTAGGGGATAGGGTGGAGGCATGGGCTTAAGCAGGGTGTTTTTTTCCAAGGGCTGGTGCAGATCGATGAGCTGAATGGCCTCCTTCTGTACTGTAAATTCTATGATTCTATGAGATGATTGTTTGAGAATCATAAAAAGGAAAAGCTAAGTGACATCTAGATTTTGCAATCCCATTCCAAACCTGCATGCAATCCCATCGCAATTATTTCGGAAGGGAACGTGTCCCTTCCCATTTCCAGCCACTCCCCCACAGCCCACCTCTGAATTGAGTTCAGACACTGCAACATGTCCAGGTCCTAATCTTTTTCAGCAGCATTCCTTCACCTCCAGCACTTCTAGATCAACTAGGTACACTTGATCTATTTAGTTTGTTGATCTAGAGTGGCATTCTCTCTTTCCTCCAACCTAAATAAATTGGCTGTCTTCACATTCCACCCCATTTAAAAAAAATATATATATTTTTATTGAACATTTATTGAATATATAAATCCAAAACGGATAAACAACCCCAAAAACCGACCACCCCAACTCTCCTCCCCCCCCCCCCCCAAGCCATCTTTTGATGGTGACCATTTCTTTGAAATACATGAAAAATGACTGGCATCTTGTGTAATACCTCCCAATCGAACCTCTCGACGTGTATTTAATTTTCTTAAGGTACAAAAACTCCATGAGATTCCCCCAGTCGCACCAAGACACTTGGAGGAGAAGTTGACCTCCACTCCAACAGAACTGGCCTGCGATCAATCAGCGACGCAAAGGCTAAGGCATCTGCCCCAGCACCCGTCTGCAACTCCGGCCGGTCTGGCATCCTGAAAATGGCTTTTAGGGGACCAGGTGTCCATTCCCTTTGTAAGATCGCAGACATGGTGCTGAAGAAAGAACCCAAGAAGTTTGCTAGCTTAGGACATGTCCAGAACATATACTCATGTTTCGCTGGGCGCACCCCACACCACTCACACCTATCTTCCAGCCCCTCAAACCCTCGACTCATCCTTGCCTTTGTGAAATGTGCCCGATGCACCACCTTTAGTTATATGAGCCCAAACCTTGTACACGATGAGATGGCATTCACCCTCTGCAAAGCTTCACACTACACCCCCTCCTCCACTCTCTTCCTCCCCCTCCCACTCCCCAGTTCTTCCTCTCAATTGGCCTTAGTCCCCTCCAGCGGTGCTGTGTCCTCAGCCAGAGTACTACCATAAATTCCACCCCCGCATGGGATAATACCGTCTCCACCAACGATTATGGCGGCAACACCGGGAAGTTCGTAAAAATCTCTCGAACAAAATTCCGAATCTGCAAGTATCTGAACCCGCTCCAACTGCGCTAACCCATACTTCTCCACTAATTCCTCCTGACACCCAAGTCGCTCCTACAGGAATAAATCCCCCATCACTGCTACCCACTTCTCCTTCCAGCTCTAAACATGGCATCCAATCTAGCCAGTTCAAACATGTGATTGTCCCTAGTCGGAGTTATCTTTGACCCTCCCCCCACTTTAAAATGCTGCCGTAATTGCCTCCATATTTTTAATGTGGCCACCACCACCACCACCGATTCCGTGAAAGGAGCAAACTGCAGCAGAGCCATCACTAATGCACGTAGCCCTATCCCTTTACACAATCTAGCCTCCATCCTCACCCAGATTACCTCCTGATCCCCGCACCAATCCAACACTTTCTTCGTGTTCGCTACGCAGTAATGGTACATCAGGTTGAGCACCGCTAAACTCCCAGACTGCCGGTCACTCTGTAGAACCCTTTTCCAAATCCTTGCCCCCTTACTCTCCCATATAATCAGATTAAACCTTCCACCCCCACAAAAAAACACCGTTGGCAGAAACACTGGCAGGCACTGACATAAAACGAAAAACTGTGGTAAAATATTCATCTTCACCGGTTGCACTTGTCCAGCAAGAGACAGGAGGAAGTCTGTCTCACCTCTGTAAATCAGCCTTAACCTTACTCACTAAACTTGTAAAATTTAACTTCCGGAGTCGCCCCCAATCCTGAGCCACCTAAACCCCTAAGTACCTCAAATGAGAGCTCGTCAAACAAAACGGCAGTACCCCCAAGTTAACGTTCTTCCCTGGCGGAGTAACTGGAAAATATTTGCTTTTTTCCAAATTCAGTTTGTACCCAGAGAAAGCCACAAACTGCCTCAAGAGCCCCATTATGTCCCCCACCGTGGGAACCATGGCGTAATGTACAGCAAAAGATCGTCGGCATAAAGCGACACCCTAAGCTCCTCCACCCTCTGACCTCATTACTCCCCTCCACTTACCCGAAATTCTCAATGCGATGGCCAGTGGCTCAAAGGGCACTCGTGTCTATAGAACTGAAAATAACCCAATCTAACATTATTTGTCCAAACACTGGCCCTTGGCTCCTTGTACAACAGCTTGACCCACGACACAAACTTAGGCCCTATTCTGAACCCTCCAACACAGCAAACAAGTACCCCCACTCTATCCTATCAAAAGCCTTCTCAGTATCCAATGCCACTGTCACCTCTTGTTCCCCCCCCTACATGAGAGAGGACCACATTCAGCAGGGGCCGCACATTGGAAGATAAGCACCCTTCACAAAACTTGTTTGATCCTCCCCAACCACCTGCGGGATACACGCCTCCAACCTCCGAGCCAGCACCTTCGCCACAATCTTTACATCCACATTTAACAATGAAATTGACCAGAATGACCCACACACCACCGGGTTCTTGTCCTCTTTCAACAACAGTGAAGTGGACACCTGACTCGTTGTCTCTGAGAGCGAATCCCAGGCGACTTAGTCTTCAAATGCCTCCACCAGTAATGGCACTAATCATTCTGCAAATGTTTTATAAAATTCCACCAGAAACCCATCCAGCCTGGGTACCTTCCCTGACTGCATACACCATATTGCCGTCCTAACTTTCTCCACTCCCAATGGCTCCTCCAACTCTTCTGATCTTCCTCCTCCATCCTGTGACACTCCACCATATCCGAATCATCCTCCGGCAGCTCTGAACTGTACAACGTTTTATAAAATGCTTCAGACACTCCGTTCACCTTCTCCGCTGCTGGCATCAGCTCCCACGCCCCTCTCCTGTACCTGGATAATTTCCCTCCACCAGAGTCCTCCTCCCCGACTCAAGCAAAATAAATCAAAACCTCTCCACCCCACCTTTTCACCGCAAAGCACCTCACCAAAACACAACTGCCTACACTCCTCCATCCCCACCAAGTACCCATGTTCAGCACAAGGGAATCAAAACACCTAGACTAACAGAAAAAACAGTTGTCCCCAACCCCCCAACAGCGACAAAGTCTCTCATCCACCATACTGAATCCAGTCCCAGTCCTTCTGCCTTTACAAACGTCCCTGCCACCTCCACCGTCTCAAAGAAATGGTCCCTTGAGTTGTGTGTAACCCTCAATTTTTCCAGGTAGACCACTCCAAAGAGTACGCCACTCTTGTACAATGCCGCCTTTGCCTTGTTAAAAGCCACCCACCTCTTTGCCAGGTCCACTGTAAGATCCTGGTAAATACGAATGCCGGTCCTTCCCACATCATCTCTCGTGCCTACTTGGCCCATCTCAGCACCTTCTCTAAGTCTGCTTCCATAGGTATCAGTCCATCACCACCCTTGGTAGCTCATTCCCCCGTGGCTTTGGCTGAAGCGACCGGTGGGCCCAATACAACTCCTCGGGAGAGATGTTGTCCTCTCCTCCATCAGCTTCCTCAGCATCATAGAATTTACAGTGCTGAAGGAGGCCGCTTGGCCCATCGAGTCTGCACCGGACCTTGGAAAGAGTACCCCACCCAAGCCCATACCTCCACCCTATCCCCATAACCCACTAAACGCACTTAACCTTTTTGGACACTAAGGGCAATTTAGCATGACCAATCCGCCTAACCCACACATCTTTGGACTGTGGGAGGAAACCGGAGCACCCGGAGGAAATCCACGCACACACTGGGAGAGCATTGCAATAAACTCTGTCGGCTTTGAGCCCTTCACTCCCTTGGAAAGCCCCACGACCCTCAAATTTTGCCACCGCAGTCTATTCTCCAGGTCTTTCACCTTGGCTCTCAGGTCCTTATCTCTGCCCTCCATCTGGCCAGTTCAGCTTCCAGTGAGGCAAGCTGGTCACTGTCCCTCAACAGTGCCTCCTCCACCCCTTTCAACACCTCACCCTACTCCTGTACTGCCTCTGAGGTTCTTCCAGGCGACTTCTTGATCAGGGCCAGCAAACCTTCCACTGACTGCTTGAGCGATTCCAGCATCTCTCTCCAATGCCTCTCGAAATGCTTGTTGTACTATTGTTCAAATTCTGCTGCCATTACCTCAGCCAGTGTCTCTACCATTATAAAGGCAGTCCCATCTGGCAAGCTTGCCTCCGCCATCTCACCTGGCAACATACCTTTTGCTGTGCTTGACCCTGCCGACAGACTGGCATTTGAATCCTCCTTCCCAGTATTCCTTCGCTGGCTCTTGCATATTCTTTGCCAACTACGTTTCCTCTGGGAAAAAATTTCTGAAGGTTTTCCCCCCAAAAAGCAGGTGGAAATTACCAAAAACCCAGGATTCCAGCAGGAGCTATCCAACGGATGACCTCCTCCTACATGTCATCCTAGGAAGTCTTCCATCCCTTCTTGCCATTAATTTGCCATTTCCTCTCTCTCTCTCTCTCTTTCTCGCTTTCTCACGCTCTCTCGTGCTCTCTCTTGCTCTCTCTCTTACCTTCTCTTGCTCTCACGCTCTTTCTCGCTTTTGTCTCTCTCTCACTCTCTCTCTCACTTCCACATACTGTTGGGAGTTAATTAGGTCTAATTAGGCAGGTTTTCTATTGCCGGCTAGGAAGCAAATCATTGTGAATGTGCACATATATAGACATTGAATAAGGATTGAAATGGGCTGAGCTGCGATGACAGAATCTCCTGTTCACTTTCACATTCAGTTACAAGAGTATTGGAGCTTGATTTGAATCCCTTTCTTGTAGGCAAAGTAATCAAGTGATCCAGGTGTTGTTTGGTGCTACTTTTAATTTGCATAGGTGCAGTTTACTTCAAATCTCAATCCATTGCTGAATATGCTACATTACCAGTTGGCTAATTGGCCATTTTGTTTTTCTTCCCCCAATGTCCTCCCTGGATCTTTTGGCCTAGATTCTGCAAACAAAGTAACTTATTTCCAAAATTTCTTGCAAGTTGTGATGCCCTCCCTTGATGACAGTAGCCAAAGTCTTATGATCAGGAGCAAAGGATCGGCTTTTGCTGTTCATTATCCTTACAGCTGCCCACAGAGACACACTTCACGGACTTTTGAGCAGCAGCTTGCCGTCATTGGGTCAGATCTAGTCCGGTACCCTCTTCAGGGAACCTGTGAGGTGCGAGCAGAGCAAACAACAACTATGCACTTCGACCAAGAATCTTTAGTAAGACACACCAGGCCCGATTTTAAGTTGCTCAAAGCTCTTTCATTTATGCAAAGTTAATATCAGGCCCAGAGAATCAAATCAGGAAGTGTAAATTAGAATATTTAATTTACCGTAAGATCTCGTGCAGGCAGGAGAGAGAAAGAGGGCTGTGATGGAGAGAGAGTCAGAAGAGGACAAAAAGAAAGTTGCCAGATGGGGGCACCTGACTGGGATCAACCATTTGTCTATTTGGAACATGCAGCTCAGTTGGCTCAATTAAGCCCGTGCTTGGGGTTTAATTCCTGATGACATTGGGTTCTACCCAATGGCGGGTGTGCGTCCCACACAGGCCGAAGCCTGGTGTTGCCTGGAAACCGCACGTTGGCAGTAAGCCGGAGGACCAGGGAGGTCTCCTTTAATTTTCCCCGACTCCTAATGGAACTGCAGGCACCAGAGGACCATAGCTGGGGCAGCTGCTCACCCTGTAGAAGGGTTCACCCTCCATCCTGATCGCCTTGCAGCTGTGGACTCATCATTTTACCATTTCATAATCCTTCAAAGGGTGCTGGCTATAAGCAATCCTAATGGGCCTGCCATTTCCCTGGTCCACTCACTGCCCTTAATTGGATGTTGTTCACCAAGACAGTTTCTTAATAGCTGCCTCCAAGAAAATGACCTCCACCAAGGCCACTTCTAGGTTTTCGACTCTAGAATCTTGGGGAAAAACCCAAACTTTTTTTTTCATTTAGAAATTTAGAGTACCCAATTATTTGTTTTCTCCAATTAAGGGGCAATTTAGCGTGACCAATCCACCTAACCAGCAGGAAAAACCTAAACCCTCATCACTCACAGTGGAGATTGTCCAATCTGATTGCTTGAAATGAATACTGTAGCTGACCATATTCTCACACAGCACAGATTCGCTGTGGAGAATGCTGCAATGAGTCAGGGTAAAGTTTCCATTCCAAACTCTACAAAGTCTGTTGGCAGCTGTAAAAGAGAACATTTCTTTCAAAGTTGACTGCAAAATTAGGCCATAGATTTAGATTCTGAAGGAATGAGAGTCCACACTTGTCAAATTACATTTTCAATGCCAGAGTGATTGTTTGCCAATAATTAGGACATAATTTGCAGTTAAGTATTCACTTGCACCTGAATGCATCAATCACAACGTTTTCTACCGTGTTTAGTAGGTGAATACTGCAACTACTTGCCCGTGAAGGAATTGAAATGCTGAGCCTATTAGTGACGTATTGGTGTGCAAAGCTAGTGGAGGAGCAGGATAAATCAGAGAGCAACTTCTGGATTTTGCATGATTAAGTTTGCATGTGCTGACTCTGGAAGTTGTGTTCAATTTACTGCATAACAAAAGTGAGCAGTGAATTCTTGTTGCAAAATCTGGGCTTTGGTGTTTAAACTTTGTGCAGCATCATGCATAAAATCAGTTGGCTTCCCTGCTTCTGATCCGTAACCAATGATGCTATGGTAATGGCAGGGATGCTGAATGTGGATCTTGTCAGGTTAATCTATCTGATGGGCCCCATGGTGAATAACTCACTGATGCATCGTTAGCACAGTTGCTTCACAGTTCCAGGGTTCCAGGTTTGATTCCTGGCATGGGTCACTGTGCGTAGTCTGCACATTCTCCCCGTGTCTGCGTGAGTTTCCTCCGGGTGCTCCGGTTTCCTCCCACAGTCCAAAGATGTGCGGGTTAGGTTGATTGGCCATGCTAAATTGCCCTTAGTGTCTAAAAAGGTTAAGTGGGGTTACTGGATTACGGGGATAGGACGGAGGCGTGGGCTTGAGTCGGGTTCTCTTTCCAAGGGCCGGTGTAGACATGATGGGCCGAATGGCCTACTTCAGCACTGTAAATTCTATAATTCTATGATTCTCATTATTCATGGTGACAAATGAAGAATGGTTATTTGGATGAGGTACCAGGATGCACCCGTTCTTGTGGAGCCAGATCACAGCACAGAAATTAGTGGAATAAACCAAGGGAAAATATTAAAACATGGGCATTAAATCTTTTGAGCACCTTAATGTTCCCACCAGGAAAATGGGGTTTGGGCTGAATTTCTGGGCTCAGGGGCCCCAATGTTAGGATTGTTTCTGCATCCAAAGCCCACATGGCCTCAGCATAAAGCCCACACCATGTTTTGGATTAAGAGGTCAACATTTGGCTAGAAGACACGCTCACCATCCAATTAAGGATGGCGAGCAAGTTCCAGAAGCTGCAGGGTGAAAAGGAGTCTCTACAGCACTGAAAAAGCCATTCCTGAGTTGGCTGTGAGTGGGTGGGGTCTGCTTAAATTGCGAAACCGTGTGCAGGGTCCCAGATTGATTGGTGGGAGGACACCTCCTCCCCTGGCCATTTTTCGGCCACAGGAGAGGAAAATTCCAGTCTATGTGGGCAAGACCCCTGAATTAGGGCAAGGGCCCTGAATTAATTCAAGTGGCTACCCACCACTTGCGACCTTAACCAACCTCCCGGTTAATGATTAAGAGGTGTTGTGTTATGTACTCTGGGATAACACAGGCTGCAACTCGATGCAGCTTTGACCAAAAGATACTCCCGACTTTGAAGTAAGTTCAATGTGATTTATTGAACCATTAGCACAGTTCTCTGAGTTTGACTCTCCTGCTAATCTTGCTATAGTAACTCAGTCTAACTAACCGGTCTGCTCTGAGCCACGTGGTGGGTGTGATGCTTCTGATCTGCCCCTGTCATTCTCTCTCAGTGTCACCTATGGAAAGAAACAGAGCATGTGTGCCCTGTCCTTATATATGGGTTGTGTAATGCCCCCTTGTGGTAGTGTCACCTCTGGGTGTCTTGACTGCACATTGGTCGTGTCCTATTCTATGTGCTCATTAGCTGTATGTCTGCATGTCATGACGTCTCCGGTGCTCCCTCTAGTGTTTATTTGTAGTGTATTTACATTAACTTCTTGTGTATTTACAGTGATGCATATCACTACAAGAGGCAGGACCGTTTTGGCTAACAGGCATACTGGTCAGTGGTGTGAAATTCTGGGCCTGCCCACTTCCTGTCCCACCTTGGGAGCTGATTAAAAATTCAGTCCTTTGTCTTTGCAAAGTCAAGTAGATTTAATGGACAGTTTAATTATGTTGAACTATTACTTCTGAAATGTCGGGCAGAAATCCCATAATTAGGTTATAATTCGGTTTTTAAAAATTGGTGATAATGCTTTGTCTTGATCATTTGGTAAATTAGTTAAATTCGACAAATGCAGATATTTGAACTGTCAGCCTAATGAAGGCATCGAATAAATTGTAAGAATGAGAAGGAGATGCTAATTTTCAGTGTCTGAATAAATAGCATTTTATTTTTATTATTTTGGTATATGGTATTTTGGGACTTCTACTGGTACTTCAGGGAATCGCATCCATGATTTCTTCCATTTCTTTCATAGATAACCTTCTTATAGCTTTAAGGACAGATAACAAATGTATATTTAGTACTAAAGGAAACAAGAGAAAACTTGCATACAGACTGATTTTGCATATGCTTGAGACACACTGGCCTCTGTATATTTTTCTACCCCAATTATATTTATTCTTATGTTAAACCTATTGTTGTTCAATAAAACCTGTTACTACCACTTGCTGATAAAAGTCAGGTCTCGTGCCTAAAGTACTAGCTATGCTACCTGATGTCGGCAGTAGTCAATTCCAACATATGATGGGAAATCAAGTGCATTTTTTCCAGTTGGAATATTGAGCTGTGGTCCACAGTCCTGATGCTTCTTCAAAAACCCCGAGCATATTTAGTCCTGTTTTAGTGGTAATGATACTTATTTTCAAAACCACCCTATCACTTGGCAAAACAGGTACTTTGCTGGTTAAGTATAAACATGCACTTACCTAGTCTACTTTCTCATCCCAGATAATAATAATAATCGCTTATTGTCACAAGTAGACTTCAATTAAGTTACTGTAAAAATCCCCTAGATGTCAACTATTCTATTAACATTAGGTGTAAAATGCATAAAACTGGAAGAAAAATTGAAGTGTGGACATTAAATGATAACTTTTTGATCTGAGCATGATGAGCGCAACTATGACTTTGACCTTTGACATTTTGCACCCCTGGTCAGTTACACTGTCTGAATCTCATTTTCCATTGTTGGCCAGTAAATTGGGAAACATTAGAATTGGGCCTTGCAATCGCTCGTGGGATGGTCAAGAAATGGAAATTGATTATTAGCCTTAAAAAGTGTTTTGGTTCTCTATTCTTAGATGAATTTGTAACAGATGAAGGCAGTGAATTGTTTGTGACGTTTTGTTGTTATATCGGAGAAAGGTTAGGGAGTAGGATGTAAAATTAGATGGTGTTCTGTGCTGTTTCATTATTGGAAACTAATTCATTGTAATTATCCCAGCATGCTTAGTTAGGTATTTGTTACTGCTTTACCCATCACATCCCTGATGAGTATATCTCTGTGGAATAAAACCACAAGAGGTTTAGTTTGCAGCCCAGACCTGACCGGACATATTTTGCACTGTCTTTAACAGAACATCTAGCAGGTGTCTCGGAGAACCACAGAACGTGTATCTTGGTGGAAAACACCAGAACCTTTGTGAAGCAGAATCTCCCAATGCCCACTGATTAATACGTTTGACCGACAGCAAATGCAAGGAGTTGAATTTTCTTATTCTCAGCCGCGAAAGGAATATCTCAATCTCCACACTTTTTATATACTTGTAAAAAGAATGCTAAATGCACCTACATTTAGACTGATTTTCAATGTGAAATGTAGGTGATGTACAAAATTGCAACACCTGCCTCATTTGCTTCATGTTCAATGTATGTGTATGTGTGCAAGCTTACATGACAACTTCTTCATGAAAAGTAATTCCACATTTTTGTGATAACTGAAGGAGTCCAAGAACTCAGTTCCTACTAAAATGCTGTCATCAGTGATATAATAAATCACTAGTTTTACATGCCCCAAGCTTTGCGTTACATTAATCATACTTTGACATCCCTAGTCTGTGTTTTCAGTTAAAATTGGTAGACATAGCGGGCAACGTAGATTTTTAGAAAGTTCTTTCAACTATGTATTACCAAAAAAACAGCACAGTTATGTTCGCAGCAGTGGCACAAAGTGAAAGGACTTGCAGAACACACTTCAGATTCAGGCTGCGATTATACAGTAACTATATCATTGGCACAAAACACAATCGCTTGACAGCTCTGCAAGTTACATTGAGTACATCAATTTTACCGTTAAACTGTGGTCACATTTGCTCTGAAAAGAGCAGTTGTTAGTTTAAAAGAGTTCCTTAGACGAACAGGTAAGTTTCAGGGAGCCTACTCTGCCCGTCATCTGGAAGAATGACTGGGACAGGTGAAAAAGATAGTTACACATCGTGGAGGATGTTAAATATGGACATGATTTTATTGCTGATTGGTCAGGCAGTTGTGTTTGTAAAAAAAGCCCCCCCCCTCCCCAACAACCACCCTCTACCTACTCATGTGTTTTTATGTGTGCGGAATACTAGAGTTTGAATAGTGAGTGCTGAGCACATATCAACCATGTGAAGGAGCTGGGTATTTTAGTCATTTGGATGTGGGGAACTGGCATTTATTTTCTGTAAGTGGTTGGCAGTGTGTCTACCATGTGAACTGCTGCAGCTCATGTGCTGTACTGTTTTATCGTGTATTTGGTGTCCAGATGGGGCTCTTTAGGACTTGTCTAGTTTCCACAAGTAAGCTATTCCAGACTGTTGTTAGTTAAAAGCATTATTACTTATTTACAGCTCTATGTATATCTTCGGAACGTTGCATGAGGTTGGTCTTCTCCTCCTTCCAGCTCTCTGTAACTTAGTCATATGTTATCGCACCATAGTTACAGCAGCATCAATTGCTTCCGATATTAACCCTTTCCTCTACACACTGCTGTTTGGAAGGGAATTCCAGAATTATGACACAAAACATTGAAGGAACAGCAATATAGTTCCCAAGTCAGGATGGTCCTGGACTTGGAGAGGAACTTGCAGTTGGTGGTGTTTCCTTGCATCTTCTCCTTTTGTCTTTTTACATTTGTGATGTCAAGCATTTGGAAGTCTGAAACTGGATCTTGTCTGAGGCCAGATGTGCACTGGGATGTGCTGTTTCATTATTGGAAGAGTTCTGAATAAAGCTAACCACCATGGAATCAACAAACAATCTCAATCTTGATATTTTGCTGGAGTTTGCACATTCTCCCTGTGTTTGCGTGGGTTTCGTCCGGTTTCTTCCCACAGCCTAAGGATAGGTCTTATGAGGAAAGGTTGAGGGAGCTAGGGCTTTTCTATATTTCCATATTGTCAAATAGATGCACGTGGCTAAGCAGCACTGGAATAGTTTGCCTTCTTTCATCATTACAGCCAGGAATTAGTATAATTGAAACAATTTGCATTTGTATAGCACCTTTCTTGCTCTCCAAATATATATACTTTTAAATTTAGAGTACCCAATTAATTTTTTCCAATTGAGGGGCAATTTAGCATGGCCAATCCACCTAGCCTGCACACCTTTTTGGGTTGTGGGGGCGAAACCCATGCATAAATTGAAGGGAGGTAGGTTAGGTTGATCTCAGATTAGGATAAATGGTCGACACAACATCGTGGGCTGAAGGGCCTGTAATGTGCTGTACTGTTCTATGTTCTAAACGCGGGGAGAATGTGCAAACTCCACACGAACAGTGACCCAGAGCCGGGATCGAACCTGGGACCTCAGCGCCGTGAGGCAGCAGGGCTAACCCACTGCTCCACCGTGCTGCCCTTTTCTCTCCAAATATGACAAAACGTTTCAGGCATTGAATTACATTTGGAGTGAGGTCCGCCGCGCACAGAATCATTGCACATTCGAGGCCAATGCTAGGCAAAAACAATTGGGCAACGTTTGCCCAGATAAAAGTTTAAGTGATGCATGTGCAATTTGAAGACTAATCGATGCATTTGCAAACATTGACTAGCAGAGGTAGATCAATTCTGGCCAAATTACGGACAGGTCCTGGAAAATCCAGGATAATATGCCACTCGGCAATTGACACTGGGCTGAAGTATCAGCTTGAATTATGTCCTCAAGTCTGAAGTGGGGTTTGAGCTCATTCCCTTTTGAGACAGAGACACAAACTGAGCCATACCATTAATCTAGAAGTCATTGGCAATTGTAATTGCAACATATACAATGCTTGCATTGCCTGGGTTAATAATTCCTTTAAGATGATTAATCTGCAGTTATGTTATCTCCCTTTTGTTTTGAGAAAAAAGTACTAATTGCAATTCTCTTTGTTTTTGTTACTTGGCTGGTAATACTCGAATTATAATGATCAAATAATAGTGATAGAAAATGAGCCCCTTGAGTTCAGTGTCTCCATATAGGCAGGTAGGTAGCTGGACTTCGAAACTCCAGCTCCAAACAAAGGCTCACTCTGGTGCTGATCTTAGTTATCTTACTTAGTTAGTATGGGCAGCATGGTAGCACAAGTGGGTAGCACTGTGGCTTCACAGCGCCAGTGTCCCAGGTTCGCTTCCCCGCTGGGTCACTGTCTGTACGGAGTCTGCACGGTCTCCTCGTGTCTGCATGGGTTTCCTCCGGGTGCTCCGGTTTCCTCCCACAGTCCAAAGATGTGCAGGTTAGGTGGATTGGCCATGATAAATTGCCCTTCATGTCCAAAAAAGGTTAGGAGAGGTTATTGGGTTACAGGGATAGGGGTGGAAGTGAGGGCTTAAGTGGGTCGGTGCAGACTCGATCGGCCGAATGGCCTCCCTCCTTCTGCACTGTATGTTCTATGTCCTATCTCCTGTTTAACATTTTTATTTCCAATTAAGGGGTAATTTAATAAGGTCAATCCACCTACCCTGCACATCTTTGGGAGAATGTGCAAACTCCGCAATGTCAGTGACCCAGGGCCAGGATCGAACCCGGATCCTCGGTGTCATGAGGCAGCAATGCTAACCACTGCGCCACCATGCCGTCCTCCTGTACCAAAGTTAATTGACTCATTTGCTTGTGCTTTAACAACTCCTTTTTTTTAAACTAAAGTTCAGTGCTAAGTAAGATTATTATTTTGTATAGTTTTCAGCGACATTGTTACTTGGGTCTTGCTGCAAGTTTTGTGTGTTTTGTTTGTTCAGTATTGTAGTGAACACAAGTCAGTGGGTGATGTTCACCCAGCCAAATCTTTCAGAGCTGTTGGTCTCAAATGATGCTAAGGTCCAAGTTCATGACTTGTGCAGCCGCCAATATGTCCCTCGGTCAGATATACATGATTTTTTAAAAAGAAAATTGTTTTTAAAAAAAATTTAGAGTACCCAATTTATTTTTCCAATTAAGGGGCAATTTAGTGTGGTCAATCCACCTACCCTGCACATCTTTGGGTTGTGGGGGCGAAACCCACGCAAACATGGAGAGAATGTGCAAACTCCACACGGACAGGGATCGAACCTGGGACCTTCGTGCCGTGAGGCAGCAATGCTAACCACTGCGACGCCGGGCTGCCCGTGATATACTAGATTGATGCTTGCTTTGTCTTTTCAATTTTGCACATCATTCAAAGTCACATACACACACTTTGCTTTCCAGTGATTCAACTGTTATTCAATCTAGAATAATCTTGAAGCTTCACTTATTATTCATTTCAGCATCAGGACTCGAGGTCCAGCGCTTCTGTGAAACACAGGGGCTCACTTTTTGGGTAAAATGAAGAGCAGAGCACAGCTTAAAGAAGCAGTCATACAGTCTATTCCTCATCAAAAGTCATATATAGGATTTATTGTACAGGAAGCTTTAAGATCCTCTATGACATCTGCATCACCCTGTAGCACTGAGCTAAAACTTTGGTCACAATTGATGTCGTCCAGCACTGGAGTACAGATCATTGCATTGATGTGCTCGGAATATCCACAATAACTTTCTCCCAGGACCTCAGATGGTAAAATAATATAACCTCAATTACCAGATCAGCTTTCTCACTAATGCTCTGGGGTTCAAATTATCATTTCCATAGACCTAAGGAAGAGTTTAAGGACGGGTGTCAGACAGATTAAGAATATAGCAGGTTTCCTTTCAAAAGGGCGATCATAAACCAGCATGGTTTTCATGAAAATCCAAGTTAGATGGTCTCTCTTACTGACAATGATAATGGTAATGTTAAATTTCCAGACTTTTTAGACCGAAGGCGGGATTCTCCACCCGCGTTCGCCCGGCGACTGGAGAATCCCGCTAGAGGTCAATGGATTTCTCCATTGTGGCTCACCCGTGGCGTTCTTGCGGCGGGCTGGAGAATCCAAGAATTTCAATTCTTCAAGGAGGCACAGTTGGATTTGAATTGATATTTTCTGGATTTATTAGTCCAAACCTCTGGATTATTAGTACAGTATAAAACCATTATACTACAGTACCTGTTGGCTAGTTAGTTCATTTTGCTTGTGTCCATGTTTCACAGAACTAAGAGTGTGTTTGCATGTGTATTGTATTTTTGTACATATATCTCTGTGTGTGTGTGTATATATATAAATAAAATACACAGATGTGTTTTTATGATTGTTTTGCTTTCCCGTGTGTTGTAAATTGGGTAATAAATTAATAAATTGTCCCGTTTTTTTTCTTGCTTCACTGTACGTCATATGGCAGTAATGTCCTCCGAGTTAAGGGAATACTGTTCCTAAGTCAGCCTCCATAAATATGTTCCGAATGTTTATATTTATTTATGTCTTTGATGAGAAGCTGTATTTTCCTTGATGAGAGTTTCATTCCTGCACAGCACTGAGTCCAAATATTATCCCACTGGGAATAGCCATGCGCTGCATGTTTTAATTTCATATCTGGAATGATGATGTGCTGCCAGATTTTTTATTTTGGGCTCCAAAATAACTGGGCATTGAATTTCAGTGAGTCAACTTTGCAGTTAACTCCAGTATATCATTCTGAGTGGAAGCAGTCCTTGTCTTGAGGGTGACCTAGTTTATAAACAGGATATTTTCATTAAGTTGATGATACACTTTAAATAGTGATAGCTGTGAAAATCAATATTTGGAGATAGGACATTAAACTCTGAATTGTCAATTGCTCTTGTTGCAATATTAGGGTGTGCATTTGTTGCTGGCAACAGATCCTGCTGAAGGAACGTAAGAAAGCAGTCAGAAAAGGTCATTTGACCAATTAAGCCCATTAATTGAATGTTAGTTTTCCTGACTTGTCCAATGTGTACATAGTCAGAGAGCCAACATTAATGTTAATATTCATCTTGTTGTAAGCATGTTTACCTTCTTTGTATTTTTCAGTATCAGGATTGCCTAATTCAATAACTCCACTGGGCTTTGCCATCTTAAAAATTAATGGACCATACATGAGACATGTTAATAAGTGTTTATGTGTTCAGTCATTATGTGTTAAATCAGCTCCATTATTGTTTCTGATTTTGTAGCCTTTCATCTGAAGTCCAGCATCTTCACCTGAGAAGGATCAGTCATCATCAGAATTTCAAAATTAACTAAGTAAAATTCTGGCCAGATTTTAGCGCACAAATGTGATTCTAAAACACTGGATGGGATTCTCCGTCGGCCGACGCCGGAATGGGGAAACGCAATCAGACGGAGAATCGCGCATCAGCTGAAAATCGAGGCTGGCGCCAGGTGCCCGACGGAATGCCATGCTCCGGTACTTCGATAGTGCCGTAAATGCATTCTACACCACATGTACAATAAACACCGTTGACAAAGTATTAGTGGGCCGATCCCGGTATTCTCCGTGGCTCCCGCGATGCTCCACCTCCACCAGCAGCAAGGTTCACTCATGGTTTCAAAAATTGAGAAACAGGTGCGGTAGCTGCTGAAGGAGAGGGCTGAGGTAGGTCATGTCCCCAGAGATGACCATGGGCTGCCGGACCTGACACCGACATGGTTGGCTGGGGGAGGGTGCATCTGCCAGGGCCGGGAGAGAGCAGGGGGTGACCAGGGGATGGGCCATAACGTCGGGGTGACCCCCAGGACTGGACGAGCATGGACCACCATTTCTGCATTCTGTAAGGTAGCCATCTTGCTGCACACCCCGCATGGTGGACGGTCAGTCCACCATGGCACGTGGTTACGTTGAGTGACACTGGCTGTATGGGTGCACCCACCCAATCATCTCCTAACTCCTCCCTCCACCCTACCCACCCACAACTGGGCACCACCCACTGGCAGGGCATCACATAGCCCGCCCTATGGTAATGCCCATGGTAGTCCCTACGGTGGGCAGCGGATAGGGGCCACACAGCTTACCTCTGGCAATGGGTAGCGACAGCCACCGGTATCACTTCCGGCAGAGACGGCTGTGGGGGCCAGAGGTCCCCATGCTGCCGGGCTGCAACGGGGCCAGGGGTGTGGCATGGAGGGCAGAATGCTGGGGAAATGGCCGGGTGTGGGGCTGGGGGCATTGTTGGGGGGGGGGTGAAACGTGCGTGGCCAGGTATTGCAGTGTAAGCCGGGGCCACTGTGCAGCCCATTGGACATGGCTTGGACTTTGTTGGAGTGGGTGGGGGGGGGGGGGGGGGGGGGGGAAGGGTGCGGGAGTGGAGTGAGAAGACTGTCGCATTACAGTCCGACATAGAAAGGGTTAAAGTGGGACTGGGTACAGCACCGGCCACAGTGTGATCTGAACCTCTGCAAGGAGTCAAAGGAGAAGGAAATAACAACAAAAACAAAAGACAAAGGGGAATCAGAAATGTGATAGGCAGATAAACCATGAGCCACATTCAAACAGGGCCGCAGTGAAAGATATTGGGAGCGGGCGAATAATGTTAAAAAGATAAGCTTCAAGGCTTTGTGCCTTAATGCACAGAGCATTTGCAATAAAGTGGATGAAATAATCATACAAATAGACGTGAACGGGTGTGATATAGTCGGGATTATGGAGACATGGTTGCAGGGTGACCAGGGATGGGAACTGACTGTCCAGGGGTAACCAGTATTTGGGACAGTAAGAAGTCTTATAACACCAGGTTAAAGTCCAACAGGTTTGTTTGAAACACTAGCTTTCGGAGCACTACTCCTTCCTCAGGTGAATGAGCAGTGCTCTGAAAGCTAGTGTTTGAAACAAACCTATTGGACTTTAACCTGGTGTTGTGAGACTTCTTGCTGTCCTCACCCATCCAACGGCGGCATCTCAACATCATCAGTATTTAGGAAAGAAAGACAAAAAGGAAAAGACGGTGGGGTTACATTGCTGGCCAAGGAGGCAATTAGCACAATAGTGAGGGAGGATATTAGCTCCGACAATGCAGAATCTGTATGGGGAGAGTGAGAAACAGCAAGGGGCAAAATACGTTAGCGGCCGCCATATATAAATTCCCAAACTGCAGGGATATTGCTGGGAATGGCATTAAACAGGAAATTAGAGATGCGGGTGATAAAGGAACAATTGTAATTATGGGTGATTTTAATCTGCACATAGATTGGGAAAATCAAATTAGCCACAATACATAGAGGAGGAATTCCTGGAGTCTATACTGGATGGTTTTCTGGATCAATAGGTTGAGTAGCCAACTAGACTACAGGCCATCCTTGATTTGGAACTGTATAATGACAACGGAATCATTGGCAATCTAGTTGTGTGTGAACCCTTAGGGACAAGCGATCATAATATGATAGAATTGTACATCAAAATGGAGAGTGAAGTAGTTGATTCTGAGATTCGGGTCCTGAATCTTAACAAAGGAAACTACAATAACATGAGGAGTGAGTTGGCTATGATCGATTGGGGAATGTTACTTAAAGGGATGGCAGTGGCTTGGCAATGGCAAACATTCAAATGGAGGAATTGCAACAATTGTTCGTTCCTGTCTGGCACAAAAGTAAAACTGAAAAGGTGGTCAATCCATGGCTTACAAGGGAAATTAAGGATAGTATTCGATCCAAGGAAGTAGCATATAAATTGGCCAAGAGAAATGACAGGTCTAGGAATTGGGAACTATTTAGAACTCGGCAAAGAGGGACCAAGGCATTGATTAAGAAGGGGAAAATAGAGTATGAAAGTAAGCTTTCAGGGAACATAAAGACTGACTGTAACAGTTTCTATAGATACGTGAAGAGAAAAAGATTGATGAAAACAAATGTAGGTCCCTTACAGTCAGAAACAGTGGAGTGTATTATAGGGGACAAATAAATGGCTGAGCAACAAAATACATACTTTGGTTCTGTCTTCACAAATGAGGACACAAATAAGATACCAGAAATGTTGGAGAATGCAGGGTTTAGTGAGAAGGAAGAACTGAAGGTGATCAATATCAGTAGAGAAATGGTGTTGGGCAAATTGATGGGATTGAAGGCTAATTAATCCCCAGGGCCTGATAATCTACATCCTGGAGTACTGGTGGTGGTGGCTCTAGAAATAGTGGATGCATTAGTGGTCATCTTCCAGGATTCTATCGGCTGCGGAACAGTTCCTGCAGATTGAAGGGTGGCTAATGTAACTCCGCTATTTAAAAAGGGAGGTCAAGAAAAAACAGGGAATTATAGATCCGTAAGCCTGACATCAGTACTGTGGAAGATTCTAGACTCCAATATCAAAGATTTTATAGACTTAGAAAACAGTGGCAGGATCGGACAGAGTCAGCATGGATTATGATGGGGAAATTATGCTTGACAAATCTCCTGGAACTCTTCGAGGGTGTAACTAGTAGAATTGATGAAGGTGAGCCAGTGAATGTGGTGTATTTGGACTTTCAGAAGGCTTTTGACAAAGTCCTGCATAAAAGATTACCTTGTAAAATTAAAGCGCAACGGACTGGGGGTCATGTATTGAGATAGATAGAAAATTGGTTGGCAGACAGGAAACAAAAAGTAGGAAATAATGCACCTTTTTCAATTTGGCAGGCATTGACTAGTGAGGTACCGCAGGGATCATTTCTAGGCCTCAGCTATTCACAATATGTATTAATGATTTAGATGAGGGAACAAAATGTCATATCTCCAAATTTGCAGATGACACCAAGTTGGGTGGGAGGGTGAGCTGTGAGGAGGAGACAGAAATCCTTCAGTGTGATTTGGACAAGTTGAGTAAGTGGGCAAATGAATGGCAGATGCTGTCTCATTTGGATAAATGTGAGTTTATCCACTTTTGTAGCAAAAACAAGAAGGCAGATTATTATCTGAATGGCCATAAATTAGGAGAGTGGAAAGTGAAAATGAAAAAATGAAAATTGCTTATTGTCAAGTAGGCTTCAATGAAGTTACTGTGAAAAGCCCCTAGTCGCCACATTCCGGCGCCTGTCCGGGGAGGCTGGTACGGGAATCGAACCGTGCTGCTGGCCTGCCTTGGTCTGCTTTAAAAGCCAGCGATTTAGCCCAGTGAGCTAAACCAGTCCCTTGTACAACGAAAACGAAAAGTGCAACGAAAGCAGGGTGTTCTCGTACACCAGTCACTGAAGGTAAGCATGCAGGTGCAGCAGGCGGTAAAGAAGGCAAATGGTATACTGGCCTTCATTGCGAGAGTATTTGAGTACAGGAGCAGGGATGTCTGAAGAAGGATGTTCTAACTATAGAGGGAGTGCAGTGAAGGTTTACCAGACTGATTCCTGGGGTGGCAGGATTGACCTACGAGGAGAGATTGAATAGGTTAGGATTGTATTTGCTGGGGTTCAGAAGAGGCGGGATCTCAAACCTATAAAGTTCTAACAGCACTGGCAAGGGTAGATGCAGGAAGGATGCTCACGATGGTGGGTGTGTCCAGAACCAGGGGGCACAGTCTAATGATATGGGCTAGACAATTTAGGACAGAGATGAGGAGAAATTTCTTCACTCAGTGAGTGGTGAGCCTGTGGAATTTGTTGCCACAGGAAGTAGTTGAGTCCAAAACATTGTATGGTTTCAAGAAGCAGTTGTATATAGCACTTCGGGTGCGGGGGATGAAAGGATCTGGGGCAAAGCAGCATTCGGCTATTGAGTTGGATGATCAGCCATGATCACAATGAATGGCAGAGCAGGCTTGAAGGGCCGAATGGCCACCTGCTCTTATTTTTTCTATATTTCTAAAGGAACACATGATCCGAGTCCAGATGCAGTTGTGTATTGGAGATGTGGGGAGGCAAGCATGGGGACAACTTCTAACTTAGTCCTTATATTGTATATATTGTATAGTTACCTGCAGTTAACAGATACTTACTGTTGAACTATTTGAGACACACCAGCTCTTCACGAGACCTACCAAACTATACATATCTTACAAGAAAGAGTACTCTTTTTTTGGAGTGGTATAGAATTCTCGATTGTGGGTTAATGTTTTTTCAGCACAAAAGACCAGAATAAGTGTATTGGAACGCTGTTTTGATTGGCTCAGTTCTGATGTCTAAAGGTATGGCACTGTGTGGAAAGAGCTGCATACATGCCAAGGTCGTGACTTTTCCTGTGGGAGACTTTAGTGAAAGACAATTTATAACTTTTAAAAGACTGAACTTTATTGTAGCTTGCATTTCACAAACCGGATTCTTCACTCTTGTTAACCCTTTCCCATCTGAAAATAATTATTTCTTGTTTTGACTTGGAATTATTGGGTTCAGGGATAAAAATGTAAAATTGGCTGCTGAAGTATTACCCATATATTTGTGTATGTTTTCCCGAAGGAGGATAGATTGTGGCAGCATTGTATAAATTATGATAATATTAGTGGTTGAGCTATAATGCGTATTGATCAGTCTATTCTACATACTCAAAGGGCATTCGGTGCGATGCAATGGCCACACTGCCCCAGAAAACAGCTCGCCACGGTGCAGCCTGGCTGATGAAAGCCGGGAGACCCCGCGCCCGGGATCTACCCGGTTCACCATGCCTCGTGAGATCCGACATGATCTGGCGAGACATTGCGATGTAAATCCCGCCCATTGTGGGCGGGATCACGTTTTGGCAAATCTGCATATTGGAGTGAGGCAGTAAGTCTCACTCTAATGTGCAGATTCGTGAGGTACCTGTGGCCTTGGGATTCATTCCCTTTGCATCAGAGGCATCGGGCGAGCGCCGTTCAGCAGAGTTCCCACAAACGGAGACGAGACAGCAAAGCAGTGACCTGATTGGCTGGCAAGGAAAGTGCTCCAGTTAGCAGTTGCTGGGAGAAATTTAACTCTTCGTGCGTTGGTGAGTTTTGTGATTGGTAAGTAAAATCTTTATTCCTTTCACTTATTAATTATTTGATACTATATTTGTAATCAGTTAAGGTAAAGGGTGAAAATGGCAGGAGATCCCAGACCCGTGTTATGCTCCTCGTGCGCAATGTGGGAGTTCAGGGACGCGGCCGATGCCCCTGACTCCTTCATGTGCAGGAAGTGTGTCCAGCTGCAGCTCCTGTTAGACCGCATGATGGCTCTGGAGCTGCGGATGGACTCACTTTGGAGCATCCGCGATGCTGAGGAGGTCGTGGATAGCACGTTTAGTGAGTTGGTCACACCGCAGATTAGGATTCGTGATGGAGACAGGGAATGGGTGACCAAAAGGCAGAGAAAGAGCAGGAAGGCAGTGCAGGTGTCCTCTACGGTCATCTCCCTCCAAAACAGGTATACCGTTTTGGATACTGTTGGGGGAGATGACTCACCAGGGGAAGGCAGTAGTAGCCAGGCTCATGGCACCGTGGCTGGCTCTGCTGCACAGAAGGGTGGGAAAAAGACTGGCAGGACTATAGTCATAGGGGATTCAATTGTAAGGGGAGTAGACAGGCGTTTCTGTGGTCGAAAACGAGACTCCCGAATGGTATGTTGCATCCCGGGTGCTCGGGTCAGGGATGTCTCCGATCGGCTGCAGGACATACTAAAGGAGGAGGGTGAACAGCCAGTTGTCGTGGTGCATATAGGCACTAACGATATAGGTAAAAAAAAGGGATGAGATCCTACAATCAGAATTTAGGGAGTTAGGAGATAAGTTAAAAAGTAGGACCTCACAGGTAGTAATCTCAGGATTGCTACCAGTGCCACGGGACAGTCAGAGTAGAAATTCAAGAATAGTTAGAATGAATGCGTGGCTTGAGAGATGGTGCAGGAGGGAGGGGTTCAGATTTTTGGGACATTGGAACCGGTTCTGGGGGTGGTGGGACCATTACAAACCAGATGGTCTACACCTGGGCAGGACTGGAACCAATGTCCTAGGGGGTGCTTTTGCTAACACTGTTGGGGAGGTTTTAAACTAATGTGGCAGGGGGATGGGTACCAGATTAGGAAGTTATAGGTCAGTAAAGAAGCAGCAACTAAAGCCAGTAAGGTACGAGGCAATAAACACAATGTGACTAAGGGGAAGAGTAGACAGGGAAGAGATGATGAACGCAAAGGGACAGGTGGTCTGAGATGCATTTGTTTTAATGCGAGAAGTGTAGCAAGTAAGGCAGAAGAACTTAGGGCTTGGATCAGTACCTGGGAATATGATGTTATTGGTATTACTGAGACTTGGTTGAAGGAAGGGCAGGACTGGCAACTGAATATCCCAGGGTATAGATGCTTCAGGAGGGATAGAGAGGGAGGTAGAAGGGGTGGAGGAGTTGCAATACTCGTCAGAGATGATATCACAGCTGTGATTAAGGAGGGCACGATGGAGGATTCGAGCACTGAGGCAATATGGGTGGAGCTGAGAAATAGGAAGGGTGCAGTAACATTGTTGGGACTTTACTACAGGCCTCCCAAAAGCGAGCATGAAGTAGAGGTACAAATATGCAGACAGATTATAGAAAAATGTAGGAGCAATAGGGTGGTTGTGATGGGAGATTTTAACTTCCCCAACATTGAATGGGATTCGTGTAGTGTTGGAGGCGTAGATGGAGCAGAGTTTGTAAGGAGCATCCAGGAGAGTTTTTTAGAGCAGTATGTAAATAGTCCAACTCGGGAAGGGGCCATACTGGACCTGGTATTGGGGAATGATCCCGGCCAGGTGGTTGATGTTTCAGTCGGTGATTACTTTGGGAATAGCGATCACAATTCCGTAAGTTTTAGAATACTCATGGACAAGGACAAGAGTGGTCCGAAAGGAAGAGTACTACATTGGGGAAAGGCAGAGTATAACAAAATTCGGGAGGAGCTAGGGAATGTGAATTGGGAGCAGCTGTTTAAGGATAAATCCACATTTGAAATGTGGAAGTCTTTTAAGGAAAGGTTGATTAGAGTGCAGGACAGACATGTTCCTGTGAAAATGAAAGATAGAAATGGCAAGATTAGGGAACCATGGATGACGGGTGAAATTGTGAGACTAGCTAAGATGAAAAAGGAAGCATACATAGGATCGAGGCAACTCAAAACTGATGAAGCTTTGGAGGAATATCGGGAAAGTAGGACGAATCTCAAACGCGCAATAAAGAGGGCTAAAAGGGGTCATGAAATATCTTTGGCTAACAGGGTTAAGGAAAATCCCAAAGCCTTTTATTCGTATGTAAGGAGCAAGAGGGTAACTAGAGAAAGGATTGGCCCACTCAAAGACAAAAGAGGGAATTTATGTGTGGACTCAGAGGAAATGGGTGAGATTCTTAATGAGTACCTTGCATCGGTATTCACAAAGGAGAGTGACAAGACTGATGTTGAGGCTAGGGATGGATGTTTAAATACTCTAGGTCAAGTTGTCATACGGAAGGGGGAAGTTTTGGGTATCCTAAAAGACATTAAGGTGGACAAGTCCCCAGGATCGGATGGGATCTATCCCAGGTTACTGAGGGAAGCGAGGTTCGAAATAGCTGGGGCCTTAACAGACATCTTTGCAGCATCCTTGAGCACGGGTGAGGTCCCGGAGGACTGGAGAATTGATAATGTTGTCCCTTTGTTTAAGAAGGGTAGCAGGGATAATCCAGGGAATTATAGATCTGTGAGCCTGACGTCAATGGTAGGCAAACTGTTGGAGAAGATACCGAGGGATAGGATCTATTCACATTTGGAAGAAAATAGACTTATAAGTGATAGGCAGCATGGTTTTGTGCAGGGAAGGTCATGTCTTACAAACCTAATAGAATTCTTTGAGGAAATGACAAAGTTAATTGATGAGGGAAGGGCTGTAGATGTCATATACATGGACTTTAGTAAGGCGTTTGATGAGGTTTCCCATGGCAGGTTGATGAAAAAGTGAAGTCGTATGGGGTTCAGGGTGTACTAGCTATATGGATAAAGAACTGGCTGGGCAACAGGAGACAGAGAGTAGTGGTGGAAGGGAGTGTCTCAAAATGGAGAAGGGTGACTAGTGGTGTTCCACAGGGATCCGTGCTCGGACCATTGCTGTTTGTGATCTACATAAATGACCTGGAGGAAGGTATAGGTGGTCTGATTCGCAAGTTTGCAGATGATAGTAAGATTGGTGGAGTTGCAGATAGCGAGGAGGACTGTCAGAGAATACAACAAAATATAGATAGATTGGAGAGTTGGGCAGAGAAATGGCAGATGGAGTTCAATCCAGGCAAATGCGAGGTGATGCATTTTGGAAGATCAAATTCAAGAGCGGACTATATGGTCAATGGAAGGGTCTTGGGGAAAATTGATGTACAGAGAGATCTGGGAGTTCAGGTCCATTGTACCCTGAAGGTGGCAACGCAGGTTGATAGAGTGGTCAAGAAGGCATACAGCATGCTTGCCTTCATCGGACGGGGTATTGAGTACAAGAGTTGGCAGGTCATGTTACAGTTGTATAGGACTTTGGTTAGGCCACATTTGGAATACTGCGTGCAGTTCTGGTCGCCACATTACCAGAAGGATGTGGATGCTTTAGAGAGGGTGCAGAGGAGGTTCACCAGGATGTTGTCTGGTATGGAGGGTGCTAGTTATGAAGAAAGGTTGAGTAGATTAGGATTGTTTTCGTTGGAAAGACGGAGGTTGAGGGGGGACCTGATTGAGGTCTCCAAAATTATGAGAGGTATGGACAGAGTGGATAGCAACAAGCTTTTTCCAAGATTGGGGGTGTCAATTACAAGGGGACACGATTTCAAAGTGAGAGGGGGAAAGTTTAAGGGAGATGTGCGTGGAAAGTTTTTTACGCAGAGGGTGGTGGATGCCTGGAACGCTTTGCCAGCGGAGATGGTAGAGGCGGGCACGATAGCATCATTTAAGAGGCATCTAGACAGGTATATGAACGGGCGGGAACAGAGGGAAGTAGACCTTGGAAAATAGTAGACAGGTTTAGATAAAAGATCTGGATCGGCGCAGGCTGGGAGGGCCAAAGGGCCTGTTCCTGTGCTGTAATTTTCTTTGTTCTTTGTTCCTTGAGACGGAACGGCACTCGTGGGGGATCTCCCAGGGGATCGAAGGCGCCCCAGTTACATGCCCTTTGGGCAGGATGGTGCCCAAGGGGCAACCTGGCACCTTAGTGTCAGCCTTGCACCATGGCAGTGCCACCTGGGTGCCAGCCTAGCACTGCCTAGGTGGCACTGCCAACTTCCATGGATGCCGAGGGGGTAGGGACCAACCCATTGTGCATTTGGGCTTGGTGGGGGGAGGTCGGGATTGTTTTGGGCCTCTTGGAGATCGGGATGCCATTTAAAAATGGGGTCCCAATTTCTCGCTACAATAGGGATGTCCAGCGAGCAGAGCTCCCCACTGTACAAGATGGGGCTATATGAGGTCTTGGCCACGTGTTCCCTGTTCAGGCCCCTTATTCAATGTGACTCGAGTTAAATAGCCATGTGTTTCTTGGCACTGTGAGCGCCAGGAAGAACACGGCTAAACGCGCTTGCGAGGGGACTTTGTTCCAAATCACACCCATTATTTCCCATTCAGAACTGGGAAAAGACACGATCGGAAAATACAACATCAGTAAATATGCACAACACTTTTGGCTGTGTGTAGTAACACTCCAACTGAGATGAACTGAGAGCCGCTAGGAATTGAACTAGGAATCTCCTGTCTCTCTGGTCAGATTGCACACACTGTCTTGCCAGCCAAACCAGATGGCTTGGGGCAGGTAATTATTTCCAACCATTTAAGGAACAAACTTTTTTGTTCAAATGTATATTTGTTAAAGCTCTGCCATTCAAAAGAACTAGCTCATAAAGAAAACATGGTTCAGTAAAGTCAACTCTTGTTCATCTTTGAAGCAGCTTCATTGTTTAAGCTTCAGTTTATAAAGTCAATCCTTGCTCCTCTTTTTAAACAAACGAAGAAATAATTAAGAACCCAGTCAATTTCATTGAAATTCACCAAGTTCAACTGTAAATGTGGAAACTATTGATGAGAACTCAAAGTAACTGAAGATATGGAATTTATTTTCTACCTGTGTTTGGAAGGCATATCACACCTTACTCCAGGAAAGCATTGATTTGACACCTTTCATTTAGTCTCCCAGCATTTTGGTGGACTCACTTAAAAAACACTCTATTCCGACGACAAGTACAATATAATTTTTTGAGTACGTTCTTGGCTTTATATTTTCCTAGATAGAGCAAGAATAATTAGAAAAGTGACTGTTTCTATAAACTGCTTTGGAAGGCTGGGTTAGTAAAAGGAAGTGGCAATCGATGAAGACTTCCTGCAGTTGCCATTAGCTACTTCAGGGGTCACATGGTAAAGCCTCTTTTCTCTTCAGGAACTGAGCTTTGTCACATGGTCATCTTAAAACAATCCCATGTGATATTTCACATTGTATAGTGTTTTACAGTGCAATTATAAATGGTGTTTTAATTTATATTTTATCTGTTGGTCTCTAATAAGTTGCATGGTATCATTAGTGTATTGTTAATGATAAGTATTTGTAATTTGTTATCTTCTTTTTTTGCCAAGAGACAGAATACTGTTCAGAGACTTGCTCAAGAACCATTCTGATAAACTGCTGGCAAAGCAGCTCCATGCTCCCACCTCAACTTTCCCATTCAGCTGACTCCCCTGACCCCTGAACCCTTGTTCAAATGACATTCCAGAATTACTTGCCTTGACCTTGAATATCTTGATTTTAAAATTCTCGCCTCTGTTTTCAAATCTCTCCATGGCCTTGCCCCTCTCTATTTCTGTAATCCCATCAAGCCCCAAAATCCTCTCACGATGTCTGCGCTCCTCCATGTGTGACCTCACGAGCATTCCCAATTTTAGTTGTTCCATCATTGATGGCCATGCTTTCAACTGTCTCTCTCCTCTTGTAAGGCACTCTTTTAAACCTACCTCTCGACTAAGCTTCTTTATCACTGCTCCAAATATCTCTTTTATCTGTTTCAATGAGAAATCTTTTGAAATTCTAGCACCACTGCTGTGAAGTGCCTTGATGGATGTTTTTTAGGACATAAAGGGAGGTGTTGTTGATGTGTGTAAGTCGAGACCTAGACATGCAGTGAGCAGCAGGCTTGATGAAGTGGAGTTGGACCACAGCTCCCTCACCATCAGCTCACCAAGCCAGGGCTGCATGACAGTCCATACTTAAAGGTTGAATGGGTAAACCAAATGATTTGCATGGTTACTGTGGAGTGGAAATAAAAAGGAGATGTCTCCGTTTTAATGATGCAGCCATGTCACAATAAAATATCAGTTTGTGCAAATTGGCCACTGTGGCATTATAATCAACGAGCTGTTTATACTGTAAATTATCCAGATGGCAAGATTACGCCTGGCAGCATGTGTAGGAATGTGTTGTTTGCTTTTTTTGAAGTGCAATCCGTGCTAATGTTGCAATGATCTAGTTTAGTGAATTTGCCTTATAAGGACTCGCAGAGCTCTATATCGAAAGTTGGCATGAAAAGTTATCAATGTGCCGCAGCGAGTGACTCCCCTCTGGGGTCAGTGGTGTCAGACGACCTATCACCTAGAACATGGCTAAGATGCAGCTGTTTTCATACCTCATAACTTGAAGATTTCTCCCTCCCCCACCACATACCTTGCATTAAAAATAAATGTAATGTGGACTGGCCGTCTTGATGGGGTGTTAGACCTCTGAAAATTGCTGTCTAATAAACCTGCCGTGACTGCGTCAAAATCGTTAATGTCTCATTGGAGACATCACCACATGTTAATGGTATACCGTGTGCCTTCTGAACATTGCAATCTTTGAAAAATCCTCAGAGCGGTTATAAAACTCAGTGTGAATTCGCTGCTCGGCTGATGGTAACAAATTACCTTTAACCTTTGCTTCTGT
Source organism: Scyliorhinus canicula (assembly GCF_902713615.1). Lineage (NCBI taxonomy): Eukaryota > Metazoa > Chordata > Chondrichthyes > Carcharhiniformes > Scyliorhinidae > Scyliorhinus > Scyliorhinus canicula. The sequence goes on along the minus strand of NC_052154.1, from coordinate 68,617,177 downwards.
TATTTTAGGGCTTGGTTCAGTTTTGTCATCCACTTGGGAGGCTCAACACCGTTGTCAGTCAATTTTACCCTTTGCAGAGATGGTAATTGCGATTTCTCAGAAGAACGATAACCTGTGAGAAAGTTATGTTGACGAATTGTCATTAAGAGGAAGCTGCTGTGTTGAACCACTGCTAGTTTTCCTATGGTATTCTTAATATTGCACAATGAGGATGAAGAACTGTGACGTGGTGTGACATTGTGGGCGCGGCCCACTTTTAATGAGCCATGAGGAGTCAGGATATGCAGAGATATTTTGCCCTTTGCTTGCCCATTATGAATTATTGGCACCTGCGCATTATGAATGATTGGCACAGTGAATTAAAGGGGAACATATGATTGTATCTATCTTTCTCTTTCTTCCATACCCCCCACCTCTACATCTTCCTGATTCCAGCAGTCACAGTGACCTTATAATAATACAGATAGCCTTTAATTTGGGGAATTTCAACCTTTTGTAACTTTTCAAACACTCTGGCCAACGCCCGACCCCGATTTCAGTTATTATTTTTATAACTGTAAACCCAGTAAGGTGACATTGCTATCTTAGCATGAAATAAAATAAGTCACTCTCTTCGTAGTCAGGGTGACAATAATTCCGATAATTCCCTTTGCATTATGTACAGCAAAATCACATCTCCTGTGCATTCTGTGGCTGTCATTTTGGAATAACTGTGGTTTCCAAAAAAAAATAATGATATAGATGATGTGCCCTGATCCAGTTTTGACTGTATTACTAACATGATGGCGTTATAAGAATCTGAAATATTATGCATCTTTTGGATTGGTTTGTACTGGCTAGCTATCTCTGTTGTCTGGCATACACTAGTTGAGCACTGCTGGTATTATGTTGCTACTGAATTCTTAAATTGCTAGTCCCTCTGGATTGGATCTGAGAGAATTGCTGGCTGGTGCATCATCATTGGAGACACTCGTGGGCTGACCCACTGCTGACTTGAGCAGTTCTCAGCCAGCATTCAAGGCTGACTTGCCAAGTGTCCTGGAATGATTATGGGGTGAAATCAAAGCTTCCTCCATTAAAAAGTTGAGAAGGCAGCTACAAAAGATCTCGTGAATGCTTTACACAAAATGTTGTTCCTCTTCCCTTCTACGCAATATTAAGAGGCTGGATGGCGCCTTCAATTAGATTTTCAGCTTCAGGATAGCATGAGAAATTGACACAATACAAGGTTACAAAACTCTTTGTTATGTTGGACTCGTACCATTTCATACTCTTAGTGTTATTCGTTCACCGGCTAAGCATTCATTTTTATTTCAAAATCTGCAGCAAAATTAATCATAAAACCAGAAGCTGTGGAGCCTCACAGTGTTAAGTCATTATTATTTGAACTAATTAATGAGCTATCAGCTGATGACACAAACATGTTCTCCATACAGCTTCTACACTTAATCAGCTGCAGCTATATGCCATGAGGCTTAAGGTCGAAATTGAATTGAGTTTTTATTTATATTCAGCTGGTACCATTAAATATTACTTCAGCAAACAACCTGCTAGTCATCGATAAAAGGATATTTTTGTAAAAAGCAGCTCAACTGAAATGCAATTCCCACCTTCTTGGGACATTTCTTTGGATTGGAGGAAGGTTTATAGTGGATTTCCCCAGTGTCAGTGTTGGAACCCTTGCTGTTCCTGAAATATATTGGTGACCTTGAACTTTGGTGAACAGGGCAACACATGTGGATGATATAAAACTTGGAAGCATTGTGAACTACGATGAGAGTAGTGTAGAGCAACTAAGTTGGTGGGCAGACAAGTGCAGGTGAAATTTAACATGGGCAAGAGTGAGTGATCTATTTTGGCAGGAAGAACACAGGGAGACAATAAAAGATAAAGGTTACAATTCGACAGGGGGTGCAGGAGGGGACGGACCTTGGTGTATAGATGCATACATCGGTGAAGGTGTCAGGACCAGTTGAGAGAATTTAAAAAAAAAAAATAATTTTGAGTACCCAATTAATTTTTTCCAATTAAGGGCAATTTAGTATGGCCAATCCACCTACCCTGCACATCTTTTCGGTTGTGGGGGCGAAACCCACGCAAATACGGGGAGAATGTGCAAACTCCACACAGACAGTGACCCAGAGCCGGGATCGAACCTGGGACCTCAGTGCCGTGAGGCAGCTGTGCTAACCACTGTGCCACCGTGCTGCCCGTTGAGAGAACAGTTAATAAAGCCCACAGCATCCTGGAAGTTATTGATAGACGAGGAGAGTACAAAAGCAAGGAAATTCTGTTAAACTTGTAGTTTTGAAGTAACAGGTTGAATGCTGAGAGGAAGGCAGAGGTTTTGGAAGGGGATTCTGGAGCCTAAGGCCTGTACGGCTGAAGGCACAGCTGCCAATGGTGAGATGGTTGAGATGGGAGGGCACTTAAAGTGGTAATTTCACATTGTGCAACCACAGTCTAGTACAATTACTTTGCACTAATTTGGGTAATTAGCTGTGGTAGAGGGCAGGTCTACATGGGAGTGTCATTGAATCATTTTTCCTGTTTCACATGTAAACCTATTCCTTGAATTGTTACCAGATGTGAATCAGATTTCTTGTGAGTCTTTCAGTTTGACTTTTTTCTATTGTGTGATTGTAGCTAGCTGCCCTAATTTCTGCTTCATAGGGTTGGTTCATTTGCTAGTTCCTTCCTTTTCCATCCATTAGTGTCTGTCTAGTTTGTTTGCCCCTCAGCATTTTTGCATCCCAAGGCTGAACTGATTGCTATTCCTATATCGGCCCTTCCAACTCTCATTCTCTAACATTGTTTATGGTCAAGACTTATTGTGGCCATGTGAAGGAAGTACATGTTTACCACACTAACCTTTTCAGGGTTCTTGGAACACATGCTAGGCTATGGGAAGGTACAAGCTTACCACTTTGTTCCCTAGTACAATTTCTACAAGACGTTCTGTGCCATTATAAATCACCCTCTGCTCTGACTGCAGGTTATGCAGATTGGACCCTAATATGTGTCCTAAAATTCTGTAACAATCCACATGAGGGTCCATAAATTAAAAGAACTAAATTTACCAAACATTCTCAAATGAAAAAATTACCAAACAAGATTTAATTTTTTTCTAACTTTCACATCTTCAGAATCAACGTAAATTAAAGATAAGTTAACAGGTGGTTCACGGTTGCTATGAACTATAAATTGCATGAAGAATAGAAAATGCAACAAAGATGAATCTAATTTTTTCTAGGCAGCTCACTCCATCTTTATGGCACCAATTCTTCCAGCGGCAATCTTCCTCGAACAGAATTCTAGTCCCTTTCCTTCAACTACGTAACTGATGCTCCACATACATGATCTTTCATGTAAACTGGGTTCCACTCATGCAATCTTCCACACAATGACACACATCTTTTCAGAACCTTCACAACACTCTGCTCCCCTCGGTCGTAGTGTCATAGAACATAGAACATAGAACAGTACAGCACAGAACAGGCCCTTCGGCCCTCAATGTTGTGCCGAGCCATGATCACCCTACTCAAACCCACGTATCCACCCTATACCCGTAACCCAACAACCCCCCCCCTTAACCTTACTTTTATTAGGACACTACGGGCAATTTAGCATGGCCAATCCACCTAACCCGCACATCTTTGGACTGTGGGAGGAAACCGGAGCACCCGGAGGAAACCCACGCACACAGGGGGAGGACGTGCAGACTCCACACAGACAGTGACCCAGCCGGGAATCGAACCTGGGACCCTGGAGCTGTGAAGCATTTATGCTAACCACCATGCTACCCTGCTGCCCAGTAGATCATAGATCATAGATCTACTGGAACCGCCTTCACCTTTCCATGGTATGGCTGATTCTCGGCATACAATTTCTCGGAAGTGAACAGTGGCAGTAGTCCTTCCCATGCATCCCCACTGCTCAGAAATCCATTCTCATTTTTCTCTTGATCAAGGGTCTCCAGGTTATCTAAAAATGATAATTGATCCCTTTAGAATTGATGCAAACATCCAAGTATGTTTTAAAACAATTACAAATTGTGCAAACATTTTAAAGTAATTACAAATTTCCCTTACTGTTATTGGTCCTGGGTCAAAGGCAGTCAACGCGAAGATCAGTGCTCATGAATATGAATTAAGGGCTCATTTAAAATGGCAACTGAGGGGCAGCACGGTGGTGCAGTGGTTAGCCTCACGGTGCCGAGGTCCCAGGTTTGATCCAGGCTCTGGGTCACTGTCTGTGTGGCGTTTGCACATTCTCCCCGTGTTTGCGTGGGTTTCGCCCCCCAACCCAAAAATGTGCAGGTTAGGTGGATTGGTCACACTAAACTGCCCCTTAAATGGAAAAGAATGAATTGGTACTCTAAATTTTTAAGAAACAAAATAGCAATTGAGATGTCTATGAGACACAAATGAGCAGAAAAACATGAAGAGATTTTTAGAATGTCAAAAACTCTCAGATCGAGGGAAGAGAAACAGATGGTCCCAACAAGCTCAATCTATCCAGAGTCCACTTATGGATATTGCATCATAGACGTCTTTCATCCCAACCAAAGGAATGCAAAGTTCCTCTTCCTATCTTTGGTGAAAAAAATAATCAAATAACACTACTGCATCCTTCAATGCCAATCCCCAACCCTTCTCAACTCAACCGGGCAGCACGGTAGCCTTGTGGATAGCACAATTGCTTCACAGCTCCAGGATCCCAGGTTCGGTTCCAGCTTGGGTCACTGTCTGTGTGGAGTCTGCGCATCCTCCCCGTGTGTGCGTGGGTTTCCTCCAGGTGCTCCGGTTTCCTCCCACAGTCCAAAGATGTGCAGGTTAGGCGGATTGCCCATGATAAATTGCCCTTAGTGTCCAAAATTGCCCTTAGTGTTGGGTGGGGTTACTGGGTTATGGGGATAAGGTGGAGGTGTTGACCTTGGGTAGGGTGCTCTTTCCAAGAGCCGGTGCAGACTCGATGGGCCAAATGGCCTCCTTCTGTACTGCAAATTCTATGATATGGATTGGGGTGGCATGGTGGCGCAGTGGTTATCACTTCTATGTCACGGCACTGAAGACCCGGGTTTGATCCTGGCCCCGAGTCACTGCCCGTGTGGACTTTACGCATTCTTCCCCTGTCTGCGTGGGTCTCACCCCCACAACCCAAAGATGTGCAGGCTAGGTGGATTGGCCATACTAAATTTCTCCTTAATTAGGAAAAAAAAAGAATTGGGTACTTTGAATTTATTTTTTTAAAAACTCATATGGATTAAGTACCCTCTATAAGGTGTCAATTGATGATGAGGAGGTCCTTTAAACCAGACCCTGTTCCATGTCCTTACTGTGTAATAGTGGATAGAATGGAAGATGTTGGTGGGGTGCAGAACGAACCGTGTTTCTGATCTCTAACCTTATTTTTGGATAGCACTGAGAAAGACTAGGTCCTCTGATTTGTGTGGCATTGGATCATTAATTTAAGATGGTCACTGTGAATGAGGAGACAAGTTAGGAAAAATGTCTATTCAGAGTTGTTGGGGCATGGAATGCATTGTCACAGGGAGTGGTTGAAGTAGATGTTATTGTACTTTTAAGGGGAAAAAAGGATGGTTGTTTCAGACAGGGCTCTGGAATGAGCAGGACACTGCAATTAGTGTTGGTTGCTCCAGAAAACAGCTAGTGATTTGGAGAAATCATCAATTTACAAGCTTGTCATCATTACAAGCTCCATTTTAGTTTATCGTTTACAGGTGCAAACCTTCAGATTCAGTTACTGGTGTTCCAAGCAGACTGTACAAGGATGTTTCATTTTCAGTCCCAAGTCCATGGTGTACCACTGTCTCTTTGGGTTCACTTTTACTCACTGCATTGTTCTTCCATTTTTAGTCAAAAACCTTCCGTAATCTGGAACAATCTAGTTTGTGGTTCATTTGGACAGTTGAAAATAATTGAGCTACCTGCATGTTTTTTTTAATCTTTCACCGTTTCCAATTACCTTCCAACAGACTACCTGTGGTAGCTTTGCTGTAATTGAATTTTTCCAAATCTGCCCCTGGTTTACTAGAAACAAAGGGTAGGCATGCCCACTACAGAACTTGCAACCAGCATACTCTGAACTAAATGTGTGTTCTGATACGCCCGCACGTATAATAATGCACGTGGAGACATATGCATGCTTTCATTTCCAGTGTTCTTCCAAATGAACTGTCTTGTATTGAGATCCTTCACATAAAATAAAGAACTTTTGACTAGAATATATAGTAGACAAGCTGGCCTATGGGCAGGAAAGATAAGAGGAACCAAGAGAAAAGGAACCATTTTGGGGTTGGTTGATTTTAAAGAGACTTTAAAGATCCAGGATGATAGCAAAGGCAACTGTTTGGGGAGAGAACTCCAGAAGGAAGGATCAGCAATGGCAGTGACAAGTAAATTGGTATTAGAGATATGGAAATATAGGGTTAGGGAAAATGATTTGCATGGTGCATGTGGTGTTCTTTGTGACTCTGTTACCAGGATGGATGTTGTAGTGTTCACAAAGACCACAGAAGTTAAGTTCATTTCCAAAGCTAACTTTTATTTCCTAATTATTAAAGCTCCTTTTAACTTACTCCTATAGTGTACAATAATCTAGTAATCTACACTTTACTACTACTAGTCTCTACACTCTATCTATAACTGTACACTACATATTGTGACTGCTCCTCCCCAGCCTTCTCCCAGAAGCCTGTGACTCAGTGCTTTATATAGTTCTGCATCTCGCTCCATCTAGTAGTTAATTTTGATATGACTTTAACCCTTTGTATTGTGAACATTTCACATAATGTCACAGTGCAGAGGTCGGCTCTGGAGGGATTTGATGCTTTGATTCATGTATAAAGTGCCAGTAGTGTTGGGTAGGACCAAAATGTGAACTTCCAAGAGTTGGGAGTTTAACTTGGGGCTTACTGGAGAAATCAGTTCTTGGGGTGATGACATTATGGGTCAGGATTTCAGCAGCATTGAATGAAGGATGGGATTGTATTTCCAGAGGGGACTGAAAACATTCTTGGCGAAGGCCTGGAAATGGGACACAATCTTGTCTCAATGTCGAAAAGGCTGTCAATGTTGTTTAGCCCAAACATTGATTTTGCAGGATCAATTGATAATCTAGGGGAAATAGCATGAACATCAGATTGACTTCCTCTCATGGTGGCATTTCTTCTGATCCACTGAAATTTCTGAAAACTTATTGATCTGAAATGTGCTGCTGGCTTTTTTTTTTCCTACTGATTGTGCAAGCTTTGCGGTCTTGTATTCCACGTGGGTGCAAACTGTGGAGCTTTGAGAGCAGCTTCGAGAATTTAATTCCAGGCTCCCAGTAGGTGCATTTATTCACCGCTGCTAATTTTGGATTATTCAAACACTGAGAAGAGCCCCTTGAAATTCAACACTCTGTTCAGACAGCATCTGCGTGCATAAATAGGGTTTAACATTTCAGGTCAATGACCTTGCATCAATCGTAAAAGTGGAAACCGAACCTGGTCATGTTGCTGTGGGTTTTTTGGATCAGAAAGGGCACAAGGTTATAGTTCGGACACTTCTAATTTAAACTGTTCTTTCTTTGTGAAGAAACCACTTGTGGGCAATGCAGCACATTTAAACCAGAGTTGTTCAAATACTGCGGATGTGAAAGGAATCCTAGCTTGTAATTACTGTGACCCAAATTGTCACATTGATGTTTTAAAATTTTTTTTAGAGTACCCAATACATTTTTCCAATTAAGAGACAATTTAGCGTGGTCAATCCACCTACCCTGCACATCTTTGGGTTGTGGGGGCAAAACCCACGCAAACACGGGGAGAATGTGTAAACTCCACACGGACAGTGACCCAGAGCCGGGATCGAACCTGGGACCTCGGTGCCGTGAGGCAGCAGTGCTAACGACTGTGCCACCATGCTGCCCTCCATTGATGTATTTTTAACAAATGTGTTTCAGAGCATATGGAATTGTACATTCCTCTTCCTGTTGGCCTTCACTGTGTATCGAGGGGAGTGTGCATAAAGAAAACAGATAACTGAACTGCATCCAACAAAAAATAATGATGCAGAGGTTGTTGAACTGTGTCATTGTACAGTAGTGATTCAATGAACTGTCTTACATTTGTGTAATTTCTATTGGGACTAGCCAGTCATTGTGAACTAATAATTCTATTTACTCAAACTATTTCCTGATCTCTTCCCAGCCTGGAGTCCTTAGTTCATTTTATACATGCTTTCAGAATACTGTTTGACTCCCACCCACCTGCAGCATGTTGTAGAGTTCAATCTCCCAGAGACAGCAGTGACAGTGAAGATGATTTAGGGAGCAGTGCAGGATGATCCTCATTAGTGATTTTTCATGGATCTGTTCATCAAAACAGGCCATGTTCTGCCACCAACTCTGCTTATAGGTTTTGATATAGACGTATATTCATTTCATTAGTAGGATGAATGTGATGCAGGGTGGAAGGGTTACTGTTGTTTTGTCTATTTGCAACATCTCTTATTTTTATGATTCAATTGTTCAGAATTATAGCGCCATTTACTTGCTATAGCTTAACATTTATTAATTTTGCTTACAGAAAAGCTGTACAACTCGACAGGCCCTGATTTAAGAAGATCACTTTTCTCTTTGAAACAGCTATTCCAGGTACTGTAACAGTCCAATACTTGAAATAAATCTACCTATTTGTTAATATTTACTTGGAAATTGGTAGTTTTTTATATTTGTGTAATTTCTATTGGGCCTAGCCAGTCATTGTGAACGAATAATTCTATTTACTCGAGCTATTTCCTGACCTCTTTTTTTTTTTTCCCATTCCCTTTTTTCGTATTCGTTCATGGGAAATGGGTGTTGCTCGTGAGGCCAGCATTTATTTTCCTCAACCCTAATTGCCCTTGAGAAGCTGTTGGTGAGCCACTGGATTTAACGTGGTGTGAGTGGTCCAGCAGTGCTGTTAGGCAGGGAGTTCCAGGATTTTGAGGTAGCAATGATGGGAACAGTGATTATTTCCAGCTCGGGATGGTTTATCATTTGCAAGTGGTGGTGTTCCCATGTGCCTGCTGCCCTTGTCTTTCTGGGTGGTAGATGTCCCAGGTTTGGGGAAGTGCTGTTGAAAAAACCTGTGTGCATATTATAGATGGTACACGCTGCAGAACATAGTGTGCCAGTGGTGAATGGATTGAATGTTTAAGTTAGTGGGTGGGGTACCAAATCAAGCAGCCTATTTACCCTGGATATTTTTGAGCCTATAAAGCGCAGTTGGAATTGCGTTCATCCGGCCAAGTGGAGAGTATTCCCTTATAGATGGTGGAAAGTCAGGAGGTGAGCTACTTGTCAAGGAGCATCTGACTTGCTCTTGGAGCCACAGTATTTATGTTACTGGCCCAGTTAAGTTTCTGCTTAATTGATACACTCTGGATGTTGAAGATGGAGGATCTGGTGACCTTTGAATGTCCTTTAAAAAATACATTTAAAGTACCCAATTCATTTTTTTTCCAATTTAAGGGGCAATTTAATGTGACCAATCCACCTACCCTGCACATCTTTGGGTTGTGGGGGTGAGACTCACGCAGACAATGGGAGAATATGCAAACTCCACACGGACAGTGACCTGGGTCCGGGATCGAACCCGGGTCCTCGGCGCAGAGAGGCAGCATTGCTAACCACTGCACCACCGTGCCGCCGCCATTGAATGTCAGGAGGAGAAGAGTAGGTACTCTTTTGCTGGCGATGGTTAAGGCTTGATACTTGTGTGGAGCAAATGTCAGTTGCCAAACATGAATGTTGTCCAGGTCTTGCTGCATGTGGGCACAGACTGTTCAGATTGAATTTGGATATTGATGTCATTTCTTCCTTAACCCCTGACTCTGGAATTAATTAAAGAGCCTCACAATCCAGTGTCTGGAGAAGTTTCTCTTGTTCTCTGTTCTAACTTACATTTAATCTTGTGGCTCCCCATTCTATACTCTTCAATTGTTGGAAGCCACTGTAGGGACTCTATGGTTGTGCGTCTCAAATTACCTTTCCGTTTTATTATTTGTTATTTCTCCGCTCTCTTTATTACTCAGCTGCACTGTTCTTTTCTCGGGAAGAATGCGGAGCAAATCAGGTGCTGGGGAATCGAAACGTTATAAGTAAAAATGCATCAAAAATCTCCTGATGATGAAGCGGAATCCCACTGTGAGACTTTGCGCATTTTTGGCCTGCACTAAATGAAAAGAAGGATGAATTATCATTGACACCGCCTCCCCTCTCTTTTGCCCAGCTGGCTGCTACAGCCCAGCTATGCAGAGCAGCATAGAAAATGTAATCTTTGACAGCTGGACGTCTGCAAAGATCCATCCCTTTTGGCAGAGCGTGTGGTGCACAATTTAGAACTAATTACCTAACACGTTAGCTCTCTGAATGGAACACTATGTTCCCTGCTTGTCACAATCAAATCAGATTCAGTAAGCTGCCAGGTGGGGCCTCCCCACATATGGATATACATTCTGGAACTTCCTCCTAAAAATATTTGCCCCAACTCTAGGTGGGGTCAGTTTGGAATTTGTATGAGAAATAGTGTATTCGTTGATCCCAGAGCCACTTTCTAACGTTGGTCTCCCAGCCAATTCTACAACAGATGACCACTACTATCACCTGTTACGTCGAGGAATAGGGGGATATATGTCAAACAGCTTTCATGAATAAAACTATAGGTGTGCAATGTGTGATAAGTAGATTGTCATCTGTAAATAATAATATATGTATAACTGCTGTAGTTCCAGCATCCGACCACCAGGTTGTGTGAATACGCAGACACGTGACCCAGACATACCATGTTCGTAAGGTGTTGATGGCAGTCGGATATTAGAGTAGCTCTGTAGTATCCCTGTATACGCTGGTGTTAGACCATTATTTCCAACTGTATTGAACTTAGACATTTTGGTAATTCGTTAGTGTAGTGTTAGTAATAAATAACTTTGTTTATGAAACAAAGTCTAATGTCCTTTGTTCACACTACAATATCAGGATTCAACATCAGCCCAATCAAAGAACATTACACAATGAGGTCAACACAACATTCAGCCAATAGGTAGAGTTGTCACTAGCTGGAGCAAGTCATTAGGGATCACTCTCAAAGTATTCTTAAATATCCAGTGGATGGATGTCATACAAGATGTACATTGCCTATTGTGAATGCAGCATTCAATAGCACTATAGTTAGAGTGCGATTACAGTAAGAAAGAAAATATCATTGCCTCTTAATATCTGTGTAAATCTCAATGCCTAAAACAGGGTCCTGAAATGGCTTAAAATTGAACAAGACTAAATGTCAAATTGGTGTGGACAATATCACCTTTGTAGGAGATAAGTTCTTTGCACAAAGTGCTCAACCTGGTCAAGGTAATATAAAGGCAATCTTGCAGATGCCACACCCCAATACTTATGCATATCATCACATCCCCTTTTCTTTGGAAATGTAGTTATTTAAATTCATTATTTAATTTTTACAATTCAATGTGATAGGCATACATTTTTATAACATTCAACTATTACGGTCTCACAAATTCAGTCTCTCAGCTTCACATGTTGCCTTGTAGATCATCTGAGTGGCTGCTAAATTTGTGAAGTTACTCCATCTTCCTTTGTGGTTGTGGATGATGCTTGTTGTTCTTTTTGTATTGTTGTGTCTTCGTCTTGTTGTTTTGGCTCTATATGCTCTATTCTCCTTCAGCTGTATTAGGCCTGCGACCGACTTCTTCTTGCGGTTGCATTATAAAAGATTGCTGAACTTTCAGCAGAGCTCTTCTGTTTCTCCTTAAGGCGATGCTGTCATCCGTAATGATGAGATATGAATTTGGACCTGCTTGCCGCAGCATCTTCACATACTTTGACCATCCATTCCTTTTGGAATCTTCCCGTCTGACTGTGTCATCTGGCTGTGATGGTTGGAGTCTTCTTGCAGAATTATCGTCAAATCTCTTTGTGTATTTATCTTCAAATCTCCTTTGCCTCCTTTTTTGAAAGATCGGTTTCCTTCCTAAACCTGGAGTAATGGACTCTTTCGGCATTTTGAACTGAAGCTTCCTGCACTGTGTGCAGTTTTTTACCATTGCTTTAACATCCCAGTTGATGCCCAGACCAATAGATTGTGTCTTTGGCTCTTTTCTTGCACTTTTTTCTTCCCGTGTGTCGTTCGTGGATTTTGCTAAGAATCACCGACCTTAATGAGTGCAGAATTATAATTCTTTGTTTTCAAAGTAAAAATCCATTTACGTCACTTAACTCTGCTCTTACATTATAGAAACTTGAGCAGGAACCTTCAGGCCATCCCGAGTGGAGATATGTCATCACCTTTTGCAAGACTGTGTCTTTGGTGGTTTCTTCCTTATGAGCCTTGACTTAGCATCAGTTACCGGCAGAGACTCCGTGATAAGGTTCACATGGACTTGTACGTCCTCATCCAACTGGTGTGACTCTTTTATGCCTGTGGCTCTCGATAGTGTATCAACAACAGTGAGATTCTTTCACGGTTTGTAAATCAGCTCAATGTCATAATGTTGCAGCTTCATGATCATTTGCTGAATTCTCGGGGACATCTCATTAAGACTTTTTAAAATTGTAGTGACTGTGGTCAGTTTCCAATACAAACGTTGGAAGACCATATACATAGTCATGGAACCTATTCAGACCATTGATTAGACCAAGGCATTCCTTTTCAATTTGCACAAACCTGCGTTCTGTATCCGACATTGATCTGGATGCATATGCTACTAGAAGCAAGTTTCTTCCAGATCTTGTTGTAGAAGGACTGCTCTCAAACCATCCTTTCATGCGTCTGTCGAAATTTTTGTATTTTTCGCTGGATCAAAAAATGTCAGGGCTGGTGCTGTTGTCAATGATATTTGCAATGCTTGTCATTCCTGCTTATGGCTAGGAGACCATTGGAATAGTGTGTCTTTCTTGATAGTTTCTCTGAGGTGTGCAGTTTTAGCTGCAAGATTGGGAATGAATTTTCCAACAAAATTTATCATTCCTAACATTCTTAATATAGCTTTTTTGTCATTGGGACGCGGCATCTGCAGGATTGCCTTTATATATTACCTTGATCAGGCTGAACGCCTTATCTCCGAGGAAGGTGATATTGTCCACACCAATTTGACATTTCGTCTTGTTCAATTTTAAGCTATTTCAGGACCCTGAGAAACTATTTGTCATGTTCTTCTCGTGTTGGTCCCCAGATGATTATGTCATCGACATAAACCCAGACTCCTGGAATCCTTTTAACTATATGTTCCTTGGCACGATGGAAAATTTCTGAATCAGAAATTATGTCAAATGGTAACCTTACGAAGCAATATCTTCCAAAAGGTGTGTTGAATGTACATAGCTTTGTGCTTTCTTTGTCTAATTTAAGCTGCCAAGAGCCTTGTGACATGTCTAACTTGCTGAAACAAATTGCTCCTGCCATCTCGTATGTTACTTCCTCCCTTTTTGGTATCTGATAATGCTCTCTTTTAATGTTGAGGTACAGATCTTTAGGGTCCATACAGATTTGTAGGTCGCCATTTCTCTTTTTGGCACAAACCATAGAGTTTATCCAGTCTGTAGGTTCTTCTATGCGCTTAATTATGCCTAAAGCTGTCATCTTTTCTAGCTCGGCCTTCGATTTGTCTTTTAATGGAGCTGGTACACATCTCGTTGCGTGTATTGCAGACTTTGTGTTCTCTTTACATTGGATTTTATACGTGTAAGATAAAGTGCCAAAGCCTTGAAATATTTAAAGAAATTTCTTCATTATGGAATCTACCGATACATGTTGTCTGGTCACAGTGCTGTCTGCTCAGTAAACCCGCTTGACTTCTAAAAAAAAATTAATTTAGAGTACCCAATTTATTTTTACAACTAGGGGGCACTTTAGCATGGCCAATCCACCTAGCCTGCACATCTTTGGGTTGTGGGGGCGAAACCCACGCAAACACGGGGAGAATGTCTTTGCGTCCTCACTCTCCACTGGAGTAGTACCGGATGATTGGAGGGAGGCGAATGTTGTTCTTCTATTCAAGAAAGGGAATAGGGAAATCCCTGGGAATTACAGACCCATCAGTCTTACGTCTGTGGTGAGCAAAATATTGGAAAGGATTCTGAGAGATAGGACTTATGATTATTTAGAAAAACATAGTTTGATTGAAGATATTCAGCATGGCTTTGTGAGGGGCAGGTCATGCCTCACAAGCCTCATTGAATTCTTTGAGGATGTGACGAGACACGTTGATGAAGGTCGCGCAGTGGATGTGGTGTATATGGATTTCAGTAAGGCATTTGATAAGGTTCCCCATGGTAGGCTCATTCAGAAAGTTAGGGGGCATGGGATACAGGGAAATTTGGTTGTCTGGATATAGAATTGGCTGGCCGAAAGAAGGCAGCGAGTAGTAGTGGATGGAAAGTATTCCGCTTGGAGGTCGGTGACCAGTGGTGTCCCGCAAGGATCTGTTCTGGGACCTCTGCTTTTTGTGGTTTTTATAAATTACTTGGATGAGGAAGTGGAAGGGTGGGTTAGTAAGTTTGCCGATGACACAAAGGTTGGTGGAGTTGTAGATAGTGTTGAGGGTTGTTGCAGGTTACAACAGGACATTGACAGGATGCAGAGCTGGGCTCAGAAGTGGCAGATGGAGTTCAACCTTGATAAATGTGAAGTGATTTATTTTGGAAGGTCGAATTTGAATGCTGAATACAGGGTTAAAGGCAGGATTCTTGGAAGTGTGGAGGAACAGAGGGATCTTGGGGCCTACGTACATAGATCCCTCAAAGTTGCCACCCAGGTTGATAGGGTTGTTAAGGTGTATGGTGTGTTGGCTTTCATTAAGAGGGGGATTGAGCTTAAGAGCTGTGAGGTTTTGCTGCAGCTTTATAAAACTCTAGTTAGACCACACTTGGTGTATTGTGTCCAGTTCTGGTCGTCTCATTATAGGAAGGATGTGGATGCTTTGGAGAGGGTACAGAGGAGATTTACCAGGATGCTGCCTGGACTGGAGGGCATGTCTTATGAAGAAAGGTTAAGGGAGCTAGGGATTTTCTCACTGGAGCGAAGAAGGCAGAGAGGTGACTTGATCGAGGTGTATAAGGTGATGAGAGGCATAGATAGAGTGGATAGCCAAAGTCTTTTCCCCAGGATGGAAATGGCTGTCACGAGGGGACATAATTTTAAAGTGATTGGAGGAAGGTATGGGGAGATGTCAGAGGTAGGTTCTTTACACAGAGAGTGGTGGTTGTGTGGAATGGGTGTGTGGAATGCACTGCCAGCAGAGGTGGTGGAGCCAGAGTCATTAGGGACATTTAAGTGACTCTTTAAGTGACTCTTAGACAGGCACATGGACAAGGGGCGTAGGTTAGGTTGATCTTAGATTAGCATAAATGGTCGGCACAACATTGTGGGCTGAAGGGCCTGTACCGTGCTGTACTGTTCTATGTTCTAATGTGCAAACTCCACATGGCAGTGACCCAGAGCTGGGATCGAACTTGGGACCTCGGCGCCGTGAGGCAGCAGGGCTAACCCACTGCGCCACCGTGCTGCCTTTAACCCCCCTTAACTAGCTGAAGTTCCTCACATGTTTCTGCTAATAGTAGAGATGTTTCTACTAATAGTAGAGATTGGCGTTCCACCACTGCAATGGAAAATTTTAACAATGGAAAAAACTCTGTTTTTCACATTTACTTCGAGCTCGCAGGCTCCTAAAGTTGTAATTTCATTTCTGTTGTAATCTCTTAATAATACAGTTTTCTTTACTACTTGTAGTTTAATTCTCAGCTCTTTTAAATCTGGCAAATTGATAAATTTGGCCCTCGCGCCTGTGTCAAGTTTGAAGGTTATTAGTGTGTAATTAATTATTAATGGAACTGTCCATTTGTCATTTGGATTATTTGCATTTAATTCACTATTGCTGCAAATTGCCAAGAAAGCATCGTCATTTGACAAGACTTGACTATCCTTATTTTCACTAGAAATCATGTCGACAAAAAACGTGTCTTCTAAGCACGCTTCATTGTTATGGGAGCGGAGTTTTCAGAACCCCAAACTGTATCATGGAGTTCAGCCAACCTCTCCCTTTAATGTATTGTTGCTTTTGAAGCACACGGCTTGGTCTCCAGGTGTGGTATTACAATTATGGACACGTGGGTTTTTAAACACAAAACAATGTTTATTCCATGAATTCAACTTAAGCTTTTTAAATAAACATTGGACCCCTTAACACCCCTTACTTCAAAATTAGCCGCAAAAATAATACAACGCTAAATAATCCCTAAAAATGTACCTTCAAACCTCCAAAAGACTTAACACCGTTAAACAGAAACACATCAGGTTAAAGACATTACTATTATGAGTTTAAATCACCCAAATGATTCAGAGATAGTCTTTCATGGCAGAGATCACGGCAGATCCAGCTCACTGCAAAACACAGACACACCCAAGCTCTTTTCCTCAAAACTAGCTTTTTCTTTCAAACAGCTCACAGCAAACCAGCCAGGCACTTTTCAGCTGCTCTCTCTCAAACTGAAACTAAAAGCAGAAGTGAGCTTAACTCGGCTACGCCCACCCTCTGACATCACTTCAGTAATATCAGCCGCTCTATTTCTTAAAGGTACATTGCTTAAACATCCATTTCTTAAAGGTACTCTCACATGACATCATCAACATCATCAACATGACAACTTTTGTTTCTTCCGCTTTTTTCCTGGAAAAGCATTGCATTGCAAAATAATGTTTGCCGTTAGTTGAAGCATATCTTTCCAAACGCTGGTCATTGTCATGGCAAATGTTGTCTGCCGCATCAGGGACATGAAATGGAGGATCGAGTCGGCCACTTAAAATGGCTGCCTGCGCTGGGACCATGTTTTTTATTCGAGTGCGTCACTACATGAATGGCGTTGGCTGCCTCTTCTACCTTCATGTCAAAATGTCGGAGATTCAATGTGCTGATCTGCTTTGCTGCAAGCCCGTTAACGTGACATATTTTGATAGCGTCATCGAGCTGAAGCTTATTTTCTCCAGGAAGCCTCTCGCGTACCTTATCGTTAGAGATACTGAACAAGATCTGATTGCGGATCATTGACGACTGAAAGGTACTAAAATTACACCCTGTGCCTTCAACCGTAGGTCGGTGAGAAAACTATCAAATTTCTGGGTGCGCGTGCGAATATATAGCGCTCGAAGGTGTCATTTTTTTTTTAGGAGAGCAATGCCGATCAAATTGCTTCAGAACTTCATCGAAGTTCTTGCTGTCCGTCTTGCTATCGAAGACAAACATGTTAAAAATTTCAATAGCTTGCTACAGTGAGCAGCAACACGATGCACCTCTCGTCAGGCTATGCTGGCAGACCAAGGGCTGCAACATAAGAGTTTAACTCTTGCTTGAACACCAGCCAATTCTTGTCCATGTTATCGGTGAGCCAAAGCTGTTGAGGTGCCTTCAGACCTTCAATCTAGGGCTTTGAACTCTTACCGCGCATTGAGTACTAGTTGTCAGTAGATTCCAAGGTTAGTAGAAAATATTTGTTTTCTTATTGCACCTTCCCTGAACAAGAGGATGTATAGCGTCTCTATAACTAATGAGATTATAGCATTGATTTTTTAAAAAATATTTTTATTTAGAGTTTTTCATTTTGTACTCTACAAAATAGAATAAACAAATCTGTACAAACAAGTACAATTTACAAAACCCCCAAACTCCACCCCTTTACCCCCAACCTCTTCCCTTTTTTGAAAATGTTTTTAATCCAGTTATTAATTTTATACACTGTACAATAGACATGGGTATACGTGCATTGAGTATAATATTCTGGAACCTTTCCGTTGGTATCTGTAAACCCTTCCCCCATTCCCCCACCCCATTTTTGTTGCTTGAAGATACTTTCTTGGGTCCCATATCGTACAGCAGACGACTGTCATCTATTCACATATATGCGGTTCTTTCCCCATCCCTTACCCCCCTTGTCGATTGCCCCTGCCCCCCCCCCCCCCCCCCACCCCCCCATTTGTTTTTGGTGTATTTTTGGGGGGTCCTATTCCTTGTGGTCTTGCTCTAGGGTCCCTATTATCCGTTCCGGCCATCTCCAGGCTCCCCGTCCTCTCCCCGTGGCCTCCCCCTCCCCCTCCCTGTCTGCTCCCTGCTGTCTCATTGGCTCACTTATTCCCCTCCACCCCCCTCACCTCTCGCTCTATTGGCTGTTGGCTTCAAACAGATCCTGGAACAAATTGGTGAATGGCCTTCATGTTTTGTGCAAGTCCTCGTCTTCCTCTGACCCTCGGATGGTAAAGAAAATCCAACAAGTCTATCAGTCAGTCTGCAGCTGTGGGTGGTGCTGCTGATCGCCAACGGAGCAGGATTCTTCGGCGTGCGATTAGGGAGGCAAAGGCAAGGGTGTCGGCCCCCTTCCCCATAAATATTTCTGACTGCTTCGATACCCCGAAGACTACCACTCTTGGGCAGGGCTCCACTGTCAGCCCCACAACCTTGGACATTGCGTCGACAAAGGCTGTTTAGAACCTGACAGGTCTGGGGCATGCCCAGAACATGTGGGTGTGGTTGGCCGGGCCTCCCTAGCACTGTTCACATTTGTCCTCCACCTCCGGAAGAACCTGCTCATTCGGGTTCTTGTTAGGTGCATTCTGTGCCCCACTTTCAATTCCATGAGGCTTAGCCTTGCGCAAGCGGAGGTGGCGTTGGCCCTGTTAATCTTGACAAAGAAAGAGGGACTCGGGCGGCAGCTTGGTTTCTGCCTCAAGGGAGGTCAATGCAACTTGGCAAGGAAAACAGGAAGACATTGAAACAGAAATAAAAACCTAGCACGGTGGCACAGTGGGTTAGCCCTACAGCCTCGCGGTCCCAGGTTCGATCCCAGCTCTGGGTCACTGTCCGTGTTGAGTTTGCACATTTTCCCCGCGTTTGCATGGGTTTTGCCCCACAACCCAAAGATGTGCAGGCTCGGTAGATTGACCTCACTGAATTGCCCCATAATTGGAAAAATGAATTGGGTACTCTAAATTTAAAAAAAAAAAGAAATAAAAACCTTGGGAGAATGTTTATCTTAACAGTCTGGACTCTGCCCGCCAAGAACGGCGAAAGGTTATCCCACTTCTGTAAGTCAGGCCTCACTCTGCTCATCAGACTTGTGTAGTTTAACCTATGAATCATGGGCCACTCGGATACCCAGATATTGGAAGCAACCTCTGGCAAGACAAAACGGCAATACCCCCAGATTGACTCCTCTCACCAACGGTTAACCGGAAAATATTTACTCCTCTCCAGAATTTATTCCCTGCAAAGGAGCCAAAGATCCTTAGTAGCTTCAATATTTCATTCATCCAGGAGACTGGATCTGTAACATAAAAGAGTAGATCATCAGCATATGGAGACACCCTATGTTCCCTCCCCCTTGATGGGAAGGCAGCCCATCTAGGAACTCCAGCCCGGTAGCATAGTGGTTAGCACAGTTGCTCCACAGCTCCAGGGTCCCAGGTTCGATTCCCGGCTTGGGTCACTGTCTGTGTGGAGTCTGCACGTTCTCCCTGTGTGTGCGTGGGTTTCCTCCGGGTGCTCTGGTTTCCTCCCACAGTCCAATGATGTGCCGGTTAGGTGGATTGGCCATGATAAATTGCCCTTAGTGTTCAAAAGGTTTGGGGGGTTACTGGGTTAGGGGGATAAAGGGGATAGGGTGGAAGCGTGGGGCTTTAGTTGGGTGCTCTTTCCAAGGGCCAGTACAGACTCGATGGGCTGAATGGCCTCCTTCTGCACTGTAAATTCTATGACAATTCTGTGACCCACTCCATGGGGTCTCTGACCTATAGAGATCATGTAAATAAACCTCAAATGTTGCGTTGACCTCCCTTGGGACAGAAACCAAGCTGCCGCCCGAGTCCCTAATCTGTAAAATCTCCTGGAAAGCTGCCTTCCGCCTGAACTGATGAGCCCAAAGATGGTCTGCCTTTTCCCTGTACAGTACTCATAAACCACCCCCCTTGAGCGCCGCAACTGGCCCACCGCCTTCCCGTGGACACCAGATCAAACTGCATTTGCAGCTGTTTCCTAGTCGCCAGCAACCCTGGAGTAGGGTCCTCCGAATAGCAACGATCTGTCTCCAAAATCGCACTCAATGGTCTCTCCCATTCCACCCTCGCAGTCCGATCTAAATGAGCCTTCTAGGAGATGACCTTCCCTCTTGCAATCAGTTTAAGGCCCTCACACAGCGTGGAGGAAGAAACAAAGTTGTTCCTGTTAAACCTAATATATTCCTCGATGGTTGCAGTCACTCACTCACAAAACCCCTTTTCTCTAGTAACGCCCATTTAAATTCCACGGCGAGCGCTGAATGGAATCCACCAGGTCCAGAAAGTGTGGAGCATGGCCAGAGATTATTGTTGCTGAATATGTCACCCACAGGAGCAAGGACCTACACTCCACTTTAGGATCCACCACATAATTAAAATCTCCACTACATAATTAAAGTCTGCACTATATAATTAAAGTCCCAGAACCAGCTGGTGCATATCTAGATTGGGAATGGAAGCCAACAGATTTTTAATCAATGGAAAATTGTCCCATTTGAGGGCATAGCCATTTACCTATACCACCAACGTACTCGCCAGAATTACCGCACCTCGGGGCTTTTCATCAAAGCCCCAGTGAACTACATGTCCCACCCCCCGTCTGGTCTGCACTCTTACCCGCAATGAGTCTCCTGCAAACCAGCACATCAGCATTTAAATTCCTTAGGTGAGCAAAAAACCCCAGCCTCTTTACTGGGCCACCCAACCCCCTTATGTTCCAGGTGACCAACCAAATTGGGGAGATCTCTCACCCCTCATCCCAGAATTAGTAATTTTCACCATCAGGGGCTATTGGGTAAATGCTTAAAAGGTACAGGCCAGAGGCCCTCCCAACACGCCTGCCAAACCCACCCCAACGTGGGTGACTCTGAACTGCCCTCTCAAAGACAATTAGGCATGGGCAATACATGCTGGCCCAGCCTGCGATGCCCACGTCCCATGAATAAATTTTTAAAAACGAAAGGAAGTCATACTATCACCATCAGAAAACTAACTCCTCCCTGCACTCCCACCGAAATACACAAACTGAAGCCACATCCCCTCCCCCCAAGTTAAGCCCACCAAATCTGACCAGCTAGTTCAATGGCTGCAACTTCTCTCTCCATCTCACTCTCATTCACCAGCCTTATTTATTGCTAGCGAGGCATTCAAATTATTTTCTGCCAAAATGAATCACCTCGCACTTATCAGGGTTAAACTCCATCTGCCACTTTTTGGCCCAGCTCTGCATCCTATATACATCAAATATCTTAAACAACACATTCAACTAGACCAAAGCTCATGCTTTTTAACGTAGGTGTCCGCTTCCTCTGGTTCCTCAACGTAGATGTCCTTAGACTCATATGTGACCAGCAACCTTGCTGGGTACACCACCCCGAACCAAAATCCTTTCTTATATAGAATGGCCTTAACCTTATTAAAGGCCACCCGCTTCCTCAGCAGCTCAGTCCCCATGTCCTGGTAAATCCTCATGAGGTCTCCTTCCCTCTTTGTTCTTTGGCCCACTTCAGGACCCTCTTCTCCCTAAAGCTGTGGAATTGTTTGGTCGAGGCTTCTGCCGAAGTTTCTGACGGGCCCTGTCCAGCTCTGGAGGGTGACCTGAGACCACCCTCTCCCATCATCCTCCCAAACATCTGCGACAGATATTCCGTGGAATTTCAGCCCTTCACCATCTCCTGCAACCCCGTGACTGAGATTCTGCCTCTTGACTGATTTTTGGGATTATCAACCTTAACCTTGAATCTCTTATTCTCATTGGCCACCACAGCCATCTCGGCTTCCATCAAAGCAAACTAGCCAACTTGCCTTGTCAGTGCCTTCTCCACACTATCTAGCACCTCGCCATGCTTCTTTACTGCCTCAATAGAATTATCAAATTTCACCCAACCAGGCCCAGCTCTTCCTCAATCGATTTTCATATATTCTCCGGCACCAGCTTCCATTGCTTGTCAATGTCTTTATCAAACTCCTTTGCAAGTGCACCTGAGAGCATGTCCGCTGTTATTGGGGTGCCCGTCGTTGACAATGTTGCGCCACCACTTTCTCTGTCAGCGAACTGCACAAAGTCTCTGAGTACACCAAAGAATGACCTTATAGAATTATAGAATCCCTACCGTGCAGAAGGAGGCCACTTCTGCACTGACCCTCTGAAAGAGCACCCTAACCTCAACCCACCCTGCATTCATAACCCCACCTTCTGTGGATTTCTGGATTGTTTACATGTGTTCAGTGCAGGGATAATTTCCTGAAAAATCTGGCAAAAGGGCCTTGAAGGGTGGTCCGGTGGCGCAATGGTTAGCACTGCTGCTTTTGGCGCCGGGGGCCTGGGTTCGATCCTGGCCCCCGTTCACTGTGGAGTTTGCACATTCTCCCCGTGTCTGCGTCGATCTCATCCCCACAACCCAAAGATGTGCAGGGTAGGTGGATTGCCCATGCTAAATTGCCCCTTAATTGGAAAGTAAAGGACCTTAAAAACACAGATCCTGGTCGGAGCTACCTAGTGAACAACCTCCCCTCGCATGTCGCCACTGAAAGTCTGGTGGTGGACAATTAAATAACTCACTGGAGGAGGAGGCTCCACAAATATCCCCAATCATCAATCATAAAAGACAGACAGACAGCGCACAAAGTAAGCGAGCACTTTCCGGGAGACTCATCCGGAGTGAGACTCCTACAGAGTGGGGGATTGAAACTTGGTAATTTGGTGCAGTGAGGTAAATCAGCAAAGGTAAGTGGAAAATCTAATTCTGCTATTTTTCAGTTAAACGTGCAGTGTGGAGCTTAGTGTCTGATTGGTTGAAGCTGCCCCCACCCTAATTGCTGAGAGGCAGTTATCTGGCAATCACCTGAGGCCTGTTTAGAGGCACATTGTATTATTCTCTTTGAAGTTAAGGTTTTTTTTGAGTCATCGGTTAGCTGAGGTCTGTATAAAAGACAGACAGAGAGCGCACACAGTAAGCGAGCACTTTTCCAGGAGACACATCCGGAGTGAGACTCTTACAGAGTGGGAGATTTAAACTTGGTAATTTGGTGCAGTGAGGTAATTCGGTGCAGAGTGTGAGGAGGTGCTTTTTAACCCTGGTAAGTGACTGGTAAGTAGTCTCTCTTTTTCTTTTCATTGTCTAATTTATTTATTTTTATTTTGAAATTCTAGTTGTTTAAGTTTACCAAGGGTTTAAGACATGGCAGGAGATCCCAGACCCGTGTCATGCTCCTCGTGTGCGATGTGGGAGCTCAGGGACACGTCCACTGTCCCTGGCTCCTTCACGTGCAAGAAGTGTGTTCAGTTGCAGCTCTTGTTAGACCGCTTGACGGCTCTGGAGCTGCGGTTGGACTCACTTTGGAGCATCCGCGATGCTGAGGAGGTCGTGGATAGCACGTTTAGCGAGTTGGTCACACCGCAGGTGAAGGTTACTGAGGGAGATAGAAAATGGGTGACCAAAAGAAAGAGCAAGTGTAGGAAGGCAGTGCAGGTGTCCCCTGCGGTCATCTCCCTGCAAAACAGATATACCGCTTTGGATACTGTTGAGGAAGATGGCTCACCGGGGGAAGGCAGCAGCAGCCAGGTTCATGGCACCGTGGCTGGCTCTGCTGCACAGCAGGGCAGGAAGAAAAATGGCAGGGCTATAGTGATAGGGGACTCGATCGTAAGGGGAATAGACAGGCGGTTCTGTGGACGCAATCGAGACTCCAGGATGGTATGTTGCCTCCCTGGCGCAAGGGTCAAGGATGTCTCGGAGCGGCTGCAGGACATTCTGGGGGGGGAGGGTGAACAGCCAGCTGTCGTGGTGCACATAGGCACCAACGATATAGGTAAAAAACGGGATGAGGTCCTACAAGCGGAATTCAGGGAGTTAGGAGTTAAACTAAAAAGTAGGACCTCAAAGGTAGTAATCTCAGGATTGCTACCAGTGCCACGAGCTAGTCAGAGTAGGAATGTCAGGATAGATAGGATGAATGCGTGGCTCGAGAGCTGATGCAAGAGGGAGGGATTCAAATTCCTGGGGCATTGGGACCGGTTCTGGGGGAGGTGGGACCAGTACAAACCGGACGGTCTGCACTTGGGCAGGACTGGAACCGATGTCCTGGGGGGGTGTTTTCTAGAGCTGTTGGGGAGGGTTTAAACTAATGTGGCAGGGGGATGGGAACCAATGCTGGAAGTTGGAAGGTAGTAAAACAGGGACAGAAACAAAAGGAAGTAAGGGGAAAAGTGCAAGGCAGAGAAGACATAGTCAGAAATCCATAAGGGCGACAGTACAAGGTACAGTGACTGAGGGGAGCACAGTGAATAGGCCCAGTAATAACAAAAGGAATAAAACTGGAGATGTTAAGATTCAAAACAGAGGTAAAAAAACCAACATAAGTGTACTTTACCTGAATGCTCGTAGTATTCGGAATAAAATAAATGAATTGGTGGCACAAATCATCGTAAATGACTATGATTTAGTGGCCATTACTAAAACATGGTTAAAGGATGGTCACGACTGGGAGTTAAATATCCGAGGGTATCAAACTATTCGGAAGGACAGAGTGGATGGTAAGGGAGGTGGTGTTGCTCTGTTATTTAAGGATGACATCCGGGCAATAGTAAGGGATGACATCGGTGCTATGGAGGATAAGGTTGAATCCATTTGGGTGGAAATCAGGAATAGTAAGGCGAAAAAGTCACTGATAGTAGTCTATCGGCCACCAAATAGTAATGAGATGGTGGGGCAGGCAATAAACAAAGAAATAACTGATGCATGTAGAAATGGTACAGCAGTTATCATGGGGGATTTTAATCTACATGTCGATTGGTTTAACCAGGTCGGTCAAGGCAACCGTGAGGAGGAGTTTATAGAATGTATCCGCGATAGTTTCCTAGAACAGTATGTAATGGAACCTACGAGGGAACAAGCGGTCCTAGATCTTGTCCTGTGTAATGATCCAGTTAGGGATCCTCTCGGAAGGAGCGATCACAACATGGTGGAATTTAAAATACAGATGGAGGGTGAGAAAGTAAAATCAAATACTAGTGTTTTGTGTTTAAACAAAGGAGATTACAAGGGGATGAGAGAAGAACTAGCTAAGGTAGACTGGGAGCTAAGACTTTATGGTGGAACAGTGGAGAACCTTCCAAGCGATTTTTCACAGTGCTCAGCAAAGGTTTATACCAACAAAAAGGAAGGACGGAAGAAAGAGGGAAAATCGACCGTGGATATCTAAGGAAATAAGGGAGAGTATCAAATTGAAGGAAAAAGCATATAAAGTGGCAAAGATTGCTGGGAGATTAGAGGACTGGGAAATCTTTAGGGGGCAACAGAAAGCTACTAAAAAAGCTATAAAGAAGAGTAAGATAGAGTATGAGAGTAAACTTGCTCAGAATATAAAAACAGACAGTAAAAGTTTTTACAAATATATAAGACAAAAAAGAGTGGCTAAGGTAAATATTGGTCCTTTAGAGGATGAGAAGGGAGTTTTAATAATGAGAAATGAGGAAATGGCTGAGGAACTGAACAGGTTTTTTGGGTCGGTCTTCACAGTGGAAGACACAAATAACATGCCAGCGACTGATAGAAATGAGGCTATGACAGGTGAGGACCTTGAGAGGATTGTTATCACTAAGGAGGGAGTGATGGGCAAGCTAATGGGGCTAAAGGTAGACAAGTCTCCTGGCCCTGATGGAATGCATCCCAGAGTGCTAAAAGAGATGGCTAGGGAAATTGCAGATGCACTAGTGATAATTTACCGAAATTCACTAGACTCTGGGGTGGTCCCGGTGGATTGGAAATTAGCAAACGTGACGCCACTGTTTAAAAAAGGAGGTAGGCAGAAAGCAGGAAATTATAGGCCAGTGAGTTTAACTTCGGTAATAGGGAAGATGCTGGAATCTATCATCAAGGAAGAAATTGCGAGGCATCTGGATAGAAATTGTCCCATTGGGCAGACGCAGCATGGGTTCGTAAAAGGCAGGTCATGCCTAACTAATTTAGTGGAATTTTTGAGGACATTACCAGTGCAGTAGATAACGGGGAGCCAATGGATGTGGTATATCTGGATTTCCAGAAAGCCTTTGACAAGGTGCCACACAAAAGGTTGCTGCATAAGATAAAGATGCATGGCATTAAGGGCAAAGTAGTAGCATGGATAGAGGATTGGTTAATTAATAGAAAGCAAAGAGTTGGGATAAATGGGTGTTTCTCTGGTTGGCAATCAGTAGCTAGTGGTGTCCCTCAGGGATCCGTGTTGGGCCCACAATT
Source organism: Scyliorhinus canicula (assembly GCF_902713615.1). NCBI lineage: Eukaryota > Metazoa > Chordata > Chondrichthyes > Carcharhiniformes > Scyliorhinidae > Scyliorhinus > Scyliorhinus canicula. The sequence goes on along the minus strand of NC_052154.1, from coordinate 68,590,837 downwards.
GTTCACAATTTACATTGATGATTTGGAGTTGGGGACCAAGGGCAATGTGTCCAAGTTTGCAGATGACACTAAGATGAGTGGTAAAGCGAAAAGTGCAGAGGATACTGGAAGTCTGCAGAGGGATTTGCATAGGTTAAGTGAATGGGCTCGGGTCTGGCAGATGGAATACAATGTTGACAAATGTGAGGTTATCCATTTTGGTAGGAATAACAGCAAACGGGATTATTATTTAAACGATAAAATATTAAAGCATGCCGCTGTTCAGAGAGACTTGGGTGTGCTAGTGCATGAGTCACAGAAGGTTGGTTTACAAGTGCAACAGGTGATTAAGAAGGCAAATGGAATTTTGTCCTTCATTGCTAGAGGGATGGAGTTTAAGACTAGGGAGGTTATGTTGCAATTGTATAAGGTGTTAGTGCGGCCACACCTGGAGTATTGTGTTCAGTTTTGGTCTCCTTACTTGAGAAAGGACGTACTGGCGCTGGAGGGTGTGCAGAGGAGATTCACTAGGTTAATCCCAGAGCTGAAGGGGTTGGATTATGAGGAGAGGTTGAGTAGACTGGGACTGTACTCGTTGGAATTTAGAAGGATGAGGGGGGATCTTATAGAAACATTTAAAATTATGAAGGGAATAGATAGGATAGATGCGGGCAGGTTGTTTCCACTGGCGGGTGACAGCAGAACTAGGGGGCATAGCCTCAAAATAAGGGGAAGTAGATTTAGGACTGAGTTTAGGAGGAACTTCTTCACCCAAAGGGTTGTGAATCTATGGAATTCCTTGCCCAGTGAAGCAGTTGAGGCTCCTTCATTACATGTTTTTAAGGTAAAGATAGATAGTTTTTTGAAGAATAAAGGGATTAAGGGTTATGGTGTTCGGGCCGGAAAGTGGAGCTGAGTCCACAAAAGATCAGCCATGATCTAATTGAATGGCGGAGCAGGCTCGAGGGGCCAGATGGCCTACTCCTGCTCCTAGTTCTTATGTTCTTATGTTCTTATGGTGGAACCCAGCACATCAGTGCAAATGATGAGGCTGAAGCATTCACGACAATTGTCAGCCAGAAACGCAGAATGTTTAGATCGATCTCAGTCTTCTCTGTCCCCAGCATTACCGATGTCAGTCTTCAGCCAATTCGATTCACTCCACATGGTATCAAGAAATGGCTGAAGGCACTGGATATTTGCAAAGGCTAGGGACCCTTCCAATATTCCAGCAATCGTACGGAAGACGTGTGCTCCAGAACTTTCGCGTCCCCAGCCATGCTGTTCCAGTATAGCTAGAACATTGGCATCTACCTGGCAATGTGGAATGTTGCCCAGTCGTGTCCTGTATACAAGAATCAGGACAAATCCAACCCTTACAATTACCATCTTAGCAGTCTACACTCCATCAGTTAAATGATGAAAAGGGTCATCAACAGTGCTCTTGAGCATCACTTGCTCAGCAATAACCTGCTCACGCACATTGAGTTTGGGTTCCACCAGGGTCACTCAGCCCCTGACCTCATTTCAGCCTTGGTTCAAACATGGACAAAAGAGCTGAATGGCAAAGGTGAGGTGAGAGTGACTGCCCTTGACATCAAGGCAGCATTTGACTGATTATGGTATCAAGGAACCCTAACAAAACTAGAGTCAATGGGGATTGGGGGGGGGCCAAACTCCCCTTCAGGCCACTCGCCATTCCTTCATTGTCGCTGGATCAAGATCCTGGAACTCCCTTCCTAACAGCTCTGTGGGTGTACCTACACTTCAGCAACTGCAGCGACTCAAGAAGGCAGCTCACCATCACCTTCTCCCAAGGGTTGGAGTGATACCTGGCACAAAAGAAGATGGTTGTTGTGATTGGAGGTCAGTGATCTCAGCTCCAGGACATCACATCACTGCAGAAGTTCCTTGGGGCAATGTCCTCCGTTCAACCATCTTCAGCTGCTTCGTCAATCATCTCCCTTCCATCATAAGGTCAGAAGTGGGGATATTTGCGAATGACTGCGCAATGTTCAGTATCATTCATTTTTTTTTTTTTATAAATTTAGAATACCCAATTCATTTTTCCAATTAAGGGGCAATTTAGTGAGGCCAATCCACCTACTCTGCACATCTTTGGGTTGTGGGGGCGAAACCCACGCAGACACGGGGAGAATGTGCAAACTCCACACAGACAGTGACCCAGAGCCGGGATTCGAACCTGGGACCTCGGCGCCGTGAGGCAACAGGGCTAACCCACTGCGCCACCGTGCTGCCTTCAGTATCATTCATGACTCCTCAAATACCGAAGCAGTCCATGTCCAAATGCAGCAAGACCTGGACAATATCTAGGCTTGGGCTGACCAGTGGAAAGTAACATTCGTGCCACACAACTGCTGGGCAATTACCATTTCTATCAAGAGCAGATCTAACCATCGGCCCATGACATACAATGACATTACCATTGCTGAATCCCCCACTATCAACATCTTGGGGGTTACCATTGATCAGAAACTGAACTGGACTAGCCGAATAAATACTGTGTCTACCAGAGCAGATCAGAGGCTGGGAATTCTGCGGCGAGTAACTCACCACCTGATTCCCCAAAGCCTGTCCACCATCTACAAGGCCACAAGTCAGGAATGTAATGGAATACTCTGCACTTGTCTGGATGGATGCAGCTCCTAAACACTAAAGAAGCTTGATACCGTCCAGGAAAAAGTAGCCCACTTGATTGCTACCCCTTCTACAAACATCAGTCCCTCCACCACCGACGAACAGTGGCAGCCGTGTGCACCATTTACAGGAAGCACCGCAGGAACTCACCAAGGTTCCTTAGGCAGCATCTTCCAAACCCACAATGAGTACCATCCAGAAGGACAAGAGCAGCAGATATCTGGGGACACCACCACCTTGAAATTCCCCGCCAAACCACTCGTCATCCTGACTTGGAAATATATCGCCGTTCCTTCACTGTCGCTGGGTGAAAATCGTGGAACTCCCTTCCTAACAGCACCATGGGTGCACCTACACTTTAGGAACTGCAGCACTTCAGGAAAGCAGCTCACCTCCTTTTCTCAAGGGCAACAAGAGATGGGCAATAAATGCTGGTTTAGCCAGCAATGCCCACATCCCATAAATGAATAAAAGAAAAGTGGAGGAACTTAAGGGCAAGGTATCATTTTTGCAATACGAACAGTGAAGTGGTACCAATTGTGCATCAACCTCTGTGTATTCACATTTCACTAGGTATCTCCTCCTCACTACAAGTTGCTGGTCATATACAACTGGCTTGTGCTTGCAATACTCAGAAAGTAATGTCTAATGTTAGATGTGATTCCGCAATTGGACAGCACTTCCCAAGTGTGCTAAAAATTGCACTAAGAACACTGATATCTTTCTTGCCAGTATGTTTTTGACCATGAGGGTGGCAGCCAGAGTAGGACTGGAACAAAGAATGGAATGTCATAAAAGGAAGACATAGCCGGAACTGTACAAGTTATCGTAGCAACACTTTTTAGCTGGAGGAAGTGAGTGGAATTGAAGGACAAGTTGTTCAATGTGGGAACAATGTCAGCCAGACAGTGGAAAGTGATTGTTTGCGCCTCCGTTTAAGGAAGAAATGAAGGGCCGTCAGATTGTCCTGATGGGCGATGGAGATGTGGAGGGGTTAGACATCCATGGTGAAAGGAACATGTGCCTGAAAATTGTTAAAGTGCATGGGAATAAAATACATCAGTGATGTTGTTGGTGCAGTTCTTAGCACCCTCAAGATTGTTCAGTCAGTGCTGCCCAATTGTGGATTCGCAAATAACGGTCGACATTATGCTCTTGAGTTTTGCAGGCATGAGCCAATTGATTATGGTCAACGACTTGTGGTGAAGAGGAGATACCTCATGAAATGTGAATATTCTTAAATTGATGGGTGATTTGCACCACTTTGCATTGCAAAAACGATACCTTGCCCTTAACTTTCATAACGTTTCTGCATTTGATTAACTATTGATTACCTATTAAACTCATCACAGAAAGTTGCATACCGTAGTAACAAATGGCTTTAAGTATTCTTTTAAAGATCCAGTTATTGTTAATGACAACCAGTGAACCTCCCGAGGCCAGAAACTGAACAATTAAAAGTGTGGCAGCTGTTGGAAAAGCTATAGATGTGGGTGGAAAAAAATATTTCCGATGGAAAGAAATCAGTTCCGTGGAGCAAGAACAGGCTGAAATGATGGGTACGATTCTCCGAAATGGGAACAAAGTCCTCTAACGAGCACGTTTAGCTAATGTTTCCTGGCGCTCGCAGTGTCGAGAAACATATGGCTATTCAACACGTTGTATAAGGGGCCTGAACGGGAAATACACGGCTGAGGCCGCGCACAGCTCCATTTTGTACAGTGGGGAACTCCCCAGTGTAGGGAGAGATTTTAAAATGCTGTCCAAATCTCCGAGGCTCTCTGTGGGGGTAGGAGATATCAAAGAGTTAGTGTTCAGCCTCCACTAGGTGGTGAGTTTGCCTCTGCCACCAATGGTGGTGTTGGAGCTGGTTAAAATAGTGCTGCTAGTTCAGAGCTGGATTAAAATGAGAAAGGCGAGCAGAGAAATTGTGATGATCATTATCACACCAACAGTTCTGAATAAAAAGATATAAAGAGGGGTAAGAGGCGAGAGGGAAGGGTCCAGCTGGAACAAGGGTGTTGAAGACCAGAGGGAGAGTGGCCGCTGTGCACGGTATCTCTGACGGAAAAAATGAGCCCAGTGGCAAGGGTGACAGAAGAGCTCATATTCAATTTTGATGGGGGGGGGGGGGGGGGGGGGGGGGGGAAAGAGAGAGTGTGAGAGATGGTGCTGCTCTCACTGGACTAGTAATCAAGAGGCCCTGGTTAATGCTTTGGGGTCACGGGTTCAAATCCTACCATGGGAATTGGTGGAGTTTAAATTCCATTAACTAAATCTGAAATTGATAGATAGTCTCAGTGATAGTGACCACAAAACTGTCATTGATTGTTGTAAAAACCCATCTGGGAATCCATCTTCCTTCCATGGATTTCGATTTGGAGTTGGGTTTATTGTCACGTGTGCCGAGATACCGTGAAAAGTATTGTTCTGTGTACAGTCCAGTCCAGACAGTTCATTCTGTACTTGACAAACATAGCACATAGAGGTTCGTACAGTTATAAGAGATGTCGGAAGAGGATCTGTGGGAGAGAACTCGCAGAGAGTCACCATACTCCGGTGCCATCTTGGTCTGGCCTACATGCGACTCCAGAGCCATAGCAATGTGGTTGACTCTTAACTACCCCCTGAAATGACCCTGCAAGCCACTCAGTTCAAGGATCATTGGGGATGGGCAACAAATGCTGGACTCAAAAGAAATGCTGAGCTTAAAATTTATTGGGAGCTTGGGGGCGGTGGGCGATAAAGGGGCTAAGCCAAGATCTTTTGCTGAGGATTTTAGTTATTGTACTTGCAGACTGTCAAGTCAATCCTGTTGGTCTAAATTAGTTCAATCACTATGTTGTTAGCCAGATTTTGGATAAGAGTATCTACATCTTGGATAAGAATATTAAAATTTTTACTTGATTCTTCAGTTGTACTTTTAGAGAGGGACTGGTGAATCGACCTGATTAGCTATTTCCAACCAGCACAATTTGCCAATTTTTAAGTATGTTACGAGTAGAAACTGAAAACATCCCACCTTGCATTTGACACGTGCTGATAGCTCTGTTTTCCCTCCTGCCATTTCATGAAGTGAACCCGCACACAGTGGGCCACAGTGTCGCAGATGCTGGCCGCCTTCTGCTCCCTGACACAAGCAACTATTCATTATGCACAAGCCTAATCACTGAGTTTTATTCCTGCAATGAGGGCCTCGGAATGATGGCTGAATTCCATCTTCAGTGCTTTCCCACACTGGTGCTGTTTCCTTCCGCTGGCACTGGTTATTGATCAGGAATGAGGATTGTGGCTGATTGTCACCCCCCCCCCCCCCCCCCCCCCCCCCCATACTGTGGCCAGATTTGCGGTCAGCAGCACGTCAGAAATTGAATTTTGGACTCTCCTGGAAAAACCCACACAATTTACCATTTCTTCCTTCAGTTTAATATCGTGTATTAATTATTTTATTTCTCCTGCATTTAATTTCTGATTTTAACTGCTTTAATAAAAAGGATGTTGCAGTGAGGTAGCACAATGCCTTTGGTTTGTGGAACAGATTCAATTTAAAAACAAAAGCATTTCCATGGTATTTTTTAACCATGCTGCATCAATGTTGAAGCCAGGTGCTCTGAGGCAGCCAGCAGGTTTACTTTTCACGCGTACAGCTGGATACGCCGCCGCCTTTCCCGTACCATTTAAGAAGCTGTATTGAAATTGTCTGTGAATCTGCAATTTAGAATACTGCCAAGTTAATCCTAATTCCCCATCCCATTCCCTGGATTGAACTTCTATACATGCATAATAAAGGTCAATTTACAGAATTGTCTTTGAGATTTCTATGCGGTCTAATTGTACAAAATTATTATATGTGTTGTTTGCAGTACGCAGGATGCACATGCTCCAAAAGTCCAGAAAAGATCATATGCCACTCTATCACTTCCCCCAAATATTTCTCCTGTCAAATATTCATCCAACTGCCTCCTTGTAGTGCCTGTTAGGTTCAATTTCTTTCTTTCCTTTGGGCAAGTGCCAACCTAACAAGTGCCTGTACTTTATGAAGTTGTAAAGTGATAAGGCCCTGCACAAGTACAAGTCTTATTAAGTGTTGTGGTACAACCTGGTGTGGTACATTTTGTTTGACATCCGGCACTGAGAGTTCTGACCTCTGTCCATGACTCTTAAGGTGTAAGACCTGAAACTTAACAAAGCTAAAGAAGGTGATCTGAAAACAAAATGATAATATTGTCATCAGTGTTTGAAGTGATTACTGAGTGGTAGAGGCTCAAAACCAAAGGTCAGCACCCTGTTCACTTGACTGAGAAAGATTTATAAGGTGCAGAACTGACGAGAAATAAAGCAAATAAGTTATTTGAGCATTGCATTCAACATCTTAAAGAGATTATCCTCTGTAAAACCACAGGGTTCTTTGATTTGGACCATTGCTTATATTGATTTTTTTTAGTGGCAATTTTCAAAGTAAGTGTGCAGTAAATTGCCAGCTATTGTGTGCGTACATTATTTCATTGCCTGCGTACATTTATTGGCACCTTATGCACAAAGAAGGTTTGATACTTGGTGTGCTGTGCATGGAAGGACAGGCTTGCGTCTTCTGAGAAAATGGGACCATTTCCTAGAGAACCTGCTGGGAATTCTCAGTTGGAATGCCAATGAACAGCTGCAGTCAGACAATAAGAGTCGCTTGGGAAGCAGGTAATCATGAAGGCAGCCACTGGACTTAACAATAATGAAAACAAGAACATCAAAGAAAATTCTTCCAGAATTTGTTTTCACCAGCACATGCCCTCTGCAGCCCCACCTCTCAGCCCGGATGCTGATTACTGACGCAAATTGGAGTATAATTAAACTTGGATGCCTTATTAGAGTGACATTTTTCACGCATGTATTTTGCCGGCAGTGATTGTCCGCACAGTGTTTACTTGATAGACATCCCACATATCTTAATTTCATGTCATCATATGACAATTCCTGCCCCACCCTAACTGCCTCTTCCACCCTGCCCCCAATTCAGCACAGACCTTGGTTTGAGCCAGCCATTCTCCTCACCTTTGTGCCTCAGAAAGCAGTACGCTGATCTAGCGAACCCTCAGATAAGGAAGGGTTTCCCATTCCATCTTTTCTAAATAAATTATGGGCAAACTCTTTTCCCCCCTCGTTCATGGCTGTGATTTTCCGGTGCAAGGCTGGGATTTTACGGTGCAAGTGAATGGAGTTTTGGCTGGAATGCCAGATTTTCCCTTCTCGCTTGCAGCGGACAAGACCGGAGAATCCTACCGTTTCTTTAGTTTTACCGACTGCAGAACACCCCGTTTCCTCCCCGACTTCTCTCCCCTTATCTCCTCTGCCCTTTCCTGTCAGCCTCTTCTCATCTCTTCCTCCATGCTGAGGGCAGACATTCAGTTGTGTAGCGCAGAGGGCCACTGTCTGCGCAGCCCATGCAGAATTGTCAAGTGATACCAATGAGGAAAGCAACACAAGGTAGTTTGAAGTGGAGAAAGTGATTGATTCCCCCCCCGCCCCTTTTATCCATGCTCGTCTTCTACCCCAATTTCTCCCTTCTACCCCTCTCACTCATTCCTTCTCTCACTCCTCTGTAGCTTTCTCCCCATAGCTTGTCCTCATTCTTCTACTTTAAGTTGTGTTTGTTCGAGGTCCTGATTACCCTTGCTGCCCTACTTAGAAGACAAAGGGAGAAAGAAAAGGCACATTTTGTGGCCTCACTTCAAATTTGATTAAAGGAGGATCAATTGATATAATGTGGTTGTGGAGGCTTTCACCGTCATGAATAGGAACACTGCGATGATGTAATATATAGTCAACTCCAAATATCAAAGAGGGATATAGCTTAATGCATTTTTAGACATTTACCTACTCAACCAGTTTGACAACTATTTTTCCAGTGCATGTCTCGGAAAATAAAAACCAAGTGTGTAATAAGTTAGCACATGGAGGGACTGAGGCAGTTTTAGAAAAGAGAGTCTTTCGTCCCAACATGTTCTGGTTGGGTTGCTAAGCAGGGAGAGGAGGATCAATCTCTACTTAAATGTCATTCTGTGTGAGTGTGTGTGTAATTTGGGGGGGGGGGGGGTAGGAGTGATTTATGCTTGGGGACCTTTGTGAGTGTATGGGGAGGTGGGGGGGGAAGTTTATTTGTGGGGACCTGTGTATGTGTTGGGGGGGGGGGGGGGGGGGTGGTTTATGTGTGGGGACCTATTTGTGTATTGGAGGGGGGGTTATATGTGGCGACCTATCTGTGTGTATTGGCTGGGCGGAGGGTGGGGGGAGTAGTTTATTTGTGAGGACCTGTGTGTGTGTATATTGCAAACAGCAGGCTCCTGTGTTGCGCTAGTGGCACTGTATGAAAAATGTTGAAACTAGGTGGGTGTGGGAGCCTATTGAATGTAATAAATACGTCGATGATAGTTTGTTATGAATTCCTGATATAATCATTGCCTTTGCATTGCTCACCATGCACTGAATAGGAATGTAAGGTGAGCTGCATATTTTAGCTGCACAATTCAAGGTACTTCTGTCTTCACTTGGGACACTGATATGGAACTTTGTCTTATCCTCACAGGGCCACAACAGTTTACATGTGGCATTCTCAGTAACAGCAGGAAGGTTCTGCCATTCATCATGCACACCTCAACCAACATCAAAAAATAAGTGATCAGTTTATTTATCATATTGCTGTTTGCACACATTGGCTCTTAACATTGCGACAGTGACTATACTTCAGAAACATCTAATTGACTGTGATGCTTTATCAATTACCACAAAGACGAGAATAGTGGAACAATCGAGGCTTTATTGAGCAAAGATGTTGTGCCTCCTGTAGCTGGAACCAGAATGACTGCAGCACAGGAGAACATACACATTTATACGCCACCTACTGGGCGGAGCCAGCAGGCAGTGATTTCCCCTTGTACCTCTAATATACGGGCAGCGCCATAATACATGTAATATACTACTAGTGGTGACTACCACATTCACCCCCTGTTAAAAAAGAGTCCGGCGGGGGTGGTGGAAAACATTATAAGTTAAGTCTGTCGGGGGCCTTGACCCTCCACTGCGATCGTCTCAGTCCTGGTGGTGATGTGGGCGCCGACTTAGTCACCTGAGACTCCGGAAGCGTGTTGTCCCTGTCTTCATCACCCCTGAATGGAACCAGTCGGAGGACGGATCCCGCTGGGGTGGGGGGCGCGGTGAGGTTCGCTGGAGGGAGGAGGGTGAGTGGCGCAGGGGTGAATGAGGCAACTGGGGGGGGGGATGGGCAGTGCCAGGTCGTGGGTGGGAATCCAGCGGATGCCAGGTCCCGGAGGGAGACTGTGTCTTTGCGCCTGTCGGGGTGCGCCACGTAGGCGTAATGCGGGTTTGCATGTAGGAGGTGGACATTTTCGACCAAGGGGTCCGACTTGTGGGTCCGCACATGCTTCCGAAGGAGGACAGGTCCAGGAACTGTCAGCCTTGTTGGGAGCGAGACCCCGGAGGTGAACTTCCTAGGGAAAGCAAACACACATTCGTGAGGGGTTTTGTTAGTCGCGGTGCAGAGGAGTGATCGGATGGAGTGGAGCGCGTGGGGAGGACCTCCTGCCAGCGGGAGACTGGGGGATTTTTAGACCGCAGGGCCAGCAGGACGGCCTTCCTGACCGTCCCATTCTCCCTCTCCACCTGCTCGTTTCCCCGGGGATTGTAGCTGGTCATTCTGCTTGCGGCAATGCCCTTTCTGAGCAGGAACTGACGCAGCTCATCGCTCATAAAAGAGGATCCCCCATCGCTGTGGATGTAGGTGGGGAAACTGAACAGTGTGAAGATGCTGTGCAGGGCTTTAATTACCATGGCAGAGATAATATCGGGGCACGGGATGGCGAAAGGGAACCAGGAGTACTCCTCAATCACGTTCAGTAAATACGTATTGCGGTCGGTGGAGGGGAGGGGCCCTTTGAAGTCCACGCTGAGGCGTTTAAAGGGGCGGGAGGCCTTCACCAGGTACGCTCGATCTGGCCGTAGAAGTGCGGTTTGCACTCTGCGCAGACTTGGCAGTCTCTGGTGACGGTCCTGACCTTCTCAATGGAGTAGGGCAGGTTGCGGGCCTTGAAGAAATGGAAGAACCGGGTGACCTATTAAACATAAAGGCAACCAACCGTTGGTCAGTGAGGAGAGTGAATCTCCTGCCGGCCAGGTAATGCCTCCAGTATCGCACAGCTTCCACAATGGCTTGGGCCTTCTTTTCGAGAGAGGAGTGCCGTATTTCAGAGGCATGGAGGTTGTGGGAAAAGAAGGCCACAGGCCTGCCCGCCTGGTTGAGGGTGGCGGCCAGAGCTACGCCCGATGCATCGTGGCCTTGGCGATGTCTACCTTGATGCAGTTGAAGGCCCACCGGGCCTCAGCCGCCAGGGGGAGAACTGTGCACTGAATGAGTGAGCGGGCCTTGTTCGCATAATTAGGGACCCACTGGGCATAATAGGAGAAAAACCCCAGGCATCGTTTCAGGGCCTTGGGGCAGTGGGGGAGAGGGAGTTCCAGGAGGGGGTGCATGCAGTCGGGGTCGGGCCCTCGGAATCCGTTTTCCACAACATAGCCAAGGATGACTAAGCGGTTGGTGCGGAACAGACATTTCTCCTTATTGTATGTGAGGATATGGAATTTGGCGGTCTGGAGGACTTTTTGGAGGTTTGCATCATGGTCCTGCTGATCGTGGCCGCAGATGGTGACGTTATCTAGGTATGGGAAGGTGGCCCGCAGTCCGTACCGGTCAACCATTCAACCATCTCTCGCTGGAAGAGCGGGACCCCATTAGTGATGGCGAAGGGAACCCTAAGTAAGTGATAGAGGCAGCCATCTGCTTCGAACATAGTGTATTGGCGGTCTTCCAGGCGGATAGGGAGCTGGTGGTAGGCAGACTTCAAGTCCACTGTGGAAAAGACTCGATACTGTGCAATCTGATTGACCATGTCAGATATGCGTGGGAGGGGGTACGTGTCGAGCTGCGTGTACCGATTGATGGTCTGACTGTAGTCAGTGACCATCTTGTGCTTCTCCCCAGTCTTCAATACCACCACTTGAGCTCTCCAGGGGCTGTTGCTGGCCTCAATGACCCCTTCCCGCAGGAGCCGTTGGACTTCCGACCTGTTGAAGGTCCTGTCCTGGGCACTGTACCATCTGCTCCTGGTGGCGACGGGTTTGCAATCTGGGGTGAGGTTCGCAGACAAGGAAGGTGGATCGACCTTAAGGGTCGTGAGGCCGCAGACGGTGAGGGGGTGGGTTGGGGTCCTCCGAATTTTAAAATTAGGCTTTGGAGATGGCACTGAAAATCCAGGCCGAGTAACAGGGCAGCGCAGAGGTGGGGGAGGACGTAGAGCCGGAAGTTGCAGAACTCTACGCCTTGGACGGTGAGGGTCGCGATGCAGTACCCTCGAATTTCCACAGAATGGGATCCGGAGGCCAGAGAGATTTTCTGGGTGATGGGGTGTACTGGGAGGGAGCAGCGCCTTTACTGTAGTGGGGGTGGATGAAGCTCTGTGTTCTTGGAGTCAAAAAGGCAGATCGTCTCGTGCCCATCGATCTTCACCGCCGTCATCGCGGTCGCGAGGTTGCGGGACCTGGACTGATTCAGGGTGATGGAGGAAAGCTGCGGCTGATGCTGAGAGGTCCCGGGCTGGTCAGCGGTGGCGGAGGTAGCGGCAGGCGATGAACGGCCAGACGAGCAGGGGTCCTGAGGCGCCGTCCAAAATGCCGTCGAAGATGGCAGCGCCCAATGGGCGCACATGGCGGGCGGCATCAATGATGGCGCCCATGTGGCTTGCCATGAGGAAGATGGCGGCGCCCCTGGGTCGCATGTGGGGGCCTGGAAACAGCGGCGACCGACCTGGCCTGGCAACCAGAAGTGAAGTGTCCTTACTTCCCACACCTGTTGCAGGTCGTGCTCCGCGCCGGGTAGTGCTGCCTGGGGTGTTTGTTTTGTCCGCAAAAGTAACACTTGGGGTCACCCAGAGGTGGCTGGCTGCCGCATGGCGCAGGCTTGCGGTTAACTGGAGTCGGCAGCTGGTGGGGCCCACGATGCCCATGTGGGTGCCGCGAGGTCGGGGGCGTATGACTGGACGTTACGGGAGGTCACTTCTAATGAATTAGCGAGCTGCCTAGTCCCCGCAAGGTCGAGCATACCCCCTTCCAGTAGCCGCTGGCGGACGTATGCAGACTTCATGCCCGTGACGTAAGGGTCTCTAATTCAAAGTTCTGTGTTCCGGACTTCCGAACACTGCCTGGCAGTCACAGTTCCTACCTAGGATGTGCAGGGCACGCCAGAAATCGTTCAGAGACTCCCCGGGGAGTTGCTGTCTCCTGGCCAGGAGGTGCCTGGTGTATACTTGATTGACTGGTCGAACGTAATGTCCCTTCAGGAGCTCCATCGCTTCGGAGTAGGTGGGCGCATCCCGGATAAGAGGAAAAATGTCAGGGCTCACCCGTGAATAGAGGATTTGTAGCTTCTGCGAGTCCGAGGGTTCTTCGGCGGCTGTTCTGAGGTAGCTTTCGAAGCACATTTTTGTTTCTTTGCTTCTTTTCTTACCCCTTCCTCTCACCATTTTCTTTGACCCGAGAGCAGTGATGGGCAATCTAAGCTAGTGAGTGGGCAGCATGAGTGGTCCTCCATCATCTCAATGAACCACGAGATTGAAATCGGGCTTGTTAACAAACCGTGACCTTATCAATAAGATAGAATACATTGAACACGCAGCAAATATTTCACAACGGGTTGGAGAAAATGCTTTATCATTCATATATTAATAGAACCATCAACTTCAAGTGGTGTAAACAAAGAAGTATTTATGCTTTGATTAAATGCAGAGGGAGTGTCCGGCTTTTACAGTCAGTGTGTGTCATCAGCACACACATCACTTCACGTGCCTGTTCTTTATGTGTATATCACTTTGGTCATGCAGTAGGACAAAAACTGCGCAGCTGGAAACCAGCGGAATCTGGCAAACCTGCGTGTGGGCAAGTCAACAAAATGTCTCGCGGGCCACACTCAGAATGCCGCCCGGGGGACTCAGGTTGCCCGCCACTGCCCTATAGGGATTAGCTTTTCTGTCATTTATTCCCGCCTGTCTTCTACCCTATCGCACATCTTCCTTTTAACCGTGTACCAGCTACCCCTTTCTCAAAACCTATTCCATCTCTAACTTTTCCCAGTTTCCGATGGGAGCTCCAAAGCCTGAAAGGTTAGCTCTATTTCTCGCTCCACAAATGCTGAGAAGTCAGCATTTCCCATTTTTCATCACTTTCCTCGTGTAATCATAAATATCTGCATTAGAGCAGCGGGTTCAACATTCATCTGGTATTCATTTGGGCTTACTGATACCTCTTCCTGTTTGTTAAATTTTGGGGAAGGTAGAAACAACATGTTTAGAAAGTGTACTGACCCTGTATTTTGCAATTGCTGGTTGGGACATATGGAGCTCATTAATTTGATCATGTAAAAGCTTGTTATTTACAGTCAATGGAGGACATTATAATCCTCCTGTCCTGGAGGAATTTTCTTTCATTCCTCCGTCAGTTTTATTTGATGTTCTTCTCCTCCTTTAGCAACACCACAAACACCGTTACCCATTCCAGTTTTCGAACCAAAAGGAAAGGCAGGTAACTTTATTCCCAAGTTACCAGGCGATGCATAGTTCAGGCTGATGGAATTAAAATCGACTTGCTGTGTTTCTCCAAGTTCCATCCGTCCACCAGAACTGTTTTCCAATTTGGCTCAAGTTTGCCTGTCACCTCTGAAGGAATCGATCTCGGCCCCATTCAGCATCTCTCCCCTGGCTGACAGTGGGAGGCGTGCATTGGCATTTCATAACAGAATGCTTGGCTTCTCTCATCATGTGTAAGTGTGCAAATGCACCACTAAACACCTTGTAGCTTATTCTTCTTGTAAAGGGCTGATTTTATTTGGTTGAATCCTGCTCTTCTTTTGGCCAGATCCGCACCCAGGTCCTGGTAGATGCGCAGCTCACTGTTCTCCCACTTGCAGCTCCGTTTCTGCTTGGCCCACCGCAAAATCTGTTCCTTATCCAGGAACCGATGCATTTGCACCACCATGGCCCTCGTCAGCTTGTTCACACGCAGTCTCCTCGCCAGCGTTCTGTGCGCTCTATCCACTTCTAAATGTCCAGTAAACACCCCATCACCCATTAACTTCTTGAGCATAATTGTCACATAGGCCCTTGCGTTCATTCCCTCGCAGCCCTCAGGTAGTCCGACGATCCTCAAGTACTGTCGACGGGATCTGTTCTCCAGGTTCTCTACCTTCTCTTGCCGCCTTTTCTGCTGATCCCTCATCAGCCCCACCTGTAACTCCAGCACAGTTAGGTGTTCCTCGTGCTCGACCACCTTTTCCTCAACCTTCTGAATTGCCTGACCTTGGGCTTCCAGCCCCTGCTCCACCTGGTCGATCGATGCCTTGATCGGGTCTAGACCTTCCTCCTTTTGTTTGCCGAAACCCTCCTGAATAAATTTCACCAGCTGCTCCGTTGACCACTGGGCCGCTGAGCCAGTACCCTGCACCTCCGCCATGTTTTTCTGTGCTGTGGGTTTTATACATGCCTTCTCTACTCTATTTTTCCTTTTTATACGACCACTTCTGGTCCACGTCTCCATATACTGGTGTGGGATTCCTCCTCACTGTCCCATCCACTCCCGATTTTTCAAATAAAATTCAAAAAAAGTCAGGGAGAATGGTCCAAAAAGTCCGTCACGAACGGGAGCTGCCGAATGTGCGACCTCCTACTCCATGACCGCCACCGGAAGTCCACCTTGTAGCTTATTACACTGTCCACCACTGGTCTATCCATGATCCAATGGGCTAGACGTTGGTCTTGTAGAACATAGAACATAGAACATAGAACAGTACAGCACAGAACAGGCCCTTCGGCCCTCAATGTTGTGCCGAGCCATGATCACCCCACTTAAACCCACGTAACCCCGTAACCCAACAATCCCCCCCATTAACCTTACACTACGGGCAATTTAGCATGGCCAATCCACCTAACCCGCACATCTTTGGACTGTGGGAGGAAACCGGAGCACCCGGAGGAAACCCACGCACACACGGGGAGGACGTGCAGACTCCACACAGACAGTGACCCAGCCGGGAATCGAACCTGGGACCCTGGAGCTGTGAAGCATTGATGCTAACCACCATGCTACCGTGAGGCCCCTGTGCGGTGGTGAAAAACAGGTAGTATCTGATTGACTGCCCACTCTAAATAGCACCCGCTTACTTAATTCCATTAACTCCAACAGAAGCTGAATATTGGCACTGCCTATTATTGGAGGTCGATCCCATGCCATTTGTTTTGCGCTGCTACCTGAGACAAATTTGTAGCCTCTTGTAGTAATGCATCCTGAGTCTACCCAGAGAATTCATGCATTATCACTAAGCCTACAGTACTATCTGTTTGGGCAGTCAGTCTATACATGGTGCAGCACATGAGAAATCTACCACAGCACAGGCAGTCTACACATGGTATCGATTGAATAAAGTAAAGATATTTTTCAAACCATATAGTTGGATTTTTTAAAACTTCAGTAAATGCATGGCTTTGAAAAATAATTTTTGAAATCTATTCACGAGATATTTGTATACACGTGTGTGTGTGTGTGTGTGTGTGTGTGTGTGTATGTGTATATAAATTTCACGCTAGTTTTAAGCTGGCCTCCATTGTGGTTTCCAATTCTTTGATGGACAAAATGGTTGGTATAGATCACATTGTAAATGGAAACCTGACATCAGGACATTTCACACATACAAAGTAAAGAAAGCTTTGAAAATGGGGCAAATGACTCACATTGCAAACATGACTTTTGACAATTCGGATGCTTCTGAATCTGAGCGCATGGAATTAATTTGCGCATCTTTGTGAATTTAAATGGAGATGGGAAGCAAATGGCTCTTTTATGTGGTGTTTGGTATTGGCCACTTTGTTTCCGCTGTTTTTTTAAGGTTGTATTTTTGATTTTCTTTGCTCCTTATAAAACATAGAACAGTACAGCACAGAACAGGCCCTTCGGCCCTCAATGTTGTGCCGAGCCATGATCACCCTACTCAAACTCACGTATCTACCCTATACCCGTAACCCTTAACCTTACTTTTATTAGGACACTACGGGCAATTTAGCATGGCCAATCCACCTAACCTGCACATCTTTGGACTGTGGGAGGAAACCGGAGCACCCGGAGGAAACCCACGCACACAGGGGGAGGACGTGCAGACTCCACACAGACAGTGACCCAGCCGGGAATCGAACCTGGGACCCTGGAGCTGTGAAGCATTTATGCTAACCACCATGCTACCCTGCTGCCCTATGCTATCCTTCTTTGTCCTTTACCAGTTGTACTTTATTTCCTAAACTAGAAGGTAGGATGCTACCTGTTCCTTTCCCTGACTTTTAGCAGAGCAACATTTCAGCAGGCCATTGTGAGCTGTGACTAATCCAATGATTCCATTCCGCCTTCCTATAGGGAAATGAACCACAAGTCAATTCCTCCCCAGCGCTGCAACAGAGATGAGAAACTCAATCCTCTGTGGTCAGACAACTTGTTAAACTCTGGTTCAATTTACATTTTCTAAAACATACAGTGACCTTTGTTCTCTGTGTGAAAAAACCTCACTTACAGTTTTGCATTATTATTTACAAATCATAAATCTTGCAAGTAATAGTTCTGAAATGTTCTTTTACATGAGATCCAAATGTCAGCTCGCCCTGTGACCTGAAGTGTGCAGAAAAAGGTCCAGCTAATTGTATATATGTGAGGTGTCCCACTTTATAACGTCCAGCCCAGCAAACTGTTTGAACCTATCAGTACACAGTGGGAGCCAAATCCCAGCTGACCTGATGGAGGCAATGGACCCGATCTAACCAAATGGGAACAGAGTCCGAGAGCGAGCACATTTCGCCACATGTTTCTCAGTGCTTGCAGCGCCGAGAAATACGCCGCTATCTATCACCCATCCGGTTAAATACAGGGCCTCAGCAGGGTACGCTCGCCCAAGGGCACATTTATCACTGTTTTCTGCACTGAGGAACTCCACTTGCCCAAACTCTCAGTTCAGCAAGAGATCGGAATCAATTTTAAAATGGAATGGCGTCCTGATCTCTCCAGCCACCGACGAGATCCCTGAAACCCAAGCCCCAACTCAATATATGGGGTCCCAGGCCCCCCCCGTACCCGTGCCAGGCACCCACTCCCTCCCCCCCCCCCCAAAAAAAACCCCCACCCCAATCACCATCACATTAAAAAATGCCAGCCTGGCAGTGCCCCTGCCAGCTTTCAGTGTCACCTGGGCATCTTGGCAATGCCAGGTTGCACCCAGGTGGCAGTGCCAGGCTGGCAGAGCTAGTGTCCAGATAGCACCAGCAGTGTTAGGGTGACCCTGCCCAGACGGCAATCACCTGGGGGCCTCCGATCCCCTGGGAGACCCTAAGAGTGCCGTTCTATCTGGTCCCTGTTTGTGGAGACCAGCATTGAATGGCGCTCGCCCAAGGTCTCCAAGGAGCTAGATCCTAACACCTTGGTTACCTCGGGGAACTGCACATTACAGTGAGACCAGCTGTCTAGCTCTGATATTCAGATTTGCCAAAATGTGATCCCACCCACAATGGGCGGGCTTCACATCGCGTTTGATCGGTTTAGATCTCGCGAGGCACAGCGTGCCGGGTAGATCCCGGGAGTGGGATCTCCCGTAATTTACTAGCCACGCTATGTGTGACGTGCTCCTTTTCGGGTGCAGCGGGTAAGTCGTGCCTAATAAGTACAAAATTAGGTCCAAATATTGTCCCAGGTACGCCATAGTTTTGATTAAAATATATCAAAGACCAGACACTCTTGTTTCATTTGATTACTTTGCATTTGGCAGATTTAACACCCACTCCCGTAATTGTAGAAACTTTTAAAACTCTTTAAGATTGGGGTTGAATAGCACTGTGGCGCAGTGGTTAGCATTGTTGCCTCATGGCTCCGAGGACCCGGGTTTGATCCTGGCCCCGGGTCACTGTCCGTTTTCACATTCTCCCCGTGTCTGTGTGGGTCTCACCCCCACAACCCAAAGATATGCAGGATAGGTGGATTGGCCACACTAAATTGCCCCTTAATTGGGGGGGGGGGGGGGGATAATTGGGTACTCTAAATTTATATAAAAGATCGGAGTTGCACTTCTGTTGAAGAAACAACCAGTGATTGAATAAATAAAAGTGCCTGAAGTATTGCAGGAAGTGAGCCTCATCAAAGATTCAAAGGGCAGTAATTCACAATGTCTTTAAAAGAATCAAACTGGTTATTGCATTTCCATGTGGAAAAATTATGTTATTGAGGGAATCACTTTAATGCCTTGTGAAAGATGAATTTGCAATGCCACCTAGTGATAATATTCTGTTGGTACAATATTGAGAACCTGAATAGATACATATATTAAACATATTATGTGACCACTTTGCATCAAATTCTTATGCTGAAATCTTTGCTGCAAATGATGTAATTGTGCAGTAAATTCCAAGGACGTGAATCTAGTAAACCTTATTTACCAATTTAAGTTTCTTGATTTGCAACAATGTTTGAGCGCTTTAAAACTTAAACTCATAATGGGCAGCACGGTAGCATGGTGGTTAGCATAAATGCTTCACAGCTCCAGGGTCCCAGGTTCGGTTCCCGGCTGGGTCACTGTCTGTGCGGAGTCTGCACGTCCTCCCTGTGTGTGCGGGGGTTTCCTCCTGGTGCTCCGGTTTCCTCCCACAGTCCAAAGATGTGCGGGTTAGGTGGATTGGCCATGCTAAATTGCCCGTAGTGTCCTGAAAAGTAAGGTTAAGGGGGGGTTGTTTGGGTTACGGGTATAGGGTGGATACTTGGGTTTGAGTAGGGTGATCATTGCTCGGCACAACATCGAGGGCCGAAGGGCCTGTTCTGTGCTGTACTGTTCTATGTTCTATAATGTACTTTAAGCAAAGATCATGTATTGTTGTGCATTGATGTTCAAGAAGTGTAAATCTGAAGTCTTGTTCAGGGTCTTTCTGCAGCACCTCCAAAACCTGTAACCTCTACCACCTAGGAGAACAAGGGCAGCAGAGGCAAAGGATCACCACCACCTGCAAGCTCCCCTTCAGGTCACTCATCATCTTGACTTGACACTATATCACCGTTCCTTCACTGTTGCTGCGGTGAAGTCCTGTAACGCCCTCCCTAACAGCACTGTGGATGTACCTACACCACATGGATCGTTGTGGCTCAAGAAGGCAGCTCATCATTACCTTCAAAGGAAATTAGGGATGGGCAATAAATTTTGGCCTGACCAGTGACATCTACGTCATGTGAATGAATTAAAATAAACACAAATTAGTTTGCAGGATTTGAATACATTGTCTAGGCTGACACTTGGCATGGTACAGAGGGGGTGCTGCACTGTCTGAAGTGTTGTTAAATTCCATCAAATCTGTCTGCATGTTTGAACATAAAATATTCTGACTATTCAAAGAGCCTGGAAGTTCTCCCATTCGTCTGTCCATATTCCTCCCTCTGCCAATGTCGCCAATTATCTGAACATTTTATCTCACTGCTGTATGTAAGATATTGGGATGTACAAAATGGCTGCTGCATGTACCTGTGCATCATACTACACTTCAGAGTAATGCATCTTTGTGAAAAGGTTTTGTGTCATTTCCAAGAAATAAGGTAAAATGCCATATAGATGAAAATCGCCTTTTTGTTCTTTTAGTTTATGCATTTTAATTCCTTCTCCCTAAATAAGTATGACGAGATCTTGTGACACAGTGGGTAGCATCACTGCCTTTGAGCCAGAAGATCCGGGTTTGAGTCCCACCACGGGACTTGATGGCCAAGGAAGGCGCGTTCATAATGCAGCCAAACAGGTTGATTATCAACCTGCAAATCCTTGCAACACACACCAATGGCAGGTGATAAGAGCAGGAGAGATTCTTGGTCAGCCAAGTGGTGGAAAGAAAATTCGAGCCTCCATCATCACTATCCATAAGCTGCAGATTATAATGTATGAATTGCATATTTCCACAGCAATTCAGACGCCGATTAAACTGCATGTGAAATGTGCATAATGTCATAATCAAATGTGTTTTGTTCTAGTTTCTTTCTAGCATTTTTCTCTAGTTTCAAATGACTATTGATGTAAATTGTAGCTTTATTTGTAAAATCTGCTTCTCTTTTCCGTCCCCTGAGTTCTGCTGTCGTACAGCTCCAATGACTTTGATCTTTTTTGAAACCAGGATGTCAGCCCACACACTCCACAGTTTTGATTTCCCATGGCAATGAAGCCTTGAAGTGGAGCTCTATTCAGCTGCTACAAATAGGCTGTTGGCTGCCCGTACAGTTTGTTATTTGTTTCCCCATTCTCCCTACCAAACTAAAATACTTTAATCAACAAGGATGAGACCAGAAAATAATTCTATACATATCAGGAAGGAACTGACCAGCTCGATCTCTTCTCTCTTGGAAAAAAAAGGTTGAGGGGTCCCAATCAAGGTCTTTAACATTATTAAAGGGTTCGATAGAGCGGATACAGAGAGAATGTTTCCTCTTATGTGGGAAAGCTTAACTAGAGGTCGTCAATATACAATAGTTACCGAGAAACCCAATAGGGAATTCAGAAGAAACTTCTTTACCCAAAGGGTGGTGAGAATGTGGAGTTGCGGACCTCGCTCCCACTGGGAGTGGTTGAAGTAAATCGTATAGATGCATTGGAGGGGAAGGGAGGCAGCAAATGAGGGAGATGGGAATAGGTGGTAGATTGGGATGAGGAAATTTTGGAGGTGGCTCGGATTGACCAGAGATGTCAGCATGAGCTGATTGGGCCAAGTGGCCTGTTTCTGAGCCAAATATTGTATGTCTCCTCCCTTTCTCTCTCTCAGGTGTTGACTGTTGCTGAGCTACAATTAGAGAACTTGGATACCTTGCCCAATGGAATACTCCCCATGAATAAAAACATAAAGTGCTGGAAATACTGAAGAGGCCTGGCAGCATCTGCGGAGAGAGAAACCGTGTTGATGTTTTGATGTTTCAGGTTGAAGATCTTTGACTCAAACCATTCTCCATTCCTGATAGTGTGTTTTGATAGGCTATTCAGCTATACAAGGTGTCACTGTTGGGTTGGATCGTGTCTTTTTTTGGGATGTTTTCCACATGTACATTATCTGAAAGGGGACAGTCGAATTGCACCTACTTTTCATTTTTTAACATATAAAATAATCCTACAAATAATTTTAAAGCTAATTCAATCATTTTGTAGCCGTCGTACTTTCTAATTCATTTTACGGGATGTGGCCGTCACTGGCTTGATCCCAGAGATTGTACATCATTGCTTACTTTGTCTTTCTTTAATCCTGAGAGACATCCACCAAAGCACAGTTCAGCTATCTTGTATCTTTCTTAAATTATTTATTTTGCTCTGAATTCCTTTCCCAATCATTTCACATCTAGCTGGTAACCATGATCCCAGTCTTCACCCAGTACTGTTGCATGGTCAGCCCATCTGTATTGTCTGCTCGTGTGATTCATCTCATGAATTTATCTTGCGCCATTTATTTCCAACAACAGCCAGTGCACTCCAAAGATGCTTAATTTATTAGTAAAATGCTTTGGGACATTGTGAAAGGTGCTACATAAATACAAGTTCTTCCCACCCTATGTCTTTCTTTTTGTCTGAGAAAATGAACAAAGCACAGTCAAACCCCACGATGTGTCCAATAAGACCGATGAGCCCCTGTCGAGCCACAATGGGGCTGCTTTATACTCCTCATTTGCCAGTTTCTCTTTGTTAGATTCCCTATATGGCCAAAGGAGACCATTTGTCCCATCGTGTCTGCACCAATCCCACCCAGGCCCACTCCCCTATCCCATCCCCGTAATCCCACTTCGTATACATATCTTTAGACACGAAGGGGCAATTTTAGAAAGGTCAATTCACTTAATCAATTTGGACTGTGGGAGGAAACCAGAGCACCTGGAGGAAACCCACTCACAGACAGGGTGAACATGTAAATTCCACACAGTCACCCAAAGCTAGAATTGAACCTGGGTTCCTGACGCTGTGAGGCAGCAGTGCCGACCACTATGTCACTGTTTTGCACTTTTCTGGTTTTGGTGGAAGTTAAACGTCTGTCACTAAAACGTCGGTCAGCGGATCCTAAAAATTGCTATCTCGTCATTGCAAGGTTATTTGTAATGACCATAATTAACATTGTTAGTCGCGCATTGCTGATGTTTGTCTTCTTTCGTAGGATGACAAAGATCTGGTGCCTGAGTTTGTAAATGCCGAAGGATTGACATGTCTAATCAAGGTTGGAGCAGAAGCTGACCAGAACTATCAGAACTACATCCTGAGAGGTTAGTAAGTACTCTGCCTCTATACAGAGGTTTGGTCTGTTACATTCTTGCTCCAGGGTCATTTTGTTCTCAGATGACTTTTTAAGAGAAAGGGATTTCGGAAGCACAAATTGGGATTGAGATTACGTTTTTGTACTCCTTCATATTTGTTATCCATGCCTGTTTGGGGATCGGCAGTGCTATCCTTTAACCTTTACTATCTTCCTTAGCGATCACTCACTAACCAGCATGATGTTTTTGGGCCTCCTCTTGCCGTTGAGTGTTCGCGAAGAATTGTTTTCCTTCAATCAGGAGGTTCCTCCAAGTAGGTCTCTTCTAAGCAAGGCTTTGTCAGGCATTGACATCTATGTTGAGTTTTTTGAGGTAAGCCTTCAAGGTGTCTTTAAAGCTCCTCCTTTGTTCTCCTCTTGTGCGGTAGCCTTCCTTGAGCTGGTTGAAGAAGGTTTTCATTGGCATTCGGGACTCTGACATCCTCAGCACATAGCCAGCCTCAGAGGAGTTGATTTCGGATTAAACTGGCCTCAATACTGGTGCTCTTGGCTCCTTCAAGGACACTGATGTTAGTACGTCTGCCCTCCCAGCTGATGCGGAGAATCCCTCACAGACAGCGTTGATGGTACCTCACCAGGGCCTTGAGGTGGCGTCTGCACATAGTCCAGGTTTCTGAGATGTATAGAAAAGTTGGGAGGACAGCTGTCCTGTACACAGAGATCTTGGTTTCAGCACGGATCACGCAGTCCTGCTTAGGCATCCGAAGGAAGTGCTGAATTGGATAGGATCTTGGATATCTGCATAGATGTCGGCCTTTGATGACAGGTGGCTCCCGAGGTTGGGGATGGTCCACATTTGAGGGAATTTCTTTGTTGACCTCGATGGAGGGAGAGACCGGATCTCGCCCTGGGGCGGGTTGATAAAGGACCTGAGTCTTCTTCAGGTTGAGGCTGAGACCGATTCTTCGGTATGTTTCATTGAAGGCATCAAACATGGGTTGGAGATTCTCTTCTGAGAGAGTGGAGATGGAGTTGCCATCTACATAATAAAGTTCCACAAGTGATGAAAGTGTTGTTTTCTTCTTAGATTTCAACCGGTTGAGGTTGAAATGTTTTCATTCATCCTGCAGATGATGTCCACTCCACTGGGAAGCTTGTTCTTGACATGGTGAAGGATGATGGCAAAGAAGATGGAGAAAATCCATTCCATGGGTTGCCATCTTGCTATGATGGAGAGGCCTGAGCATTCCATTGATCCCAAGATCACTGCTGGAGCTCCTTAGAGTTGTGTCCTAGGCCCAACCATCTTCAGCTGCTTCATCAATGACCTGTCTTCCATCATAAGTTCAGAAGTGGAGATGCTTGTGGATGACTGCACAATGTTCAGCACAATTTGCGACTTCTCAGATAATGAAGCAGTCCATTTCCAAATGCAGCAAGACCGTGACAATATCCAAGCTTGGGCTGACAAGTGGCAAGTTAATTTGCACCACACCAAATATCAGGCAATGACCAGTCCTACAAGAGAGGATCTAACCACCGCCCGTTGACATTCAATGGCATTAACATCCTGGGGGTTACCATTGATCAGAAAACTGAACTAGTCTAATCATATTAATACTGTGGCTATCAGGACAGGTCAAAGGCAAGGAATCCTATGGCGACTAACTCACCTCATGACCCCCCAAAGCCTGTCCACCATCTACAAGGCACAAGTCAGGAATGTAATGGAATACTCTCCACTTGCCTGGATGAGTGCAACTCCAACAACACTCAAGAAGCTGAACACCATCCAGGACAAAGCAGTCTGCTTCATTTCTTCCTATTCCACAAACATTCAAACCCGCCACCACCGCAGAACAGTGGCAGCCTTGTGTACCATCGACGAGATGCACTGCAGTAACTCACCAAGGTTCCTCAGACAACAACTTCCAAATCCACAACCACTGCCATCTAGAAGGACAAGAGTCACACACAACTGGGAACCCCACCACCTGGGGGTTCCCCTCTGTGATAATTCCAGGGAAGTCCAACGAGCTTCTTAACAATCCTTTATTTCAGCAACAGCAGCACACATGCACAGGGTCCAGTTACCTTTCACCGGGTCCTCGTTCCTTTTTTAGCTGGCTCTACAGCTGCCTGCCTTTTATGCTTGTGCTGGGTTAACTCAGTCCAATTGAGCACGGGAACAATCATCCCCAGCTGGATGAGTCCTGTGCAGATTACTACACCCCCCCCCCCTCCCCCCCAATCCCCATCCCCCAAGTCCAAAACCACTCTCAAAGATGGCCGTTGAGGAGGAAAGGATAGGAGAGGGCCAAACGGGTGCAAACCGCACAGTGGCCAGACAACTAACTCCCCAAAAAACATATTGGTTTGGATAAGGCGCCACTGAACATGTTTCGGATAAGGCGTTACTGAACAGGGAATTACTCCACCAAGAATCACGTCCAGCCCGACACCCTCGCCAGTCACACAGTGGGTGAAGCTGCCAACAGCCGAACCCAAGGTCCAATCGGCTTAGCATGGTTCCAGCCACAGATGGAACAGGGTGGAGGGGGGGGGGGGGGGGGGGGACATTGGACAATGTCCTGTAACTTCCAAACACCCCTTAATTAAAAATAAATAAATCAGGCACTCTAAAGTTTACCTGAAATTAAATCACCTACCAAAATTCCCAGGGAGCTGTCGCCCCTACATTCTTACAGTACCTCGACACAGGCAAATAAACCCACAGCTCAAATAAAAAAAACCCCAGGAGGGCCTGCGCACATTGCCACAGGACCAGAAGTCACATATGGAATGCCCGGTCAACTCGACGCCAACAGAGTCTCTAGGCACAAAACCTGCAGTCGTATAGTAACTGTCAACTCGCAGGCAAAACATCACTGTTGCAAATCCCACAGTCCGAGCAGCCGCAGAACAGTCTTCCAAACACAGCTCTGCACTCACGACCAGAATGGCGTTCCGCAAGGACAGCGTCCAATTCGAGAACGGACTCCCCAGTGGACTACTCTGCCAGCATCAGGAAACAATGATGGACAGAGACGGACAAAACGCAATGCGACCAACACCAGAAGTCGCTCAGAAGATACCGCATCCGGTAATGCGGAACACGTCAGATTCCAGATCACTCCCAACGGACACACTTCATAAGCCGGCAGCAAAAACTCGACCCAGCGCTCGCCTTCCATGGCATTACAGGCTCCTAAAAAAAAAAAAACCCCCATAAAATAAACTCTGTACTGTATTCCACAAAAAAAATTTGGTGAGGTAGCTCAGCCGAACAAGCAGCACACCGACAGCTCCAATTCATCCTCGTCGCCAGTGTGATAAAGCCAGGGGAATCCACCCAGCTTCTTAAAAGTCCTTTATTTCAGCAACAGCATCATACGTACACAGGGTCTGGTTACCTTTCACAGGGTTCTTGTTCCTTTTTTAGCTGGCTCTGCAGCTGCCTGCCTTTTATGCTAGTGCTGGGTTAACACAGTCCAATTGAGCACGGGGAACAATCATCCCCAGCTGGATGAGTCCTGTGCAGGTTAGTACAGATTATTACACCCTCCAAGTCACTCACCACCATGGCTGGAAATATATCGCTTTTCCTTCTCTGTCGCTGGGGAAACATCCTGGAACTCCCTCCCTAACAGCACAGTTGGTGTGCCTACGCCTCCAGGGATGGGCAATAAATGCTGACCTAACCAGTGACACCCACATCCCACAAATGAATTTTTAAAAATACCTGTACTATACATTGAATTGTAACTGCAACATTTGGTGATCCCTGTTTAATGTCTCTGAAAGTCATTGTCCCACTGAGTTTGACCCTGATCGTGGTCTTTTAAATCGATCTCCCATTTATTCTGATTACAATGTAAATTGAAGATTGCAATTTGGTAAAATGTATACTAATCTTTCAGCTCCGGATCAGCAAGACATCCAGTGCTGCTCTAAATATCTCAAAAACTAAATTCAGAAACACCCACCACATTAAATCCAACAAAGCATAGTCTCATGAATTAAGCTCAAGAGTTACAGTCAGCAAGTAAATCTGAGCATTTGGAGGCAACCTATTTGTTGTAACTTCCTTCTGGGGGCAGTTTGTGTGACTTAAGGGGTAAATATAGAAATTTCATCAAAAGCACTCTCTTAGCAGCCCCCTCCATTCCATAACCATTCAATGCCTCCTGTTCAGTGAGCATAGCAACTTCAGTGAGTATAGCAGTCATTCAGTCTATTTTTTTTGGGTGTGCTCAAATGAGGAGTAATGAGCAACATGAGCAGGTTTTAACAATAAAAGACCCAGCTTTCCCTCCAGATTTAAATTCAGGCAGAGGAGAAGGCTTCTTTAAGGACCACCTGCTTAGAATCACACAGCAGGAGGTGGAGGCAACCATTTTGTTTTTGCCAGATTTTGTAGTTGGAGATTATGCTCGCGGG
The DNA here is from genome assembly GCF_902713615.1 of Scyliorhinus canicula. Taxonomy (NCBI): domain Eukaryota; kingdom Metazoa; phylum Chordata; class Chondrichthyes; order Carcharhiniformes; family Scyliorhinidae; genus Scyliorhinus; species Scyliorhinus canicula. The sequence goes on along the minus strand of NC_052154.1, from coordinate 68,563,376 downwards.
AGTTCTGTACTGGATCCAAAGCGGCAAGTTCATACTGCAGCTTTATAGTTTGCACGCTGAATTATTTATTTTTCTTCCTTGGTTTCCAATTTTATTCATCTCATGATTACCAGGACTTAGTATTTTTCACCTCAGAATGAATTTGGAGCTGAGGTGACAGACTTATGGATAGAAGCTTGCTCGAACAGATGTCTGTGACATTTATTACTCATGTCCAAGCTTCCTGCATCATTTATAGTAAGGCTAGACCAATCCGAATTTTTGGTATAGTCAGGTTCTCCGGAGACCCAATGACAAAGTTTTAGATTGGAACCGACATTGGGCCTAATAAATGTGAACTTTTTCATCAATACGTCCTATATCCTGATCATTATTCTCTTTTCATGTAGAAGTAATTCTTGTTTTCATTACCAGTGTCCACCACCATGCCGATCAGCCCTTCAGTAAATGGTGTTGTCGGTTGGTCTGCATCCTTAGCGTTAATCTTCCTTTTAATTTTTCAGGACATTTTGACCATTGTGTTTTGCCAGCATTTTGTGCATTTGCAGGTTTTCATTGTATATTTAAAAATTTGCCTGTTTGCTTGGTTTTTTCTTTGAGTGGGCTATTTGCATGATTTTTAAACATTTCTTCCCATTGATTGGCTGGGATGGTCTTTTACATCTTAGTTTTCCTTTTAATTTGGCTGTGAACATCGAACCCTTGAACTCCATCTCTGCATTTCACTTCCCCCTTCCTGCCGCCTCTTTATTTAATTCTGTTAAACCAATCTGTCAAACTTTACAAAACTGATTACTTGTCTATTGATCGTTATTAAATCAATATCCCAGCTATCGATCCTTGGGTTTGAAGAGCGTTCTGCAAAAACTTTAACTGCCCTTTTGCCACAGTCGCATTCACCTGCCAATATTTCCTGTAGTTTTGAATTTCCTTTCCAGATTTCCTGCATTTGGGTTTACATTTGTATCTCTAATTCCCTTATTTCTTCCCTACTCCCTTTTTGAAGAAGTGTGTTATGGTATTCTACGCTCAACTTTCTTTTCCACAAAATGTTGTTCTTTGTAGTTGTTCCCCACACCCCGCTATCCTCTGATGAACCATAAGCTCCAGTGCTGAAGTTTCAGGAATTCTTTGAGTTTCATCTTTGAACAGCTTCCTGTAACAGTTCTGCAGCTCCCTCTAATGTTCTACCATTGCATTACCTCTGTAGTTTTTTTTTAAGATCCTGCCGTTGCCTCCACCTCTGCTACAAGCTCACCATCCTAATGATCTTCCCCAGTGTGCCAAAATGAAGTCTTTATGCTGCTTTTTGTGTTACTTTCTGGGCTCCGCTTCTATCCTCATCCGTTTTCCAAACTCCCTTTTTTGACGGGCATTTTTCCTGACTTAGCAGTTCCTTTTTTTTTAGCAGTTTTGAGTTTGATCGAATCTTCTTATTCATTCAGGAAGCTCCAGGCTTTTCTACTTACCTTTTTCCCTTGTCTCCTGTCTCGTATATGTTCAGCTCCAGGTTAAGTATTCCCTATTGTTAATCTACAATTCCGTTTGCTAGCTTTTCAATGTGATCATTTGTTTCTTCTGATTTGCATATCAATACCTTCCATTTTTATATCCTTACACTGTGTTTAATGATACAGTGGTCCCAGTTTCACAAACCATATCTTTGCATCATTTACGTGCTCCACCTCATTATCCAGAAGAGGGGCTATATTGTAATTCCCCTTCTGGGAGTGTTGTATATCTGTGGAATTCTCTTCCCTGAAAATAGTGGAAAGTGAATCACTGAATATTTTCAGGGTAGAATTACAGGGATTTGTGATAGACAAGGGAGTCAATGGTTATATTGGGGAGCAGGGTGGGGTGTGCAGACAGGAAGGTGGAGTTCAGACCACAAGCAGATCAATTATGCTCTTTTTGAATGGTTGAGCAGGCTTAAAGGGCTGAATGGCCGAATGTCCCTAACTCCTCTGTTACTATGTATTGAGTGACAAACCAACCTGGAATTGGAAACAGGCACAAAATGTTTTCACCACAAAGATTTTCCAATTCAAGTCTATTTTTGTATAATTCAAACCGCCTCCAGTTACCATGTTTATTAATACGTCTGCAAACATTGACAACTATTTCCTTTCTACTCTTCAACCATCGTTAGCAATCTCATATAACATCACAGTACCATCATTTCTGTAAAAGGAGATTCTTCTCTCCATTCACCATCTGCTGCCTTTTTGCAAGGGTAGACATACTTGGGGCGCGATCGAACCAAATGGGAACTATGTCCCATAGCAAGTGCGTTTAGCTGCATGTTTCCCAGTGTTCACAGCACTGAGAAACACACGCTATCTAACATGACTCAGGTTAGATATGGAGCTTCAGCAGGGAACACGTGACCAAGGCTGCACTTAGTCCCGTTTGCTGCACTGCGGAGCCCCGCTCGCTAAAACTCCTCAGGGCAGGGAGAGAGTGGGATGCCATTTAAAAATATCATCCCAATCTCTCGAGCCCCCGACACAACTCTTAAGCCCCAACTCATTGTAAGGGGGGCCCCATGCTCTCCCCCACACATCCACTCAGGGCACCCCAGCCCAATCACCGCTGTGCAGAAAATGCCAGGGTGCTAGGCTGGCAGTGCCAAGGTTCCCAGGGTTCCAGCAGTTCCAGGGTACCACACTGACCAGAGGGCATGCACCTGGACACCTCCAATTCCTTGGGAGACCCCCACCAGTGCCATTCCGTCTGGTTCAGTTTATGGAGACCAGCACTGAACGGTGCTCACCCGAGATCTCCATGACTAAGGGGATAGATCCCAACGCCTTCGTTACCTCAGGGAACCGCATATTAGAGTGAGACTAGCTGTGTTGCTCTAATAAGCCGATTTGCCAAAAAGTGATCCCGCCCACAAAGGGCGGGCTTCACATTGCGATATCTCGCCAGTTCGCAATAGATCTCACGGGGCGTGGTGAGCTGGTTAGATCCTGGGAGCGGGGTCTCCTGCCAGTTACCGGCCACGTTACATTGCGGCGCGCTGCTTCTTGGGCGCAGCATGGCCGGTAGATCGCTCTTTTAATTTCACATCTCTGCTTTCTGTCTGCAATTTAGCAAGTTCCTAATGCTCAAGTATTTGTCCAACTCTCTTCAAAATGATTTATGGGGCAGGATTTTCCTGTTTGGTTTGTTACCCTGATGTCCAGGTTAAATGGTGGTCATGAGCCTCATTGTGTGGGAAATGGTCACCTGGCAGTGATTTTCCTCAAATTGGCCAATGGTGCAAGTGGCCAGATGGTGATCAGAGAGAGAGTAGGCTCTCGAAGCTGGAGGGCCAGTTGGAGACCCTCCAGCTCAGGCAAGAAAGAGAGGGAGTTTTTATTTTTAGGTGACCTCTTAAGCTTTAAATCTAAAAATGGATTCAGCAGGGCCATCACCGTGTCCCTCTTCAGGCCAGCCTGTGACCACAGCTGTGACAAGATAAGCATGGGGCACATTAAAATCTGCCTGGAGTGCTGGCAGTCCGATAGGTCTATCAGGGCCCACCTCCAGGCAGCTGGCCTTGTCCCCGACACCTCCACGGGCCTGAAAGCCAATTAGAAAATTCCAGGTAGCCTCCAAATCTTCTGACAATAGGCCCTTAACTAGCTCTTTTGGCCTTCCGCTAATTAGGGGCAGGTTGCCCCCATCCCACATTTGGGAAACTGGCCTGGGATGGCAAACGCGCATGCTGGTCATCACTTCACACTTTTCCATATTGAATTCCATCTTCTGCGCTTCTGCTCATTTCATTACCCTGTCAATATTATCCTGAAACCTTTAACTACCCTCACCATTAACTACTAGTTGACTAAGGGCGCGATTCTCCGCTGCCCACGATGGGTCGGAGAATAGCAGGAGGGCCTTCCCGACATTTTTCCCGACCTCCTGCTATTCTCCCCCCCCCCCCCACCCCCACGGACGCCCCACGACACGAATCGCTGCTTGCCGTTTTTTGCGGCGAACAGCGATTCTCCCCTGGCCGATGGGCCGAGTTCCCAGGCCTTTACGGTCGTTTTCACGAACGCAAACACACCTGCTCTCACCGTTCGTGAAAATGGCCGCAAAGTGCCGTCCCGGACAACCATGATTGGCACGGCCGCACCACGGTGCCCACCGATCGCGGGCAGCGGGTCCGATACCCGCGCATTATTTGTTCATTTGTTCCTCCGCCGCCCCGCAGGATCAGTCCATGGGGCGGCTGAGGGGCATGACGGCCCGCGCATGCGCGGGTTTGACGCATATGCGCGATGACGTCATCCGCGCATGCGCAGGTGACGTCATCCGCGCATGCGCAGGTGACGTCATCCGCGCATGCGCAGGTGACGTCATCGTGCGCGTCAGCCGCCGTGACGCTTGGCGCGCGGGCTTAGCGACAGTCGCTAAGCCCGCGATGCCGTGCTTCATGCCCGGGGGGGAGAATCGGGTCCCGGGAGGGGGCGCGGAGGCTGCCGTGAAACACGGCCAGTTTCATGGCAGCCTTTACGACTCGCCGCATTTGCGGAGAATCGCGCCCTAAGTTTTTCATGATCTTTATAATGCTGCCCCCTACACCTGAGTCTGGTCATTAACAACAATTGCAAAGAGTAATCGGCTCAAAACTGACTCATGGTGAACACTGCTCCAACGGAACATTGCAGGCAGGAGTAGGTCTTTGGGTCCATCGAGCCTGCTCCACCTTCAATTTGATCATGGCTGATCATCTACCCCAATGCCACTTTGCTGCACTATTCCCATATCCCTTGATGCCAGTAGTATCCAGAGGTCTATCAATTTCTATCTTGCACATGTTCAGTGTTTGAGCATCCACAGCCCTCTGGGATAGAGAATTCCAAAGATTCACCATCCTCTTAGTGAAGAAATGTCTTCTCATCTCAGTCTTAAATGGTCCCTTATTCTGAGACTGTTCCCTCTGGTTCTAGGCTGATCAACCATGCAACGCATCCCATCTACACCTATCCAGTCACGCAATGTAATAATTTTGTAAGTCTCAGTGAGATCACCTCTCATCCTGCAAAACTTTGTAGAATAAACAGGCCTAGTTTCTCAACCTCTCCTCACAAGACAATCCTGCTATTACAGGGATTGATCTGGTGAACCTCCATTGTACTCCCTCCATGCAAAGTATACCCTTCCTTAGATAAGGAGACCAAAACTATACACAGTACTCTAGTGTGGTCTCACCAAGGCTATATACAACTGCAGAAAGACATCTTTACTTCTGTACTTAAACCCTTTGCGATGAAGGGCATCATACCATTTGTGACCAACACTCCACTTTGTCTTATGTCCATGACAACTTTGTCCATATATCCTTTGCCCCGACCTATCCCCGGACTTCTATTTTGCCCCACCTCCTCCACCCTTTCCAACTATATATTCCTTACATTTCTACCTTTTTTCAGTTCTGTCAAAGGATCATTTGGATCTGAAAATTTTACTCTGTTTATCTGCACTGATGCTGCCAGAACTGCTCAGTTTATCCAGGTTTTATATTTTCCTGTACCATTTGCCTTCCTAATTTCTTGCTGCGCCTGCATGCTAGCTTTTAGTGACTCATGATACAAGGCCACCCAGGTTCAACACTTCCCAATCTCTCACCGGCTCGGTAGCACAGTGGTTAGCAATGTTGCTTCACAGCGCCAGGGTCCCAGATTCGATTCCCGGCTTGGGACTGTCTGTACGGAGTCTGCACGTTCTCCCTGTGTCTGCGTGGGTTGCCTCCGGGTGCTCCGGTTTCCACCCCAAATCCCGAAAGACATACTGTTAGGCAATTTGGACATTCGGAATTCTCTCTCAGTGTACCCGAACAGGCGCCGGAATGTGGCGACTAGGGGCTTTTCACAGTAACTTCACTGCAGTGTTAATGTAAGCCTATTTGTGACAATAAAAATAATTATTATATTATACTCCACTTTTTTTCTACCAAAGTGGATCATTTCACACTTATTCACTTTATATTCAATTTGCCATGTTCTTGTCCATTCACTTAGCCCGTCTAAATCTCTTGAAACTTCTTTGCACCCTCCACACAATTTGCATTCCCACCTGGGTTGTGCCATCAGCAAATTTGGAAACATTATGTTTGGCACCCACATCCAAATCATTCATACAGTTTGTGAACAGCTGTGCCCCCACCATTGATCCTTGCAGTACGCCACTAGTTACAGCTTGCCAACCTGAGAGGGACCTGTTTGTTCCCACTCCTGCTTTCTATCTGTTGATCAATTCTCAATCCATACCAGTACATTACCGCCAATACCATGTGATCTAATTTTGATTACTAACTTCTGTGTGGGACTTCATCAAAAGCCTTCCCAAAATCCAAATACACCACATCCACTAGTTCTCCTTTATCTAGGTTACAGGTTTGTCAAATATAATTTCCTTTTCATAAATCCTTTAAAAAGAAATATGCTAATTAAAATATTTTTCATAATAGTCGCTGTAAACCAGAACAATCAAACAGAGAAAGAAAAAAAGGCAAAACATCACAATAAAAAATAAGGAGAACAACACACAGCACCTGATCAATACCAAAACTAACCTAAACCCTTGAACAACTGATGGTGACTAACTCTTTAAAAACTAAATAAATGGTTGCCGCCTTAATGATGATGAATTTGTAATGGTGAATTTGACTGTCTCCAAATGCAGAAATGACATAAGTCACCCAGCCAAGCAGAGGCATTGGGCAGAGCGGGAGAGCTCCAACCAAGCAATATTTGCCTCTGATCTACCAGCGAGGCAAAGACAAGGACATCCACCCCTACCCCAGACTGTATCACTGGTGAATCTGACACCCCAAATATGGCCACCCGTGGACACTGATCCAGACCAAATGGATTATCTCTGACACGGTGTTCAAGAATGAAGCCCAGTAACCTTTCAGTTTCGGGCAGTATTGGGTGGCACGGTAGGGCAGTGGTTAGCACTGCTGCCTCATTGCGCTGAGGACCCCAGTTCGATCCCGGCCCTGTGTCACTGTTCGTGTGGGGTTTGCACATTCTCCCCGTGTCTGCGTGGGTCTCACCCCCACAATCCAAAGATATTTAGGTGGATTGGCCACGCTAAATTGCCCCTTAATTGAAAAAATATATAATTGGGTACTCTAAATTTTAAAAATAATGTTTGGGGCAAGACTAGAACATATGAGTATGGTTAGCCGGCCCAAGAGAACAGCACTCGTACCTATCCTCAACAGCAAGGAAGAACCCGTTCCTCCTTTCCCTAGTCAAGTGCATCCTATGCAATGCCTTAAATTGAATCAGGCTCAGCTGAGCACATGAAGTCGTGAAGTATTTTTTATTTTAATAAACATTTTATTGAGGTATTTTTGGTATAGTAACAACAACAAAATAAACAATATACATGAAACCATAAACATAGTGCAAAAGCTATTTACCTCTCGTACAGGTATGAAGACGTGAAGTTGACCCTATGAAGGGCTTCATTCCACACCTCACCATTTAAGAATGGATCACAATTAACCCTCCCATTTCGCCCTCTCACCACTCAACGGAGCATAATCCATTGAAAGGATATGACCATATATATCTGCACCAGACCCCCATCAGTTCTAGCCAGAGACAGAATCTTCTTCCTCAGGGAAGAGGGTGGCATCAAAGGAAAGGAAGACAAAGTTTACATGAAAAATTGCGAACTTGGAAATACCGAAAAAGACTGGAATTGGGCAGCTGGAATTTCATAACTCCCCAAAACTGGCAAAACCTTCCCTCCACAAACAGGTCCCAAAACAGCTCAACACCTTTCGCCTCCCAAGATTTAAATGTCGAGTCCAAACCAGAAAGAAGGGAGAGGTGGTTATTGCAATTAGGGAGAGGGAGAGGAGCTTGAAATGCTGCCCAAACTGTTTTCAAATCCAGGGAGAAGACTACCACTGGGTTTGAGGAAAATCTAACAGAGGACAAAGGCAACGGTGCAGTACTTATGCAAGATGAGTAGATGTAGTGCAGGAACGAGCTTTTTTTGACAATATTTTTTGAATGTTAGCTGCGCAGTAAGAAAACAATAAATTGGGGAGGGCCCATCCCCCCCCCCCCCCCCCCCCCCCCACTGTCTGTTCCTTTGGAGCAGAACACTATAGATTCTAGGAGTCTTTTCTGCCCAAATAAAAGAGGATATCAGTTTGGTGACCTTGAGATAAAAGGATTTGGGGAGAAAGAACAATAAAAACCTCGGGTGGACATCCATTTTAATCATCTGAACCCGACCTGCCAAGGATAAGGCAAGGCCATTCCACCTCTGCAAATCTGCTTTGACATTGTTTTTTAAAATAAATTTAGAGTACCCAATTCATTTTTTCCAATTAAGAAGCAGTTTATCGACCTGCCCTCCACATCTTTGGGTTGTGGGAGCGAAAACCACACAAACACGGGGAGGATGTGCAAACACCACACAGGCAGTGACCCAGAGCCGGGATCGAACCTGGTACCACGGCACCATGAGGCAGCAATGCTAGCCATTGTGCAACCGTGCTGCCCTTGCTTTGACATTGTTAATCAGGCTGGTGTAATTCAACTTACGAAGTGAGGTCCCATTATGGGCCACCAGATAGCAGAAGCTTGTCTTCGCAAGGCGAAAAGGTAACATCCCCAGTTGGGCTCGCCTCCCAGTGGGGTTGACGGGGAAACACCCATGCTTGCCTCAGTTCAACTTGTACCTAGAAAAGGAGCCAAAGGTGTTGAGCAACTTCATTATGCCGTGTATGGAAGGGTCTGGATCTGTAATATAAAGAAGTAGGTCATCCACATCAAGGGACACTCAATGCTCCACATCTCCCCATCTAATCCCCCTCCACTTACCAGAGGACCTCAGTGCTATAGTGAATGACCCTATTGCCAGAGCAAACAGGAGTGGGGACAGTGGACAGACCTGCCTCGGGGCCCCTATTCAAAGGGAAATAGTCAGAGTTTAATCTGTTCGTAAGAAAACTGGCAGTGGGGGCTTTACACAACAGACAAATCTAAGAAATAGATTTGTGGAGAATTCAGAATGTCCACAATACTTAACAGCACGTCTTTTGGGACTTGTGGGAGGAAACTGGAGCTCCCAGAGGCAATCCACACAAACATGGGGAGAACATGCAGACTCCGCATAGACAGTGACCCAAGCTGGGAATCGAACCTTGGACCCTAGCGCTGTCAAGCAACAGTGCTAACCACTGTGCTACCGTGCCGTGGTGTAACGGGGGTTCAAACTCACTGTTCCTATCCACCTCAACCGTTGAGATGGGTAAGCCGCCCAGAAAGTCAGATATGCCTGGTCCCATCCGTAGGAGGCTCTGATCTATAAAGATTGCAGTAAAAAGATTCAAAAGCTACATTAACCAAGGCGGGGTGGAAATGAGGTTGCCGCTCAAACTGAGTATCTGTCTGATCCCCTGGAAGGCCCCCTACCATTGAAGCTGATGAGCCAAAAGGTGACTAGCCTTCTCCCTGTACCCATAAAAAGTGCCCGTTGAGCGTTATAACTGACTTACCGCCCTGCTAGTCGACCAATGTTCGAACTGAGTTTGCAGTTTTTTCCGGACTTGCCTGTAACTTCTGAATAGGATCAAGCGAGAACTGGTGATGCCCCTCAAGAACGGAGTCCACCAGCCTCTGCTCCAAACTCGTTGTCCTCAACAAATACACTCTGTAGGAGATAATATCCCCTCTGAGGGCCACCTTAAGAGCCTTCCTCAACATGGAAGATGAGATTGAATCGAGTTTGTAAAATGTTATATAGTCCTCTATGGCAGTGGACATACGCTCACAAAACCTTTTATCCGCTAATAATGGTGTGTCTAATTTCTAGGGTGGAACAAGGATCTGCACCCCCCCCCCCCCCCCCCCCCCCCCGGTCGTCCCGATAGAGTTTTAGGCTTGGAACAATTCAATCTAGGGTCCAAGACAATTCCGATCCCCACCTAACATGAGTTGATGCAAGTTTAAATTGGGAAAGGAGGCCAACAGGGAATTAATAAAATGCGCATCGTCCCAGTTCCGGTGTAAATGTTAACCAAGGTGTTCACCAGGGAGCCACAGGCAATAACATATCAACCGTTGGGGTTGGCTATAATCTTGGAGGTGGAAAATGAAACCCTTTTATTAATTATAGTCGCCATATCCCTGGCGACTATAATTAAAGATCCACCCAAGATGGCCACCAAACCAAGTCAAAAAACGGGACAAAGGAAAATCAACAGACACCATCAGCAAACTATCTCCAACCCCCTCTCCCCAACACAATTGCCATTGAATGCGACCATACCCAAGTACAAATGCAAGTAGGAGCTAGGCCAATAAAAACGTACCCTCTTGTACTGAAGCCTACATTTAACAAACCCCAAACAAGAACTCTCTGCTTGTCATCTAAAGAAAAACTACTATAATGAGCTGCAGCTAACCCTCCAAAACCGCTCCTGTTAGCTAATCCCTTAGTTAGCAGGGAGACTCCCAAATGGAGAAAGAAAAAAGTAGATATACACAATAAAAAAACAAAATCCCATTTAAGTTGAGTACCGAAAGGAAGCTATATATTAATACAAATAACAGAACCCCACATGGTGTAAAACCCCAATTCTAATCAAGATCTATAAGAACTCAACCCCAACACGAACAAGACAAAACAAGAGCAAACGTGAAACTCCAACAATGTTAGAAGACAACATGCACATCGACAAAGCTAAAACCAATTACAATGTGCCCAACTTGTGTCTTTTAACAAAAGACTCCACTTCTCCTGGTACATCGAAGAAATAGTCTTTTCCCTCAAAGGTTACTCTGAGGCAAGCTGGGTAGACCAACCCAAAACGGACTCCACTCTTATACAGAGCAGCCTTGACTCAGTGAACATGGCTCTTTTCTTTGCTAACTCCACACCCATATCCTGATAAAACCTGATGGAGTGGCCTTCCCACTTAAAATTGAATTATTCCCTTGCCCATCGTAAAACCATCTCCTTTTCCTTGAAGCTATGGAATCTCACTATCACCGCACGCACTGTATCTTCAGGACAAAGCTTTGGCTGAAATGAGTGATGGGCTCATTCCAAATCTGGCAGGGATGTGAATCCACCCTCCCCCACCATTTTGCAGAACATGCCCGAGAAGTATTTGTGGGCATAGGGCCCTCCATCTCCTCTGGCAACCCCACAACCGGATATTTTGCCACCTGGATCTGTTTTCTAGGTCATTCATCTTGGCTCTCGACGATCTATTTGTTTCGGTCACCAAAGACAGTTCGGATTCCAGCATGGTAGTACGATCACTGTGGTCCGATAAGGCCATCTCCATATTTTTGATTGTGGTTCCCTGGACCTCAACGGTCTTGTTTAATTTTACCCAGAGCCGCACGAATCAGGGCCAAGGTTTCCACAATTGAATTTTTGAGGTCTTCTAACACAATTTGTCGGTGCTTTTCAAAGTCCTTCGCCAAGGTATTAGAAAGAACCTCGACCATCAGTGGAGTGGATGCCGAACCAGAAACCAACTCTGCAAATTTACTTGCTGTTGAGTTCTGAGAGGCCTCAGACTGTGTTGGTGAGTTTCTGCTCTCCGCTTTCTTTTCCCTGATTATTTTGGCCATTTCAGTCATAAATGACTTCTATTCGGATAACTATATGGGTTTCCGAAGAATAAACAATCCGTGGAACCAAAAAAAGGGGCCAGAAGTACAGTACTCCTGCGGGAGCCACCTCGTGCTTGTCTTCCCCTTACATTATGCCACTGGAAGTCATCTTCCTAAATCCATTTTGACCTTGCCCAATCATATAATTATTTTCTAGCCTAGTTATCACATCCTTCATAATAGATTCTAACATTATCCCTACTACTGATGTCAAACTAACAGGTCTATAGTTCTCCATATTCTCTCTCCCTCCCTTATTAAATAGTGGGATTATATTTTCTGTTTTCCAGCCCACATGAACCTTCACACAATCTATAGAATTTTGTAAGATGACTGCCAATGCATCCACTGCCTCTATAGCCATTTCCATCAATACTCTTGAATGTAGCTCATCATGTCCAGGGGATTTATCAACTTTCAATCTAATTGATTTGTTGAGCATTACATCTTTATTGATACTAATTTATTTTAAGTTCCCTATTTGAACAAAGCCCTTGGTTCCCTGGTATTTCTGCGAGATTTTCTGTATCTTCCTCTGTGGAGATAGACACAAAGTAACTGTTAGTTTCTCTGCCATTTTCATAATCTTCATTGTAATTTCTCCGGTCTCGATCTGTAATGGACCTACATTTGCAGAAGGAGGTAATTTGGCCCATCAAGTCTGCACAGACCCCCTGAAAGAGCACCCCGCCCATCCCCATAACCCAGTAATCCCACCTAACTATTTGGACACTTAAGGGGCAATTTAGCAAATCCAATCCACCTAACCTGTACATCTTTGTGACTGTGGGAGGAAACCGGAGCACCCGAGGAAACCTACGTAGACACTGGGAAAATGTACAAACTCCACACAGTCAACCAAAGCTGCAATTGAACCCGGGTCCCTGGCACAGTGAGGCAGCAGTGCTAACCGCTGTGCCACCGTGCCCCCCCAAGAGAATGTTGTCAGAGAATCTAGAAATAGGGATTGCTATTTAAAAGTAAGGGGTTGTTCATTTAAGACAGATGAGGAGAAATGTTTTTTCTTTCAGAAGACTTTGAGTCTTTGGAACATTTCTTCCTCAAAAGGCAGTGGTCATAGTCTTTGAATATTTTAAAGGCGGAGCTTGATAGATTTCTGATCAACAAGGGGTGAAAGGTTATAGGCAGAATGTGGGGTTGAAGTTACAAACTGATGAGCCATGATCTTACTGAATTGCGAGCAGTCTCGAGGACTACTCGAGGCCAACTTCCTGCTCCTAATTTCATATTTCCGTATATTCTAAATTGCTCTCAATTTTGGGGCTAACCACTTTTTCTGGCAACCTTATAAGCCACTTCCTTTGATCTAATTCAATTTTTAACTTACTTTGTTAGTCTTGGTCGATTCACCTTTCCTGTTTGGCTTTTGTGTCTTGGAGGAATCTATTTTTGTCAGAACCCATGTAATACTTCCTTAAATGCTAGCCATTGCCTGGCAACCATCAAATAATTTTGTGTATTTTGTCAATCCATCTTAGCCAGCTTGTCTCTTACACCATCATACCTACTCTACGTTGGAGTGACTAAACACAGATTGACCGACCACTTTGCAGAACACTTTCGGTCCATCCGCAAGCAGGACTCTGACCTTCCATTTATTTTTTAAAAAATGATCTTTATTGTCACAAGTTGGCTTACATTAACACTGCAATGAAGTCACTGTGAAAGTCCCGTAGTCGCCACACTCCGACGTCTGTTCGGGTACACTGATGGAGAATTCAGAATGTCCAAATTACCTAACAGCACATCTTTCGGGACTTGTGGGAGGAAACTGGAGCACCTGGAGGAAGCCCACGCAGACACGGGGAGAATGTGCAGACTCCACACAAACAGTGACCCAAGCCAGGAATCGAACCTGGGACCCTGGCTCTGTGAAGCAAAAGTGCTAACCACTGTGCTATTGTTTACCGTTTCAACGCACCGTCTTACTCCAATGCCCACAAGTCCATTCTTGACCTGTTGGAATGTCCCAGTAAAGCCCAACACAAACTGGAGAAACAGCACCTCATTTTCCAATTAGACCTTCCAAACTTAACATTGAATTCAACAACTTCAGACTGTGCACTCTCTCGTCCACTTTCACCCCATTTTTATTTCTATGAATTTATTTTCATTTCTTCCATTGATCCATTTTTCCTCACCATTGTCTCCGCTCTCCAGACTCATCAGTTCCCTTTTCAAAGTTGTCCTTTGACACACTGCTTTACCTCTGTTTTGCCGTTAACACATTCTAATCTCTTAATGTGCCACCATTAGCATCCTTCTTAGTCATTAGCACCACCATTTATGTTCCCATTGTCTTTTTGTCCGTGCCATTTTTGTCAATATCCACCCATCACTGGCCCTCTATCTAGCCCCACTGCTCCACACCCCCCCCCCCCAATAACAGTATAAATCTCATGCCATTTCCAATTCTCTCTAGCTTTGACAAAGAGTCAACCAAACTCAAAAGGTTAGCTCTGTTCTTTCTCCACAGATGCTATCAGACCTGCTGAGATTGTCCAGTTTTTGTTCATTTTTGTTTCACACCTTAAAACCTTAGTTTCCAAAATAATATGATGGATATCCATTACTTTCAAACTTAATGTAAAATTCCATCATATTATGGTCATTATTTCCTAAAGTCTCCTTTACAGCAAGGTTATTAATTAGCCCTTTCTCAGCGCCTAATATCAAATCTAAAATAGCTGAATCCCTAATTGGTTTTTCAATGCACTGCACCAGAAATCAATCTTGTACATACTCCAGGAATTCATCCTCCACAGCATTAGTGCTAATTAGGTTCACCCACCAGTCTTTTCGTCTTTTTGTAAATTGAAGTTGCCCATTATTACACATGGTGGCTTATAAATAGTTCCCACCAATGTTTGCCCCTTTCCTGTTGCTAATATCACCCAAACTAATTCCACATCTTGTAAGATCCTCTTTCACTAATGTACTGAACTCATCCCTGATAACAGCACCTTTGCCCTTTTCTTTATCCTTCCTAAAGGATCAATATCCTTCCTTTAAAAATGTATTTTACGACAATCATGTATAAAAAAAGAACAATAACATACACAATAACGCTTCAATAAGTTATAGTTCGTACAATTTTCCACATTTTACCCCCTTCCCTCACCGCAACGAAATTTTCCTCAGACATCGTCATGAACAACCCCCACCATGCCGCAAAGCCCTCCTCTGACCCCCTCAATTTAAATTTGATCTTTTCCAACCGTGGAAAGCCATACAGATCCCCCTGCCAGGCCGCCACTCCCGCCGACATATCCACCCTTCAATTTAACAGGATTCTTCGCCGGGCAATAAGAGAGGCGAAGGCCACAACATCTGCCCCCTTCCCCTTCATCAGCTCCGGCATTTCCGATACCCCAAGGATCGCCACCATTGGGTCCGACCTGACCTCCACCCCTATAATTTTGGACAACGTCCCAAACACCACTTGCCAGTACCTCTCCAGCTTCTCACAGCCCCAGAACGTGTGCGTGGGGTTCGCTGGCGCCCGCCCACACTTTTTGCACTTGTCAGCCACCCCATGAAAAAACCCTCTCACCTTTGCACAAGTCATATGCACCTTGTGCACAATCTTGAACTGAATCAAGCTCATTCCACCCCGCTCCCCAAATCACTCATATATATCTCCAATCCTACCTTCTCCCGACTAATCCTGGAGCAGCAATTGCTTCAGCACAGTAAACCCCGGCAACCTGGGATACGTCCTCCACTCCTATCTTGCAAAGTCCCGCACCTGCACATACCTAAATTCATTCCCCCTCGGCAACTGAAATCTCTTTTGCAGCTCTTTCAATCCCGCAAACCGCCCTTCCAGATACAAATCCCTCACCCTCTCCAGACCCACCTCCCGTACATCCCATCCATCTCCCCTGGTTCAAACCTATGGGGCGCGATTCTCCAAGCCCCACGCCGGGCCGGAGAATCGCCACAACCGCGCCAAGCCACCCCGACGCCGGCGTGCAATTCTCTGAGGTGCGGAGAATCGGCGCCATTTGCGCTGGCGCGTTTGACGCGGCGCTGGCCGCGGGCCACTGTACGCCGTAGGGCCGCCGATTCTCCGGCCCGGATGGGCCGAGCGGCCGCGCGGAAAAAGCAGAGTCTCGCCGGTGCCGTTTACCCCTGTTCGCTGCCGACGGGAACTCTGCGCGAAGGGTTGGGGACGGCCTGTAGGGTGGGGAGGGGGGGAGCCTCCGATGGGGTCAGCAGGCCTGAATCTCCCCCCCCCCCGGCCTACTTTGTTGCGCGGCCGGCCCCTGAACCCCCCACGCCATGTTGTGTCGGGGCCGGCGCGGCCCAACTGCGCCAGCGCGGATAGGCAGGCGGCAATTTGGCACCGGGAAGGGAGGCTGGAGCAGCGTGAACAGCTCAGTGCCGTGCTGCCCCCTCTGGGGGCCAGAATCCTTACTGCCCCCGCCCGTTTCGTGCTGTCATGAAACGCGGCTGCGTTCACAACGGCGCAGACACTTAATCCCGCGATTGATGAATCGCGCCCATGGTTCCCGCACAGTGGCATCAACGCCGATATCCCCTCCAATTTAAAGTGCCTCCTCAGCTGATTCCACACCTTGACTATCAACTGTACCACCGGGATCTCTTTGTACTTCCCCAGAACAAATGGCAGTGGAGCCGTCACCATGGTCCTCAAGCTGGATCCACTACAGGACTCCTCCTCCATTCTAACCCACTCTGCTCCTCCCTCACCTTCTCCACGTTTGCTACTCAAGAATAATATAGCAGGTTCAGGAGCGGCAACCCCCTCTTTCTGCCTCTGCCTCTGCCTCTGTCTCTGCCTCTGTCTCTGTAGTAGGGCCCTCGGCACCCTCCCTACAAACTCAGATCACCGTCTCCTATTTCTAAAAGAAGGCCTTCGGGAGAAAGATTGGGAGGGCCTGGCAATCAAACAGGAGCCTTGGTAGCATTTCATTTCATTCAGTTTCACGACCTGCACCCTATCTGCCAGTGTCAGGTGCAGTATGGTCCATCTCTTGAAGTCTCCCCTAATCTCCTCCACCAACGTTGTCAAATTCCACTTGTGCATCATAGCCCATTCGTTCATCACCTGGATCCCCAAATACCTAAACCCTTCCCTAGCCACCTTAAATATTAGCACCCCTAAGTTGACCCCCAGCCCCGCCGTGTTCACCGGAACACCTCGCTCTTGCAAACGCTCAACTTATACCCCGAGAAGGCCCCAAACCTTTCCAGTATTCCCATGGTCCTACCCATACTCTCCAGCGGATCTGACACAAACAACAGATCGTCTGCGAACAGTGACACCCGATGCTGCCTGCTCCTCCGGACAATCTCCCACTACTCAACTGAGCCCCTGGGAGCCATTGTTAAGGCTCAATCGCTAGCGCAAACAACGACGCCGACAGTGGACACGTCTGTCTCATACCTCTGCGCAGCCCAAAATGTCATGAGCTCGTCCCATTCGTGATTGCAAATGCCACCGGAGCTGTGTACAACAAGCGCACCCAAGCCGAGAACTTTGAACCAAACCCAAACCTACCCAAGATCTCAAGTAAATACCTCCATCACCCGATCAAAGGCCCTCTCTGAATCCATGGAGACAACAACATCCTGCCCCACCCCCCTCGACAGTGTCATTACCACATTCAACAGCCTCCTGATATTACTGGAGAGCTGCCTGCCCTTTACAAAACCCGTTTGGTCCTCTGCCACCACCACTGGCACCCATACCCCCATCCTTCCCGCTATCAACTTAGCCAGCACCTTCGCGTCAGTGTTCAACAACAAAATGGGCCTATGTGACCCACACTCCAGTGGATCTTTCCCCTTTTTCGGAAATAATTGATGCCTGCATCAGTGTCTCCTGCGGCTCCCACTTCTCCAGTGACTCATTAAACAATTACCCCGCACAAACTTCTTCGGGTACAGAACCCCAAACCAAATCTTCTGTCGCTACAATACTGCCTTGAATCCTGCGCGCCTCTTCACCACTCCGCCTCGATTTCTTGGTATATTCGGACACAGTTTCCCTCCCATTCACAGTCTCGCTTCTCCCTGGCCTATCGCAAGGTCAACACGGTGAACAGTGGTTAGCACAGTTGCTTCACGGTTCCAGGTTCCATTCTGGCTTGAGTCACTGTCTGTGCTGAGTCTGCACGTTCTCCCCGTGTCTGCGTGGGTTTCCTCCGGGTGCTCCAGTTTCCTCCCACAGTCCAAAGACGTGCAGGTTAGGTGGGTTGGCCAGGAAAAATTATCCTTAGTGTCCAAAAAGGTTGGGTGGGGTTACTGGGTTATGGGATAGGGTGGTAGGCGCGGGCTTAAGTGGGGTGTTCTTTCCAAGGGAGGCTCGATAGGCCAAATGACCTTCTCCTGCACTGTAAATTCTATGATTCTATAAGGTCCTTTCCTTCTCCATGAATTTGTGATCTGCACAATCACCATCCATGGCGGCTCTCCCATTCTTGGCCTCTGCCTTAAGGACCCGTACAGCACTCTTTCCCCCCCCAAAAGCTTAGCATGACATAAGCTGGTTAACAAGTGGCACATCATACCCTAATTATTCACTTCCCCGCAAGCAAATAAAATGGCAACATCAACAACATAATTATTAGGAAGTCCAGGATAAACAACTGGTATGCGGACCGTTATCAGGTTAAAAACTTCTCCACTGGTAAAGAAGAAAGCAGAAATCCAGGATAAAGCAGGCTCAAAGACACTGAGCACTCTTCAGGACCTTCCAAGGATTCAAACGATTAAAGCATGAAAGCTCATTGCTTCCATCACACTATCTCACCCGAACCCACGCGGCCAACAACCCCGGTTGCAGCCTGACATCAGGAACAAGACAACATTGGACCTGGGGTCAGAAGGCCAACCCAATCCCAGGCCTTGGAGACAGGATTAAATGAGTTCCCTTGCTCCAAGGACAGTGTTCTCTCTGCAAGAACATCCTAGCGTGCCTCCAACGCCTCCATAAAAACACCTTACACCTCTTTAATTTGGGCTTTGATGGCCTGTACTGCCAATCCAAGATATTTGGATGGATCAACATCTTTGCTATCAGCCGTCATCCGTCGGAACACACTGCACAGTCAAGGCGGGAAGCCTCCCTACAGCAACAGCGGCACTAATCAGAAAGCACCATCCCAACTCCTTCCAGCTGCCACAAATCAATGAGGTTTTAAGCATTTTATCTCTGTTCAATAGTGACCAACAAATCTCAGGACATATGTATGCCAAGCTCGCGGAAATACAGCGCTCCCTTGCTCAAATCATGTCACCACCCTTTCTGTATTTGTTAAATAAAAGGACACTTTTCCAATTAAGGGGCAATTTAGCGTGGCCAATCCACCTACCCTGCACACCTTAGCGTTGTGCGGGTGAGACCTATGCAGACACGGGGAGACATGCAAACCCCACATGGACAATGACCCAGGGCCGTGATCGACCCTGGGTCCTCGCCGTCGCCCTATAAAAGGACACACTTAACAGTCTTTTTTATTACATTTACAGCTCTGAGCCAGATCATGCTGTTTGTGGATGGAATGAATGGCGTCATTGGTCATAATGAGAGTGTCCAGTGGCTGTACACTCTGACTGGCAGCGTGGTGAGTTAAGTTTCCTGTAGATGAATACTAAGTTATGATGAGGATGGTTATTTTTGTATGAATTTCACGGGAAGATCCTGAACTGGGTAACTCTTTTCCAGATTGCCCTGGGATATTGTCTATTATAATCTATTGTAAAGGGTATGATAACTGGGCACTTTAAAAAGTAATGCTAAAATTGGCTGAGTCAACATGGATTTATGAAAGGGAAATCATGTTTGGTGAGGCTGTTGGAATTTTTGGAGGGTGTTACTTGTAGCATAGATAAAGGAGAACCAGTGGCTATGATGTGTTTGGATTTTCAGAAGGGTTTTGATGAGGTCCACACAGGAAGCTAGTAAACGAAATTAGCGCACATATGATTGGGGGCAATATTCTACTATGAATGAAATGAAAAATGACTTATTGTCACGAGTAGGCTTCAAATGAAGTTACTGTGAAAAGCCCCTAGTCGCCACATTCCGGCGCCTGTTCGGGGAGGCTGTTACGGGAATCGAACCGTGCTGCTGGCTTGCCTTGGTCTGCTTTCAAAGCCAGCGATTAGCCCTGTGAGCTAAACAGCCCTTGGATTGAGAATTGGTTAACAGGCACAAAGCAGAAGCAGGATTGATTCTCAGGATGGCAGGCTTTAACTGGTGCGGTACCGCAAGGATCAGTGCTCGGGTCACAGCTGTTTATAATCTGCATGAATGACTTGGATGTGGTAACGAAGTGTAATATTTACAGATTTGCTAGGTGGGAATGTTAAGTCCTGAGGAGGAGACAAAGAGGCTTCCAGCAGACTTGGACAGCTAAGTGAATTATCAAGAACATGGCAGATATAATGTGAATAAGTGTGAAGTTATCCACTTTGGTAGAAAACAGAATGATAGAATATTTCTTAAATGGGGAGAGATTGGAATGTGGTGATGTCCAAAGGAACTATGTTTATGAGTCACTAAACGTGAGCATGCAGGTGCAGCAAGCAATTAGGAAGGCAATTTCATCATGTAGGGATTTGAGTACAGGGGTAAAGATGTCTTTCTGCGAGTGTATAGAGCCTTAGTGAGATCTCACCTAGAGTATTGTAGACAGTTTTGGTTCCCTTATCTAGGGAAGTCATAGAGAGTGTAACAAAGGTTTACCAGACAAACCCCTGGAATAGCAGAATTGTCTTATGAGGAGAGGTTGACGAAATTGGGTCTGAATTCCCCCGAGTTTCAAAGGATGCGAGCTGATCTTATTGAAACATA
Organism: Scyliorhinus canicula; assembly: GCF_902713615.1. Classification (NCBI taxonomy): domain Eukaryota; kingdom Metazoa; phylum Chordata; class Chondrichthyes; order Carcharhiniformes; family Scyliorhinidae; genus Scyliorhinus; species Scyliorhinus canicula. The sequence continues at coordinate 68,542,871 of NC_052154.1, read as the reverse complement.
TAAAATTCTTGTAGAGCATGACAGGATGGATGTAGAGTTGATGAGTCCAGAACCAGGGACATTTTCTCAGAGTAAGGGATAGGCCATTGAAGACTGAGATGGGGAGGAATTTCCTTACTCGGAAGATAGTGAATTTTTGGAATTCTCTACCCCAGACATAGGGCTGTGGAAGCTCCATCATTGAGCATGTTCCAGGCAGAACTTGAGTCTGGAGACTAATGACCTCAAGAGATAAAGAATCAGTGTTGGAAAGTGCCTTCTGATGGGCTGCATAGCCTAATCCTGTTCCTATCTTCCAACCTATTGCAATTGAACTTGGTTGTCAAGCCTACAGATGGAAAAAAAAATAGTCCAGGTTCCTAATTCAAAGCATTTCCCAAGGAACATAGCTGGAAAGTGCATGTGAATAGAAGCAGAGCGAGTGTGGGATTGGATTGCGATACACACAATGGGCGAATTGCCTGCTGACAATCCATGCTCCCATGGGTAATGGGAATTTCTCTCCCCCCCCCCCCCCCCCCCCCCCCCCCCCCCCCACAGGATTTAATTGCTTTAGGATTTGAAGGTTGTATGAATAACCAAAAAGGGTGAGAATGTGGATAATGCTATTAAATGGCAAAGTGTTTGGGGAACTTGAGCAGGAAAGTGACCTGGGAAGTTTGGTAGGTTGGTTGTCCAAAATGTTAGGCCGTGAATAAAATTGAACACACCTGTTAAAGATATGATGTAAGTCAACATAGGTGATTTTAAATCAGGGGTGGGCAAACTACGGCCCGCGGGCCGCATGCGGCCCGACAAAGGTTTTTATGCGGCCCGCCAATGAGGTGCCCGGAATCATAACCAGCATTTTTGAAAAGCCGCCGGGGAAAAGCCGCTGAAGTAAATGCGCTTATTGAATAAGTGCATTTACTTCAGCGGCTTTTCCCCGGCGGCTTTTCAAAAATGCCGGTTATGATTCCGGGCACCTCATTGGCGGGCCGCATAAAAATGCGCATAATGGGGTGGATGAGTGGGGCTGTATCATTGGTCGGTTTAGTTGGGTGTGCGACCAATAGGAGTCCAGGTTACAAACAATAATAAGGCTTATTGTTTGTAACCTGGACTCCTATTGGTCGCACACCCAACTAAACCGACTAATAAGGCAGCCCCACTCATCCACCCCACTACGCGCGGTTTTATCGTTGACTTGGCTAGGCTGTGCTTCTGTCAGTGTTAAGGATCAGCACAAGCAACTTGACACCTGATTTCAACAAACCGGTAAATGACTGCAGTCAGATGCATCATTCTCATTGACATTGTTCTGTTACTTACTGAGTTACTTTGTTTTTCAAATAAATGTGCTTTTTTTCTTTAAAGACCTTATATTTTGGCTATTTAAAATATTAATTATTTTACTTAATATACTATGCGGCCCTTTAAAATTGTGAATTTCTGAATGTGGCCCTTGCACGGAAAAGTTTGCCCACCCCTGTTTTAAATGAAAGTAATGGCACTTTCCAACACTGTCTCCTTATCTCTTGAGGTAATTAGTCTCCAGAAATCTATCAACTTCTGCCTTGAACATGCTCAATGATTGAGCTTCCATGGCCCATGCTGGAGAAACTCAGTAGGCAGAGCTAATGTCTCCAGTCCAATATGTCTTCTTCGGAACTCATTTCCATGTGATTTGAAAGTTGCATTGCGTTTTCGAGGCGAGGCTGCTTCCAGAGTGTTCAACATACTACAGGAAAGATGTAGAATTCTTAGAGGGAGCCTGACAGTCTTGTCATTAAAATCCTATCGTTATGAGGAGTACATTCACTGACTTGCCATGAGCAATACCTTTTGCGATCTATTCTAATTCTTGAAATGATAGCCTCATTTATACTCGTCACAACTTATAGCCTGATTAGCTTCAATTTAATGAAGCGAAATTCAGAACGACATGCTAGTGATGTACCTTTTTCCCCAGTGTAGTCAAGGTAAGATGTAAGTAATGAGAACAATGTTACAGGAAACTAGAGCCCAATGTAACCTCCATTTCCCCAGGCAACGTGTAACATGTTGTATCGGTTAAACCGCAAGTGGAATGAATCAAAGGACAGCTGCTTTCACTTTCGCAGAACCTCAACAATCCATTGACTCGCACTAATATTTCGAGCTGCATTGAACTGACGGATTTTTTTAATGGCCTGTAGCTGAACAGGAAGCAGCCGTTTCATCTTAACTTGCACATGTGCGTCCTTTTATAGAGATGTTTACAAGGTGCTAACTTTTAAGCACCTGCTTTAAACTCAATAGACGTGTGATGCGACGAAGGGGCCACTAATAATGATTGTGGATTTCTTTTTTAATGTTTGGCATTAATAGAAAACTTTTGGCATCAATGGAAGACAATCTGTATAAGAGATGGGAAAATATATATTAATGAGATACAATGAATATTGCCACAACACACAGGCCAATTTTGTTTGTTTTGCCACAGAATTTAAATTTGCCAATTAGTTTTTGAGACTAGCCATTCCATTTACAAAGCAGCTACCACCAGATTGCTGAGTTACAATTTATTTCAGCAGTTATCAACAAAGAGCCCTGTTTTTAATCATGTGTCGATGTGGTAATTTGTCACTCGATCAACAAACATAACGTTAGAAATGTGCAGTTCATCCAGTCTGCCAGCAGAGGTCCATAGAGCACACCAGAGCAGAGGCTGGAAACAGAAGAAACGTTAATCCTATATTGTCAGATTTCCAGAAATCTCAACAATTTAGATGAGTTAACTCGAGCTTCTTCCTTTTGGTTTATTGTTTTAACTGGATTTATTTTGAATACTTTGATTTTTTTAAATTTAAAAATGCACTGTTAAAGTAAAAAATAATCCGGGTATGAGGCACGCAATCTCACATTCAAATTCTATTTCAAACTGCAAGCCTGTTTCACCCATTAAAACCAATTTTTTTCTGTGGACTTAACCAATCAGACTCCGATGTGCACTCTGACTGGGTGGCATTTCTAAGGAATGGTGCCAGGGTAGCATGAGGATGGCTCAGCAGTTGCTGAGAGTCGGAGGGTGCAGACAGTTTATTCGGTCAAGCTCCTGGGGCACAGTTGAAAGGATGCAGGAAAAAGATACCAAAGTTTGAGGTCATGTACCAACCGACTCAAGAACAGCTTCTTCCCTACTGCAATCAGACTTTTGAATGGACCTACCTCGAATGAAGTTGATCTTTTCTCTACACCTTTCTATAACTGTAACATTATATTCTGCAGTCTCTCCTTCCTTCCCTATGTACGGTATGCATTGTCTTGTACAGCATGCAAGAAACAGTACTTTTCACTGTATACTAATACATGTGACAGTAATAAATCAAATCAAAACAGGTGAAGGGGCTTGCCTGCTGCAATCTTCTTTTCTGGGGTTTCAATTCTTGCCCCTCGTACTGCGGGTGATCGGGTGATTCTGACTTATTTCCTTATTCTGGTGGTGGGAAAGTGGGAGGGAGGTCACCGTTATGGAGCATAAATCTATATACAAGGAATTTAGATGACCTGATACCAGCCACCACGCTCCGAGAAGAAAATACTGATCATTTGACGTATTTAACTTGATGCCACCCCGGTGTCCCAGTGGTTAGCACTGCTGCCTCACAGCTTCAGGCTCCCAGGTTCAATTCCGGCCTCGGGTTACTGTCTGTGTGGAGTTTGGACTTTCTCACCGTGTCTGCATGGGTTTCCTCCGGGTGCTCCCGTTTCCTCCCACTGTCCAAAGAAGTGCAGGTTAGGTGGATTGGCCATGATAAATTGCCCTTAGTGTCCAAAAGGTTAGGTTGTGATTTGAGGATCGGATGGAGGTGCAGGGCTAGGTAGGGTGCTCTTTCCGAGGGCCGGTCCAGACTCAATGGGCCAAATGGCTTCCTTCTGCACTGTAAATTCAATGATTCTATGTGGGAATTGCTTTGTTGTTCATCTTCGAAATTAGATTAATTTTTTCAAATTTGTTAGCATAAACGTGTCCGTGCAATATTGCAAGTCAATAAGCAGAAATCTTTGTCTGAAAAAACCATAATCCACTTGAACAACAATCTGTATGAAGCTGCACATAATTGCAAGATTTGTCCCACATGAAAGTGCATTTTAAAACGAGAAAAAACAATGTCCATTACAAATGAACAGTTTAATTGAAGGCAAATGAGCAGTGGCTTCATTCAAACTGTGAACTCTCACTACTCTACGGTGACATCTTCTGGTGAGATCAGAGCATTCAGCCTGAAATACTTTCTCTCTCTCGTTAGCTGGCAAACGTGACATTTACTTACAGCCTACTCTTCTGTTCCTCAATCCCAGTACCGTTTGGTGGTGAAGACTGCACTGAAACTCCTGATAGTGTTTGTGGAATACACCGAGAACAACGCAGCTCTCCTGATCCAGTCTGTCAACATTGTAGATGATAAAAGAAGTAAGTGCTATTCTAATGGGGTCAGGGAGAGTAACGAGCAGTGTAATTGTTCAAGGCACAACATCAAAGTCATGTGTATTGGACAAAATCAAAACTAGTGGTGACTTGCAGGCAAATATGCAACCAAATGTGCAAATATACTTAAATGTGACAGTGGCTTTTTTTTGCTGTTGACTATATGATTTTTTAAAAGACTTTCAACTTGAATGCTTTAAAGTAAATCAAATGTATCTTTAATACGAATTCACATGTTGAAGTGTGTGGTTTATTTATGGTACTAATTTCTGTTCTTCACTTTTGATTCTGGGGCTTTGTGACTGATGAGATGTAGAACTGAACATTGCCTTGTCCTGAGATCCCGCTGAGATCAAAAAAACAAATTGAATTTAGTGCCTTTGCTGAAAAAAAGTTTCTAAACTTATATAGAAAGTACAGAAGGCGAAAACAAACCATGCCACTAATTTACAGCATACATATGACAGAATGCAATCAATCTAAGCCCACCTAACCACAGAATGGTAAGAAACCTGGATTTGAGGCTGTGGTTGAGGAAGGTGAAGATCAGAGGAAACAAAGGGGCCGTGCCTGTAAAAGCAAACTTTAAATAGTTGCTCGTAGGAAGAGTTTTATAACTGCTCTGAGAGGGTAGTGATTGGGAAAAGCAATGTTAACGGCATAAATGGGTTTCTGTGCAAGGGTATTATTGAACCTGTGTCAAGAATTCGAATGCTGATCTGTTCTGAATGTCCTTTGAATTGTTTGGAATATGATAATTGGATCTTAGCCGCAGTGACAAGGAGATCAGTGTCTGAACTCCACTAGTTTGACCAAAAGGATGGCTAACGAGAGTCACATGAGAAAAGTGATGTGGCAGACTTGATGAGGAAAGTGACAGTGCAGAAAGGAGTCGGGGATTTCATTATTTGGGCAGCACGGTAGCATTGTGGATAGCACAATCGCTTCACAGCTCCAGGGTCCCAGGTTCGATTCCGGCTTGGGTCACTGTCTGTGCGGAGTCTGCACATCCTCCCCGTGTGTGCGTGGGTTTCCTCCGGGTGCTCTGGTTTCCTCCCACAGTCTAAAGATGTGCAGGTCAGGTGGATTGGCCATGCTAAATTGCCCTTCAAGTCCAAAATTGCCCTTAGTGTTGGGTGGGGTTACTGGGTTATGGGGTTATGGGGATAGGGTGGAGTTGTTGACCTTGGGTAGGGTGCTCTTTCCAAGAGCCAGTGCAGACTCGATGGGCTGAATGGCCTCCTTCTGCACTGTAAATTCTATGATTATCTTAAATCTACACTTAGTAGAATTAGAACCATAAAATTGCTACAGTGCAGAAGGTGGCCATTTGGCCCATCACAGCTGCACTGACTCTCTGAAAGAGTACCTTACCTAGTCCCCCCTCCCCCCCAATCCCCATAACCTGACATGACCTACATACCTTTTGACACAAAGGGGCAATTTTAGCCGGGCCAATCCACCTAACCTGTACATTTTTGAACTGTGGGCGAAAACCGGAACACCCAGAGGAAATCCACGCAGGCATGGGGAGAAAGTACAAACTCCACACAGGCAGTCCGCCCAAGGCCGCAATTGAACCCGGGTTCCTGGCGGCGTGAAATAGCAGTGCTAAACACTGTGACACTTAAAGTGGCTATTAAAATATGCGTAAAATAAGATATGGCAGGAATCTCTGACCCTATTGTTTTTTTTTAGGACCTAAATTTTCCCATTGCTTAAAGTCTATTGGAATTGACATTTTGAAAGTTGTGCAGCATGAACAAGGACTGACCTTTCCCCACTGTACCTGACTCCTTCGCAATGATTTAATAGCCCTCTTGAACTCAAATGCTGCTGTCTCACTTATACCATTCCAGTAATTAATTATAAATATTGTACTCACTGAGCAGACCTGAAAACACCATTCACATCCTCCCAAAGCAATACTTGGAACCTAAACTAAATGTAGGAGTGAGTTACTAACCAAATCCCAATTGCTGGAATTTACAAATATCTTGCCAATTTTAAGAAAAGGTTATGGTTAATTAAACCGGATAGACCTCAAAAATCTGCGACCTATCAAACATTTTGAACTTGTGCAACCAGTTCGGATAAAAGCAACGAATTGTAAGAACCAGCCACAACTACAGATGTTAATTCGACACGTTCTTTAGATCTCTGTCTCTGACTCACTTTAATCAATGTTGACTACATCATTTGTTTATCTGTCCAGCTGTTAAAACCAGATACCATCTGTACAGGCAGGCAACGGGAATTCTGTACTTTTTAAAAACCATTTTATAATGCAGGCCGCACTTTGACAGTGATTATGGGTCAGCGGCACAGACTTGTATCGCTTAATATCAGGATTGTGGGTGGTAGGAGGGTATATGTTGGGGAGAACAGTGGTGTGACTTGAAACACCATGTGGGTTAATTTGCATAGATGATCAGAGCACTGCTGACTGGTGTACAAATGCAATGAAAAAACTTATTGATAGACTTTTGTTAGGAAAAAGTATGAAGGAATATGCAACCAAGGCAATTGAATGGAGTTCAAGGTGCAAATCATGATCTAATTGAGCAGTGTAACAGGCTTAAAGGGTTGATTTACTTTTATGAGGTATGTGAATGACAGACAGAAACAGACCTTCCCCACCTTCATAGCGTACTTCCGAACAGCCATGTAATTTTAAAAAAAAATCTTTCATGGGATGTGTCTATCTCAAAAGGCAGTGTGCAGAGCTGGTGAGGCTCTACGATTGCAGAAAGGACCTGACGGGGAGGGCATTTCTCCTCACCAGCCATGTTACGTCTTGATGCTTGTTTGAAAGCTCTGACTGTGGAGCTGAGCAATGGAGCAAGAGTGCATTGTTTTATAATGCTGCTTCTCCATATATCTGCCACCCCCCACCCCATGTGTTTTTATGCCCTGCACCACACATCATACTCAAGCAGTTATAGCCATTTGCTGGTTCATTTCTCAAGGCAATGCCTTGACCAATTGGAATCAAGCTACCTAGTTTAAATTTTCAAACAATATTTGGTAGTTAACTGTCAGCCACCATTAACTGGTGCATTCTCCATAGCAACATCTTTACCAATCAAAGTCCACTTGCCAGCCATTCTCAAGGGCAAAGCCTTTACCAATCAGAGTCCACTTGCTAACCAATCAGTGCACTCTTCTCATGTGGTATAAATTAGTTGTTTCCCCTGATATTGTGTTCTTGTGATTGTCCTGATGAGTGCAAGATGAAAAGCTTGGACAAAATGCCCTTTTCCTGCAAGATTGATTGATTGATTTATTGTCACATGTACTGAAGTACAATGAAAAGTATTTTTCTGCGGCCAAGGGGACATACAAAGCACGTACACCGTAGACAAAAAGAATAATTAACAAAGTACATTGACAAATAAGTAATTGGTTACAGTGTGGAATAAGGGCCAAACAAAGCAAATACATGAGCAAGAGCAGCATTGGGCAAGATGAATAGTGTCTTACAGGGAACAGATCGGTCCAAGGGAGAGTCGTTGAGGAGTCTAGTAGCTGTGGGGAAGAAGCTGTTCCTATGTCTGGATGGGCGGGTCCTCAGACTTCTGTATCTTCTGCATGATGGAATGGTCTGGAAGAGGGCAAAGCCTGGGTGGGAGGGGTCTCTGACAATGCTGTCTGCTTCCTGAGGCAGCTGGAGGTGTAGACAGAATCAATGGGAGGATGGCAAGCTTGTGTGATGCATTGGGCTCAGGTTCCGTACTACCAAATTACTATTTATTGCTGTCAGTAATATTTAAACAGAAAATCCAAAAGAAATGAAGTATTTTTTTAAAAATAATTTTTATTGAAATTTTAACAAAATATAAACATCTTAACTCTATTAACACACAACCGCGGTAACACCCCGAGAACAATAACCCCCCCCCCCCCCCCCCCCGGTTGCTGTCAGCCTATTTCCCTACTGTTCCGCCAGGAAGTCCAGGAAAGGCTGCCACCGCCTGAAAAATCCTTGTACTGATCCCCTCAGGGTAAATTTCACCCTCTCCAATTTAATGAACCCCGCCATATCATTGATCCAGGACTCCACGCTTGGGGGCCTCGCATCCTTCCACTGGAGCAAGATCCTCTGCTGGGCTACTAGGGACGCAAAGGCCAGATCACCGGCCTCTATCGCCTCCTGCACTCCCGGCTCCACTGCCACCCCAAAAATTGCGAGTCTCCAGCCTGGCTCGACCCTGGATCCCACCACCCTCGACACCGTCCTTGCTACCCCCTTCCAAAACTCCCCCAACGCTGGGCACGCCCAAAACATATGGGCGTGGTTCGCTGGGCTCCCCGAGCACCTAGCACACCTGTCCTCGCCCCCGAAAAACCTACTCATCCTCGACCCAGTCATGTGGGCCCTATGCAGCACCTTGAACTGTATGAGGCTAAGCCTCGCACAGGAAGAGGAGGAATTCACTCTCTCCAGGGCATCCGCCCACGTCCCCCCCTCAATCTCCCCACCCAGCTCCTCTTCCCATTTACCCTTCAGTTCCTCCACCGAGGCGTCGTCTACCTCCTGCATTACCCGGTATATGTCCGAAATCCTCCCTCCAACCCACACCCCCGCGAGCACCCTGTCCCGTACTCCACGTGGGGGCAACAAGGGGAACCCCTCCATCTGTCGCCTGCCAAACGCCCTAACCTGCATATACCGAAACATGTTCCCCGGGGGGAGCACAAACTTCCCCTCTAACTCCCCCAAGCTCGCGAACCTCCCCTCCACAAACAGGTCCCTCAACCTCCTAACCCCTGCCCTGTGCCAGCCCAGAAATCTGCCATCAATGCTCCCTGGAACAAACTGATGGTTCCCCCGTATCGGGGCCTCCATCGAGCCCCCCATTTCTCCCCTGTGCCGTCTCCATTGCCCCCAAATTTTGAGGGTAGCTGCCACCACCGGGCTCGTGGTATACCTCGTTGGAGGGAGCGGCAACGACGCCATTACTAGCGCCTCCAAGCTCGTGCCCACACAGGACGCCGCCTCCATCCTCTTCCATGCTGCCCCCGCCTCGTCCATTACCCACTTACGCACCATCACTGCGTTGGCAGCCCAATAGTACCCACAGAGGTTGGGCAACGCCAGCCCCCCCCCTATCCCTGCCTCGTTCCAGGAACACTCTTCTAACCCTCGGAGTCCCATGCAAGAAATGAAGTATTAACAATGAAATTGCTGTTGTGTTCTTGTAAAGCATTGATTTCTGTATCGATCAACTTGACACGCCCAGGTTGTCTGCTTTTTTTGCCATTCAGTCTTTTTATCCTGTTATACACACAAGTATCAAACCTGATTTGTAAGCCTTGAATTATGCAAAAGGAAAATACGTGAATTCCATTATTTCTTCAGCTCTGTGAATGAACGAGTGTTTGGGGCAGCATGATAGCATTGTGAATAGCACAATTGCTTCACAGCTCCAGGGTCCCAGGTTCGATTCCGGCTTGGGTCACTGTCTGTGCGGAGTCTGCACATTCTCCCCGTGTGTGCGTGGGTTTCCTCCGGGTGCTCCGGTTTCCTCCCACAGTCCAAAGATGTGCAGGTTAGGTGGATTGGCCAAGATAAATTGCCCTTAGTGTCCAAAGTTGCCTTTAGTGTTGGGTGGGGTTACTGGGTTATAGGGATAGGGTAGAGGTGTTGACCTTGGGTAGGGTGCTCTTTCCAAGAGTCGGTGCAGACTCGATGGGCCGAATGGCCTCCTTCTGCACTGTAAATTCTATGATAATCTATGATTAATGAACCTGCATGTCCCCAAAAACTGACATTTTATAGAATTTTTTGTTTTGCCTTGTTTTCTCTTTGAGTTGATTGTCTACATTTTCTCCCAGTGAGTCAGTGATGAGCTTGCTGTCTTGCTCATGTGACTCTGCGGCCAACGGCAGGAGTGAATCCTGTTCTTTAACCTCCCATCTTGTGTGAAAGACAGAAACATAAAATGTAAACATCAGGTTGCATTAATATATTGTGATACAGAGAGGAAAGAGGACAATGATCATCGAGAAGAAGCAACCTTGTGTTCAACGTCCCCTCTAAACACAAGCACACACTAGTGAAGAGAGAGATTTAAAAAAACATGCATACTGGTCTCCTGAGTAAACAAAGAAAACATTTAAATGGGAAATCAGGCTAATTAAATAATATTTAAATGAAAAAAGAAAACAATGGCAATCTGCTGTGGTGTGGGGTGAGTTGTCATTTCTCTACATATGCTAAGAATGGATGCCAAATCTTGTAGAAGTTTGTAGTAGATCCATATAGCGTGCACCTTACTTTTTCCAATTTAATGAAATGTAACACATCTTCAGTGTTACAGTGGGAGGGAGATGGCGGAGCACATGACATCTATCGGAGTAAAATTAAGCTTCTTGCCAGAAGAGTCAGGAAGGCTATGAAATCAGTCTTGTATTTAGCCGAAGTAAGGGTTGTTGATAACAGACGGAAAACTTCAGTCAGTGGAATTGTGTCAACAAGTTTTTGCAAAATTTCGGAAATAGTTTTAAAGATAGCTGTCCAGTAACTGTATAAGGATGGGAAAGGCCAAAACATGTGTATCATGGTCGCAGGGGCCTGTGATACCTGTCACAGGTGGGGTCAATACCTTGATAACTCCTAGAAAGTCTGACTTTAGATGGGATATTTTACATTGTGTCACACTGTGTTTAGTGCAGGTGGATGAGGAATGAATGTGATATAATAGAGCATCCCACTGTGAATTCCTTATTCTGTTCAATCCTGTTCCCATAAGGACTTTACAGTTGATAATGAAGGACCATGAAGAGAAAAAGTTCAGCATACAGACTAGATATAACTCCTCTCATAGTTGGGACTGGAGTCAAAAATGCATCATTGGGCAGTTTGAGGGAAGTGTAGGGAACTGAGGAGTCATATTGCTTACAAAATTGTATACCTGCAAGTATCTGAAAAAGTGGGTCCTGGGGAGGGAATATTTGTCCTTAGTCTGTTGAAATGACGCAAATGTATCATCAACTTATAGATCTTTTAAGTTTTTTGATACCTTAAGTGGGCCAAATATTAAAAGCTTCATCCAGGATAGAGGGTAAAAAGAAGTGGTTCGTTGAAAGTGGGGAGAGCATTGAGAATATTTGCCAGACAAACCACCGTCTGAATTGCATCCAAATTCTAAGGTTTGACTGAATAATAATATTCTTGGTATGAAAAGAGGCAGTTGAAATAATGTTAGAGTAAATTACAGCTGCCATGATTCTAAGTGCAGCCAGACTGGGACGACGTGTTGAGTGACTGCCCATTACCAATATAGGACAGCCCGAACGTTGGCGGCCCAGTAATAACATTGGAAATTGGGTAAACCAATGCCTTCCAAAGATTTTGGTCTTTGCAAAATTTGCTCTATGAAGTCTTGGGATCTTTGTATTCCAAATAAAGTCTGAGACAAGACGATCGAGTTTATGGAAGAACAATTTAAGGATCAAATTGGGATACCCCAAAATTTGGGAAGGGAATTAATTTTAGCAGGGTTAATGCGGCCTGCTAGAGACAGTGGGTGGATAGACTAGCACTTTAAATCCTGTTGTACATGTACAAGGAGAAGGGCAATATTACATTTCAAGAGATTATCAAATTTCCCTGTTACATGCACCTCCTTTTAAGTAAATTTATTAAAGGAGACCTTAAAAGATAGTGTGTGCAGTGGAAAGTTATGAACTGCTGTATTTAAAGGAAAAGTTTGCTCTTATTTAAATTGAGTTTATAACCAGAAATACGACCAAATTTACCAAGAGTAGATAAAGCATTCGGTAAAGACGTGGCAGGTTCTGTAATACAAAGGAGAAGGTCATCTGCATAAAGTCAAACCCTCTGTTCAATGATCCCCCCCTATGTATTTCAGTCATACACTGGCTGTTGCGATGTGTGATAACAATGGGTCACAATGAAGGAGTTGAGGGGAAAGGGGGCACCCTTGTTTGCTACCTCAAAAAAGAGGGAAATATTCAGAGTGGGTATTATTTGTTCAGACCAATGACAGCAGAGCAAAGTACAACAATTTAACACAAGAAATAATGGGCGCGATTCTCCGCTCCCCACGCCGGGTGGGAGAATCGCGGGAGGGCCGGGCGACACACGACACGCCCCCCGGCACCCCCCCGCGATTCCCCCCCCCCCCCCCCCCCCTCCCCGGCTCGGAAGAATCGGCGCTCGCCGTTTTTCACAGCGACCGGCGAGTCTCCGACCCGGATGGGCCGAGCGGCCTGCCATTCGCGACCGGTTCACGACGGCGACAACCACACCTGGTCGCTGCCGTCGTAAACATGGTGCCAAAAGCTGGTTTGAAGCTTGTGGGGGGCGGAGAGGGGAGTGAGCACCGTGGCCGTGCTCGGGAGGGGACTGGCCCGCGATCGGTGCCCACCGATCGTCAGGCCGGCGTCTCAAAGGGACGCACTCTTTCCCCTCCGCCACCCCACAAGGTCAAGCCGCCACTTCTTGCGGGGCAGCGGAGGGGAAGACGGCAACCGCGCATGCGTGGGTTTGAGCCGTCAGCCATCGTGACGTCAGCCGCGCATGCACGGGTTGGAGCCGGCTGACGTCACTTAGGCGCACCGGCCGCGTCATTCTCGGCACACCGCCTTGATGCAAGCGTCAAGGCCCAGCGGCCGAGAGTTACGGAGGGCCGCTCCTAGCCCCCCAGGTGGGGGTGAATAAGGTGAGAGGAGAGGCCTCCGAGGCTGTTGTGAAACTCGGCCGAGTTCACGACGGCCTTCCCGATTTTTCGCGGGATCGGAGAATTCCGCCGAAAACCTGTGCAAAATCAAAGTTTATCCAAAGCATAAAAAAAGTAGTTCAGCATATTAAAAAAATCAAACCTCTGGGAGCTTTGTGATTGAGGGACTAGTATGATCCCAGATCAGACCCCAACAGTGGCTAGTATATAGGTTAGAAACCCTAAAATTAAAAAAATTTTTTTTTAAGACTGTAAGGAAAAGATATCTCGCTCCAGGAGTGATCTCGCAGAGAAATAGGGTTTATGGTATATTAAAATGAACTTTATTACAAACACAGTATTAAAATATCTGTAACGTCACACCAGAAAATAGCTTACAATTACCCCCTAAACAATGCTAATCAATACAGTGAATACACTACCCTTAACTGCTATCTTTATTCCCACTCGAACAAGAAAAGAAAATCTCAGCTCTCAATCCACTTTAACTAACTCAGGAATATCAGCTTTATAGAGTTGTTCTTTAAGAAAGACAGATCTTTTAACACTGTTTTAAAGAAAAGCCCTGACTCCTGCCAAAACCATGCAGAAACACAGTGGACGCCCTATACAAAAGCCTAATCCATGAAATAAATTTTGGCCCGAAGCCGAACCGCCCAGGGATTCCAGTCAACTGCATTGAACGCCTTCTCTGCGCCCATTAAAATAATACCTCTGGCTCGTTCCCTAAGGAGGGCGACAACACAATATTTAACAATCTCTGAATACTGCCGACCCTTAACAACTTCAGTCTGCTCCTCTGAAATCACCCCAGGTGGCAGGGTTCCAAATGCATTGCCAACACCTATGCCAAAAACTTAGCGCAACATTTAACAACGAAATAGGTTGAAACGACCTACATTTCACCGGATCCTTGCCCTTCTTCAAGATCAAAGAAATTGATGCCTGCCTCAGCACCCCTGGGACACAAAATCATTAAGCATATTCAGCAGCAGTGGGGCCAACTGACCAGCAAACTGTTTGTAAAATTCAATGAGGAACGCATCCAGACCTGGTGCTTTGCCCGTCTGCATTAACTGAATACAGCACATGATCTCCTCTGGTCCTATCAGCAACTCCAGCTTCTGCCTTCCCTCATCCAAAAAGTCCCTTATTGCTGAACCCTCCTCCGGAGACTCTGACTCAGACATGATAGAAGGTCTCAAATACCACATTAACTTTCTGTAGGGCAGAAACAAACCCGCTATCCTGGTACTAACCTGCACTATCTCCCAAGAAGCAGCCTTCCATCTCAGCTGGTGAGCCAACTCATGACTGGCCTTCTCCCCATACTCATTAAAAAGTCCCCCTCGAGCATCGCAGCTGGCTCTCAGAGCCTTGCCCGTTGACAACAACTCAAAATTCATTTACAATTTCTTTCTGTCTGCCAATAACTCCAGTGTCAGGGTGGTCCACCTTGAGAATGGAGGCCACCAGCCTCTGCCTCTCCACCTTCCCAGATTTGTTCCTCTGTCTTATAAGAGATTACCTGCCCCTAATAATCCCCCTGATGTGAATAAAGATCTGGAATAGACACAAGCACTTTATTATTGAATGCTGTGTCATCCCAGTTCATGCATACACATTGACCAGCAACCCACTGATGATTACATATCTCCCACCTGCGTCTGCCAATATATCAACTGCAGAAAAGGCCACCCTCTTATTAATCAACACAGCGGCCTCCCACACCCTACAGTCAAATCTTGAGTGATATACCTGCCCCACCCATCCCTTCTGTAACCTTGTTCGATCCTTGATTCTCAAGTGGGTCTCCTGTAGAAAATCCACATCAGCCTTCAAACTTTTCTCAGGTGCACAAACACCCGGGATCTTTTTCCTGGGCCATTTAAACCCCTCATATTCCAAGTTACCAACTGGACAACCCCCCTGACCCTGGATCAGCCATATCCTCCCTGTGAGACAATCCAGCAGTGGGCCAACTCCGGGCCCACCCAAGGTGGCCACTACATCCCCCCCCCCCCATAAAGCCAGTGCAAAAACAAAGGACCGTCACCATCAGCAGGTCTAGCAATGGTATGCCTTCTAATTATTTCCCCTCACCCCTCAGGACAAAGTTTTGAATTTCTCTGGCTCTTTGGCATAAACTTCATGCTTGTTGTGCAGGGAATCATTGTTACACATCTGTGACTGACCATTCTATCACATAGTCCATTGGAATAGACATGCACTGGATTACTGTGGCACCTAATTTTTTGTATCATGTTTAGCATTTTTTAAAAATGGAAGATACGTAATCAAACAGTATGCCTGTGTCTTAAAAACTATGGAAATGATGCTACAAATATAAAATAGCGTCCCTTGCAAGGTGGCAAAGACTAGTCTGCTCAATTGACAATAATTGTGATTTGTGTACTTTGACTTTTGCTGCTATTAAGTAAATCAAGGTATTTGTGATGCATCACATGTGTGTGCCAAATGTTAGAAAAATGCAAGTAATCAAATGCTGCCTAACATCTGACTCTGGAATGGGCCCTCTGACTTTCAGGGTAAATGATACACTTGGTCTGTGTTAGTGTGGTGAGCAATGTTTGTGTTCCCTTGACTCATTCTAATGTGGTAAACTGTACTTCCAATGAGGGGCAGATGAGGATTTTGTTTTAAATCTGTTATCTGTTAGGAGCTTGGAGGAGAAGTTTGGGTTGGTAAGGGGAAATGATTTTAGATACCTACAGTTGCGGGACTTTGTTCGTAGACAGGTCCCATCTTTCCCACGCCTCCCGGCAATGGGGACCCTCGACAGAATAGTCTCTAGGAGGGAAGAAGGGGAGGGCAGAGTCTCGGGTATATATAAGGTGCTCGTGAGGGAGGAAGGGTCCCAGACAGAGGAATTGAAACTTAAATGGGAGGAGGAGCTAGGCGGGGAAATGGAGGATGGGCTGTGGGCAGAGGCTTGAGTAGGGTAAATTCGACCGCGACGTGCTAGGCTCGGGCTGATCCAATTTAAGGTCGTTCACCGGGCCCATATGACGGTGGCTCGGATGAGCAAATTTTTCGGGATAGAGGACAAATGCGCTAGGTGCGCGGGAGGACCAGCGAACCATGTTCACATGTTTTGGGCATGCCCTAAGCTGAGGGGGTCATGTCCCAGGTGCTAAAAACAAGGGTGGTGATGGGTCCAGGGGTGGCAATTTTTGGGGTTTCGGAAGACCCGGGCGTCCAGGGGGAGAAAGAGGCCGATGTTTTGGCCTTTGCTTCCCTGATAGCCCGATGACGAATATTATTGGCGTGGAGGGACTCAAAGCCCCCGAAGACTGAGTGGTGGCTTGCGGACATGTCGAGTTTCCTGGGGATGGAAAAAATTAAGTTCGCCTTGAGGGGATCTGTGCAGGGGTTCACCCGGAGGTGGCAACCATTTATTGACTTCTTTGCGGGAGAGTGAGCGTCAGCAGGGGGATGGGGGGGGGGGGGGGGGGGGGGGGGGGGGGGGGGGAGAGAGGGGGGGGGGTAGAGTAGAGTAGGAGGGAAAATATGGCGGGTAGTACCGGTGGGAGGGGAGCGGGCTTGTGCAATATGTTACGATGGAAGTATTGAAAGTACGTGGATGTTTGCACATTTTTGCCTTTTTTGCTTTCTTTCTGATGATGTCTGTAACTGTTTATAAAGCCAAAAACTACCTCAATAAAATTGTTTATTAAAAAAAAAAAATCTGTTATCTGTTCTGCAATCGACTGCCTGAAAGTGCAGTGGAAGCAAATTCAGAATTTCAAAAGGGATAAATACCAGGGAGGGAAACATTTACAATAATAGAGAATGTGGACACCTTCCACGTTGTATGTGCTATTAATGTGTGAATAAATTTATGGTTTGAAAACAGCTCTGCCGTTGTAATTTATTCTGATGCTTTTTAATTCATGGGATTTGTAGGGCCAGCATTTATTGTCCATAATTTCCTCCGCCATTTCAGAGGGCAGTTAAGAGTCAACCATATTACTATGGTTGTTTAGGTCTGACCAGATAAGGATGGTAGATTTCCTTCTCTTAAGGCATTAGTGAACAAGGTGGGTTTTTACCACAATTGACTCGTCATCATTAGCCTTTTGAATCCCAGATTTTGGGGAAATTTGAACCAGGGACCCCAGAGCATTACCCGGTGTCTCTGGATTCCCAGTCCAGTGACCACTATGCCACTGCCTCCACTGTGATCAAAATAAAAAGCATTGCCGACCATATTTCTCTTCAAACTTTTTAGTCTGACATCTAACTATTTTTAAATCCTTTCTTTCTGCAGACACAAAGACATGGACAAATTTAGTTGAAATTCTGGAGGAGAAGAATGGAGCTGATTCCGAGCTGCTTGTCTTTACTATGACCCTTATTAACAAGGTAAAAGTTGTTTGTGATTCTTCTGCAATTTTGTTTAATCCTGTAAAATCTTGTTGCATGAATCAATCTCCATCAACAAAGTCTGGGTGCTGTATTTCACTTGCAACACTGGCCAGGTTAGCCTCCTCGATTTTTAAGATGTAAGCATAGAGGTCAAGTTCTCAAGATCCAATTTTTCTTCTCAACTGTCTTCATTGATATCCTTTTACAGAGAAATCATAATGCAACAAGTACAGTCTTCAAACAATATTTTTATACATAAGCTTACTGAGAAAATGAACATTTGATATTTAAAGAAAAAAAACTTGAATTTTTATTAGCACCATTCATGCCAGGACTTCCCAAAGTAGTTTGCTACCATTGAGGTACATTTTGAGTAATCCTCCCTGTTTTTCCACACAACAGCGAATGAAAATGGGTGCGGAGAGTCTTTTAGATATAATCAATTATCTTTTTTATCTTGCCAGTTTTATTCTTTGATCTGAAGGAATGACCTCTTGACGGGGTACGGTTCTGATGCCAGTGGAACCCAGTGTGATGGAGTAGCTATCATTCATGTGCAAGACTTCACTGAGAGTATCGGGAAGTTAGTCAATAACCAGGAGCATAACAGCCGAGCCTGATTCTGGTCTCACCCCACATTAATACACATGCGCTTCCAGCAATGTTGGCTGAATTTATTTCCTAATCTCGAACTGAGGGGGACACTGAGACCAGTTCGTCTCAATTGGCAAAGCCAAGGATTGAACCTTCGGCCTTTCTGCTCTCTGCCCACTGGACAAGCTCTCAGGCTCATTGGCAAAACAAATTTCTTTGTAAGCAAAATAATAATCTTCTGTGACAAAGATGATAAGTTTCCCCGACTACTGGGAAAAGTCAGTCTTCTGGACTGGAAGTCCAGTTGCACAGAGCATTTCGAGACAATTATTTAGATTGACTCTTGGCTCACGAGTAATGTTGTCAGAGATTACTAATAATTAATTTACAAACACTCATGTATCTAATTACAGAAGTAGCATTTTGGGTTGTGATATTTTTAAACCATTTTCCAGAAATTAGAGTACTGACGAGAACCAACCAAAAGAATGTTTGTCGGAAATGTCATTCATATTGGCTGCGGTGCAAGTCTGACCATTCCTGATGTTTAGAATAAATTATGCTTTGTTTTCACTGCAAGCAGAATAATGTTTAAAAACTTAAATGTTATATAATTTAATTGACTTTGCGTTTATGTGTTTTTTTGAAGATAAATAAATGATTGTCTTGAAGAGAATAGTCATAATTTGCAGTAATGGAGCAGGTAGATAGGGCTGTCAATATTCCAATGCTTACCAAACAAGAAACTCAGGACTTCATGCAGACTCTTGTATTCATTAGAATGAACCTCGTCGTGCAGTTTTGGAATTGTATAGCACAGATTCATAGTTACTTGTTCCATCAAATTTCTGTTGTATTTGGCTCAAAATGAGTCATCCACTCTCTGGTTCGACCCCCTTTGATAATTCCTTTTATGATGCAGCTACCTTAAGTATCTTTTAAAATAATGTAACATGAACTCTGCCTAACCATTGCTTTATGGCACAAGAGGTTCACATTCTAACCAACGTGCTGCTGTGACGTGATATTTTATTCAAGCTTCTTTAATTCATTTTTTGATCATCTTAAATTTGTGTCCTCATTTTGGCACCTTACTGACTGACTGGCAAAAACAATCTATTACGACTTCTCTTCTCACAATCTTTCATCATTTTGAAAACATCAATTGAGTCAACCTATAAACGTCTATTCAAGAAAGCACCAACTTCTCAAGTCTCCTTGTTAAGGCACGTCACACCTTATCCGTTACTTTATATCTTTCCTCTACAGGATTGTCTAACGGCACGTAATACTCCATATGCAACCTAACTAAGGTCTGTCTAAATTCAACATTATCTCCCTGCTTTTGTATTCTGTGGCTGAAGATATCAAACCACTTGTGATGCTACCTTTAATGACCTGGCAATCTAGCACATCATGATTTACAGTACTGCCGTTGAAAATGTCACTCTTTTCATTATTTCTAAAATATATTATTCCATGTTTTACTATAATATGCTGCACCTGTAAACTATCTATCTGCCGTTTAATTTATCCTTTCATGGCAGGTGAACATCGCTTGCAAGGCCGGCATTTGTTGCCCATCACTAATTGTCCAATTTGCCCCTGATGTCTCATCTAAGTTCTCTTGTGGCCTTTCATGATTCTTGTTACAATGTTGTCAATGCTCCCAATTTGGTGCAGTCAGTAACTTCCAACGCTGTTCACCCAAGTTTTAAATAAAGTCATTAATGTACATGGTTAGTAAGAATAGCCTCAACACAGACACCTTGGAATGTTCATGTGGATACGTGTTTGCCAATCCTTGACTTGCATGTAAGAGTTATTTCTTTCTAATCTATTTTGCCAAATTTGCTATGGTTCCGGTTACTTATCCCTTTGAAGACAGCGCAAATTGTCTCGCTTATTTTTCCTCCTAACAAAATGCTGACAATATCATGATAATACAGTGGGATCCTTGTTTATTCTGCAAAAGCTATCTCTTAGCGCTGGGTACATCAAAATTCACAACAGAAAGCCTGAAACATAATACTTGTAGACTGTTGCTAGTTATACAACTTTTATGGCCAAGACGGTATCTAAATTTTACTCTACTGCTGGTTCCAATCAACTGTCTGTCACTGTTCAATATTATTTTCAGGTTACACGTGATAAATAATGGACTCACAATTTTATGGGCTACCTTAACTTGTCCTTCTAGAAAAACTTAGACACCAAAGTTTTTTGCACCTGAAAGGTCATCCTAAGTGTTTAATGAGTCTTTGGGTCATTACAAATCACCTGACGTCAATCCTAAATTATCCAGTGTTTGAATTTGTATCTCTTTGCCCTACTTTAATAATATGCCTTGACTTTGTGCTCATGGTTTACTTTTTCCAAATCTTTATTGCCGTATAACTTTAATAAAGTACACTTTTGGTCACCTTTCAAAGTTTTGCTAAACTTGTTCTTAATTCTATGAAACGAGCAATCAGCCTGTTGGTCTTTCTCTATGTTGCCTTCGGGTTTTGAGTAGCTTCCTTGTGTTTCTGAGCTAAAACCTGGATCTAACAGGTAGGTGTGAGCAGAGCAGTGTACGGCTCCAGGATAACTTCTCCATCGAATACTCTGCTGATTTAGCAAGGTGACCACATTTACTTTGTTGTTTGCTGCTTCAAAATGATGAAAAATGCCCAATGCTGAGCTTTATTATTCCCGTAAAGCTGTTTCAACATCACTCTTGCTAGTACACCATTCACAAGAGTATGTTTGATGTCTGTTTTCCTTCCTGGGCATCAGGAGGGCAGCATGGTAGCATTGTGGATAGCACAGTCGCTTCACAGCTCCAGGGTCCCAGGTTCGATTCCGGCTTGGGTCACTGTCTGTGCGGAGTCTGCACACCCTCCCCGTGTGTGCGTGGGTTTCCTTCGGGTGCTCCGGTTTCCTCCCACAGTCCAAAGATGTGCAGGTTAGGTGGATTGGCCATGATAAATTGCCCTTAGTGTCCAAAATTGCCCTTAGTGTTGGGTGGGGTTACTGGGTTATGGGGATAGGGTGGAGGTGTTGACCTTGGGTAGGGTGCTCTTTCCAAGAGCCGGTGCAGACTCGATGGGCTGAATGGCCTCCTTCTGCACTGTAAATTCTATGTAATCTATGTAATCCCATTGACTAAATTTTATCTGCTACTATTTCTCCCAATTATGGGATTTATCCAGTTCCTCTTGTGTATCTTCGATGTCTTGTCAAACTTGATTGTTTCTTCCTTTCGTTATTCCCTTTCCTTGTCAGGGTTAGAGTTGTCTGCATATTTGGCTGACTTGTATGGGTTGCTGAACCCAGAAGTAGGTCTTCTGTGGGATTCTGATCCCTGCTTTCAGGCTCATTGGCTGTCAAGAGCCCACACTGTATGAACCAGCCACTCAGTCATTTTCAGCAGAATGCCCAATTATGGACCGGGGTAGGTGGGCTTGCCAACCAATTAAAGATAGCAGGTAGGCACTTGAAGCTGGAGGGCCAATGTGACAGCAGCGGCAGTCTGCAAAGGAAAGCTATTGAGGGAGCCCGTGGGCGTTGCTATACCCAGGCAGGCAGGTGGACTTCAAGGAGTACTGGTCCCTCGGACTGCTGTCAGGAGGCTGCCTCGAGGTGGCTACACTGGCCCTGGCTGCCTGCAGCAAACTGGTGGTTGACTGGAAAAGCCTCCTCTAATTGGCCTTAAGTGGCCCTTTAGAAGCCAGATCAGCTTTCCGCTGCATGTGGCTGCGTATTCCCCATCCTGTCTCCGTGCGAATGGTCCATGTGTGGGATGGAGCCAGAGAAAACCCGCAAGCCGACTCGGGCCTCTATTTTTAGTGCCTAACCACCCCTGGTTGGGGCTAAAAATCAAACCCAAGTTACTGACTTGGAGCAGGAAGGGTCATAACAGTCCATCTTGAAGTCTCTCTCCTCCTACTACCAAAATCTCGTTCAATAACCTGTACCTATTATTACTTCCTATAATCCAGCCAGCTTGGAATCTTAAATTCTTGTTACTTGATTGTTTCCAGTATATCATCAGAATGTAAGCCATTGTAAATCAAATCTTTCATCTTAGTTCTCAAAGCATATTTTATTCTGTAATGTTGCCTGCTTTATAGCATTGACTGTCCCTTATAGAACTGCTAAGTAATTCATTCCAGTTTCACTTCATTGATTTTTTTTAAATATGAAAAGATGTTGCATTTTTTGTGTCATTCTGTTAGAGTCTCCTTTCCTGACCTCGTTGGCGTCGAGTACGGTGATGAGCAGAAAGTTGTCTTGCAGTAAAATAATTAGTTAAGAACCTCTCCTGTCATTTTCTTTGTGAACTATTATATTTCAGTGATCTTTATTGGTCCTTCTTATGTGCAGGAGTTCCCTTCCATTAGTGTGGATTAGCTCTAAAAAGACTTTAATGTATTAATTGCACGGAAGTCAAGAATAGATTGGTTAGAAAGCCATTTAGTGCAAACTAATACCGTCAAAATGCATTTCTAAAAAAAATCTTAGCTTGAAACAGTAAGTAGGGATACAAAACCATGACTATTACAATAACCGATTTGAAACAAGGAATAGGCCTGTACTGGCCAACTCCTGTCAGGAATTCCTCTAGTTCATTATGCTCTTATAACAGTGTAACTTGTGTGGCAAAATGTAAACTCAACAAGAATATCCTGGTATGAAGCTGCCAACCTGAAATTCTGTATGCCAAATTTTCCCCAGTCTAAAATTTGATTACCCCATTATCAAGTTCAGTGGAACATTTTGAATCAGCACAGCAAGAACTTAATAGACGACTGCATCAACATATGATAGCAGACACTCAAATCCCCCTGTTTACTTGGTATGAGTGCGTCTGGAAGGGAAAGTGTGCCTCCATCTCTCCAGACCCCACTAATTTCTCATGCAAGCACGTAGATTATTATCAGCAACTGGTATTTGCCTGTCCATTGAGATGTTGCGAGGAGATTTGATGGCAGTCTTCAAAATCTTGAGGGGTCTAGACAAAGGAAATGGAGAGAGAACTGTTCCTATTGGAAGGATGGAGAACCAGAGAACACTAGTGTAAGATGAATGGCAAAATAACTAATGACAACATGAGGAATAACTCTTTTAAGCAGCGAGTGGTTAGGATCTGCAATACCCTGTCTGAGTATGTTGGAGGCAGAGTAAATGTGGACCTTCAAAAGGGAATTGGATACCCACCTGAAGGGAAATAATTGCAGGGGAAGGGTGGTGAGACTAATCAAGTTAGTCACCCGGAGTGGGGCAAAGAAAAAGGGAGCAGCAGCTCCCCAGAAAAAGCGGGGGAAGGAGGACAAAATGGCGGCCGGCGGAGCACCCGAGAATTGGTGGCAGTGGGCGCAGGAGCAGCAAGCTGCTCTTCTGCGCTGTTTTGCGGAGCTGAAGGCTGAGTTGCTGGACTCCCTGAATGCGACTACCAGCAAGCTGCTTGAGACCCAGACAACCCAGGGGGCAGCCATTCAGGAGTTGCAGCAGCAGGCCGCTGATCGGGAGGAGGAGGCCGTGGTCCTCGTGGGGAAGGTGGAGATGCACGAGGCACTTCACAAAAAGTGGCAAGACCGCTTGGAGGAGCTGGACTTTCGCACGAGACGGAAGAATTTGAGGATCTTGGGCCTTGCGGAGGGGCTGGAGGGGTCGGATCTTTCGTCCTATGTGGCCACGATGCTGAATTCGTTGATGGGGGCGGGGTCCTTCCATCTGCCCCTGGAGCTTGAGGTAGCCCACAGAGTGCTGGCCAGGAGGCCTAAGGCGAATGAACCCCCGCGGGCGGTGCTGGTGCGGTTCCGTCGGTTCAGTGACCGGGAGTGTGTGCTGCGCTGGGCCAAGAAGGAGAGGAGCAGCAAGTGGGAGAACTCGGTAGTGCGAATCTACCAGGACTGGAGTGCGGAGGTGGCTAAGCGGCGGGCCGGGTTTAACCGGATGAAGGCGGTGCTGCATAACAAGCAGGTTAAATTTGGAATGCCGTGTCTGTGGGTAACATATAAGGACCGGCATTACTACTTTGAGACCCCGGAGGTGGCGTGGGCCTTTGTGCAGGAGGAGAAGCTGGACTCGAACTAGGGTTTGGGGGCTGCGGGGTCTTGATACTACGGTTGTTGCTGTTTTTGCTGTTGCTGTTTTTGTAATTTTGATATGTTTTTTTATGCTGGTTCTTGCTCTGTTTCCGGGTGGTTCTGTTGGGTATGGTTTTGTGTTATGTGGGGAATGTTGGGGGTTTGTTTTTTTTCTGTACGGGGCTGGGGGATGGGGTGGAGCTGGAATTTGGGAGCTGCGTCAGAAGGGTGGGGTGGGGCAGTGTGAAAGCACGGGCTTTCCTCTGGTTTCCCGCACTGCGGGGCAGGAGGGGTGGAGCTGGCGGTGGGGGCGTAGCCTCTACTGGTTTTTCCCGCGCTGAAGCGGTGCCAAGGAGGGGGGATGACCCCATGTCAGGAGGGGTCGGGTTTTGGCTGGAGTTGCCGGGGTCAGCAGAAGTCGGCTGACTCACGGAAGTACCATGGAGGGTGCATCGCGGCTAGGAGGGGGATACCGGGTTGCTGCTGGAATGGCCAGGAAGGAGCTGGTGTGGGCCGGGGGGGAAGGGGAGAGGCGCTATCGTCATGGGGAACAGGTCGAGCAGGGTGTGCTGGCCTGGGGAGAGCAGTCGATGAGCTATGGCTAGTCGGCGGGGGAGGGGGGGCGGGGTGCCCTCTGATCCGGCTGATCACCTGGAACGTGAGGGGGCTGAATGGGCCGGTTAAGCGGGCTAGGGTATTTTCTCATTTGAAGGGGCTGATGGCAGACGTGGCTATGCTCCAGGAGACCCACTTGAAGGTGGCGGACCAGGTTCGTCTGAGGAAGGGGTGGGTGGGGCAGGTTTTCCACTCAGGATTAGAGGCGAAGAACCGGGGGGTGGCGATTCTGGTGGGGAAGAGGGTGGCGTTCGAGGCGTCTGAGGTGGTGGCGGACAAGGAGGGCAGGTTTGTTATGGTGAAGGGTAGGCTGCAGGGAGAGAAGGTGGTGCTGGTAAAAGTGTATGCCCCGAATTCGGATGACGCTGGCTTTATGAGGTGTATGTAGGGCCGCATTCCGGACCTGGAGGCGGGGGGCCTGATCATGGGGGGAGACTTTAACACGGTGCTGGATCCCCCACTAGACCGGTCCAGTTCAAGGACGGGTAGGAGGCCGGCGGCGGCCAAGGTGCTGAGGGGGTTTATGGACCAGATGGGAGGGGTGGATCCCTTGAGGTTTGGGAGGCCGAGAGCGCGGGAGTATTCCTTTTTCTCCCATGTGCATAGGGTTTACTCCCGAATTGATTTTTTCATTCTGAGCAGGGGATTGATCCCGAGGGTGGAGGATGCCGAGTATTCGGGCATAGCAATTTCAGACCATGCTCCGCACTGGGTCGATCTGGAGATGGGGGAGGTGCATGACCAGCGCCCGCTGTGGCGCTGCTGGCCGATGAGGAGGTGTGTAGGAGGGTCCGGAGAAGTATTGAGGGGTACCTTGAGGCCAACGATACGGGGGAGGTCCGGGTGGGGATGGTTTGGGAGGCTCTAAAGGCAGTGATCCGGGGGGAGCTGATTTCCATCCGGGCCCATAGGGAAAGGAGGGAGAGGGGGGAGAGAGAGAGACTGGTGGGGGAGCTCCTAGATGTGGATAGGAGGTACGCGGAAGCCCCGGAGGAGGGATTGTTGGGAGAACAGCGTAGCTTGCAGGCCAAGTTCGATTTGCTGACCACCAGAAAGGCGGAGAAACAGTGGAGGAAGGCGCAAGGCGCGGTTTATGAGTATGGGGAGAAGGCGAGCAGGATGCTGGCGCATCAGCTCCACAGGCGGGATGCGGCTAGGGAAATTGGTGGAGTGATGGATAAGGGTGGGAATGTGGTGCGGAAGGGGGCAGAGGTGAACGGGGTCTTTAGGGACTTTTACTAGGAATTGTACCGGTCGGAGCCACCGGTGGGGGGTGGGGGGGATGGAGAGCTTTATGAACAGGCTACGTTTCCCAAAGGTGCAGGAGGAGCTGATGGAGGGGCTGGGGGCACCGATTGAGTTGGAGGAGCTAGTCAGGGGAATTGGTCAAATGCAGTCAGGGAAGGCGCCGGGGCCGGATGGGTTCCCGGTGGAATTTTACAAAAAGTATGCGGACCTGGTGGGCCCCCTGTTGGTGCGGGCCTTCAGTGAGTCATGGGAGGGGGGGGCTTTGCCCCCGACAATGCAACGGGTGCTGATTTCTTTGATCCTGAAGCGGGATAAGGACCCCCTGCAGTGTGGATCATACAGGCCAATCTCACTCCTCAATGTGGATGCTAAGTTGCTGGTGAAGATCCTGGCCACCAGGATAGAGGACTGTGTGCCAGGGATGATAAACGAGGATCAGACAGGATTTGTCAAGGGAAGACAGCTTAACACGAATGTGCGGAGTTTGTTAAATGTTATTATGATGCCGGCGGTTGAGGGGGAGGCGGAGATAGTGGTGGCGCTAGATGCAGAGAAGGCCTTTGAGGGTAGGACATGGGCGGATGCCCTGGAGAGGGTTAACTCTTCCTCCTCATGTGCGCGGCTTAGCCTCATCCAATTCAAGGTGCTGCACCGGGCCCATATGTCCGGGACTAGGATTAGTAGGTTCTTTGGGGGCGAAGACAGGTGTGTCAGGTGTTTGGGGAGTCCAGCGAACCATACCCATATGTTCTGGGCATGTCCGGCACTGGAGGAGTTCTGGAAGGGGGTGGCGAGGACGGTGTCGAGGGTGGTAGGATCCAGGGTCAAGCCAGGCTGGGGACTCGCGATTTTTGGGGTTGCGGTGGAGCCGGGAGTGCAGGAGGCGAGAGAGGCCGGTGTTTTGGCCTTTGCGTCCCTAGTAGCCCGGCGAAGGATCTTGCTACAGTGGAAGGATGCGAGACCCCCAAGCGTGGAGACCTGGATCAATGACATGGCGGGTTTGGAGAAGGTCAAATTCGCCCTGAGAGGGTCGGTACAAGGGTTCTTTAGGCGGTGGCAGCCTTTCCTCGACTTTCTGGCTCAGCAATAGGGAACTAGGTCAGCAGCAGCAGCAACCCGGGGGGGGGGGGGGGGGGGGGTGCGTTGACTATATTTATTTAATTTTAATTTATTTTCAAGTTTTCTTGGTGTTTACTGGGGTGGGGGGGGGGGGGGGTTCGATATATGCGTTGCTACGGTCTTGGGGTGTTATGCTTATTATGTTGTTTTATTGTTGCTTGTTACTGTTTGCTGTTATATATTTTGTAAAAAATTTTCAAAAAAAATTATTTAAAAAAAAAGTTATTTAAAGAGAAAAAAACTGTTCATAGTGTAGAATAGTGTATCATATAGAGAGCAAGTGTCTTTTTAAATAGCACCTGGTCCATGTGATCACCCGAGGGTGTCAGGAGAATTTTTCTGGAATACCTGGGTTTTTTTGTCTCTTCCAGGAGATGGATTTAGGTTTTGCCTGTCCTCTCTGTCCACTCTGAGCTTTGGCTTTGCGACTTTAAGAAAGGAGATGCCAGGACTGTTGGATAGAGAAGTGTCTGGTTACAACATCGCAGCCATATGAGTAAGGGGCAGATTTAATGGACCAACTTTTTTTTCCCCACACATCAACTTTGTATGTTTGCATCAAAGTGGTTTTCTTTGACAATCCAGCAAGTAAAGTTTGTCTGCTGAAAAATATTTCTTTAGGTTTTTATGACTTTATGATTTGAGTAAGGAACTTGGTATCCGTGAAGTGATGAATTAAAATGTGCCAATTGCAAATGCACAACGCAATTTTACGGAAAATGAATCCATGGTTAATTAAACCATAATATTTTAATGTTGAGTAGAGGAGCATGCAACATCTTTTAAGCATTCAATTAATTTCATGAGTTGGTCATCAGTAATCGTAATTTAGTCAAACAAACCTGCTGCTTGAGATGATTAATGTGCTCAAAGTAGATGGGTGGCCGGACATTTGAGTCAGCCAGGAGAAGCTGAGCTGACGGTTTGTTGAAGTATCCCAATCCACTTCAGCTTTTCTGCATTTATTCCATGTTTTCAGGCCTGTGTCATGTCTATGTTCACATTTAAACATGGCTAGTTGAGTTGTTACGTCAGATTGTTGAGTAACATGACAAAACCATTGCACGCGCTCAATGACTGATTTACTTTTGTTTAGACATATGATATTTCCCACAATGTTTTCTATTTTTAATTACGTGTTCTTTAAGTGAAGTAATGATTGTGGCATTTTAATTTTCCCACTGAAGTATATGCGTTCTATTAAAGACCTCAAAACAGGTTAGTCTGATTTTCCAAGACATTGTTGATGACATAAGGTCTAAGTAGCTTTCAATATTATCTGAACTTGTGCACCTGCTGAATGCTTTTAGGACCTTTAATGTGTATACCAGTTGGTTTTGATTTATTGGTAATGTTTACTTCAATTGCTTAGTGGTGTTGGCTGTTCTTTTTGGTCATGTTCTTTATCCCATGAGGACTAAATCTGCAAATGATCAGGTGACAGAGCCTTACAGATAAGAGTTATAGAACCTTACAGATAAGAGTGATGTAGATCTAAAGGTATGCAATGTTGCATGACTGGTCTGTACTAAAACCAGGGTTCTTTTATGCTCATTGAAGACTGGGTAGTATAATTTAATAAAAAAATAGGCCTGTTAAACTGGGGATTATTTTTAAACTGTGTAACTCCAGCTATTCTGTAAATATTTAAGCTTGGCTGCAGCAAGAGACTTCCAACAGTCTGCTGGCAAGTGTAACTTAAACACTACTTGACTTCTTGTGTAAATCCTGCTGGTCCTTCAATTAAAGACTAAACCATTGAATCTGCAGAGAATGAATGAGGGGGGTTGTCCTTTATTCAGACTGGCATGTAACAAAATGCAGGCATCAACACAGTGCAAAATTAGAAGTATGAAATTAAAATATTAATTGTTTTGCATTATTACGAGCATCTCATTTAATGTATATTCATGAGATGACATTTTGTGATTTTCTTTAATTAAGAAAGCAGTTGAAACTTGCTCCCTTGATAATGTTATAACGTTTATTTATATATATATCTAAAGACTAGATTTCAGTGTTCTATCCTTCACCACCTGGCTCTTTTTGCTGCAGCACCTGCACCCCCATACTAACTGATATTGTAAATGACTCCCACTCCTTGGGTCTTGCTCATTTTCAAAATCACCATCTCCTTCTCAATTCCTCTGTCCTTTCTTTCCAAAGTTCTTTAATGTGCTGTCACCTCCCAGATCTATGCCGCACGCGCACCCCCCCCCCCCCCCCCCCCCCGCCTGTCCACAGCTTCCTGCTTGAATCTCTCCAATCAGGTTTCTACCTACACCACAGCTTTATTTAAAAGTCACAAATGCCACACTCTGTGAACGTGGTCATGATGCATTATCCCTTCTCATCCTTCTATAACCGTACAGTTTTTGGCAAGTTTAATCACCCACATCGTCTGCAATGCCTGTCAATGTCCAGCTCAGTGGAAATTCTCTCTTGGTTTCTCCTCTCTCTTTGATCATCAGCAGAGGACCTGCAGCAGTAGCTTCTCTTTGCACCCTTGCATTGTCACCTCAAACATCCCCCATAAACCTACCCTTTGCCTTCTCCCTGTCCTTGTCTATTTGCTGGTAACCTCATCCACAGACGTGGGGTCAGCTCTCATGTATACACTGATGACAACCAGCACTACGTGCCTTTACCCTTCTATTGCTTCCGAGTTGTCAGACCAGGGGCTAAATTCTCCGACCCCCCGCAGGGTCGGAGAATCGCCCAGGGCCGGTGAAAATCCCGCCCCCGCCGTGGCCGGAATTCTCTGCCACCCGGGAATTGGCGGGGGCGGTAATCGCGCCGCGCCGATCGGCGAGCACCCTGCGGCGATTCTCCGGCCCGCGATGGGCCGAAGTCCCGCTGCTGAGAGGCCTCTCCCGCCGCCATGGTTTCAACCACCTCTGGTGGCGGTGGGATTGGCCCCCGGGGTCTTGGGGGAGGGGGGAGCGGGGCGATCGGACCTCGGGGGGGGGGTGCCCCCATGGTGGCCAGGCCCGCGATCGGGGCCCACCGATCGGCGGGCGGGCCAGTGCCATGGGGGCACTCTTTTTCTTCCGCCGCCACGGCCTCCACCATGGCGGAGGTGGAAGAGAACCCCCCCTACCGTGCATGCGCTGGTGGTGACGCTTCTAAAGGCAGCTGATTAAGAGTCACATAAAGATTTGTCAACAAAGGTGAAGCCCATTGAATAAAAGGGGCAGTCATGGCATAGCTATAAAGTTGGCTGAGTGATATACAACAGAGGGTGGTGGTGAATGGTTGTTTCTCGGACTGCCAGAAGGTATACAGTGAGCGGCAGCTGACGTACCAGCGCATGCGCAAACTGGCAAAAGCCTTTCGGTCAGCCCCGATGCCGGCTGGCAGGTCGGCGTGGCGCCAACCACTCCAGCGCGGGCCTAGCCCCCAAAGGTATGGAGAATTCCGCACCTTTGGGGAGGCCCGACGCCGGAGTAGTTGGCGTCACTCCGCTACGCCGGGACCCCCTGCCCCGCCGGGTAGGGGAGAATCCTGGCCTAGTTGTCTGATATTCAGTGTTGGATGTGCCGCAGTTTGATTCGGGTAGAAATTGGGCAGGCTAAACCTTTGCTGCCCCCTACTCCATTCGCACACCAAGGCAACCATCTCGGGCTGAACAAAACTTTGTAACCTCAGTACTGAGCTCTGCTGCCTGTCTCATATTCTGCAGCAAGTTCCATTCACCCACTATCCCTGTCCTTGATGACCAATGATGTCACCCAGTGCCCCATGCCTCAAATTTAAAATTTTTATTCCTGTGCTTAAATGTCTCCATAAGTTCACCTTTGCTATGTATAACCTCCTCCAGTGCAACAACCCTTCATTTTCTGTAGACTGGCCAAAGTGAATGATGAACTACAGAACATCTAATTTAAATAATTAATTAAGAAACAAACGCGAGATAAAGATAACTATGATAAAGAAAATAATAAACTACTAACACTAATTAACTATTGTAGGGCTACTGCAAAATACGTCTATCCTCCAGCAGGTCCTACTCCCACCTCCCCAGCCACAGGGTCACTTGGTGGGTTTGCACTGCCACCTAGTGACCAGAGGTCATGCATATCATTATGAACAGAATTGCTTTATGCATATCATCACAAACCCCTCCATCATTATTCTGGTTCTGGCCTCTTGAACAGTGCAATACTTTTGAGAGGCCTTTTCCCTTGGTCTCATCATTGATGACTGGGCCTTTGGCTCCCTAGGCCCATTCTTTGTGACTCCCTCCTCTCTCGATTCCTATATTTTCCTTAAGTGCCTCCTTGACCAAATGCCTGTTAAGTGTTCCTGATTTCTATGAATTGGTGTCCATTTTTCTCTTGAGGCTTTACAAAGCATCTTGGTACTTTTTCCATGTCAAAGGTGAAATAGAAATGCAAATTGTTGTTGCTGTTAATCTAAGTGAACAATTCAGTGCAGTACTGCACTACAAACAAGTCACGTCCAGTTGTTCTGGTAGTGCAGGTGGATGGTCACCCAGCAATGTTCAAATAAGAGTAAGGAATAAGGAATATCTCAATGTTCCCGGTCAACATTGCTTCTTTACTCAACACTAGCAGAATTAGAAAAAACGAT
The DNA here is from genome assembly GCF_902713615.1 of Scyliorhinus canicula. Classification (NCBI taxonomy): domain Eukaryota; kingdom Metazoa; phylum Chordata; class Chondrichthyes; order Carcharhiniformes; family Scyliorhinidae; genus Scyliorhinus; species Scyliorhinus canicula. Next base: position 68,511,081 of record NC_052154.1, on the reverse strand, counting down.
AATTAATTTCTTTGCTGCTTATGAAACGTTGGAACATGGGTACAAGAGTAAGCATTTATCCCCTTGAGCCTGTTCTGCCATTCAGTGAGATAATTTGGGCTTCTAAAGGCAGCTGATTAAGAGTCACATAAAGATTTGTCAACAAAGGTGAAGCCCATTGAATAAAAGGGGCAGTCGTGGCATAGCTATAAAGTTGGCTGAGTGATATACAACAGAGGGTGGTGGTGAATGGTTGTTTCTCGGACTGCCAGAAGGTATACAGTGAGCATTTCTAGACCATCAGTATTAGATTTTTTGCTTTTCTTGATCTATTAATAACCTTTATTTGGGTGTAATGGGGACAATTTCAGAATTTGCAGATGACACAACACTTGGAAGTACAGTGATCTGAGAGGAAGTTAGTGGTAGACTACAAGAGGAGTTAGAAAGCCTGATAGGGGCGGTGCAGTGGTTAGCACTGCTGCCTCATGGTGCCGAAGACTGGGGTTCGATCCTAGCCCCGGGTCACTGTCCGTGTGGCGTTTGCAGTCTCCCCGTGTATGCGTGGGTCTCGCCCCCACAACCCAAAAAGATGTGCAGGGTAGGTGAATTGGCCACGCTAAATTGCCCCTTAATTGGGGGGAAAAAAAAGAATTGGATACTCTAAATTTATATTTAAGAAAACACCACATTGGCTTCAACTGGAGTATTGCATTGAATTCTGGGAATCACACATTCAAAAGAATGTGATGGCTTTGTAGAGAACACGACAAAACTATGAGCATTGCTCCAGGGGTGAGACACTTCATTTAAATGGATAGATTGAAGAAGCTGAGGCTGTTCTCCTTGGAGTAGAGAAAGTTTATGTTCAAAATCATGAGGGATCTGAGCAAATTAGATAGCTGTTCCATCAGTGGATGAGTCAAGAACCAGGGGGCACAGAATTAAGTGATTGACAAAAGGCAACATGAGAAAAAAACCTTTTTACAGAATTTAGACCATTGAGTCCACACCAACTCTGTGTGCACTCCACTCAATCCTACTCTCCCGCTCACTTCGCTAGACAACTGGTTTGTTTCAATTCCCGTACTGGCTGAGGTTATTCACGAAGGCCCGCTTTCTCAACGTTACCCCTCGCCTGAGGTGTCCCCCTCAAAGGGGAAAACAACCTATGTTCATCTGGGACTATGGCACCTTTGCTCTCCCACACTAACCCTCTAACCTTGCATGTTTATTTTCCTCAGGTGCCCATCCAGTTTCCTTTTTAAAAACATTATATATATTGAGATTTTACAGGGTAGGTGAATTGATCACGCTAAATTGTCCCTTAATTGGAAAAAATGAATTGGGGGAAAAAGAAAGGATTTCTCATGGATTATAACAAAGCACCTTCATTTCCGCCAAATAGTCACCCCGGCTCCCAAGTGACCAACAGCCTAGGCGTGGATTGAGGGGCGGGGGGGAATGACTTGACTCAACCGGCCACCTCTATACCCTCATGACGATCATCAAAGACAGGATAATACAAGGCCAGCAGATGGGGGGGGGGGGGGGGGGGGGGGGCAACTGACCACAGGCCTTGAAGATCAGATTCTCTGTGCTCCATTGAACCTGATACACCCAGCCTCCAGATCAAGATTACTAAAGCACGGCAACCAATCTTCAAACTCAGTCAGGAACTCGCCTCTCACTTCCTGCCAGAAATCAGACAGATGAACACTCTTGGTCCGGCCCCTGCCTCCTGAAACTATCAGGATATGCGACGCACTATGCAGCAGAATCTCAATGAACAGAAGGCAGGCCTTAACTAGGAGAAGTCCTCGAGAAAATGCACAGTTTCTCTCCTGCACCTCTACCATTCTTGCAAGGACACCTCATGGTTCTTCAAGGTGAACTCCAAAGATCTGCAACACAGAGCTGAAATCACCATTCAGAACAACACTCTGAGGTGATCATCATCCCGATGCCCACTGCGCCGCCGAGATGCAGGCCCGCTCATTAGCAAGAGAACCACTGCAAACTGGGCTCCACCCCAGCCAATTCCAACCGCCTCAATCGCACGAGAATTCTTTACCATTTCACTCTACTCCTCCTTCAAAACTCCAATCAGGATCGTCCAGGGACATAGTACCATGAATATGTCCCAAGAAAAGACAATTACGAAATGTGCACAAGGATAAAATAAAGGACCATGTTACGACCCCAGACCGGATTAAAACCCCAATATTTTAACTTTGTAAAACTGAGGAAAGGATACTTCATTCCAGGAGTGATTGCATGAAGAACTAGGGATGTGGTATTTTTAAACAAAACTTTATTACTAACATAGTATTAAAATCTTTAACATCACACTCACAAATAGCTTACAATTACCCTTAAACAATACTATTTAGCACAGTGAATACAATACCCCTTACTTTGCTATCTTTATTCTCACTTTAACAACAGAAAATAGACCAGCTCGGCTCTCAATCCACCTTAAGTATCAAGACCCAGAGTAATACTTGTTTTACAGAGTTATTCTTTGAGAAAGGGATCTTGGGACACTTCTTCACAGAATAAATCTGACTCTGATCCGAACACCTGCAGAAACTCTGGCTGGATGTCTTCAAAAGTTCTTTTTGACTGGCTTGTTTCAGCTCCCCCTTGTCCTCCGAGAAGTCGGCATTGCTTTAAATACAATTAATCTCTTACAGTGAGACCCAATTAAAAATAAAAGCCAGTCTGCCACCAGAGGCTGATGGAGTGGGCAGGATGCAAGGGTGTCGCTGAACTCACCCAGAAGGGAATAAAACAGTTTGGACAGTATTACTAGTTCCCTGTTTCACTGTTTTTTTTCCCTTCTGGGCAGGCAGGTGGCTGGCGCCTCTATTCCTGCCTGATGTGCGGGTTAGGTGGATTGGCCAAGCAAAAATTCACCTTAGTGTCCAAAAACGGTTAAGTGGGGGTTACTGCATTAAGGGGATAGGGTAGAAACGTGGGCTTGAGTAGGGTGCACTTTGTAAGGGCCGGTGCAGACTCGATGGGCCAAATGGCCTCCTGCATTGTAAATTCTATGATACTATGATACTAACAGTTTCACTGTGTACACGTTCTGCCAGATCAGAACTACAAATGACTTTCTCAAAAACACCTCAGGCCATCGTTCCAACCAGAAATGCCATCATCTCACCAAGCTGAAAACTAATTAACTCCACAGGGAATCCCCTCAAAACAAAATTCCATTAGACCAAGCTTATTTAAAAATATATTTGTATTCAAGGCATTTAACATATATACACAGACTATCAGAAGAACAACACATCAACCCAACAAACAACCACAGATCTCCATCCCACGTCATAGCATAGCATATACAGTGCAGAAGGAAGCCATTCAGCCCATCGAGTTTGCACTGGCGTTTGGAAAGAGCACCCTATTTAAGCCCCAGGCCTCCACCCTATCCCCATTATCCCAGTAACCCCACCTAAACCTTTCTGATGAATGCGCAATACAGGGTTAACGGTAGGGTTCTTGGCAATGTGGAGCAGAGAGATCTTGGGGTCTATGTTCACAGATCTTTGAAAGTTGCCACTCAATTGGATAGAGCTGTGAAGAAGGCCTATGGTGTGCTGGCGTTCATTAGCAGAGGGATTGAATTTAAGAGCCGTGAGGTGATGATGCAGCTGTACAAAACCTTGGTAAGGCCACATTTGTACTGTGGAGTACTGTGTGCAGTTCTGGTTGCCTCATTTTAGGAAGGATGTGGAAGCTTTGGAAAAAGGTGCAAAGGAGATTTACCAGGAATGATCTTTACCATTGCTTTGAATGGAGAGTAGGTCTTATGAGGAGAGGTTGAGGGTGCTAGGCCTTTTCTCATTAGAACGGAGAAGGATGAGGGGCAACTTGATAGAGGTTTATAAGATGATCAGGGGAATAGATAGAGTAGACAGTCAGAGACCTTTTCCCCGGGTGGAACAAACCATTACAAGGGGACATAAATTTAAGGTGAATGGTGGAAGATATCGAGGGGGATGTCAGAGGTAGGTTCTTTACCCAGAGAGGAGAGGGGGCATGGAATGCAGTGCCTGTGGAAGTAGTTGAGTCAGAAGCATGAGGGACCTTCAAGCGGCTATTGGATAGCTACATGGATTACGGTAGAATGATGGGGTGTAGATTAATTTGTTCTTAATCTAGGACAAAAGTTCGGCACAACATCGTGGGCCGAAGGGCCTGTTCTGTGCTGTATTTTTCTATGTTCTATGGACACTAAGGGCAATTTATCATGGCCAGTCCACCTAACCTGCACATCTTTGGACTGTGGGAGGAAACCAAAGCACCCAGAGAAAACCCACGCACACATGGGGAGGATGTGCAGACTCCGCACAGACAGTGACCCAAGCCGGAATCGAACCTGGGACCCTGGGGCTGTGAAGCAACTGTGCTAACCACTATGCTACCACACTGCCCATGTCACGCCTTCCCCATTTCAACCCCCTTACACCCACAAACCTTCCCTCCCCCTTGCTGACTCCTCAATTCTCCTGGAAGAAATCAATGAACGGTTTCGACCTATAGGTGAACCCCTCTACCGACCCCCGCAGAGCGAACTTGACCTTCTCCAAGCACAGGAATTCTGCAAGTCTTCACCACAACCCTGCCTTCGGCGGCTCTGAGTCCCTCCAACCCAACAAAATCCGTCTCTGGGTTATCGGGAGGCAAAGACCAAAACATCAACCTCTCCCCCCATCACCCGAACTTCCGTGTCTTCCGACACACCAAATATGGCCACCTCCTGACTCGGAACCACCCCCACACCCAATACCTTGGACATCACATCCGAGAACCCCTGTCAGAACCCACTTCGTCTTGGACATGCCCAGAACATGTGCACATGATACGCGCCCTCCCACCCCGTGCACCGCACACACCTATCCTCCACCCCCGCAAAGAACCTGCTGATCCTCGCCGCCATTATATGGGCCCTATGCACCACTTTAAACTGGATGAGGCTTAACCTTGTACACAACAAGGACGCGTTCACCCTCCGCAAGGCCTCCACCCACATCATCGGCCCACGCTTTTTACAAGGCTTTAATTGCACCCCTGACTCCCACAATATCCTTGCGTTTCAAGCTGGGATTTCTTTTAAAAAATGACTGCAGCAGTCAAACACACTCCAACCCAGGTCATAATTATAAGACGAGCAGAGCCAGAGAACATAAGAACTAGGAGCAGGAGTAGGCCATCTGGTCCCTCGAGCCAGCTCCACCATTCAATGAGATCATGTCTGATCTTTGGTGGATTTAGCTCTACTTTCCGGCCCGAACACCATAATCCTTAATCCCTTTATTCTTCAAAAAACTATCTATCTTTAACTTAAAAACATTTAATGAAGGAGCCTCAACTGCTTCACTGGGCAAGGAATTCCATAGATTCACAACCCTTTGGGTGAAGATGTTCCTCCTAAACTCAGTCCTAAATCTACTTCCCCTTATTTTGAGGCTATGCCCCCTAGTTCTGCTTTCACCCGCCAGTGGAAACGACCTGCCCGCATCTATCCTATTCCCATCATAATTTTATATGTTCCTATAAGATCCCCCCCTCACCCTTCTAAATTCCAATGAGTACAGTCCCAGTCTACTCAACCTCTCCTTGTAATCCAACCCCGTCAGCTCTGGGATTAACCTAGTGAATCTCCTCTGCACACCCTCCAGCGCCAGTACGTCCGTTCTCAGGTAAGCAGACCAAAACTGAACACAATACTCCAAGTGCGGCCTCACTAACACCTTATACAATTGCAGCATAACCTCCCTAGTCTTAAACTCCATCCCTCTAGCAATGAAGGACAAAATTCCATTTGTCTTCTTAATCACCTGTAGCACCTGTAAACCAACTTTTTGCGACTCATGCACCAGCACACTCGGGTCTCTCTGCACAGCAGCATGTTTTAACATTTTATCATTTAAATAATAATCCCTTTTGCTTTATTCCTACCAAAATGGATAATCTCAAATTTGTCAACATTGTATTCCATCTGCCAGATCCTAGCCCATTCACTTAACCTATCCAAATCCCTCTGCAGACTTCCAGTGTCCTCTGCACTTTTTTTTGCTAAATATTTTTATTCTCCTTTTTCACATTTTCTCCCAGATTTACACCCACCAACAATAAACAATAATCAGCAACAGATATGTCAATCCCCATATCAATAACAACAATCCCATCCTCCCACCAACCCCCAAACATCAGCCCGCATGTTTATCTAAACAAATGACAAAAAGGAATCATGGATTACCCACAGTCATCCTTAATATACACAGCCCCCCTCCCCCCCCAAACCCTCTCACCCATCCCCCCCAACTAATGTTCGATGTTATCCAGTTCTTGAAAGTGCATGATGAATAATGCCCATGAATTGTAGAACCTCTCCGTCCTTCCCTTCAGTTCAAACTTAACCTCCTCAAGGGTCAAGTATTCCAACAGGTCCCCCCGCCATGCCAGGGCACAGGGTGGAGAGGCTGCTCTCCATCCCAGCAGAATCCGCCTCCGGGCGATCAACGAGGCGAAGGCTATAATATCTGCCTCTGCACCCGTTTCCAACCCTGGCTGGTCCGACACCCCGAATATGGCCTCCCGGGGACCCGGGTCCAGGTTCACGTGCACCACCTTGGAAATTATCCTAAAAATCTCCTTCCAGTACCCCTCTAGCTTTGGACAGGACCAAAACATATGAACGTGAACAGCGGGCCCCTCCCGCAATGCTCACACACATCTTCTACTCCTTCAAAGAATCGGCTCATCCTTGCCCTCGTGTGATGCGCTCTGTATACCACCTTCAGCTGTATCAGCCCCAACCTCGCACATGAGGTGAAGGCATTTACTCTCCGGAGCACCTCACACCAGAACCCCTCCTCTATAACCTTTCCCAACTCTTCCTCCCATTTCGCTTTGATCCCTTCCAGTGGTGCCTTATCCTCTTCCAAAATAGCTCCATACACCGCTGATACTACCCCCTTCTCCAGTCCCCTTGCCGTCAGCATCTCCTCCAGCAATGTGGAGGCCGGTTCCTCCGGGAACTTCTGTATCTCCTTCCTGCCAAAATCTCGAACCTGCATGTATCTAAACATTTCTCCCCGCTCCAGCCCATACTTCGCTTCCAACTCACTCAATCCTGCAAACCGACCCCTAAGAAACAAACCGTTTAGCGTCTTAATCCCCTTCTCTTCCCATTTCCGAAAACTGCCATCCCACTTCCCTGGCTCAAATCTGTGGTTCCCCCAAATCGGCATTTCCCTTGACCCTGCCCCCAACCCGAAGTGTTGCCGAAACAACCACCAGATTTTCAAAGAAGCTATTATAACCGGACTCCCCGAGTATTTCCCCGGAGTTATCGGGAGCGGCGCTGTTGCTAGTGCTTTCACTCCCGACCCCTGCACAAACTCTCCTCCATTCTGACCCATTGGGAATCAACCCCTCTGACCCAGCTCCGCACCTTCTCCACATTCGCCGCCCAGTAGTAGTACATCAGGTTCGGAAGACCCAAACCCCCTGCCTTGCTTCCCCTCTGTAGCTGCACCTTTCTCACTCTGGCCACCTTCCCTCTCCATATGAACGAGGTAATCCTTCCCTCAATCTCCCTGAAAAAAGCCTTTGGGAGGAAAATCGGTAGGCATTGAAAAATAAACAGAAATTGCGGCAACACATTAATTTTAACCGCCTGTATCCGACCCCCCAATGACAGAGGGAGACCATCCCACCTTGCCAGATCGGCTTTCACTCTCCCCACCAAACTAGTGATGTTGTACCTGCGAAGCCTCCCCAACTCCCGGGCAACCTGCACCCCCAGATACCTAAAGTGAGTCTCCCTGCCGTACGGAATGGCAGCCCCCTCCAACCCCGGCAGACACCACAAAATACTCACTCGTGTCCAGGTTCAGCTTGTACCCCGAGAAAGACCCAAATACTCGCAGTCGCTCCAATTATCCTCCTATCGACGCACTTGGTTCCGACACATACAGCAGCAAGTCGCGGCATATAAGGACACCCGATGAGAACATAAAGCCTTTCCCACCACAAAGAAGTCGATCCGCGAGTATACGTTATGGACTGCTGAGAAAAACGAGTACTCCCGTTCCCTTGGGTGCAGGAACCTCCAAGGGTCTACCCCTCCCATTTCCACCATTAACCCAGCCAGCGCCTTCGCCCCCCCCCCCCCCCCCCCCCGATGGGACCAGCGAGCGCGGCTGTAATCTGTCCAACCTTGGCTCCTGCACCAAGTTCCAGTCTCCCCCCCCCCCCCCCCCCCCCCCCCACGATCAGCTCGTGTGTGTCCAAGTCGGGAATGGCCCCAAACACCTTCTTCGCAAATCCCACATCGTCCCAATTGGGACCGTTTACACTTAACAGCGCCACTGATCTCCTCTCCAGCACCCCTGCCACAATCACATATCCACCCCCCTGATCTGCCACCACCTTCTCCATCTGGAAGCCTACCCTTTTGCTGACCAACACCGCTACCCCTTGAGCCCTTCCATCAAATCCAGAGTGAAACACTTGACTGACCCAGCCCTTTTTAAGTCTCACCTGGTCCTTCACCCTCAAGTGAGTCTGCTGCAGCATTGCCACATTGGCTATCAAACTTTTAAGATGCGCAAGCACCCTTGACCTCTTGACTGGACCTCCTAGCCCTCTCACGTTCCACGTGACTATCCTTACTGGGGGTCTCTCACCCCCCCCACCTTTCTTATCCACCATCATCATACCACTGGGCCCTGCCCCACAAGCCTGACCCGCCCCTGTCCATTGTTAACATCGAACCCCTTCCCCCCCCTCTCAAGAACTCCCCCTACCTTTCCCCCTGAGACAAGATCTCCCAGCATCCATCTCTTCCCCCCCCTCGCTCACCTCATATGCCCACTGAAGCCTGCTATCCAGGCTCCAACGTCCGCAGCCCTCCTCTCACCTCACCTCCATTCACTAGCTGACTTTAGTTTCTAGCGCGGGTGGCTCCCCCCGCCAAGACATATCTTCCCCTTCCACCCAGTCCCAGAGAAAGAAAAAACAAAAAAAAAGCAAAACCAACAATCCAACCCATGCAATTCACTAACATAACATTTAACCGTCGCAACACAGAACGCCAATCAATCCACCATTAACAATGCAAAGAGAAGTAAATTACAATACACATCAGTAAAAAGAAAGTTGTAGCATTCATACGTTTTCCAGCTGCTCAAACACAGTCCACAGTCTCTCTTCCAGTTCCGCTCCTCACGTCTGTCCCAAGCCTTCTGCCCTCACGAATGCCTCAGCCGCCTCTGCTGTCTCAAATAAAAGTCTTTGGTGTTATACGTTACCCTCAACTTCGCTGGGTACACCATACCAAATCACACCCCCTTGTAAAATGCCGCCTTCACTCGCCTAAACGCCGCTCGTCTTTTTGCCAACTCCACCGTCAAGTCCTGGTAGATCCGAACCGCAGTACCATCCCACAGCACCTCCCGCTTCTGCTTCGCCCAGCTTAATACCTTCTCCTTCATGCAAAACTTATGGAAGCAGATAATTACTGCTCTTGGCGGCTCGTTCACGTTGGCTTCGGCCTTGATGACCGATGAGCTTGGTCTAGTTCATACCGGGAGACGTTCTCACCCTCCCCCATCAGCTCCGCCAACTTCTTAGCAAAGTATTGTGTTGGCCTTGGGCCCTCTGTCCCTTCGGGCAAGCCCACAATTCTCAAATTGTGCCGCCTTAAGCGGTTCTCCAAGTCTTCGAACTTTGCTCGGAGTCCTCTGTTGACCTCCACCACCCTCCTCAGCTCGTCCTCCATCGAGGTGACCTGGTCGCTGTGTCGTGACACGGCCTCCTCCACTTCCTTCATCTTCTCGCCCTGCTCTCTCACCTCGCCCGATGCCTTTGCCACCGCCACCCTCACTGGGGCAATTGCCTCCTCCGCCAATGACTTCAATGCGACCACCGTCTCCTTCCTCAAGGCCTCCATGTGCCTCGCGAACTGCTTTTCCAGCTCCACCACCCTCACCTCGGTCATCTTCTCCACTGTAGGTTGTGCGGCCCCGCCTTGCGGTTCGGCTTCCGCCACCTTGTCAGCACTTTTGCTCGTCCTCTCGTTCAGCGGCAAACCCGCGTTTCCTCCTTTCTTCGATGCTGATCTTCGGATCCTCTAACAGCTTATTGTTTTTTCTTTCTTTTCTCTTCTCTCCCCTTCCACCCTCCTGTCCTTCACCAATCTGAATTATTCTTTTTTTTTTGAAAAAAACAATTTTTCTTCCTTCACACACAAAAAAAGGGAAAAAGGGGAGAAAAAAAAACTTTCATCAAACTTCTTTAAACCTTCTTTCTTTCTCCTCTACATTCCCCAGAGCTCCCCTGGGACCAGACTTCAGCCTTCTTTCTTCATCCTAGGTGGGAGCCATCCGATGTGGAGCACCCCACCTGGGTCGTGCCCTGGTCTCGGGCCTGCCGCCTCGGCCTCCTTGTAGCTCTGCCTCCGCTGCTCCGACCTCCACGCCGCGCTGGGCCCAGCGTCTAAGCCCCCGACACCCGCGCGAGATTCTTGGCCGGTTTTTAAAACCGGCCCCGCTAGCTGCCCGTGACGGCTCCAAAGGCCGATGATAGTCGAGGGGTCAGTGATGACCCGGGGAAATCCCCGAAATCGCCGCAAACTGTGGCCACCGGCGGGAGCTCTTCTTGCTGCTCGCCCACGCCACCGGAAGTCTCCTCTGAACTTTTTGCTTTACCACTCATCTTAGTGTCGTCTGCAAACTTGGACACATTACCCTTGGTCCCCAACTCCAAATCACAATTGAACAATTGTGGGCCCAGCACTGAGCCCTGAGGGACACCACTAGCTAATGATTGCTAACCAGAGAAACAACCATTAATCCCCACTCTTTGCTTTCTATTAATTAACCAATCCTCTATCCATGCTTCTACTTTACCCTTAATGCCATGCATCTTTATCTTATGCAGCAACCTTTTGTGTGGCACCTTGTCAAAAGCTTTCTGGAAATCCAGATATACCACATCCATTGGCTCCCCGTTATCTACCGCGCTAGTAATGTCCTCAAAAAAATTCCACTAAATTAGGCACAACCTGCCCTTTATGAACCCATGCTGCATCTGCCCAATGGGACAATTACCATCCAGATGCCTCACTATTTCTTCCTTAATGATAGATTCCAGCATCTTCCCTACTACCAAAGTTAAGCTCACAGGCCTATAATTACCCACTTTCTGCCAACCTCCTTTTTTAAACAGTGGTGTCACGTTTGCTAATTTCCAATCCACTGGGACCACCCCAGAGTCGAGTGAATTTTGGTAAATTATCACTGGTGCATTTGCAATTTCCCTAGCCATCTCTTTTAGCACTCTGGGATGCATTCCATCAGGGCCAGGAGACTTGTCTACCTTTAGCCCCATTAGCTTGCCCATCACTACCTCCTTAGTGATAACAATCATCTCAAGGTCCTCACCTGTCATAGCCTCATTTCTATCAGTCACTGGCATGTTATTTGTGTCTTCCACTGTGAAGACCGACCCAAAATACCTGTTCAGTTCCTCAGCCATTTCCTCATCTCCCATTATTAAATCTCCCTTCTCATCCTCTAAAGGACCAATATTTACATTAGCCACTCTTTTTTGTTTTATATATTTGTAGAAACGTTTACTATCTGTTTTTATATTCTGAGCAAGTTTACTCTCATAATCTATCTTACTCTTCTTTATAGCTTTTTTAGTAGCTTTCTGTTGCCCCCTAAAGATTTCCCAGTCCTCTAGTCTCCCACTAACCTTTGCCACTTTGTATGCTTTTTCCTTCAATTTGATACTCTCCCTTATTTCCTTAGATATCCATGGTCGATTTTCCCTCTTTCCACCGTCCTTCCTTTTCGTTGATATAAACCTTTGCTGAGCACTGTGAAAAATCACTTGGAAGGTTCTCCACTGTTCCTCAACTGTTTCACCATAAAGTCTTTGCTCCCAGTCTACCTTAGCTAGCTCTTCTCTCATCCCATTGTAATCTCCTTCGTTTAAGCACAAAACACTAGAATTTGATATTACCTTCTCACCCTCCATCTTTATTTTAAATTCCACCATATTGTGATCGCTCCTTCCGAGAGGATCCCTAACTATGAGATCATGAATCAATCCTGTCTCATTACACAGGACCAGATCTAGGACCATTTGTTCCCTCGTAGGTTCCATTACATACTGTTCTAGGAAACTATCGCGGATACATTCTGTAAACTCCTCCTCGAGGTTGCCTTTACCGACCTGGTTAAACCAATTGACATGTAGATTAAAAAACCCCCATGATAACTGCTGTACCATTTCTACATGCATCCGTTATTTTTTTGTTCTTTTACTCCTATCAGTGAATTTTTCACCTTTAATATTCCTGATTTCCACCCAAATGGATTCAGCCTTATGCTCCATAGCACCGATGTCATCCCTTACTATTGCCCGGATGTCATCCTTAAATAACAGAGCTACACCACCTCCCTTACCATCCACTCTGTCCTTGCGAATAGTTTGATACCCTCGGATATTTAACTCCCAGTCTCGACCATCCATTAACCATGTTTCAGTAATGGCCACTAAATCATCATCGTTCACGATGATTTGCTCCATCAACTCATTTACCTTATTCCGAATACAATGAGCATTCAGGTAAAGTACACTTATGTTGGCTTTTATACCTCTGTTTTGAATCTTAACACCTCGATCAGTAACCTCTCCTAAGTTATATTTCCTCTTACCTTTTCTCCTAATTTTCCTTGTCGTTGAACCCATATTTTCATGTAACAACCTGGTGCATCGCTTACCATTTATGTTTTTACTTCCCATTTTATTCCTTTTAGTATTACTGGGCCTATTCACTGAGCTCCCCTCAGTCACTGTACCTTGTACTGTCGCCCTTTTTGATTTTTGACTATGGCTTTTCTGCCTTACACTTTCCCCCTTACTGCCTTTTGTTTTTGTCCCTGTTTTACTACGTTCCGACTTCCTGCAGTGGTTCCTATCCCCCTGCCACATTAGTTTAAACCCTCCCCAACAGTTCTAGCAACCCCCCCCCCCTCAAGGACATCGGTTCCAGTCCTGCCCAGGTGCAGACCGTCCGGTTTGTACTGGTCCCACCTCCCCCAGAACCAGTTCCAATATCCCAGGAATTTGAATCCCTCCCTCTGCACCATGTCTCGAGCCACGCATTCCTTCTATCTATCCTGACATTCCTACACTGACTAGATCGTGGCACTGGTGGCAATCCTTTGAGGTCCTACTTTTTAGTTTAACTCCTAACTCTCTAAATTCAGCATGTTGGACTTCGTCCCGTTTTTTTACCTATATAGTCTTATACCTATACCTGTGTGCACCACGACAGCTGGCTGTTCAACACCCCCCCCCCCCCCCCCCCCCAGAATGTCCTGCAGCCGCTCTGAGACATCCTTGACCCTTGCACCAGGGAGGCAACATACCATCCTGGAGTCTCTATTGCGTCCGCAGAACCGCCTGTCTATTCCCCTTACGATTGTGTCCCCTATCACTATAGCCCTGCCATTCTTCCTGCCCTGCTGTGCAGCAGAGCCAGCCATGGTGCCATGAACCTTGCTGCTGCTGTCTTCCCCTGGTGAGCCATCTCCCTCAACGGTATCGAAAGCGGTATATCTGTTTTGCAGGGAGATGAGAGATGATCGCAGGGGACACCTGCACTGCCTTCCTACTCTTGCTCTGTCTTTTGGTCACCCATTTTCTATCTCTCTCAGTAACACCTTAGCTCTGTATCAACAAGGGGATGGTGTGGCACCTGTGCCATGTGCTTGCAGACTTGGCACCACGTGAAGGAGAAGGCTATCCGCTCCCAGTGGCCGTCAGGGTCACCGTAGCCCTGAATATTTACACCTCAGGATCATTCCAGGGCTAGAGCGGGGATTTCATCAGCTAAAGCTCACAAGTGCAACCATGAGGTCACAGATGCCCTGTTTTCCCGGGCAGTATATATATTTTAACATTGGCAAGGCCCAACAAAATGCCTGGGCAGCAGAATTCTCTGCCATTACCGGGATGCCCCAGGTCCAGGGGCTAATAGGTGGCACGCATGGCGCCTTGCGTGCACATAGACCCCAAGGTTGCTCTTACCCTGCACACTGTTTGGAATTATACTGTTACCTCTCCATATCTCTTCATGCTTCTCTGCATTAAATTCAATCTGCCACTTACCTGCCCATTCTGTTGGCCTATATATGTCCTGTTGCAGTCAATTAATATCATCCTCGCGAAGCTTAATGAAGGATAGAAAGTAACAAACACACAGTTTAGAGTTTCAGAAGAAGCTGAGAGGAGATGGGCGGATGGAGACGGACAGCTTTACGGAAGCAGAAGTGGGCAGTCTTATTAATGGAGATTATTTAAGATCAGGTCAGAGTCACATGATGCATTCTTCTTAAATCAGTGTGTCGGGAGAGGTTGAGGTCAGCGGCGAGGCAACAGATTGTGCTGTCGGGAAATCAGTTGGTCATCATACTACAGAATCATATTCATGTATTGACAGGGGTACAAAGAGGATTCTAATTATGAAAAGGTCAAATATCGCAAAAGAATAGACAAAATCAACCTCTACAATCTAGAAAGAAGGCGATTAAGGAAGAAACTTCATGGCAATAAACAAATCCTTAAGGAACGTTGATGTAATAAATATTAATACTTCAAAATAAGCCAGATAATGGGACCAATGAACATAAATTTGAATTAGTGAAAAGTAAATTTATATTCAGCATCATAACATTTACAGTAATACTTGGCATATGGTATGAGACACCAAAGAATCATTGAAAATTGTCAAACAAGAAAAGGGAGAGTTGAGCACTGGAGGCTTGAGGTTTGCTGAGCTGAGTGGCTTTTCTGATAAGTTTTAAATTGATTTGAAACGTTTTTCTTTTTTGACAGACCCTAGGAGCTCTTCCAGACCAGGATTCATTCTATGATGTTACAGACTGTCTTGAGCAACTGGGGATGGAAAAACTCATCCAACGGCGCATGAGTAATAAAGGAACTGACCCAGACTTAAAGCATCAGTTTACCATTTATGAGGTAAAATCGCTCTCTTGTTAAAATATGAATGGAACAGAAGTGACATTCTGTTGATAAATGTTTGTGATTATTGCTGCTATTACAATTTAGTGAAAGAAAAATTAATGCATTTCTGAGATTTTGTATCAAACCTTCACCTTTACAGCAGGGCAATCCGATTTTGCCCTTCAAAGATTTGATTGTCTAGACAGAGTACTGTGAACTCACTAATTCTAGAGTGAAGTATTGATGACTCTGGGTTTGTCATTGGTGTTGACTGTGCTGACGTGATCAATTAATGCCATTGAACCAGAAGTATGTCTAATAACATTAAGGTATATTATCTTACATGTGATCTTTTTCACTGAGAGGAGGCATATTAGTGCCCAATGGGATTATAACACCAATGCCAATGGAGAATCCTTAGAATTGGAATCAACGATTGGAAAGTCAGAATGGAAAATATAAGTTGCAGCTCTTGCCAGAGTCAGTTAAACTAATGGGAGAGAAGGGTTTTTGAGACTGAGGATTGCTGAAAGTTTAAGGAACAATTTCTGTCTGTGTTTTGTTTGAGACCCCCGGGAGATTTTTGACTCCCAACCCGAAATGAGCAGCTGCGACATCCTCCAAGGGCTAACTTTTTATATGGCACTTTTGAAAAGAAGAGGGTCAGTGGCAGCAGCAATAGCGGAAGATGGAGGAAAGGGGAATCATGCTATATTTAGGGAGCATGCACTCTCCCATCTATTACCCACCTCCCAAGGAATAGAGAGGTAACACAGGCTTGATGAGAAATTTAATCTGTATTTGAAAAAGGTGTTTCCCCCAAGAGCTTTGCCACCTGGTGCGCGAGAGCCTGCAACCTCACTCATCAGCCCACATTGCCCTGTCAATGGCTCTGAAGTGATTGTTGTGTTTATTGGCGCTGAGAGTCATTCCAGATATCAGCGAGGATCTCCAAATCATCACCAAAAGAGCACTAAGAGGATGTAGTCATCAAGTAACTAATCGCTTCATGCAGGACAGGTTTGGCAGCTACATATTGCAGGTTATAATGTATTTGGAAATGATGACATAGGAAAGAGGAGAAGGGATTACCTATATTAATCAGATATAACATAATGGCAGTAGTAAGAAAGGTCATAACCAACGAGATAGAAATGGAATCCATATGGATTGAGGAAAAAGGACAGGAAGGAATCAGTCACACTATTAGGGACAAATCATCATCATCTGTGTATGATTGTTCATCTGAGAAACTCAGTGTTACTGGTCATGAGTTCTGAGAGTTCTTGCATGGCTGATGAGCCTGATCCTAGAGCCGCGTCTTTGCCCACACACTTGGCAGGTGTTTCTGGGAGTTGGGAACGATCCCTGGACTCTAGATCACTGGCATTTCTTTCTCAGGCTTCTTTTCCGGGCTTCCTCCTTGCCGTCTCAATGAAGTGTTCTCAATGAAGTATGTCCCTTCAATCAGGAGATTCCTCCAAGTCAGTGTCTTCTGGACAAGAGTCTCCCAGGCATTGACATCTATGTTGCATTTCTTGAGGTAAGACTTCAGGGTGTCTTCGAAGCTCTTCCTTTGTACTCCCCTTATTCAGAAACATTCCTTGAACTAGGCAAAGAAGATTTGATTTGGCAGATGGATAAACACAGACTGTCAGTCAGTAGAAAAGATGTGGATGGAGAAATCTATGAAGAAAAATCTATGAAATGACTACCCAATTCAAGAATCAAAATCATGGGGACTTCAACTGAGTCCAAATACACTGGTGGAGGCAGTGGAAAGGGAGAAGGAGATGGGGGGGGGGGGGGGGGGGGGGGGGGATTCTCCGAGCCCGCGCCGGGTCAGAGAATCGGAGGGGACACGGGAAATTCCCGCTCCGACACCAGGACGTAATTCTCCGGAGAATCAGCGCCAATTGTGCCAACGCGGTCACCGGTTGGGGGCCGTTGAAAGAGACCCCCGCGGCGATTCTCCGCGGGCGACTGGCCCGAACTCCCGCTGAGTTCCGCCAAGTCCCACCGGCGTGGTTCCAGCCTGGTACCACCCGGCGGGAGCTCGGACCCGCGGCTGCGGTGGACGTCCTGGTGAGGGGCAGGCGGATCTGACTCCGGGGGGAGGGGGGTCGCCTCCATGGGGTCCAGGCCCGCGATTGGGGGCTTCTGATCGGTGGGTGCCCACGATCTGGAGGGGGCCTACCTCCTTCCGCATGCTGTAGGTCTCCACCATGTTGTCCGGAGCGGAGACAATGTCCACACGCATGCACCGGTGTTGATCCGGCCATCATGCGCATGTGTTGAGCCGCACCAGCCATGCAGGGCCGCCTTTTGGCGCCAGAGCAGCGTGCAACCCTTCGGCGCCGTGCTAGCCCCCTGAAGACCGCTGAATTGCTGAGCCAGGAAGCTTGCTGTCGCCGGCGTACACCACTCCGGTGTTTACACCGGCGTCAACACTTGGCCGGGATTTCGGAGAATCCCGGGCAGGGTTTCTACAAAGTGCACAAGACTCCTTGCTGATCCAAGGCACAGGAGATTATCTGGGAATAATGACCACAATACAATTAAGTTCAGAATAAATATTGACAGCAATATATAGAGTTCAAAGACCAAACTGATAGACTGGGGGTAAAAAGAAAACCATGAAAAAAAAAATGCGGGTTACACAAGAAAAACGATAAACTAGAATAAATATCGACTAAAAAGTAGAGCAATACTATGGGGGGAGTTAGAAAAATAGAAACCATTAGATAATACAACAGACTAGCCAAGAATGAGATGGTCATGGATCAATTAAGTGAAGATAAAATTAATTCTGGTTGAAAAAGTGTACAGAAAGTGCGTAAACAATAAAGGGGATTGGACAGGAAACAGGATAAGCTTCGGGCAGAGGCTAAATGAATCAGGAAAATAAAGAGGAAATTTGAAATTTAAATAACAAGAAATATAGAAATCAATAGCAAGTATTCTAAGGCACATAAGTATTAAAGGAGAATTTACAGAAGATAGGGAAAGGGCCCAAAAGAGGCAAGTAAGATAAACTCGTGGACGATTTTATTGAAATGACAGGGATGCTGAATAAATACCTTGCCTCAGTTTATGCTGAAGATGTTAACAAAGAAGAAATAGCTGCAGGAGATGTCAAAATGGATATTTTTGCAGTTAAGAAAGGAGACATTACAGAAATTAGTTAATCTTAAAGAGGATTAAAAACCTGAGTCCAATGGCTTGCGCTCAAAGACATGGGACGGGTTTCTTTGTTTCTGAGACTAAGTGTTGACGCCAACAGAGAATCTGTGGATCTTTACGACAGAAAAACCGGCGCTGCACCTGGACTGATTCCGCTACCATTGAGGGGCTAGCACCGGTGCCGCATGGAACACACTCGATTCCACTGAAAAATGGTGCGGGATTTTCCGGATCCCTAATTGACCCTCGGGAGGCTGACGAGCTGCAGCTGCACATACACATTACACTCCCCACACACACTTATGCCAGCCAACATGGTGGCACTGGTGGTGCTGGAGCACTCTCTTACAGCTAATGGGTTGTCCGGGGTCAGAGGGCACCCAGGAGGCGGTGCCCTGGGGGGGACCAATACTCCCACCAGCACTGGCAGATGCCCCCCGGCCAGCAGCACAACTTTTAGCAAACTATGCCCATACTAGACGCATATTAGGCCCTCTCTCTAAGCAGCCGCCATGCCGGTTCCACGATTTGTAAAAGCAGCACCCAATCGGGAACTCAGCCGATTGGAGGTTGAGAATTGCGCAGGCCCTGGAGAGTGCCGGGCCGGGCCCGCTAATGATATGCGAACGGTGTCTACTGTATGTCGGAGAGAAATGCATTGTAGCTGTTTTCAAGGTGACGGAGAATGGCGATTTGGTGTCAAATCTGTGCCTGTCGGAAGCTTTTCTCTGCCGAATCGCATTTCCCGATTTTGCCGTCGGATAATGGGGAATCCCACACCATGGTAATTCAGAAGGACTTTGATGAGATGCACCTAAGACAAGGATAGGATGTGTGGAATTGTGTGGAGTCAGCAACCATGTGAACTGAAGGAGGGCTCCAAAACCAAAAGCAGAGGGCAATTAGAGGAAATTTCTCAGACTGGCTGAAAGTGGGAAGTGGTGACCCACAGGAATCTGTGCTGGGACCACTGTTGTTAACCATGTGCGTAAATGAATTTGACTCAGAAATGGGAGGTATCGTGTAAAATATTTTTCCGTTCTCTGTCCATATGTGGCCTTTTGACCCTCAGATGGGAAGATTAGACAAATGATTTGTCTTGCTTGTTAGTTGTATATTTGCAAAATATTAATGGTATCTGTATAATATGTGAAGCCAACCAATGGATTTGCTGCAGGTTTTGTTTCAAGATGTTAAAAGGAGGCACCGACATCCAGGCCACCAGCTAATGGTCAGATTATAGTGTATTGGAAAGTGAGGAGTCCAGGGCCTCATAAGCCGTCGTCTCTCTCTCTCTCTCTCTCTTCTCCCTATTCCCTCCTCCTCCTCCTCCTCTCTCTCTCTCTCTCTCTCTCTCTCTCTTCCCCCCCCCCCCCCCCCCTCTCCCCCCCCCCCCCCCCCCCCCCCGGAGTTTATTTTTGAAGTAAAATACTGCAGTAATATAATTTCATGCCTTCTCATTTTCCACAAGGAAGAAGTACATTTTGCCCCACATGATGCAACCATAAACCTGCTCTTTATTAATGTTTATTTTAAGCCAGATCAGATGGATAACAGAATTAATCAAGTAGAAGCTTCAACATTTTGGTCTATGGTCTGGCAGAGTGTCTGTAATATAGCTTGGCTTTGATGAGTAACACATGGTAAAAACTTCAGAGAACTAGGAACAATCAGAGAATAATCAGTGATGTGGTTCACCCTCCCTGCCTTTTGAATAGTTTGCATTTCCAGTCAGGCAAATTTGCGAATTTGTTTTTCATTCTCTTTTGTCCCGATTCCTGTAAATTAGATGTATAATCTTTTATGTACGCGTTAATTACATTATTAAAAAAGTATTTTTCTTTCAACTCTAGGTGCAATGTTGAAATATTTTTTTAAAAATGTGTTTGAACCTCATTCTTTTGGACTTCCAGTGGCGACGTGTAGGTGGAGGTCGCACGTCAGGTGGCTCCTGTAGGAGCTTCATTTTTTGGCCCTTTTCACCCAGAGTTTGGGGAGAATTTTTATATGATTGATCGTTAGAAGGTTGCAGACAACCAAAGGATGTCAAAATACCAGAAAGAGAATCCGGGAAGGTCTGTCGGCGAGTTTGGTGGGGAGTTAAGTGGGAGGAAAGATGGCAGGAGCTAACTCGACAAGTGGGACCGCGCCGATTACAGTGGATAAGATGGCCGAAGTGATGGCAGAGGAGTAGTTGTTTTCCAAGCATTTCGACAGGCATCGAAAGGAGATGATGGCCTCGTTCAAGGAGTGGGTGGATGAAAGACTCTTGCCACAATGATGGAGGCTTTAGAAAAGACGTCTACGGAGGTGCGGGAGCAAGGAGAGGTGGAGGAGATGGAGGAGGCATTGTTGTTGCTGCACAGCGACCAGTTCACCTCGATGAGTGAGGATCTGCGGAGGGTGGTGGAGAGTAACAAAGGGCTGACAGCCAAAGTGGAGGACCTGGAGAACAAGTCACAAAGGCAGAATCTAAAGATCGTGGGGCAGCTGAAGGTCCAGAGGCTGACAGAGTACTTTGCGGAGATGTTCGCCAAGTTGTTGGGAGAGGTGGAGGACCCCTCCCTCCACGAGCTGGAAAGGGCTCACTGCCCGCTCCGACCGAAACCAAAGATGAATGAGCCACCAAGAGCTGTAATAGTGTGCTTCCACAGCTATCAGGTAAAGGAAAAGATGCTGAGATGGGCGAAGCTGAATCGAAAGGTGAGATAGGAAGGCAGTGGTATTTGTACATACCGAGATCTCATGGCGGAGCTGGCATGTAAGCAGGCAACCTTTGGTCGGGTGAAGGTGGTGTTGTATAAAAGCAACGTGAGGCTTGAGGTGGTCTACCAGCGAAGCTGAGGGTCATGCGTAACTCCAGAGACTACTATTTTGAGATGTCGGAGGAGGTGGAGGCCTTCGTGAAAGGTGAAGAACTGGGACTGAGTTGAGTTTGGACTTTGTTTTTATCTTTTTTCTTTCTATCAGTTTGTGTTTGGGAGGGGATGGTTTGGGGACTTAGGGGTGATTTGTTGGGATTTATTTATTTTTGGTTTGAGGGAATACTGTGTTGGGAGTTTGGAAGGTCTGGGTGTGGTGGTGGTGGGGGTCTTTGTGTTGGTTTTCTCTTTGATATTGGATATGTAGGGGAGGGGGCTCTGGCAGGGGCCACCTCGCTAGCAAATTTAAGTTGAAAAGTGAACGGGGAGGAGCCCCCCCGGTTGTTGGAACCTGTATGGATAGGTTTCGATGGGCCTGGGAGGTGGGGGGATGGGGACGATATTGGGTGTGAGGTGGTTTTGAGATGAAGTGGCTGGGGGTTCTGGGAAGGGGGAAGGGGTGGGTGGCTGACGATGACTAAAGGTAGGGCTGGGTCCCGCTAGTCGGGCGGGGCCAGATGTAGTGGCTATGATTGATGGGAGGGGCAAGGGGGTGAGATTTCCCCGGTCCGGGTGGTAACGTGGAACATACGAGGGCTGGGGGCGCTGGCGAGAGTTTTCTCACATTTGAAGAGCTTGAAAGCCAACGTGGTGCTGTTGCAGGAGACCCACCTGGGGGTGAAGGACCAGTTGATGCTTCGGAAGGACTGGGTGAGGCATGTATTCCACCCAGGCTTTTATAGTAGGGCCCGGGTTCATGCGATACTGTTGGGTAAGAGGGGAGGTTCCAGGTGGAGAAGGTGGTGGTGGATCAAGGGGACAGGTACGTTATAATAACGGGTGCTTTGAATGGGAGCTTGGTGGTGCTGGTTAGCGTTTATGCCCTAAATTACAAAAGGTGTTGGCTGTATTTATGAGGGAGATGGAGAAAGGGCAGACTCGTGGAGGTTTCTGCATCTGCGGGAAAGGGAGTACTTGTTCCTTTCATCAGAACACAACGTGTGTTCAAGGATTTACTTTTTTGTAATGGGGAAGGCGCTGTTGGCCAGTATGAGGAAGGCAGAATACTCAGCGATTGTTATCTCGCACCATGCTCCACATTAGGTGGATGTGGTCCTGGAGAAGGGGCTGGCACAGAGGCCTGTGTGGAGTTTCGATGTGGGGTTGTTGGTGGACCCAAATAATTGTACAAAAATGGGAAAGGTGATGGAGGAGTGTGTGGAGTTTAATAGAAACGGGGAGGTTTTGCCATGAGTGGTATGGGAAGCATTAGTGAGGGGCGGGTTCATCTAATAATAACATAGCAATAATCTTTATTATTGTCGCACATAGACTTACATGAACACTGCAATGAAGTTACTGTGAAAATTCCTTAGTCGCCACATTCCGGCGCCTGTTCAGGTAAACACAGGGAGAAGGGGGGGGGGGGGGAGGGAGGGAGGGAGGGGGGGGGGGTGTAGAACGGCCCCCGACTGGCACCGATTCTCTGCTCTCCGGAGAATTGGCGGACCGGCATCGGGCGGCGTTGCGTGATTCGCACCCGGCCCGGCAATTCTCCGGTCCGGCGTGGGCTGAGAGAATCCCACCCAGGGTGTCCCTGTATGCTAATGATTTGTTGTTGTATATCTCCAAACCAGGCTCTTCAGTGTGGGCTATAATGGGACTGCTGAGGAGATTTGGGGCTTTTTTAGTCTATAAGTTAAATTTGGAAAATGTGAGTATTTTGCGGTGTTTTCTCCAGGGGTGAGAGTTGGGGTGGGGGGGGGGTGGGGTTGCCTTTTCGGGTGGCAACAACCCACTTTAGGTACCTGGGAGTGCAGGTGGCACGGGATAGGGCCCAGATCGGTAAGGTGAATTTTGAGTCTGGTGGGTAGGGTCAAGCCGATTTACTGAGGTGGGACATCCTTCGTCTATCCTTGGCTTGATGGGTGCAGGCGGTCAAGATGAACATTTGCTGCGGTTTTTATTTTTATTTCAGTGCCCACTAGTCTTTTTGCCAAAGTCATTTTTTATGGGTGTGGAATGGTAGATTTCATCAATTGTGTGGGCAGGTAAGGATGGTTTTTCAGTGAACATAGAACATAGAAAGTACAGCACAGAACAGGCCCTTCGGCCCACGATGTTGCGCCGAACCTTTGCCCTAGATTAATCATAGATTATCATAGAATTTACAGTGCAGAAGGAGGCCATTCAGCCCATTGAGTCTGCATCGGCTCTTGGAAAGAGCACCCTACCTAAGGTCAACACCTCCACCCTATCCCCATAACCCAGTAATCCCACCCAACACTCAGGGAACTTTTGGACACTAAGGGTAATTTATCATGGCCAATCCACCTAACCTGCACATTTTTGGAAGGCAACAGTCAGGGGGCCGGACCCTTCCAAACCTGTTGTATTATTATTGGGCAGTGAACTCTGAGAAGGTGTGGAGCTGGAGGGTTTGTGGGTGAGGATAGAGGCTGGCGCTTGTAAGGGGTCGGTGTTGCTGGCGCTGACAATGGCACCCCTCCCGTTTGCCTCAGGAAAGTACACGGGGAGTCCAGTGGTGGTGGCTACGCTGAACATATGGAGGCAATTTCAGCAGCACTTTAGGTTGGGGCGTCGTAGAAGTGAGGATGGGTGCTAGGTTTTGGTGTTGGGGGGTTTGCGAGTTTGGAGGAGTTGGGAGAGAGGTTTGGGGTCCTGAGGGGGAGGTTTTTGGGTATAAACAGGTGTGGGATTTCACGATAATGGGTTTCCCTGACTTTTCCGGTGGCATGGCCTTCTCGCTGTTGGAGAGGGTGCTGTTGGGGGTGGGGGATTCATCTCAGTGATCTATGGGAGGATTTTGGAGAAGGATATGGTGTCTCTGGAGGGGGTTAAGGCCAAGGAGGAGGAGGAGCTGGGGGATGGCGTTGGCAGAGGGACAATGGTGTGAGGTGCTGCAGAGAGTGAATTCCTCAACCACGTGTGTGAGGCTGGGGCTGATACAACTAAAGATAGTACCTGGGAGTGCAGGTGGCACGGGATAGGGCCCAGATCGGTAAGGTGAATTTAGGTTGTTTCAGGGGGTGGAGGATACCTGTGAATGGTGTGGGAGGGACTCAACCAATCGCGTGCACATGTTTTGGTCCTGCCCGATGTTGGAGAAATTTTGGAGGTCTTTCTTCAGCACCATGTCGGCAGTCTCGAATGTGGACTTAGAGCCCAGTCACCATATTTGGGGTGTTGGAATGGACAGGGTTGCAGACGGGAGCAGGGGCAGATGTTTTAGCCTTGCCTCATTGATCGCGGGACCGGTTGGGGTGAAGGTCAGCTTCTCCACCCAGTGAATCGGTGTGGTGGGGGGGATCTAAATGGGTTCTCATATTTGGAAAAGGTGAAATTTGCTTTGAGGGGGACGAGTGAGGGATTCCACAAGAGATGGGGTTTGATTGTGCTACATTTCAAGGAGGTGGTTTCAGTCAACTGCTAAGGAGGAATGGGTTGGGGGGGGGGGGGAAAGCAGGGTGTTTGTTTTAGGGGGCAGGGGGGATTGTTTTGGTTTTCCTTTGTAATGTGTGTTTCAAATGTTAAAGTATAAAAAACTTGAATAAAAATATTTTCCAAAAAAAAAAAGAATTATTCTTTATTTCCGCAGTAACTGCACTCTTCACCAGGTAATGCAACACATGCAGGAGGATGGTTGACCTTTTTTTCAACACTGAGAACCCAGGAGAAGTCCTAGAGTCCATTAAGTGTGGGCTGCCACATAGGTTGAAATTGCACAATGAATGAAGAACTAGTGATGGCAAATTTGTCACTTGTCCAAACGCTGCCCTGTAGTGCACTCTCAAGCTACATGAAATGCTTCTTCCAACCTATCAAACCCGATAAGTTGGACATCTTTGAGGTAGATAGCAGAAGACTTGAGAGAAGTGAGAAAGATTATGGGTAAGAATGAGCTGGAGCAGAACGTGATGTGTCAACATGGTGTGTAAGCTGGTGTACTTCGAGCTTTGGAGAAATGGGAAAATTCAAGGAAACAACAATGACCACAGTATTATAATTTATTTGTTCAACATGTGGGTATTGTTGGCCATTCCTGAGGGCCCTTCAACTAAGTGGCTTGCTAGGCCATTTCAGACGGCAGATAAGATGGATAAAGTGGAGAGACAGCAGAAAGTTTAGAACGTTAGATCCAAGTATGTGAGAGATACAAGTACTGCTTTATCAGATTACTTGTTATGAAAATGAAAATGAAAGTCGCTTATTGTCACGAGTAGGCTTCAATGAAGCTCTGTGAAAAGCCCCTAGTTGCCACATTCCGGCGCCTGTCCGGGGAGGCTGGTACGGGAATCGAACCGTGCTGCTGGCCTGCTTGGTCTGCTTTAAAAGCCAGCGATTTAGCCAAGTGAGCTAAACCAAGCTGTGTTATCTTGAATCTGGTCCAGGAATTAATGGAAGTCTTACACCTATAGTACTGTACTCAACTATTCATTGATCCTTATCCTGTTTGGTACATCCACACAGCATGGGATAGGTTGGTGGCAAAGTAAACAAAGGCATTGTGCATGTCTCCCACTGCTGTGTGTACACCTTGGTGGTCTAATAATGACAATTGAGTTATAGAACATAAAAAGGTCATTCAGTCCATTGTGTCTGTGACGGTGGAAAAAGTCTCTTATTATTCAATCAATGCTCTTCATAATTTTGAACACATCCAGACGGTATGAGAGTTAACTGGAAAACAAATCCTGCTGATGAATCACTTTTTCCTGCTCGCTGATTGTTTTCTGGATTTTCCTGCTTTTCGTGCTTAAAACAATTACAACTGTTGATAAATTGTCTGGCGGTGGGTATTCTACATAAAAAACACAATCACAGTGACTTAATGTGAATGTATAGCATGAGGTGCAGTGTGTAGGACCTTGTTTCTGACTGCTCACGGTGCCTGTTATTTTTATTGCTTCCATTATGGGACTGGAATGGGCCCTTTCCAAGGGCCTATTCACCTCCAGGCTTCTTGTCTGCTTTGTTAACTTGCTGGAGATTTATAATGATGTCTGAAACATTGACTTGGCATCAATACTTGTGACCCTCAAAAGGAAATCCAAATGCAGGATCTAAGAAGGAGACTTGAGATAGCACTGAAATGAAGCCACAGGAATCATTACTGACCCCTCTGTAACCAATCACTGTTTATCGATGTACCATTTGTCAATGTTCTCTGTTGATTATTCTTTGGTCTCTACTATATACGTACTGTGCACATTCCCTCGGCCGCAGAAAAATACTTTTCATTGTACTTCAGTACATGCGACAATAAATCAAATCAAAAATCAAATCCAAGTCAACTGCATTGGGATTTAGTTTGAGAAATGAATGCTCAATATCTTACTTGACTTGGCCTTTGATTTAATTTGGTGAAGTACCAAGCTCAAACTCACTCCCTTGTCTTTACAATCCAGCAGCGACAGCCTCTTCTCATGCCAGGTATCAAAAGTACAAACTTGTTTGTTACTGCTCATGCCGGTTTACCATAGAGTATGAATGGCCTGACTCCCCTTTTTAACCAGCCGATTTGGAGAAATAGATTTCAAAAATATTTGTTTTGCATTGATTCTGTTCTTTGAATGTTGAAAGCATCTTAAATGAGCTTTGCTCATATTTCCATCTTTTCAAATGAATTTTGCATCTGGCAATTTGCTGGGCCAGAAGATGGTATATTCTTCCATAACTACATTTTGGTGTTCACTCATCGTTCTGATGAAAGCTACCTCTAAATCCCTATTCTCCTCTCCTATGTAACTGTGAAGTAGGTTGACAAAGCAGTCACTTGACTGAAGATTACATACAAAATATTGTGAATCTGAGAAAATGAAAAGATGTGAGCAACAAAATGCCACGCACGATTCCCAACAAGTCACTTTCTCCCCGATCTAACCATCGCAAACACTGCAGCAACATAATCTCCTGGAAAAAGGCCACGAAACCGAGACAAAGGACAAAAAGGGTAAAAAAGAACCTGGAAAATTCCTTACCCACGTTGGGTAATCAAAACCAGTCCAGGTGATCACATTGACGGGATGTGTGCTAAGTCTCAAATTATTCACCTTTTAATATGATCTCTACCCCAGCCATGAACCAGCCCAGCTAAATTTAAAAAGAGCAGAGAGTCGGCACAAACCACATAAACCAATAATATATTCCAGAGGGTCATTAAATACTGGGAAGAGAAGGACCAGCTAACATCTAGCTTAGCACTTCCCAATTATTTTCCAATGCAACACCACTTTTACACTTGAAAATGAATGTGATCTCAGATACCAACAAAAACAAAGCAGCACTATAAAATTCAATATATGATTATAGACCACGAACATGCAATATGTCATATCAAAAAGAAAATCACAGGCTCCCGGCGACTGTGCTGTCTATGGTCACTAAGTCCTCGTCTGCCTCCACTGAGTCTCTGGGCCGGAATTCTCTGGCCATTGCGATTCACTTTTTGCGATGGCAGCGCACGGCCACCTTTGGGTTTCCCGGCAGCATGGGGTGGCTTCAGTGGCAAATTCCATCAATAAGTAGTGGGAAGAGACGATCTCATCGGCAGCGAAACAGCTCACCCTGAGAAACACGCTTCTGGGGTCCGGAGAATCCAGCCCCTGACGTATTTATGCAGAGTTGTGTCACAATAGGCCTGGTCAGAGTCACCACAGCCAAAGTATCCAACATCAGCAGTTTGTCTTCTGATTGATAATTTCCCACTTCTGGGACAATGCAGGGTGGCGGGGGATTAATGTGATTTTATTTCTTGCGATGCCATTCGCTGGGGCTGCAGATCTCGTCTATTCTCCTGCACAGTTTTAAGTGCATATTCCCTGTTCTCCCCAGTCTGTTAAACTTAAAAAATCCATCAAGAGCTACGCAATCCAGCCCTTTTATTATTTTATATACCTTTCCCAGGCTGCCTGCTTGTCTATGCTGCTGCAAAGTAAATAGGCCCAGTTCTTCAAGCCTATCTGAGTAACTAAATTACTTTAAGCTGGAGATCACTCTTGTGTCTTTGCTCTGAACCTTTTTCAAGGCCACAATATCACCCAGCATATGAGAGGACAGAATAGTGAAATATGGAGAATTGAATATGAATTTCTGTAATTGTCTCACATTGCCAACAAAGAGGAATTTTAACAATACTGTAACTGTACTGCCTAAATTTTTTGCAGTTGTGGGCTTGGCTGGGAATCTCTAAATGCTGTGCATTTGTTTGATTTGGCTATTTTTGAATTGTTTTATTGCCAGCATCTTTCAATCCAGCCATTTTTTTCATACTGTCTTGCTAATGCCTGGCTTTTTTCATGCTGTGCCAACCTGGTTTAATGCTATGGTGATCTTATATCCCAAAGAGCTTCAATTAATCGTTGGGTATGGATTTAAGACAAAGAAACAGAGTTAGCATTCTGTAAACCGTGCTGATTTATGCTGTCTGCTCAACTCTGTGTCCCTCTTTGGTTTCTCCACGAATGATCCACTATTTACCTAACTTGACTTGCACTCAGACATTTAATTTACTGTGTTTTACTGAACCCAACATGCCTGATGTATTTAATAACCAGATCCTAATTGTTTCATTTTAATGATCTCTCTAGTGGGGAACCTTCAACTAGCTTTTTCTATTGTCATTGTCCTTCTCACAGAATTGTTATGGTGCAAAAGCAGGTAATTTGGCCCAATGTTCCTGTACTGGCTCTCCAAATCAGCATTATACCTCAGTGCCATTTTCCTGCCTTTTCCCCATACCCCTCCACATTGTTTCTATTCAAATAATCATCCAATGCCCCCTTGAATGGAACCTTCCTCCACCGCACTTCCAGAGCCAATCTACTTGCTGAGTGATGAATGTTTTTTCTCATGTCACATTTGCTTCTTTTACAAATCCCTTTAAGTTTGTGTCCTCTTGATCTTGATCCTTTTACAAATTGAAATAGTTTCTCCCTGTCTATTCTGTCCAGTCCCCTCAGGATTTTCAACAACTCTGTCCAGTCCCCTCATGATTTTCAACATCTGTCAAATCTGCCCTTAGACACCTTCTCTCCAAGGAGAAGTCCCAGCCTCTACAATCTATCCTCATGGTTTCTATCACCTGAAATCATTCTTGTAAACCCTCTGTCCAGTGTGTTCACATCCTTCTTAAGTTGTGTTGGCCAGAACTATTCACAATACTCCATCTCTAACTAATGTCCTAGACAAGTTAAGCACCAACTCCTAGTTCTTGTATGCTATGCCCTTATAAATAAAGGCCAGAATACTCTCTGTTTTATTAACTACGCTCTCCACTTGTCCTACCACCTTTAATGATAAATGTACATAAACACCCAACTCCCTCAGCTCCTGTACACCCTTTAGAATTGTACCCCTTCTTTTATATTGTCACCCTTTATTTTGAGACTCTTGAAAGAGCAGAAAGTTTGTAGTTTCTGATTTGCTGTTGTAGTCTGACAGTTCAGCTCAGTACAGATTAATTAACAATCACTTGCCATCAGATGGATGGATGAATGATTCTTGATTTTGCATAGTTAATTTTATCTACTTCCTATATT
This sequence comes from Scyliorhinus canicula, assembly GCF_902713615.1. Classification (NCBI taxonomy): domain Eukaryota; kingdom Metazoa; phylum Chordata; class Chondrichthyes; order Carcharhiniformes; family Scyliorhinidae; genus Scyliorhinus; species Scyliorhinus canicula. The sequence goes on along the minus strand of NC_052154.1, from coordinate 68,481,431 downwards.
GGGAAGACAGCAATGACCATTTGTTATCACCATAAAAGTCGATTAGAAATGTGCTACTTGTAACATATTGGGTCAAAATAATGGTGATGCAGCCAATCATATGTTTTTCCATGAAGCTAATGATAAAGCAACACAACTTTGTGTGAAAATGCTCATGTGTGAGGCAGATGTGAGGTTAAACATGGATATCCAAAAAACACGATACCTCAGTTGTGTTGCTTCATCATTAACTTCATGGAAATAACATCTGACTGGATACCTCATCATGAACATGCATCATACAGTGGGAAGTTGCTACAATTACATGGTAGATAAGCACACTACAGAAAGTTATGCTTTGTTCATTTCAGTTTAATGATCTGGGAAATATCAATTACTGTGAGTTGACCTTTCCGGCACTGAAAATGAATGGTTCCAAGTTTGAAGTCTCGTTCCTTCAGGCTTTAATTGTTGGAGATTTTATTTATGCTTACTTTTCCTTTCCGTTTCTTTCCCCCCTTTCTCTTCATCCAATCTTTCCTTTTCTTGACTTCTCTTTGACATTGAATTCACCCACTCTAACTTACATTTCCTCCTCAGTTTTTCGCAATCCATCAATCTGATTGATTAAGGCAATACACCGTTGCTTGTCCTGTTCACTCAGATCCCAGATACCCGGTTCCCCTTGCTGTGACGTTATTACCATACATTTTCAATACGTTTCCTTGCAGAAACATTTTAAACTGAAATATCCAACTAATAGAAAATGCCATTAACTGTCCTGCCCCCAACAAATTACAGCCTATTAAGCACACTGAATACCTTGAGAAGGTCAATAAGTACTCACCAATTTAAAAGGCTCTGCTAATTTGAGGCAACGTTGGCTCTTGAAGCTGTTTCAATCAGTTGTTCGCACCTCATTAAATGTACGATTACCTCAGTGTTGAGATTCTGCTAACAATTAGGAGAGGCAGTTGTCATGTAGATTTTTGATTTACTGCCAACCATGTATAGCAGGAAATCGCATAAATAACCAATGGGTCTGCTAGAAGGGGTTAGCACTGCTGCCTCAGAGCACCAGGGACCTGGGTTCAATTCCAGCCTTGATGACTGTCTGTGTGGATTCTCCCTGTGTCTGCGTGGGTATCCCCAGGGTTTCCTCCGGGTGCTCCGGTTTCCTCTCACAATCCAAAGATGTGCAGGTTAGGTAGATTGGCCATGCTAAATTGCCCCTTAGTGTCCAAGGATGAACGGATTTAGTGGGATGAAGGAGATAGGGTGGGGAAATGGGCCTAGGTTAGGATGCTCTTTCGGAGAGTCGGTGCAGACTTGATAGGCCAAATGGCCTCCTTTTGCATGTAGGGATCCTGTGAAGTGGTGAGCACCACATTGCCACAAGTGAAATTGTCTCTCTATGTGAACTTTATTTACTAGTTACACTATACAGCTTGCAACAATGTGGAACTGTTTCAGATTTGTACCAACACATAACTGACAGTGTGATTCGATTATGAAATCATCTAAGTTTACTTTAGGCAATTGTAATCAGCCAGTATCACGTTGTTTCAGATTCACACATCAACACTGATTAATTTTCCTTGTTGAGAGAATGTTACAGATTGAGTAAAACTCTTATCTCCCGATCTTCTTTCTGTAAGCAGGTAACTATCTGAAACTGGTAGCTGCAGTGTAAAGCGGATCCCAGGCAGCTGTACTGTGAACATCAATCTTGTTTTATCTTCCTGGCTAAATACTATAGAGATTGGTTGCCTGTACCTTCACCAAAGTGATTGGTAGACCTGTGCCCACACAAAACCAATTGCTTTCATAATTGGGTTGTACAGATACACAGTTTACAAGATGAGTTTGGAATACACTGAAGACAAATATTTACATAACTTAATGTCACTTTGTACGTTTCATGGAAATGATATCACAAGTGAGAGCAGACATTAATGTCAGGGGGAGAGAGTCTTTCATTGATACAACTGAAACATGTTTGCTTATTTGCTGTTAAATGGATCCAAGTGCAAGATGGTGAAGTACGAAACAAGACACAATTCTTTTCCTTGATAGTAGGTTTATTCGCAGTGCAGCCATGAGGGTCTCTGTCTCTTAACTAATACTCCAGTTTCTGACTTGACACTCTTGATGTGTGATCCCAGTCCTTAATGAAATAATATCCATCACCTATGTATATTTTAACAACGCTGCCAAGAACCTCGGGTCACCGGCACGGAGTCGCCGGTTGGTGCTGCCTGTGTCCAACGTGGGGTTATTATCCCAGGCCAGACCCCAACAGTTTCTTTTTTTAAAAATAATTTTTATTCAAAATTTTCATAAAATAGCAACAAAAAGTAATTTTTTTTTACAAAGAACATACACAAAGGAAGAGGTAAATTAACACCCGCTATTCGCACAAAACACGCGCCCGCCCCTTCGACAAGCCCCCCATCCCCGTGTATACGTAGAGAAAGAAATAAATCAACGCCCGCCATTAGCATAGAGCAACTAAGCCCGTCCCTCCGGTCCAAAACAACGAAACAACCCCCTTCCCCTCCCGGGCTGCTGCTGCTGCTGGCCTTTTTCTACCGTTCTGCCAGGAAATCCAGAAATGGCTGCCACCTCCTGAAAAACCCCTGCACTGATCCCCTTAGGGCAAATTTCATCTTCTCTAGTTTACGAAACCCTGCCATATCGTTGACCCAGGCCTCCACGCTTGGGGGCCTCGCATCCTTCCACTGAAGAAGAATCCTCCGTCGGGCTACTAGGGACGCAAAGGCCAGAACACCAGCCTCTTTCGCCTCTTGCACTCCCGGCTCCACTGCAACCCCAAATATTGCGAGCCCCCAGCCCAGATTGACCCTGGATCCTACCACCTTCGACACCGTCCTCGCTACGCCCTTCCAAAATTCCCCCAGCGCTGGGCATGCCCAGAACATATGGGCATGATTTGCTGGGCTCCCTGAGCACCTGATACACCTGTCCTCACTCCCGAAGTACTGACTCATCCTTGTCCACGTCATGTGAGCCCTATGCAGCACCTTAAACTGTATGAGGCCAAGCCTCGCACAAGAAAAGGAGGAGTTCACCCTCCCCAGGGCGTCCGCCTACGTCCCCTCCACAATCTCCTCACCCAGCTCCTCTTCCCATTTACCCTTCAGCTCCTCGACCAAGGCCTCATCCATCTCCTGGTACGCTGCCGAGATCCTCCCCTCACCAACCCACACCCCTGAGAGCACCCTGTCCTGGATCCCACACAGCGGCAGCAGAGGAAACCCCGCCACCTGCCGCCTGACAAAAGCCCTCGCCTGCATATACCTGAAGGCGCTCCCCAGGGGGAGCCCGAACTTCCCCTCCAGCACACCCAGGCTCGCAAACTTCCTGTCTACAAACATGTCCCTCAACCTCCTGATACCTGCCCTGTGCCAACTCAGGAACCCGCCATCAATTCTCCCTGGGACAAACCGGTGGTTGCCCCGTATCGGGGTCCCCATCGAGGCCCCCCACCTCCCCCCTGTGCCGTCTCCATTGCCCCCAGATTTTGAGGGTAGCCACCACAACCGGGCTCATGGTATACCTCGTTGGAGGGAGCGGCAGCGGCGCCGTTACCACCGCCTCTAGGCTCGTGCCCACACAGGACGCCATCTCCATTCTCTTCTATGCTGCCCCCTCCCCCTCCATCACCCATTTACGCACCATCGCTGCATTGGCAGCCCAGTAGTACCCACAGAGGTTGGGCAGCGCCAGCCCCCCCTGTCCCACTCCAAGAACACCCTTCTCACCCTCGGGCCCCTTGTGCCCACACAAACCCCGTAATGCTCGTATTAACCCGCCTGAAAAAGGCCTTCGGGATAAGGATGGGGAGGCACTAGAACAGGAACAGAAACCTCGGGAGCACCGTCATTTTGACTGACTGTACCCTACCCGCCAGAGACAGCGGCAACATGTCCCACCTCTTAAACTCCTCCTCCATTTGCTCCACCAACCTCGTGAGATTAAGCTTATGCAAGGCCCCCCAACTCCTGGCCACCTGAACCCCCAAGCACCTGAATCTCCTCTCTGCCCTTTTCAGTGGAAGCCTGCCAATTCCCCCCTCTTGATCCCCTGGGTGTACCACAAACAGCTCGCTCTTCCCCAAGTTGAGCTTGTATCCTGAGAAATCCCCGAATTCCAGGAGAATCCCCATCACCTCCGGCATTCCCCCCACGGGGTCTGCCACATACAACAATAGGTCATCCGCATAAAGCGACACTCGGTGCTCCTCCCCACCCCAACCAGCCCCCTCCAACTCCCCGACTCCCTCAGCGCCATAGCCAGGGCGCTATGAGGGCTGCTAAAGAGCAGAGGGGACAAGGGATACCTCTGCCTTGTCCCTCGGAAAAGACGAAAAAACTCCGACCTCCTCCTATTCGTGCCCACGCTCGCTATCGGGGCCTCATATAACAGCCGCACCCAACTAACAAACCCCTCCCCAAACCCGAACCTTTCTAACACCTCCCACAAGTATCCCCACTCAACCCGATCAAGGCCTTCTCCGCGTCCAGCGCCACCTCCACAATCTCCGCCTCCCCTTCTACTGCCGGCATCATTATAACGTTCAAGAGCCTCCTTATGTTGGTGTTCAGCTGCCTCCCCTTCACAAACCCCGTTTGATCTTCGTGGATAACCGGCGGCACACAGTCCTCTATCCTCACGGCCAAGATCTTTGCCAACAGCTTGGCATCCACATTCAAAAGTGAGATCGGCGTGTATGACCCACACTGCAGGGGATCCTTGTCCCGCTTAAGAATCAGGGAGATCAGCGCCTGAGACATCGTCGGGGGCAAAGCCACCCCTTCCCTTGCCTCGTTAAAAGTTCAAACCAACAGGGGACCCAACAGGCCTGCATACTTCTTGTAAAATTCAGCCGGGAACCCATCCGGACCCGGCGCCTTCCCCGACTGCATGCTCCCTATCCCTTTGACCAGCTCCTCCAGCTCAACTCAACAGGCGCCCTCAGTCCCTCCACCTGTCCCTCCTCCACCCTCTGGAATCTCAGCCTGTCCAAAAAGTGCCCCCCCCCCCCCCCCCCCCCTCCGCTAGGGGTTCGGACCGATACAGTTTCTCATAAAAGTCCCTGAAGACCCTTAATGTCTACCCCCCTTCGCACCACATTTCTTCCCCGATCCTTAACTCCATCAATCTCCCTGGCCGCATCCCGCTTACGGAGCTGGTGTGCCAGCATCCTGCTCGCCTTCTCCCCATATTCATAAACCGCCCCCTGTGCTTTCCTCCACTGAGCTTCCGCCTTTCTGGTGGTCAACAAGTCGAACTCAACCTGGAGGCTGCGCCGCTCCCTCAGCAATCCCTCCTCCGGGGCCTCCGCATAATCTCCTGTCCACCCTCACCATCTCCCCTACAAATCTCTCCCTCTCTCTCTGCTCCCTTCTCTCCCTGTGGGCTCGAATGGGGATCAACTCCCCCCTAACCACCGCCTTCAGCGCCTCCCAGACCGTCCCACTCGGACCTCCCCATTGTCATTGGCCTCCAGGTACCTCTCAATGCATCCTCGAACCCATCCCCCCACCTCCTCATCCGCCAGCAGCCCCACCTCCAAGCGCCAGAGCGGGCGCTGGTCTCTCTCCTCCCCCAGCTCGAGGTCCACCCAGTCTGGGGCATGGTCGGAAATGGCTATCGCCGAATACTCAGCATCCTCCACCCTCGCAATCAGCGCCCTACTCATAATGAAAAAATCAATCCGGGAATAGGCCTTATGCACATGGGAGAAGTATGAAAATTCCCTGGCCCTCGGCCTCGCAAACCTCCATGGATCCACCCCTCCCATCTGGTCCATAAACCCCCTCAACACCTTAGCCGTTGCAGGCCTCCTACCCGTCCTGGAACTGGATCGATCCAGTGGTGGATCCAGCACCGTGTTGAAATCCCCCCTATTATCAGATGCCCCGCCTCCAAATCTGGAATCCGGCCCAACATGCGCCGCATGAAACCCGCATCATCCCAATTCGGGGCGTATACATTGACCAGCACCACCTGCTCCCCTTGCAGCTTGCCGCTCACCATCACATACCTCCCGCCACTGTTTGCCACCACATTCGACGCCTCAAACGACACCCTCTTCCCCACCAGGATCGCCACCTCCCGATTTTTTGCATCCAGCCCCGAATGAAACACTTGCCTCATCCATCCCTTCCTCAATCTAACCTGATCCGCCACCTTCAGGTGCGTCTCCTGAAGCATGGCCACATCCGCCTTCAGCCCCTTCAGGTGAGCAAAGACTCAGGCCCGTTTGACCGGCCCATTCAGTCCCCTCACATTCCAGGTGATCAGCCGGATCAGGGGACCGCCTGCCCCCCTCCCCTATCGGCTAGCCATCACCCTTCCGCAATCCGCCACGTGACCGCGCCCCCCGCTCGGCCCGTTCCCCACAGCGACAGACCCCCATCCCGACCCCTCTACATGTCCCAGCTGTGCCTTGGCCATTCCAGCAGCAACCCGGTAGCTGGCGATCTTTATACATGACCCACAGGCGTGCCAGCTGTAACAAGCCAAACTTGACCCCCTTCTTGTGAAGCACTGCCTTCGCCTGGTTATAGCCAGCCCTTCTCTTCGCCACCTCCGCACTCCAGTCCTGGTATATCCTGACCTCCGCATTCTCCCACTTGCTACTCCTCTCCTTCGCCCAACGCAGCACACACTCGTGGACTACAAAGCGGTGAAAATGGACCAGCACCGCCCGAGGCGGCTCGTTTGGCCTGGGTTTCCTCAGCAGCACCCGATGGGCACCCTCCAGCTCCAAAGGCCCCTGGAATGACCTTGCACCCATTAGCGTGTTCAGCATCATGGCCACATAGGACCCCAAATCCGAACCTCCCAGCCCCTGTGGGAGGCCCAGGATCCGCAGATTCTTCCGACGGGCCCGGTTCTCCATCTCCTCCATCCTCGCTGACCACTTCTTATGGAGCGCCCCGTGCAACTCCACCTTCACTGCCAGGCACAGGAGTTCGTCTTTGCCCTCCGAGGCCTTTTGCCGAAGCTCTCGGATCTCCGCACCCTGAGCCGTCTGGGTCGCCATAAGCTTGTCCAGGGAGGCCTTAAACGGCTCCAGAATCTCTGCCTTCAGCTCCTTAAAGGAACGCTGAAGCAGCTCCTGCTGCTCTCGCGCCCACTGCTGCCACGCTACTGCTGCTTCCCCGCCCGCCGCCACCTTGCTTCTTCTGCCTCGGACCTTTCTCTGCTCCAAAGCCGATTTTCTGACCGCTCCGCTCCTAGTCCAGGCCATCCACCGGCGGAGAATTGTAGCGAGAGTGTTCCCACACCGGGGAAAAGTCCAACCAGCACTGCTACGGGCCCTTAAAAGAGCCCAAAAGACCGAAAAAAGCGGGAGCTACCGAACATGCGGCTTAGCTCCGCATCACCGCAACCGGAAGGCCGACCCCAACAGTTTCTAGGATACCGGCGACAACCCCAATGTTTTAAGACTGTGAAGAAAGGACACTTTGCTTCATGAGTGATTCCACACAGAAAAAAACGATATGGTATATTAAAACAAATTTTATTATTAATACGATATTACTAACTTTAGCACCAGGAAGAAAAGTAGCTTAAAATTGCCCATTAAAGAATGCTTAAAAATACAATGAAACAATAACCCTTAATGTTATCTTTATCTCCACTCGAACAAAACCCATCTCAGGTCAAAGTCCACTGTTAAAAACAGTTAGCCAAGGCAGGAATACTTGCTGTAAAGCGATGTCTTGCCTAAACTACTTTGAGATTTCCTCCAGGAAACCGCTTGCAGATTCTTGCCTGTTTCAAAGTACTGTTTAAGCTGCCAGCTTGAGAAATTGCTGTTCTATTCATGGGCAAAATCTTTTTACAACTCGCTGTCTTGAGAGCAGCTGCTTCTAGTCTACCCAGACAAATCCTTAACTGAACTGAAACTCTAAAACTCCACTTGCCTGCTGCAGCCCCTGGCTCTTCCCATTAACTGCATCATCTCACTAAGCCGAACACAATGTCTCTAATTGTCTACTCTCCAGGTAACCCTCTTTATTATAACCAAAATTCCATTAGCCCAACTTGAATTATGACCTTACTTTTACAATGCTTTAATTGCACCACCGTCTCCAAAAAGCCAAACTGCCTTTCAAACCAGGGCTTTTAAAAACGTGACTGCAGCAGTCATATAACTCAGACTTTTAACGCTTACTGCACCAACTACATATAATACAAAATATCTGAAATTCCTACATTCATCACAAGGGAGCAGCGAGACCATGAAGGTATTTGAAAACAATGATGGGAATTTTTTAATTGAGGCTGCACTGGACCAGATGGGATGATGGGTGAATGAGATTTGATTGTAAATTAGGATACAGGCAGCAGTGCTTTGGCTGAGCTCAGGTTTATGGAGGGCAGATGATGAGAAGATGGCCGTGGGAACACTGGGAAAGTTGCGCCTGGGAGGTCACAAAAGCATGCATGATCCAAACAGAATTACTGTTGGGTGATTTAGAACAAAATGAATGGTTTCCATACAGTCAAAAATCTACTGTTAGCAAGATTTCTGAAGTGATTCTATTTTGTTTCTATTTGCACCACTCTGAAGTAAAATTCTGCTTTCATTTTGCTTATTGATCTTGTTTCTGTTAATGTTGATTAATCCTGGGCTGTTAGTACACTACGGAACACAATCCTTTGATGAACGGCAACTATTTTTTTATAGGCCTTTGGTTGTCATCCCTTGTTGTCCAGGATTCTTATCATTGTCGGTTAGGCAAAGCTAGCAATATTCACTCGGTCTGCAAGCGGCGCGATCCCGACCTTCCTGCCACTCGCCATTTCAATTCACCATTTCCCCCTCCCCCAAGGGGTCAGCTTGAACTTGTTGTCATGATTTGCTTTTGGAAAGTGCTGACCTTTGTTCTATTATCAACGCTCTGCACCCAGCCCTTACGCCACTATTAGCACCTGTTTTAGACTTCAACACAGGGGTGGGCAAACTACGGCCCGCGGGCCGCATGCGGACCGACAAAGGTTTTTATGCGGCCCGCCAATGAGGTGCCCGGAATCATAACCGGCATTTTTGAAAAGCCGCCGGGGAAAAGCCGCTGAAGTAAATGCGCTTGTTGAATAAGCGCATTTACTTCAGCGGCTTTTCCCCGGCAGCTTTTCAAAAATGCCGGTTATGATTCCGGGCACCTCATTGGCAGGCCGCATAAAAACGCGCGTAGTGGGGTGGATGAGTGGGGCTGGCTCATTGGTCGGTTTAATTGGGTGTGCGACCAATAGGAGTCCAGGTTACAAACAATAAGCCTTATTATTGTTTGTAACCTGGACTCCTATTGGTCGCACACCCAACTAAACCGACCAATAAGGCAGCCCCACTCATCCACCCCACTACGCGCGTTTTTATCGTTGACTCGGCCAGGCTGTGCTTCTGTCAGTGTTAAGGATCAGCACAAGCAACTTGACACCTGATTTCAACAAACTGGTAAATGACTGCAGTCAGATGCATCATTTTCATTGACATTGTTCTGTTACTTACTGAATTACTTTGTTTTTCAAATAAATGTGCTTTTTTTTCTTTAAAGACCTTTTATTTTGGCTATTTAAAATATTAATTATTTTACTTAATATATTATGCGGCCCTTTAAAATTGTGAATTTCTGAATGTGGCTCTTGCACGGAAAAGTTTGCCCACCCCTGCTTTAACACTATCATTGCCACTCGCTTTGTCATGTGGCTATCACATCTTTGTCATGTAATCTCTCTTGAACTTCAACCTATCCCTGACCTATTTTACTCCACCCCCTCTCTTCAGCAGCTTAAATCACATCACGTTTCTCCCTCTCTTCAGCTCTGAAAGTGTCAAACGGACTCGGTGCGTTAACTTTGACTCTTTCCGCCAGACCTGAGTTTCTCCAGCATTTCCTATTTTTGTATCCGATTTCCAGCACCCGCAGTATTTTGCTTTTACTGAAAATATCGCATTCTGTTCGACCAGGAATCTGTAAAAATTGTGTTTCTTTTAGTTTGAGTACAGGGGGCTGAAGTCTGGCCACTGAATGCGCTGTACTTGTGACAGCACGATTTTGATAAAACGCCACCACTTATGGATTGATGTCAAGATGTAACATGTTATTGCACTAGATGCTTTGTGCATCATAACACCAATTGGTGTGATGACTAAACTATATTGTTCATGCCCGGTGGTTGATTTATAATGGCTGCTCCATGAATACCACTGGATCAGGAGGAGAGTGGAGTCAATCTGCAAGTCAAGCAAAGCTCTGGAGGGAGTGGGGGAGGGGGCAGTTCTCCATTTTGTAGTAATAATAATCTTTATTATTGTCACAAGTAGGTTTATATTAACACTGCAATTAAGTTACCGTGAAAATCCCCTAGAACAGGGCCTGCAGTTTTACGAATAACATTGTTCTTCCTGACGCAGTGAAGCAAATTGTTCCAATGTAGAGATCACATCAGCGTACAAAAGACGCTGACCCACGCTTGCCAGGAACAAAATATGTCAAAGCATGACTTACACACCTGCTCCACAGATGTTTTGCAGCTGTAACAAAGTATAGTATATTTTAGGGCTATTTACCTCCTAAACCTCCCCAGGAAGCTATGGAATATAAACAGAATCTCACACCAGGTTCTGATGTGCTGCGATTGTTCTTCAAAACTTTGAAAATAATTGCAAAGTTGGTTACAGCTCCACTCCCTCTAAATTATTTGGGGCCCCTATCATACTTGAAAGAATAGCGTATCTAATCATCAGTATTTATTTTTCAGTGGTACAAATTCTTATTGAAGAGAGATTCTCATCATTTATGGTAGCTTTGAAAAGATTTGGAATTAACTTTAACCTGCTTTTGATAAATAGGAAAATCTAAGATTAAAAGGAAAAATGCAGGAAAAAGGAAGAAAACGACCTTGGCGTCACTTCTCATTGTTGTTGATGCTGTCACCTGAAGCAGTAACTTGCCATTTTTATTCAGATACTGTTTTGTTGTGCATCCGTAGAGTTTTTCATATTTTCTCTTCATGGGTCAGATAAAACTGATAATTTAATTGGAGGTGCTTTGCCTGAAAGACAAAGTTCTATATGAGGTGCGTTCATTTGTACAGATCTCCAGGAGGCATAGCTAATTTGACATGATTTAGTGTAAGGGGTTAATAGAATGTAAATGCTAATGTATGGGGTACATGATGATGTGGCACGGATGTCAGGCAGATGGATGCAAGATACTGCAGGGAGCAGACGGGTAGCACCAAGGGGAGAAGTACCTTTCCGATAATGCAACGTTAGTGGTATAAATTGTTTACAAGTAAATACCCTGATACACCTGCAGCTAGAATCCTGGCTTTGCGTCTTCTACAGCACTGAACTGTGTGTCAATTCACCTCCTTCATACATTGAAGCTCGAAGAACTTCCTGGATGTTGATATCTTTAGAGAACTGAGCAAAACTAAACTGAGTATGTTGAAAATTTATCCAAGTTTTTGAAATATTTCATTCTTTGATACTTTTTTTAGTACTAGCTGTAGCAATCTAGGTTTATTTGGAATGTTAGCAACTCTGCGTTCATATTAAACCATTTGGCCCTTTGGTCCAGCAAAGTGCTGATGGTGAAGCCTCATCCTTAAATCATCTTTTTTGGCGACCACTCGCTAACGAGTATGATTGTCCACATAAGAAACATTGTTAAGTAATGACCATCTGATAAATGCAATGTAAATTGATTGTGCATCAAGGAAAAAAATATTTTCCCTGTTGGGTTTGAGTACTGTTGAGCATTTTCTATTTACAGACTGTAAAGGATGTGGGGTGACTTTTCGAATTGGAATACTATCCAATATTGGGCGAGACTTTTTGCACCCGCCACAGCAGAGGTGGCCCGCCATTGGCTTGCAGCGGGAAGTTCTGTTCCCACCACTGTCAGAAGATTCTGGCCATTGTGTCTATCTTCTGGCCCAATTTCATATTGGCATAATCAGACGTCATCTCCAATCACACCTCTTGTTAACTGATGATATTTAGTTAAACCATTAGGTGAACTTTCCTTTCTCCCCGCAGAATAAATGCATGTGTCTCTGTTTCAATGCATCCATTGGGTTGCAGTCTACGAAGAATTGGCAGGAGTCATGGGAAAAGGAAAAGGAGTGCTGAACAAAACTACCATATTTCAGATTAGCATGGGGCACCAGAATCAACAACAAATACATCGCCATGGTCAGGTGACACAAGAGCCAGGGCTCTACATATTGCCCAGGCCGATGAGGATGATTGCATGCAACTAAATTGCATTTCAGCCCCAATTGAGATAACCCTCCAAGTGAATGGCCACCCCTTGGATATGGAAATAGAGACGGGGCTGCTGTCTCGGTCGTTGGACAACAGGCATTCTGGAAGATTTGTTTGGAGATCCAACACCTGGACCTAAAGGACACTAAGGAACTTCCAGTGATGTAATGTAGGGGGAAGACGTGCACGAGGTGGCTCCCACAAGAGTACTGCACATTTTGCTCTTTTCTCTCAATTTCATGGGGTACTTTCTTTGGAAAACCCAAATAATTAATGGGATAAGGAACCCGTGTAAGTGAAGTGCCCAGAAAAGTCAGGGGAAAGAAGGTGGAAGGTTGTCGATGTTGGAGTCGGAGGCCTCTCAGCTCTTCGGCAGATAAAATGGCAGAGACAGCCTCTGGGGCTCCGGCTACTCCACTAACGGCTGAGGTGCTTTTGAGTACCTTGGTGAAGGAATTTGATAAACATTGGCAGGTTGTGTCGAAAGACCTCCATAAATCATTGGAGGAGGTCTTGGCCCCCATCTGAGTGGCCCTGGGGAAGACTGTGAAAGCCAATAGAGCCATGATAAAATATATGAAAGTGATCACAATGCCTCTCTGGAGATGTCTTTGGTGAACAAAGTGAATAAATAATTAAAGGCTAAGAGAATTGGTCCTGGAGGCAAAATGTTCAAATTGTGGGGCTACCAGAAGGGATGGATGGCCCATAGAGTACTTTGCAGAGATGTTCATTAAAATTGTGAAATGCATTGGATTGAAGCAGACTGATAAAGCCCCAGGTGAAAGGCTTCCCCATTGAATTTTATTTTTGTGCCCTTAATTCTGGATATGCTTAATGATTTCTTATCCCAGTGTTCGTTGCCCTCTGCACTCACACTGGCCTTGATTTCCTTGCATCTCAAGAAAGACAAAGACCCAGCAGATTGTGGGTCACATCAACCTATCTCACTCTTAAATGTGGATGTTAAGTTACTTGCCGAAGAGCTGGCTCTCCAGCTGGAGCCCTGACTCCCACAGGTGATCTCAGAGGATCAGGCAGGCTTCGTTAAGGGGCGACAATTGTTGGCCAATAGACATCACCTGCTAAACGTTGTCCTCTCCTCCTTGGTGCCCGGACCATAGGTAATTGTTTCCCTCGATGCCGAAAAGGTATTTATTTGATAGTGGGAATATCTGTTTGAGATTCTTGGGAAGTGTGGCCACAAGTTTATCTCCTGGATTTGACTATTGTATAGGCCCCCGACTGCTAGTGTTCATACAAATGATCTGAACTCTGGTTACTTACCGTTAAATAGGGGCATGAAACAGGTGTCTCCCCTGTCTCCACTCCTGTTTGCTTTGGCAATATAACCGCACGCTGTAGCGTTGAGGTCCTCTGTTAAGTGAAGGGGGATAAATCGGGGAGGGGTGGGGCATCAGGTTTCCCTTTACGCGGATGATCTACTTCTCTACGTTACGGACCCAGTACCCTCTATGGACAAGATAATGAAGTTGCTTCGGAGTTTTGGCTCCTTCCCTGCGTACAAATTGAGCTTGGTCAAGAGTGAGTGCTTTCCGGGGAGGAGAACCAATTGGGATGCTGTCATTCTGCCTTGTCAAGACTAGCTTTCGTTGTCTGGGTGGCACACAATTGGGCCTCGCTTCATAAATTAAATCTGATTGAGCATGTAAAGTCAACTTACAGAGGTGGGATAACCTCCCCCTGTAATTGGCGGGCAGGGTTCAGAGTATTAAAATTAGCCTACTCCTGAAATTTTTTTTTTTCAATAACTCCCCATTTTTTGCCCCAAGTCCTTTTTTGTCAAAATCAACAAATGTTTTTAAAAAAATAAAAAAAATTAGAGTATCCAATTATTATTTTTTGAATTAAGAGGGAATTTATTGTGGCCAGTCCACCAACCCTGCACATCTTTTGGGTTGTGGGGGTGAGACCCTCGCAAACACAAGGAGAATGTGCAAACTCCGCATGGACAGTGACCCAGGGCTGGGATCGAACCCGGGACCTCGGCGTCGTGAGGCTAATATCCTTTATTTGGGTGGGTAAGACTCCAAGGATGCATGGGGATTTGTTCCAAAGAGACAGACAATCAGGGAGCTTGGCTCTACCCAATTTATTGTTTTACTTTAGGGCAGCCAATATTCAGAAGATATTGTGGTTCAGCGATCCTGGTTCCATATGGGGACAAATTGAAGCGAGCTCCTGCACTGCTTCTAGCCTTTGCACAATAGTTACTGCACTGTTGCTTTCTCTCTGGTAAGATTTTCCTAGAATCCAGTGGTGATGTGCACTCTCCAAACCCTTCCTCTCCCATGATTTAAATGGCGGGTTTGGACTCACCATTTAAACCATGGGAGAGGAAGGGCTTGGAGAGTTTTGGAGACCTGTTTGTGGAGAGGAGATTTGCTGGTTTTAAGGAACTGTTGGAGAAATTCCAACTGCCTGGTTCCAGTCTTTTCAGGTATATTCAGATTCACAATTTTTCGTGCAAGGCTTTCCCATCCTTTCCCTTGGCACCTGTTGAAGAGGATTTTGTCTTTGGCCGAATCTGATGGGGCGTACTCCTTTGGGCATATATGGCCATATCCTTTCAATGGAGTCAGCTCTGTTAAATGAGGTGAGGATGAAATGGGAGAATGAATTGGCTCCCATTCTGGATGGTGAGGTGTGCAGTGAGGCCCTTTGCAGGATCAATCACATGTCTTCAAGTGCTCAGCTAAGTTTGATTCAATTCAAGGTGGGTGCATAGAGTGCACCTGGCTAAAGTGAGGATGAGCGGACTTTTCTCTGGGTTGGAGGATGTGTGAGCGCTGCTCTGGGGAAATGGCCAACCACATTTCTATGGTCTTGTCCCAGGTTCTGCGTCTCTTTCTTCAGCATTGTGTCAGAGATACTCAATGTTAATTTGGATCCATCTCTGCTGGTGGCCATATTTGGGGTATCAGACTCACCAGTGCTTCAGACAGCGGTAAGGGTGAATGTCCTCACCTTCGTCTTGTTGATAGCCTGGAGACAATTTCTGCTTGCATGGGGGTCTCTTACTCCACCCAATGCCTTGGTTTGGTTGGGTGACCTCATGTCTTTTTTGGAAAACGTTAAGTGCGCCATTAGAGGGTCGGTGTGGGTTCTCCCTAAGATGGCAGCCATTAATTTACTTTTTTAAGGAGCTTGTCACCGTCAGCTGTTAGGGGTTTCGTTTGGAGTTAAAGTTAATATGTGCTTTTGCTTGTTAGTCTCTTTCTTCTATTATGTAATTTTGGTTAATTGTGTTGTGTGGTTTTGTTTATTATGGAAAATCCTTAATAAACATATTTTAAAAAGCAAAATCTGAAGGACATTGGCAACGTATAGTGGCGAACCATTAACAATTATTGGGACAACGATGACCCCGGTTACCCTTGGACAACAATCAGTTCGACTGCCACTGGTCGTAGTGCATGGGTCTGGACCCAGTCTTCTGGGCCATGACTGGTTACAGAGACTCCATCTAGTTTGGCAACAGATCTTTAGACTGGGTACAGGTGGATTGTATCAAGTCCTGGGGAAATACCCGGAAGTCTTCCAGGAAGGCCCAAGGAAGATACTGGGACCACGGCTACAATTTACATTGATCCGGATGTCCAACTCAAATATGATAGGGCCCGCCCTGATGTCAAAGGTGGACAATGAGCTGAGCCGGCTGGCGAATTTCAGGATTATTCACCCAGTCCAATTCGCAGAATGGGCAGCACTATTAGTCCTGGTGCTGAAGCCAGTCTGCTTGTGTGATGACTATAAAGTAACGGTCAACAAGGCCTCCCATTTGGACAAGTGACGTGTGGAAAACCTATACACAAAGTTGGTTGGGGGCCATTCTTTCACGAAGCTGGACATGAGCCATGTGTACCTCCAACTGGAGTTGGATACAGCGTCCAGAAAATACATAACCATTAATACGCAAAGGGGATTGTATGAGTAGACACCATGTTCCCATTTGGGGTATCATCTGCATGTGCAATTTTCCAGTGGGTTATGGCAGGCAGTCTTCAAGGGCTCCCTAGGCTGGCTGTCTACCTGGCTGGCATGTTGACTACAGGAGCCTCCAAGAAGCAACACCGAGACAACCTAGAAAAAGTTTTCCACCGATTCTCGGAAGTAGGTCAATTTTTCTGCTGTTGATTGATGCCGACTCAAAGTGGATGGATGTATCCATATCCCTTCCACCATTTTACGAGTCACCATAGCGAAGCTTACCAATCATTCAGCAGCTGTGGTATTCCAGCGGTGCTTGTCACCGATAATGGCACCCCCTCCGCTAGTGAGGAATTTCTGGGGTTCGTGCAGCCGAAAGGGGTGAAGCACATTCAAACCACCCCATATCAATCTTTTTCGAACGGTCTGGCTTAGTGGAAAATACAAACCTTTAAGAGGAACATGTGAAAACAAACCACGAGGTCAATTGAAACAAAACTGGCACTTTTTAAATTAAATTATTGGACCACTCCATATGTTACTACCTGATTGGTTCCGGCAGAGCTATGATGGGCCAATAGCTCCGAGCCTTTTAAAGGTTAACATTTTCCAACCTTGGTGGGAAGGTGGAGAAGAAATGAGACCTCCAGAAGAGATATGATGACCACCGGAAGCTGATCAGAGCGTTCAAGCCAGGGGACACAGTATGCATTTGGAATTTAGAGGACTTCGCCCGGTGGATACCGGGGACCATAGTGGAGAAGACATTCTCCTACATGGTCAAAACCAGGAATCGGACTCGACGCAAACATGTGGACGACCACAAAGCCTGCACCAGAGGTAACCCCGCCAGATGAATTGGTCCCTTGTCCCCCTTGCCTAACATCCGTGAACTAGGGCCCAGGTCTGCATGAGATGGAAGACTGAGCATCAGATGTGGATACGGAATCCTCAATACTTTCGGAGGACAGCATGGTCAGAGACGAACCTCCGACAGGACTCCTCTGACAGTCAGCGTGAAAGCAATGCTCCCCGACGTGTTTTACACCCTCCGACCCAGCCCCTCAGCTGTTGGAAGCACAACCATGGGCAAAGCGGCAAAGGAGATGTCCTCTGCATCTAGCAACAGAGAGACCTAAGGACTTTTGGGGGGGAGGGTGGGGTAGAGGTGCTGCTTAGCTAAGCTTGAGACCTCCGCTTTATTTTATCTTCAAGGTAATTGGACAGTTTAAAGCACAAGTTTACAACCTGACATTCTCGTTTTCCAGAGACTTGGGAGACTCACAGTCTATCCACTGTTAGCACTGAGGCTGTTGCCATTGTCTCCAAGTGTAAACATCTTGCACTTTCTTCCCAATGAATTAGCTTTGGCCCCTTTAATCTCTAACAATCAAATCACCTAGGCTTGCTGTTAGGAAGGGTTCAGAACAAGTCACATGACCCCCTTCATTTTACCTTAAATTAAAGACACAATCCCAAAACATAACCATCTTATAAAGCTCATAATTGTATCAAATTCATCGGTATATTTATTGATCCAATGTTGTCAACATGATGCCACATGGGGGACTGCTGCTGCACTCTCCAGGCTTGAAGATTGTCTGGAGAGTAGTTCAATCAGTTTGTGGCACAACTCTCCTTAATTTTGTATGGTATCTTGGGTGGAGGAGGGTGACATAAGGTTTAATAAACTCAGATTTTCACTTCCTCTTGATTAGGAGTTAGATATTCGTTTCCTGCTGATCTCTAGTTCTAAAACACTTGGCACTCACTTCAATGCTCACTCCTGTTCCATCTCATAATGCTATTTACCACTTTTACTTGTTCCATATGGTCCATTTTCTAAACCAAAGCCTATTAATGTATTTAGACACTGAGTTCTGGCCTCCTGACCATATTGGAAGCGACACCTGATGAGATGCAAAACATTGGTTACATAACAAGAAGTTAAGAGCTGGTCAGCTGAACAGTCCTTTCTTTTTAAAGAAACAAACACTGTAATGGACTCCTCTCATATCAGCACCCAGAGTCAGTCCATCCTTTACAGATAAATATGTGAAGCTTGCTGTTTGTAATAATTCCAGGTGAACCCAGGATAGGCAGAAAGAAAGTTTATTCCCCAATAAAAATAAAACCGCAGCTGCAGCTTACAAGTCTCCCAGCCCGGAACCATTGGGAACTAAGATCAATCAGCGATCCTGGGTGGTCTTCATGTCCTGGGTGGTCTTCATGGGGGTTATAACATCCCTACCCTATAAGTCCATTTCAATGTCGTTCTCCCAATGATGAGGCCTCTATCCCTTTTAAGCGCTCGGCCTCGAGTCTGTAGCAGGTGGAGCCAGATCAGGGGGTGCGAAGTAGACAGGTGACATTCACTTCCTCAAAGAGTGTCTGAGTGTCACCGCAGGTGGTTTGTCTTTGATACTGGCCCCCAGAGGCAGAGCAGACTCTTCAGCCTCCATATGGGATCTGGAGTCTTCACTGTCGGGGGAGACAACCCTAAGGTCCCCCGCTGGTTAAAGCCCTGTACCAGAGACTGTCACAACTGGAGTTCAGGATGTGGTTTTAACTGGAGTAGGCTCCCTACTTTTAAGGTTGTATAGGGTTTTTTTAATGACTTTTTCTTGGACCGTAACTTTATAGGAGATGGGTCCTGACTTCTCCAAAGATGACTCCAGGGATCGAACTGGAGACATGCCCACAGTTTTGAATGAAATTCTGCGGGAATTTGCACGTTATCCCTCTGCCTCCATGGATTTCCTCCGGGTGCTTCGGTTTCCTCCCACAGTCCAAAGATGTGCAGGTTAAGTGGGTTGGCCATGTTATATTGCCACTTTAGTATCCAATGGTTAGATGGGGTCACTGGGATAAGGCGGAGGAGTGAGCCTCGGTTAGGGTTCTCTTTCGGGGGAGGAGGGATCAGTGCCAACTTGATGGGCCGAATGGACTCCTTCTGCACTGTAATGATTCTATAGTTCTATATACGGCATGCAATGTCTCTCCCCTCTTGGGTCTCCTGGCATCGTAATTTCACTTTTGGGTCTCCTGTGTGGACTCCACATTACTGTTAAATTGGGAAATAGCAGGCTCAAATTGGTGTGAAGTCATCGTCCCGTACATAATTCTGCCAGGGCGACTCCTGTCGTGGTGTGATAGTCGAGCAGGAATTGAGCCAACCTTGTGTCCATGGAACCAGTCCCCACAGGATAATAACGTCCTTGACACTTTTCACTTTGTGAGGTACAGCTTCATGTTATAAATGGGGTGTTATCCGATTCTGCCGTCGAGAATTATGTGTTGCAACTTGGATAATGAGAGGTCCTTCTCTGTCCAAGCCTTAGTTTGATGCATAGATACTGGCAAGGTGTCTAAAAAGTTGAAAGTTTTGACAACCTCTTCCAACGCTGGCAAAGTGGCCAACTCGTAGGCAGCGGGAGGCAACTCAAAGCATCCGCGTTGGCAGTACGCGCTCCAAGGCCATGCCCGAGGGAATATTCGTAGGCCACTTGTAACAAGGCCCAATGTTGGATCTGGGCCGAAGGAATGGGAGTTGCTTTATCCTCTTTGAAAAGGCCCAGCAAACGCTTGTGATCTGTTATGTTATTATTATGAAATGCTGGCCTTTGGCACACTGGTGGAATTTTGTACACCAAAAATAACAGGCAACCCTTCCTTCTCGAATTATGAATAGCGGCACTCTGCATCTGTAAGGGTCCAGGACGGGTGGCCTTTCCGTGCCATCTTCCCAATGATGCAAGAGGACTGCTCCCATTCCATTGGGAGAGACATTGCATGCCAATATTGTTTCCTTTCTGGAATTGTAGTGGAACAGTATATTCGATGACAGCAGTTGCTGTTTTACTTTCACAAAGGCTTCAACATGCGGTGCCTGCCAGTGCAACCTCTGGTGTTTATTCAGTAACGGGTTAGCCGTGGGCCGATCTCGGATGAATTTCCCATAATAATTTATCAACCCTGTACAGTTCCAGTTTGCCAAAGGGCAATTCCGGGTTTTTATTCTGTACTTTAAAGGCTGCCCAGAATCCTGTGCTTGATCCTCATCACCAATGGAATAATTCCAGGCGAACCCAAGCTAGAAGGAAAGGTTTATACCACAACAAAAATAAGACCTCAGTCACCGCGTACAGGACAGGCATCCCAGCCCAGGGCCATCAGGATCTCTCCAGTCCGGGTCTGGGTCAGTATTTGAAGACCAGCACATGAGTCAAAAACTCCAGCAGGTCCTCCCACCACGCTGAGGCACAGGGCGGAGTGTCTGACCTCCAACCCAACAGAACCCACCTACGAGTGATCAGCGAGGCGAAGGCAAAAACAACTGCCCCCGCATCCGCCTGCAACTCGAGCTAGTCTGACACCCTGAAAACGGATTCTAGGGACCGGGCTCCACATCCATATTCAACACCCCCGAGATAATGCTAAATACCACACGCCAATACGTTTCCAGCTTCAGGCAGGACCAAAACATGTGAACATGATTTGTAGGGCCCCTCACACATCGCTCACCGACATCCTCCGCCCCCTCAAACAGCCGACTCAGCCTTGATTTTGTGAGGTATGCCCTATGCACAACCTTCAATTGTATCAGCCTCGTACACGAGGTTGAGGCATTCACCCTCCACAGCACCTTACACCACAGTCTTCCATCGCCCCCTCAGCTCTTCCTCCCACTTTGTCTTAATTCCCTCCATAGACTCCTGCCCTCCTCCAGGATCCTCTCATCAATTGACAATGCAACCCCCATTCGGTCCATTGCTCGTTGGAACACCGATACCCCATTAGTGATGCCGAAAGGGACCCGGAGGAAATGGGAAGCCATCGGCCTCGAATGCCGTGTAGTGGCGGTCCTCCGGGCGGATTGGGAGCCGGTGGTATGCAGACTTCAGATCCACCGTGGAAAAGAGCCGGTACTGGGCGATCTGGTTTACCATGTCTGCAATCCTGGGCAGCGGATACGCGTCGAGGAGCGTAAATCTATTTATGGTCTGACTATAGTCGACTACCATACGGAATTTTCCCCCGGTCTTAACGACCACCACCTGAGCTCTCCAGGGACTATTGCTGGCCTCTATAATCCCCTCACTGAGAAGTCTTTGGACCTCTGCTCTGATAAATACCCTATCCTGCAGGCTATACTGCCTGCTACGAGTGGCTACGGGTTTACAGTCCTTTGTGAGATTGGCGAAGAGAGGAGGGGGGGGGGGGAGATTCACAGCGTAGCGGGGCTGCAGATAGTGAGTGGGGGCAGGAGCCCCCCCGAAGCTGAGGGTGAGGCTCTTGAGGTTACATTGGAAGTCTAGGCCTAATAAGAGTGGCGCGCAGAGTTCGGGCAAAACGTCGAGTTTGAATTTTGAGTAGCTAGCGCCTCGGATTGTGAGTGTCGCGGCGGTGTGCCCCTGGATTTGGACTGAATGGGAGCCTGAAGCGAGTGAGATAGTTTGCTGCACGATGAAAACGGGGAGCGAACAGCGTCTTACCAGGTCTGGATGTATGAAGCGTTTCAGGGCCCGCAGGCCTGCGGGGGTGGGGAGCGATTACTTCGTGCCGCTGGGGAGTTGGAAGCTGGGGCCCTTTTAGCGAGGCACACTCTTGCGTAGTGGCCTTTCCGCCCGCAGCTGCTGCAGGTCGCATTGCGGGCCGGGCAGTGCTGCCGCGGGTGCTGGTTCTGGCCGCAGAAATGGCAGGCCGGAGCAGCATAGTGGCTGGCTGGGGCAGCATGGTGGCTGGGCGGCTGCGTAGCACAGGCCTGGGGGAGTCGCTGGTCGGGGGCCCATGATTGGGTCGCAGGGTCCACGGGGAACGAGTTAAGGCTGCGGAAGGAGACCTCCATCGTGGTAGCAGCTTCCACAGTCGTTTCTAAGTCTTGGAGCCCCTTTTCCAGCAATCGTTGGTGCACGTAATTAGACCTGAGGCCCGCTACAAAAACATCGCGTACAGCAAGTTCTCGGTGTTCAGCCGCAGTAACCGCTTGATAATTACAGTCATTGGACAAATTATTGAGTTCCCTTAGCAATTCGGCGAGTGATTCTGTAGGCCGCTGGCGGCGAGTCGTGAACACATGGCGTGCGTAAACTCCATTTTTGGGCCTCACATATATCTTATCGAGTACTGCTAGCGCCGCATTATATGAACCGGCCGAGTTTAGTTGTGTAGAGATTCTGTGGCTCACCCTCGCGTGCAGTAGACTCGACTTCTGTTCCTCTGTCGTTTCGGCTGTGCTTGCTTCTGCCAGGTAGGCCTTGAAGCACCTCAGCCAGTGGGAGAAGATTTCTTTAGCCTTGCATCCTGCGGGTCGAGTTCCAGGGGTCCAGGCTTGAGGGCTGATTCCATGATTGATCTTACTGTTCTTAAGTCGATTAAATTGATGGAACCATCAATTCACCATCAACGTGTTTCCGATATGAATATAGGCTTTAATCGACTTACTACAGAGCCAGCCTATTACCCGTTGATGAACTCTCAGTGAACTGCAGGCTGACTCTGGACAAGGGTATTTATACAGCAGCACTACGGGGAGGAGTCATGGGCGGAGCCAAGGGTGGAGCCCTGTACAATCTCCTGAGCATTCCCAGAGCTACTCCCTCTAGTGGTTGGATAACGCTACTGCGCTTACAAAGACATAGTGTCAATTATCATATTACATTCACCACACCCCCTTCTCCAACCCCCCCCCCCCCCCCCACCCCACTGACAGCACCACCTCCAGCAACAAGGAGGAGATTGCAAAATCTCAAACCTGCAGGTATCTTAAACCCTTCCCCTGCGCCGACCCATACCTCTCTCCCAACTCCTCCAAGCTTGCGAATCGTCCGCCAAGAAACATCCTCCATTTCCTTAATCCGAAACCTCACATCCATCCTCCCCTGCTCGAACCCATGACTCCCCTAATCGGTGTCCACCCTGACCCGGCCTCCAGCTTAAAATGTTGCCTACACTGCCTCCAGATCTTCAAAGTACCGAGTAGTTATACAGTGGCATCAGGAACGGAGCCGTTGTCAACCCTGACCCCCCTGCATCAGCCCTCTTCCATCTTGACCCATCAGGTCTCCCCCTCCTTAGCCCAGCCCTGCACCTTCTCCACATTCGCCGCACAGTAATAGTACAGTAGGTTTGGGAGGCCTATTCGCTCTTTCCTTTGTTCAATTTATACTCTGAGAATGTCCCAAATTTTTGAAGCAACCCCATTATGCTCCCTGCCCACATGCTTGCCTCCACAATGTACAATAATAGATCATCAGCATGTAAGGGTATCCAATGCTCCACCACCTCCTCACTATTCCCTTCCAAAACCCCAAGCTCCTCAGTGCGATGGCCTAAGGCTCTATAGCCAGTGCAAACAGCAGGGGGACATCGGACACCCCGGTGCAGAACAAAGTACCCCGAATTCATATTATTGGTGTAAGCACTCGCCATCGGCTCCTTATGCAGCAGGCGAACCCACGCCATGAACCTTGACCCCCCATTCTGAATCTTTCCAATACCACCATTAAATAACCCCACTCCACCCGCTCAAATGCCTTCTCTGTCCATCAGATTGACATCACATTTGTAGGTACCTGTTGCACCTGGTGTTTCCTCCCCCACTCCTTATCCAACTAAGGTTGATCCCCTAGCTCGGTGGCAATGGTAGAGTGGGAGATATGAGGGACATGAGGTTACAGCTTGTGGTGGAGTACAATTCTGTTGCTGCAGGTGGCTCACAGCACTTCATGAATGTGTAGTTTTGAGTTACTGGATCTGTTTGAAATCAATCCCATTTAACATGGTGATCATGCCACACAACATGATGGAGGGTGATGGTGAAACACCCTTTCATTGATGGCGTTCTTTCATTCTGTTTTTTAAAGAGCTAGTCACCGTCAGCTGTTAGAGGGTGAGGTAGGAGGTTTTGATTGTGGGTGTTAGTTATTTTATTTTATTGTTCTGTATTCATTATAAAATGTTCAATAAAAATATGAAAAAATAATAATTTTATGTTTAAATAAGATCACCTCTCATTCTTCTAAACTCCAATGGATACCGGTCCAACCTGCTAAACCTTCCCTCTTAAGTGAAATGGAAAAAATGAAATGAAAATCGCTTATTGTCACAAGTAGGCTTCAATAAAGTTACTGTGAAAAGCCCCTAGTCGCCACATTCCGGCGCCTGTTCGGGGAGGCTGGTACGGGAATTGAACCGTGCTGCTGGCTGGCCTTGGTCTGCTTTCAAAGCCAGCTATTTAGCCCAGTGTGCTAAACCAGCCCATACGTCAATCCCTTCATACCACAAGTCAGCCTAGTGAACCTCTGAATGGCTTCCAATGCAAGTATATTAGCGCCTTTAGTAAGGAGACCAAAAGTGTACACACTACTCCCTGTGCGGTCTCACCAATACACTGTACAGTTCCAGCAAGTATGGAGGCAGTCAGCCAATGCGGTCATCAAGGCCTCAATTAGGAGTGATATTACCAGCTCGCTGGCATTTTGCTGGCAGTGGAGCAATACCCGGCATGCTCAGAGACTGCCAGGGTAATTCAGTCATCCTCCTTGTGGTTGATCAGGAGACCATTGGAGTCAGAGATTCCACCCTCCAAAGAGGGGCTCAGAGACAGGAAAGTCAGCCTCTGCAGACGCAATAAACTATCAGGAGGGGCTTCTCCAACCCTCTCATTTTAATTTTCTCCCTTGGCGGACACCTCCTTTATGAGTGCTCCTCAAGGTCTCCTACTCGGAACTAAATTTTCAGCTGCATGCACAGGTTTGTTTTAGCAAAGAACAAATGATTTCATGCAGTTTTTAATTGGAATGGATGGCATTTAAAAAGGTGAAGCAGTTTGCCATTACCAGCTGTAAGAGGCTGTTCATTTACTTTGAAATGCGTACACCGAGCTTCATTCCTTTCATATTTCCTTGTTGATTCGCCTGTGTGTAGGGTTTGATAAATCAATGTGCTTTTCCATAATTAGCTGCATGCCGAACACTCCTCAGATTTTCCATTTTTCTCTCTTGCTACACTAAGTACGTACAAAAATGCTGTACTTTTTATGTTAAGTGTCATATGAAATTTGGGTGTAAAATCCCCAAAATAAATCAGATAGTTGACATAAAATCAGATGGCACTGGTAAAATAGGAAACCTGTCCGTTTGTGTAATGTGATAATGCTTTTGAAGCTTTGGCTGTAGACAGATTAACTGTGTAGCTGTGGTTGGATCTCTGGTTCCTTATAAGGCATAACAGTTATTTATAGAGTTCTTGAGAATGATCTCAGGTTTTTTTTTTCCTAAAAGCCCATTTACAAAGTATTGGGTAATGCTGAGTTCATCCATAATCATGCAGTTTTGTCATTATTCCAGATTATGATCGGGGTTTTTGTATAAATGACCATTTGTTTTGAAGCAGATTCTCTCCTCCCCCCCCCCCCCCCCCCCCCCCCCCCCCCCCTTTCATATTTATACAAACACAGTTACAAAAATAAATCTTTAAAATTGTTGAGCTTTCCTGGGCTGTGGAGAAATGGATTATCAACATGAAAGTACTGGGGGAAATGTTTAGTTTACAGGGCAAGTAAATTGTATATAGAGTATTTAAATTTAATGCATTGCTCTTCATCTGCTTTTTGCTGTTGTTTGTGTCTTGTTTTCCAATGCCTTCTGTCAGAGCACTTTTCCACCTTCTCCCCATTCCTCTATTTTTGTCTTTATAATGAACCCTTTAAGAGCTGACTTACTAGAATGTTCTGGTCCACGGCTGATGGTAGACTCAAGGCAATGTGAAGGGCAAAATAACCTACTGTGGAGGAAACCTGGCAACATGTCCAGTGAAAAGAAGAGAGAGTTCCTGGCTTAATTTGAAAATATTTCTGATTTCAGTAACACAAAAATGCATTTTAAAAATTCAATTGAACTTTATTGGCATAGCTTAAGTCTGCACATAAGCCCCTTCACATCCATTCAGAGTCCGACCATTATAAATGGCTATAGACTTTGCTACTCCACTTTTTTTACTCTACCTAAAATCTAACAACAATTTTCATTTGTATAGCATCTTAGAGTTCATTTATATAGTGTAGTAAACTATCTCAAGAGGCCTCACCTGCGCATTAGCAAAATAAATTCGACACCAACTCAAAAAAGACAATATTAGGACATGTGCCAAAGATTTGGGTCTAAGGAACACCTTAAAGGAGGACAGAAAGGTTTAAGAAGGGAACTCCAGAGCTTAAGGCCTAAGCAGCTCCAGCACTGCTGCCAATAGCAGAGCAATGAAAACGAGGTGCGAGCGAGATCACATCCATTACTAAATCCCAAGTAAATATAGACTATTTAAAGCTTGTATCTTGGTGTATCAATATTGAAGAACTACCTAGATTTTGGACTGCTTAGATTGTGATTCTTCCTTCATTTCAAAGTGATAATCGTCAGCTCTGGTTGGGAAATTATTCTGTTGTTTTCACTCGGGATTTGACAGTACAAATGTTGCTCCATGGTTTCCAATTCCTCTGTGCATAAAGGTTTGTGTTGCTAGTAGAAATAATAAATGTGTTCCAGACCTCACTCTGATTTTCCTGTACTCAGAACGCACTGAAGCACGAAGACGGTGACGATGATGGACAGATGGCAAATGCACGGAGAGACAGGAGGAAGCTGACCCCCAATGGAGATGAAGGACGGAAAAACAGGCGATCTTCAGGACAGAACATGGCTGAGGTACCAGCAGCGAATAGATCAACCAGTCCAGCACCGGCAAGACCACACAGCCCAACCCCTGAAAGACTGAGCCCCAGTAGTCCTACCAGGTTTGATGTAAAGAATTCAACGGTGACTTCCATTCACCCAGCGCAGCCTGACTCGCAACGTCATTCTGCAATAATTTCAACCACGTCTGCAAGTGACATAAACTCATCATCTATAGACCAAGTGAAACCTTCAACAGAGTAAGTTGTTACATTGGATTTGGCGTGTATAATATAAATGAATTGTTTAATGTTGGACGCTATGAGATAGCCGGTACGCTGGCTTTGTCTTTCTGTACAGTTATAGAAAACAACAATAGCAAATATATGAACAGACCTATTTGAGCTGAAATGATTGAGTGAGCTGCAGTGAAGCATTTCCAGCATAACAGGTAGCGACGATTTTTGAAAAGGAAGTGCTTCATTGGCCGTGAAGCAAGTTGGACATCCCACGGTCATGAAAGGGGCTACACATGCAAGTTATTTCTTCCTTTCAACATCCAGGCTGCAGCTGGCCTCAATGGAGCTGTTGATTTTTAAATTTGTTCTAATCATGCGTTTTCATAAATATTCAGTTCCATTATGAAGAAGAGGGGAGTCTATTGATTGCCATTTGTATTACCACCTAAGAATAATTCAATAAGTCTTTAATTTGTGGAATGATGCATGACGCTGGCTGCCTTGTATTTCAAGTTGTGTTTTATGTCAAGCTTCAGAGATGTAACCAGAGATCTTATGACAGTACAAACATGTTTTTATCTCAGTTACTCTCTCTCAAGCGACTATGCTGATTTTGGAATATTTGGCCCCTTGTCTTTTAACTGTAGATTGCCATTTGTTCTGCAGCACCCAACAGCAAAATGGTACATTAGCTTCTGGCCCAACAAGCTACATTATTCTGCTGAAAGCATACTTGTCAAGTTACATTGGAGTGGTCTTGGTATTTTAGAGCTGCATATTCTTGCTTTGTGCTCCGCTGCCCAGTGCCGAATCCAACCCAGAACCGAAAACAGACGTGTGCATCTGTATTTGACCAGATAAATTCACCTCCATCTGGTGTGTCATGTAGAAACAATCACACTACCCAGCTCCTCCGTGTAGCAGCATTGTCTCAGCAAGGAAGCCTGCTTAATATTCCTGATTTAAAGAGGATGACGAGCAATTAGCTCATGGGGAGCCACAATTATATGAACTTTATTGGAATGGTCATATTTTACCATGTTAGTGCGGAGATCACAGAAATACTGAAAATCAGTTTTTAAAATTGTGTATCTGTAAAGCAGATGCAGTAACTGTCCAAACTTATTAAGGAAACAAAGTACAGTACACCGAAACAAGCACTAAAAAAGAGACAGGCCTATAAATTACTGTAATAATGCTTGAGGATTCCTAACTCCCCCAGTGGTCCAGCCAGTTTATCCAGTTGAGCCATACTGACCACGAAGGTACCGGTTTCAGCTTCTGATCTGTTTTGAGCAAATGAATGATGACAGACAGGTAAAGACCCTTTGGTTCACGCAGCCTGTCCCATACAATTGTGATATTTTGTATATCGCTATATAATATATATATATATATATTATATGTCTGCACCCAACTTGAAACCATGCAATATCTTTGTTAGTATTGAGTGAATACAAATGTTCGAAGCCAAGTGGCAGTTGCTGAGTTTAAAGTGAATGGTCCGCCACTAAGCGGAGACACTCCTCGGTAATGTGCAGCATTGTTTGTGTCTCTCCATAAGTGTAATAATGGATTTGTACTGAGGCCCCTGTGGTGGAGGTTGGCTGCACAGGGGCCTTGGTTTGTTCTGCACCTGTTCAGCAAGGACCACTCGTGCTGTGTTCGGTTCAAAGCTTGCCATTCGACAGATAGGGTCTGTCACAAGGAACTTGTTAGTGACTTCAATTTCCTTGATCCAGAGTATGTTTTTCAGTAGACTTTTTGTCAGGAAGGGGTGCCCAGAAGGAAAAACGGTTTGAACCAGTATTAATTCCCCATTTCTACTGGTTTAATTTTAAAGTATGCAAAACCAGTTCAGACCAGTATTCTTATTTCCCGGTTTACTCTTTTGTCCTTTCGGGTGCCAGGCTGGAAAGCGGTCAGTAGGTGGGTTGAACAGGTCATCATGGAGTGGTAACTGAGGTGCAGCATGGATGATTTTAACCAGCTTGTGGGTTTTCATAAGTCGGGGGAGGATATATTGGGGCAGTGGTATTTATGTGGACAGGAAGCCAGGGGATGGACGTTAAACAGAGGATTCCAGATATGGTGCACATTGTTGCATTCAACTGAGTACCCGCAAGATATGTGTGTAATGACCTTTTTCAGACAGATGTACAGTACCCTGCAGCGGGGTATGGTAGGGCAAGTGCTGATGTCGGTAAGGGCTTATCACGAGTGTGCCAGCAGCAGCCCATATAGATCCAACAAGTTTGGTTGGTAGATTGTTTCTGGTTTTACCCTTTGCTGCTGTTTTCTTCAGATGTTCCCGGAAGGGCAAAGTCCTGTCTAGAGTCTCTCCGAGGTTTGTTGTATTTGGATCATGCTTTAGTCTCTGGATATCCATTTTTAGCACTAGCATTGTGGAGGTAGAGTACACTGGGTATGGTTTTGGAGGGATAGAGCAAGAGATGCCATGTGCTGGAGTAGTCCATCAACTTTGTAGCTTAAGGGTCTGGTCCAGAGTGTAGAAGGATGCAATGTCCCAAACTAGGAAAGAATCCAAGTTCCTCTCCAACCAGCTGTCTCAACACTGAGCAACCTCCTGGCTTTCTGGAGATGTAGGGCATGCTCTTCGAATCTTAATGTTAAGAGCTTGTTGACTGCCAAACAAAACCTCTGTGATCTCTTGAGAGAGACAGTAAACCCAGGCCACGGTGGAGAGGTAAGATCTGAGAAATGTCT
Source organism: Scyliorhinus canicula (assembly GCF_902713615.1). Classification (NCBI taxonomy): domain Eukaryota; kingdom Metazoa; phylum Chordata; class Chondrichthyes; order Carcharhiniformes; family Scyliorhinidae; genus Scyliorhinus; species Scyliorhinus canicula. The sequence continues at coordinate 68,451,549 of NC_052154.1, read as the reverse complement.
CGCCCATCCATCTAAGCATTCCAAAATTGTCCAGACGATCTCTGGCCCTAAATTCCCTGAAGAAGCTACCCAATTGTAAGGTATGATCTTCACTGAAGCTGAAACAAATTCACCTCTCACTTGAAGGAATCCAGCAAATCAGCATCCACCACATGAGACAACTGCTCCAGAGGCCCACCAATCCTTCTCTGGGAAAAGAACTATCTCCTGATATGTAACTAGATAAAAAGAGCGAGATTTACATTTTCACAACAGTTGCATGTCACAGGATGCTTTCCAGCCAATAAATTATTTTTTGAAATGAAGGTGACTGTTGTGATGTAGGAAATAGGGCAGATAATTTATGCACAGCAAGCACCCATAAACAGCAACACGATAATGACAATATAAACCATTATAGTGATGTTGATTGAGGGCTAAATATTGGCCAGGCCACCTCTTCTGCTCTTCTTCAAATGGTGCCATGGGATCTTTTATGTCCTCTTGAGACAGCAGACATTGGTTTAAAGTCTTATTCAGAATAGAGCATCTCTGATGGTGCAGCTCTCTTCAGGAGGTGTCTTGAACCCACAAACCTCTGACTCAAAGCACGTGTGCTGCCAACTAAACCAATGCTGTCACTGAGTTGATCCGGCCTTACACAACTTAAAATTGTGATCACAGAATTGCCATGGCGCAGAAAGAGGCTATTTGGCCCATCATGTCAGCATCAGCTCTCCCAACAAGCATCATGGCTTAGTGCCATTCGCCTGCCTTCACAGAATCACAGAATTGTGATCTCTGAACATATTTACTTGGGACAAGCACTCAATTGGAACACAACCTATCCCTAATATCATAAATGTCATTCAGATCACCCCAAAGACTGCCTTTCTCTAAAGTGTATTGTCCCAACTCTTGCAGTCCATCTTGATAACTAAGATGTTTTATCCCGGAAATTATTCTTGTGATTGTCCTCTGTGCCTTTTCCGAAGCTTCAGAGGTCCACAATGTAAAGAGACCAAAGCTAGGCACCATATCTCAAGTGTAGTCTGATCAAGGTCTTGTACAAGGACAAAATAATAGGCCTTTCCACTGTTCGTGCCAAATTAAACATCATTTGTCAGCCATAAGCTCAATCTCGCAACATGTTAACAGCGACCTGAAGTAGTTGAGTATCTTTTACAGTACTAGCACTCTCACAGATTCCCAATTGTTGGCAGGTTTTCAGATTGTTTCCCTCCACATTTATATCTAGTTGATTAATTTAAAATGGCAAAATGCAACACCGTTTGCTGTGGGTCAGCACAGGTAAGTGGTTTCCAAACAGACCTAAAGCCATGATTAAATTCCTATTGCCACATCCTGCCTGCCAGTTTTCAATCCAGCTCAAATTTTACCACCGGTAACAAAGGCTTTGATCATGTACTCCTGTGCCAAACCTTACCCAAATATTTTTGGAAACCTACTGTGTTTTCCTCATCCACCCTGTTCAGAACTTCTTCAAAAAACACTATTAGATTTTTAAGGCATGACCTCCATTTCATGAAGCCACGGTGGGTGTCCTTAATATGTCCCGCTCTATCCAAGTAATCGTTGCATGCCTTAAGAGTCCCTTTGGGAATAAATTTGTCTTCCACAATGTTTTTTTTATTTCATTCTTTAAAAATTCCATTTGTATTCTGCATTGTTCTCATCACCACCCAGTATGTGTGGTCTGACTAAACCAGGAGAGACAGTCTCTGGTTGAAATGAGCAGTTTATTTGCTGCACTAGAGTCATGTTCAAGATTTGGTAGATTGTATAATATTCCATAGCAATGGTCTTCTGTGAACTTTGACCCCTGGCAGATAAAGGTTGAATATTAGACCATAGCAATGGTGACAATTGTAATTATGTATTGCCTATGAGTGCGATCTGCCGGCCATGTTGTGCTCGAGCAAGATGGGCCAAATGGCTTCCTTCTGCATTGTAAGGTGTCGATGAAAACCCACCACAAATGACACTTAGAAAGTTTTCCATTAGATCACAGTCTATGTTTTTTCTTATGATCTTAAAAATAAATGTTCTCCTTTGCTCCTTTGCAGGTGCTGGTTTAGCTCACTCAGCTAAATCGCTGGCTTTTAAAGCAGACCAAGCAGGCCAGCAGCACGGTTCGATTCCCGTACCAGCCTCCCCGGACAGGCGCCGGAATGTGGCGACTAGGGGCTTTTCACAGTAACTTCATTGAAGCCTACTCGTGACAATAAGCGATTTTCATTTCATTTTCATTTTTCATTTGATGAAACCCACATGACACCAAGTCAGAAGAGTTGAAAGGGTGGTAGAAATAGATTTATCAGGAGATAGCAAAGGCAATTCAGTATGTACTTGAAAAGGAACATTTTTCAGGGCTGTGGGGAAAGAGAAGGGGAATGGAACTAATTGTTTACAAACAGGTACAATGGGCTGATTGGCCTCTTTCTAACATAGAACATAGAACAGTACAGCACAGAACAGGCCCTTCGGCCCTCGATGTTGTGCCGAGCAATGATCACCCTACTCAAACCCACGTCTCCACCCTATACCCGTAACCCAAACAACCCCCCCTTAACCTTACTTTTTAGGACACTACGGGCAATTTAGCATGGCCAATCCACCTAACCCGCACATCTTTGGACTGTGGGAGGAAACCGGAGCACCCGGAGGAAACCCACGCACACACGGGGAAGACGTGCAGACTCCGCACAGACAGTGACCCAGCCAGGAACCGAACTTGGGACCCTGGAGCTGTGAAGCATTTATGCTAACCACCATGCTACCGTGCTGCCCTTTCTGTTTTGTGTGATCCTGTGACATACTGAGATAGACCTTTTGCTCCACAGTCTACATTAATCTACATGCAGGGCTGGGTGGTGCTGAAGGTGTTTTACATGACTGGTGTTTTATTAATGAATGTGCACTGAATTGTGGCAAATGCTTTGGCCGCGATTCTCCGCAACCACGATGGGTGGGAGAATAGCGGGAGGTCCGCTCCCGCACCTCCCGCTATTCTCCCACCCCCCTCAAAATGGCATGTCCGGTTTTCCGACATGCCGCTCGGAGAAACGCGGGTCGCCGTTTTTCACCGCGGCCCGCGATTCTCCGACCCGGATGGGCCGAGCGGCCTGCCGTTCCCGACCTGTTCACAACGGCGGCAACCACACCTGGTCTCTGCCGTCGTGAACATAGCGGGCCAGGTAAGTGTGGGGCCTAGGGGGGGTGGATCGGGGATCGAGCACCACGACCGTACTCGGGAGGGGCCTGGCTCACGATCGGTGCCCACCGATCGTCGGGCTGGCGTCTCAAGGGGACACACTCTTTCCCCTCCGCCGCCCCGCAAGATCAAGCCGCCACGTCTTGCGGGGCGGCTGAGGGGAAAGACGGCAACCGCGCATGCGCGGGTTTGAGCTGTCCAACCCGCGCATGCACGGCTAACGTCATTAGGCTCCGCTGCGGCGTCATTCCTTGGTGCGCTGGGCCTTGAAGCCAGGGACAAGGCCCGGCCGCCGAGTTTCCCGGTACGGCCCGCCTATCCCCCCGGGTAGGGGATGAATAGGGGGCCGGGAGAGGCTTCCGACGCCGTCGTGAACCTCTCCAGGTTTCACAACGGCGTAGGGCATTGCGGAGAATTCCGCCCTTTGCCTTTGAACAGAGCTCATTGACTAGTGTGCACTGTTTTGGTCCCCTTAATTGAGGAAAGATGTAGTGGCATTGGAGGCAGTTCAGAGCAAGTTCACTAGATTGATTCCAGAGATGAGGGGTTTGTCGAGAGATTGAACCGTTTCGGCCTATACTCTCTAGAGTTTAGAAGAATGAGGGGAGATCTAATTGAGGTATACAAGATGCTAAGAGGTCTGGATAAATGGATAACTGTGAGGCATTCTAAAACGAGAGGTGATAATCTTAGAATAAGAGGTAGCAAATTTAAAACAGAATTGCGGAAAAACTACTTCTCCCAAGGGGTTGTGAATCTGTGGAATTCCGTACCCCAGAGTGCGGTGGATGCAAGGTCAGTGAGTAAATTTATGGAGGAGTTCGGCAGATTTTTAATTGGTAATGGGTTGAAGGGTTATGGAGAACGGGTAGGACAGTGGAGTTGAGGCCAGGATGGGATCAGCCATGATCACATTGAGGGTGTTTAGGCTTGGGAGGTTAAATTGCCTACTCCTGCTCCTAGGTCATGTGTTCTAGGGAGGAGATGCTCTGGCTGATTTTTGCAATCCAGCTCTTGTTCTGTTACATTATAGGTAGCAGAACATATCAGCCATGATAGAATGGCAGAACAGACCTGATGGGCCGAATGGCCTAACTCTGCTCCTATATCTTATGAACTTATTTACTGCCACTTTATAATTTTAGTCCTATCTGTATCATTCATTAGCAATTATCCGTAAGGCAATTAATTGTCTGACAAAAGGATTTTGAAGCCGGACCTTTACTTGCACTATCTGGTTAACACCAATTGGCCTCAAAAATAATGTTTGACTTGTGGTGTGGTCACCCAAAGGCTATTTTATCATTGTTTTTATCTCATTTAAAACAAAGTCGTCAGATGAACACTCATGAGATTTGCTTGAAGACTTTATTTAAAGGAGAAAGAAAGGCTGGAACAGTATTTTAACTACAAAGCATCCTACTCTCTGCTTCTTTGAAGAGATAATTCACTTCTCTACCAGTTATTTTTCAGGAAGTATTGTTGACCACATTGTTTATATTCTTTCTCACTAAGAGTCAATAGTATGGGTCTCTGTTTCTATCGCCTGAACCTACATTTTCAGGGTTGACAACTTTCTTCCAGCCATTCAGCCCTCCAGCTAAAGCGGCAGATCAGACCTTGATGATGTCACAGAGCTTGATTTGCATTTTAAAGAGGATGCACCCCGTTCCCACTCTGCCTTCAGGCATGTGTCATTGCTGCTCTGCAATGTAATGCTGCAAGCAACCAGATCGAAGTAAGAAAAAAATGGTTAAGTACCCCACTCCAATTTAGCTGGCCTCCAACCTAGCCTTGTTTGCACCAGGCACAAGTGTGTTAAGATTAAGAGCTGTGTCTTTGCTTTTGTAATTTATCCTTTATTTATAAACCTGAGCATCCCAAATGCCTTTTAACAGCTTTACGGGTTTGTCCTCAACTTCTAAACAGCTACTCTCAGGATCCAAATTAGTTCTGCAGTTACAATGGAGGCTTTTATCAGAGCACTCCATTTTCCTGGAAGGTGGGTTGATGTTCCTGAAACATGGTGAATCTAATTTTGGAATTTGAAACCTCCTCAGCCAAAGGGAGCCAAAGTTACCTACCTGATTCCAGTTCAAAGAGATGGTGACGTTCTTCCCTATGTGTATGATGGTTGATGTTCATGGTGATCCAATGAACACTGAATTGTTTGGTACCCTGCTTGCTGAATGATTGAATGGGCATGGTGCCTTCTCCTGACTGTTATCATTGGAAATTACTTGGAAAAATGGAGGAAATGTAGGGACAGAGGTAAATGAATCATCTCCCTTAGATGCCAACTACATCAGGCATGACATTCGAAGTATTCGTTGCACATTTAATCAATTACAATTTAACTGCTGTGTTAATAACGTTGCACGTAAAAGATGTCAGTGGTTTATGCCACAGAAATGTTTAACTCATCATTCATTTTCTCAACATATTTTAATTCATCTGTGTAGTTTTTCTGATCTGTGCAAGGCTCTCAGAATTATCAATCGACATACAGTGTGTTGATAGAAAGCAGTGAAATGTGATTCCAATTATATTGGGCACATTGCATCCTCAAGAGTTGACGAGTTGACATGTTAGCTGTGGCCTCAGCTGGGGCTAAACCGGAAATCTGGTACCTTTTAAAATGTACTTGATATGATTGCCAAATATTTGTAAGGATCTGTCAGCCTGTGGCTTGCCTTAATTTCCTTTCACTGCTCACCGAAATTTGCAATCAAAACAGAACGTTCTGGGAATGGCAGCATCCAACAGAGAAGGAGAGATTAGCGGATCAAAAGGGACCAGGCCGGAGAGAAGGAAACTCCTTTCATATGACTGATTAAAACCAAGAGGGGAGAATCAGGTGGTGATATTTGCCAACTACTTTTACAAAGAAATGCAATGCAGAGTGGCCTTTCCTGTAAGTCATCAGAGCATCTCCTACTCAGGAGTGTGCCCCAATATCTGTTCATACCATAGTATAAACTGGGATTGGAACAATAGAAACCCCTTGTGATCTACACTCAACACAGTTTTGCACATATCCTGATATGTGCTTCTCTTATCTTTCCGAAGGGAGACTGAGACACTTGGATGATCTGGATTGGATTGGATTTGTTTATTGTCACGTGTACCGAGGTACAGTGAAAAGTTTTTTTCTGCGAGCAGCTCAACAGACCATTAAGTACATGGGAGGAAAAGGGAATAAAAGAAAATCCATAATAGGGCAACACAAGATATACAGTGTAACTACATAAGCACTGGCATCGGGAAGCACGATGGGCATCAACGGGGTAAAGCGCGATGAGCATCAATGGGGAGCTTTTACGAGGAATTATACAGGTCAGAGCTCCCAGTGGAGGAGGGAGGGATGGATCACTTTCTGGACAAGTTGAGGTTTCCGAGAGTGGAGGAGGAGCAGGTGGCGGGGTTGAGGGCGCCAGTTGGACTGGAGGAGCTGGTCAAAGCGATAGGGAACATGCAGACAGGGCAGGCACTGGGGCCTAACGGGTTCCCGGTTGAATTCTACAAGAAGTATTCAGACCTGCTGGGCCCGCTGCTAGTTAGGACCTTCAACGAGGCAAGAGAAGGGGGGGCTCTTCCCCCGACGATGTCTAGGGCGCTGATCTCCCTGATCCTGAAGCGGGATAAGGATCCCCTACAGTGTGGGTCATATAGACCGATTTCACTCCTAAATGTAGATGCAAAGTTGCTGGCAAAGATATTGGCCATGGGGATTGAGGACACCGTGCCGCAGGTCATACATGAGGATCAAACGGGTTTTGTGAAAGGGAGGCAGTTGAATGCTAACGTACGGAGGCTGTTAAATGTTTTAATGATGCCGGCAGTGGAATAAGAGGCAGAGATAGTGGTGGCGATGGATGCGGAGAAGGCCTTTGATAGTGTGGAATGGGGATACCTATGGGAGGTGTTGAAAAGTTTTGGGTTTGGAGAGGGGTTCGTTAGGTGGGTGAGGCTCCTATATGAGGCCCCGGTGGCAAGTATGGCTACGAATGGAAGGAGGTCGGAGAATTTCCGGCTGTACCGGGGGACGAGGCAGGGGTGCCCCTTGTCTCCCCTGCTCTTTGGGCTGGCGATTGAACCTCTGGCTATGGCGCTGAGGGGGTCGAGGAACTGGAAGAGGATAGTGCGGGGAGGGGGAGGAGCATCGGCTGTCGTTATACGTGGATGACCTACTGTTGTACATGGCGGACCCGGTGGGGGGGATGCCGGAAGTGATGAGGATCCTTAGGATGTTCGGGGATTTCTCCGGGTATAATGTGGGGAAGAGTGAGCTGTTCGTAGTACACCCAGGGGACCAGGAGAGGGGGATTGGGGAGCTCCTGCTGAAGAAGGCGGAGAGGAGTTTTAGGTACCTGGGAGTGCAGGTAGCCAGGAGCTGGGGGGCCTTGCACAGGCTTAACTTCACGAAGCTGGTGGAGCAGATGGAGGAGGAGTTTAAGAGGTGAGGTGCGCTGCCGCTCTCCCTAGCGGGTAGGGTCCAGTCAGTCAAAATCACGGTGCTCCTGAGGTTTTTGTTCTTGTTCCAGTGCCTCCCTATCCTGATTCCTAAGGCTTATTTCAGAGGGTCAATAGGAGCATTATAGGGTTTGTGTGGGCGCAGAAGACCCCGAGGGTGAGAAGGGTGTTCCTGGAGCGGGGCAGGGATGGGGGGGCGGGGGGGGGTTGGCACTGCCTAACCTGTGTGGGTACTACTGGGCTGCCAACGTGGCGATGATACGTACGTGGGTAATGGAGGGGGAGGGGGCGGCATGGTAGAAATTGGAGGCGCCGTCCTGTGTGGGCACGAGTCTGGAGGCGCTGGTGACGGCGCCGCTACCGCTTCCCCCAACGAGGTATACTACGAGCCCAGTGGTGGCGGCTACCATCAAAATTTGAGGGCAATGGAGGCAGCATAGTGGGGAGGTGACGGCTTCAGTGTGGTCCCCGATACGGGGGAAGCACCGGTTTGTCCCAGGGAGAATGGACGGAGGGTTTCTGAGCCGGCACAGGGCAGGTATTAGGCGGATGGGGGACGTCTTTGTAGATGGGAAGTTTGTGACCCTGGGGGAGTTGGAGGGGAGGTTTGGCCTCTCCCAGGGAAGACCTTCAGATACATGCAGATAAGGGCGTTTGTCAGGTGACGGAGTTTCCACTGTTGCCGTCAAGAGGGGTTCAGGACCGGGTGCTCTCGGGGATGTGGGTTGGGGAGGGGAAGATCTTGATGACCTATCAAGTGATGCAGGAGGGGGAGGAGGCCTCGGTGGAAGAGCTGAAAGGTAAGTGGGAGGAGGAGCTGAGAGAGGAGATCGACGAGGGGACGTGGGCGGATGCCCTGGGGAGGGTGAATTCCTCCTCCTCTTGCGCAAGGCTCAGCTTAATTCAATTTAAGGTGCTGCATAGGGCGCACATGACTGGGGCAAGGCTGAGCTGGTTCTTTGGGAGAGAGGTGTGTCAGGTGTTTGGGGAGCCCAGCAAACCACACCCACATGTTCTGGGCGTGCCCTGCGCTGGAGGGTTTTTGGAGGGGAGTTGCGGAGATGCTGTCAAGGGTGGTTGGTACCAGGGTTGAGCCAGGCTGGGGGCTCACGATATTTCAGGTAGCAGTGGAGCCGGGAGTGCAAGAGGCGAAAGAGGCCGGTATTCAGGCCTTTGCGTCCCTGGTAGCCCGGCGCAGGATTCTTCTACAGTGGAAGGATGCGAAGCCCCCGAGAGCGGAATCCTGGGTCAAAGATATGGCTGGGTTCATCAAACTGGAGAGGGACAAATTTGCCTTAAGGGGGTCGGTGCAAGGGTTCTTTCAGCAACCGTTCTAGACTTTTTGGCGGAGTGTTAGATGATGGTCAGTTACAGCAGCAACCCGGGGGGACGGGGGGGACAGGCGGGAGAGGGTTTGTTTGTTTTTTCCTTTATGCGGCGTGTATATTTGCTCTCATGTTAATTATTTCTGTTAATTTATTATTTGTGTATTGGGGGGGGGTGGGGGGGGGGGGGGCGGTTACTGTTCTTAGTTTTTTCTTTTTCTGTTCTTGTTGGTTAAAATTTTTTGAAAACTTGAATAAAAATTATTTTTAAAAAATAAGCACTGGCATCGGATGAAGCATACAGGGTGTAGTGTTAATGAGGTCTGTCCATAAGAGGGTTATTTAGCAGTCTGGTAACAGTGGGGAAGAAGCTGTTTTTGAGTCTGTTCGTGCGTGTTCTCAGACTTCTGTATCTCCTGCCCAATGGAAGAAGTTGGAGGAGTGAGTAAGCCGGGTGGGAGGGATCTTTGATTATGCTGCCCGCTTTCCCCCGGCAGCGGGAGGTGTAGATGGAGTCAATGAATAGGAGGCAGGTTCGTGTGATGGACTGGGCGGTGTTCACATCTCTCCGAAGTTTCTTGCGGCCCTGGGCCGAGCAGTTACCATACCAGGCTGTGACGCAGCCCGATAGGATGTAAAAGTTGGTAATGGTTAATGTGGACATGCCGAATTTCCTTAGTTTCCTGAGGAAGTATAGGCGCTGTTGTGCTTTCTTGGTGGTAGCGTCGACGTGGGTGGACCAGGACAGATTTTTGGAGATGTGCATCCCTAGGAATTTGAAACTGCTAACCATCTCCACCTCGGCCCCGTTGATGCTGACAGGGGTGTGTACAGTACTTTGCTTCCTGAAGTCAATGACCAGCTCTTTAGTTTTACTGGCATTGAGGGAGAGATTGTTGTCGCTACGCCACTCCACTAGGTTCTCTATCTCCCTCCTGTATTCTGACTTGTCGTTATTCAAGATACGGCCCACTATGGTCGTATCGTCAGCAAACTTGTAGATGGAGTTGGAACCAAGATTTGCCATGCAGTCATTATGCAGAATTATGTAGAATTATACAGCACAGAAGAAGGCTATTCACCCATTCACATGGTTGTGGTATCGCTTTGAACGAGCTGTCCAATTAGTTCCATTCCCTGGCTCTCCCTATAGTCCTGCAAATATTTCCACATTGAAGAATATATCCAGCACCATTTTTGAAAGTTCTTCTTTAATCTCTTTGCAACCTTTCAGGCAGATATTCCAGATCCCCACAATTCACCTTGTGAAAAATAATTCTACATCATTCCCTCCTCCACCCCCAATTCAAAAGATTGAGTGAAAAAAATAACAAACCACATCACCTGTTCTTTGTGGAGCGAACATGTTTTGCATCTTCTATGCACTTGGTAATAGTTACACTTCTTCCATAAATCTTTACTCCTTGAGAGGTTACTTAAAATGGGCCTCTTTGATAAAGCGTCTGTCCTAATATCTCTTTTGGCTTGGTGTCAATTTATGTATGATAACATTCCCAAAGAGCTTTGGCTATGTTAAAGGCACCATGTAAATACAATATGTTGGGCCCAATTTTATGGTCACGTGGCGCAGGGTGGCCGTTAGAAGCCGGGAGACCCACTCCTGGGATCTACCTAGCATGCAACATCTCATGAGATCTAATGCGATCTCACAGATGTTACGATATAAGTAGGCGGGATAATGTTTCAGCAAATCTGCACATTACAACGAGACAACTAGTCTCGATGTAATGTGCAGATTCCCGAGTTACCCGAGGCGTCGGATCAATCTTCTTCACCTCGGAAGGCTTTGGCGAGCGGCACTCAGTACTGGTCTCAACAGATGGGGAAAGGCACCCTGGCAGTGCCCCTGGGTGCCAGCTTGGCACGACCAGCTGGCAGGGGCACTGCCAGGATGCCAGGTTGTTGTGTGTTGTGATTTGGAGAGTGGGGATGGGTGGGTGGGTGGGGATTGAGTTGGGAGCCTCTCCTAACCTGAGGAGTTCCGGCGCTATGAGCACCAGGAAACACACGGCTAAACGCATTCGCTATGGGACTTTGTTCCTTTTTGGCGAAATCGTGCCCCTTGTTACTTTGTATTGTATTGTTGACTGGAAACTTTTGGTCTCCATGACAAACTTTGAATTTGCCAGTTATGTGTTTTTAGATTTAAGTAACTAATTGCAAATGTCAATGTCAGCTCATTATGAGTGGTAGCTCACTCCCCATTCGTGAATCAGCAAGAGAAATAAAACCTTGCCACCGTTTCTTGGACTACATGCATAAAATGGCTGTTCACTCACAGCTGACGGAAAAAATTCAGTGTGTGAAATGTTTTTGAGTTGTTCCTTGTGTTGGGATGAGTACCCTATCATACAACTCCTCTTTTCTCAATATGGTTAAACGCCTCTTCATTCTGTGCCTGGTTATGTTACGTTTATTAGTGGGTAATATTGAATGCCTCAGGCCTCTTCCTGGAATTAAGACCATAAGACATAGGAGCAGAATTAGGCCACTCGGTCCGTTGAGTCTGCTCTGCCATTCAGTCATGGCTGATATTTTTCTCATCCCCATTCTCCTGCCTTCTCCCCATAACCCCTGATCCCCTTATTGATCAAAAACCTATCTAACTCATTTTAAAGACTCTCAGTGATTTGGCCCCACAACCTTCTGCGGCAAAGATTTCCACAGATTCACCACTGTCTGGCTGAAAAAATTCCTCCTCATCTCTGTTTTAAAGGATGGTCCCTTTAGTCTGAAGACTTATTTTACCTCAACCTCACACATTGGGCTCACCAAGCCAGCCAGAAGCCATTTCCATACCAGAAAACAACTGCATCTGCAGTCCTGGAATTGCTTCTCCTGCTCACTGTTACTGCCTGAACCATATTCCTGGTAACTTCCTCATCTGCATCAGGTGACACCCTGCAAGGGCAGTGATTAGCTCTTATCTCAGACCTTCCCCCAAGGTACTGGCAATGAGTGATTTGCACTCAGCATGTGACCTCTACTGTGAACTTCCCACCACCCCTTTTGTCTGAGATTGTGTCCTCTGTATCTAGGTTTTCTCTCCACGTCCACTCTGTCCACTCTATCCAGGCCACGCAGTATCAGTTCCAATATCTTTAAGTTGCGATATCTAAAGATATCTGCAACATCTTTAACACTAGGCATACTTAAGTGGTTTGTGATGTGAATTAAGCTAAAAGATGGTTTGCGGTGCATTCAGGAGTAACAATTCTGTGTTTATAAAGATGATAACAATAGAAGTTTATTCTTTGCTACTGCAGGTAAGATTAGTTGTAACAGGTTGGTAGATTTCTTCATTTATAAGCTGCAATAGGTAGTATTATGTGCAAATATCTAACCAAGACCTTATTTACTTGTATGTGTTTCACTAGGGTGGAGCACCCATATTGAGACAACTTGGTTCAAGGGTACTCTGGTCATAGGTGCCTTCTACCAGATTAGGACTTTTCCCCATTTGCCTCCCTTTTCAAAGTCTGTACCCATGCTGGGATACAGTTTTGCATCTTGTCCCACTGGATCGTTCCTCAAGTGCCCATTATTCATGATGGAGCTTTGACTATGAATGTTGGCAGACCATTCACTCATTGTTGCAACTCTGACGTTTGCATCTGAGCTTCCAGCTGCGGCATGGTAGCACAGTGGTTAGCACTGTTGCTTCACAGCACCAGGGTCCCAGGTTCGATTCCTGGCTTGGGTCACTGTCTGTGTGGAGTCTGCACATTCTCATCGTGTCTGCATGGGTTTCGTCCGGGTGCTCCGGTTTCCTCCCACAAGTCACGAAAGACGTGCTGTTCGATGAATTGAACATTCTGAATTCTCCCTCAGTGTATCCGAACAGGCGCCGGACTGTGGCTACGAGGAGAATTTCACAGTAACTTCATTGCAGTGCTAATGTAAGCTACTTGTGACAATAAAAAATATTATCATTATCAATTGGAAATGAGAACCATGGCCAGTTTTCCCCGTCTCAAACACGGGTGCCAAATCAATTCTGAAGTGCACAACAGTGACTGAGCTCAAAGTTGGACCACCGAGGCAGGCTGGGAAGGGGGGACGGAAAGTCCAATAGCATGGTGGGGGCATAATCTACCAATGAGGCACCTGGTGGCTCACCCACCTTTGTGCCAATTGAGGCCTTAAGTGACTTATTAATGGCCACTTTACAGCCTCCACCCAAGTGGTGCCAATACCATTTGGCAAGGACACCAGAGGTAAGTTGTGTGGGCTTGCGAGGGTGACCTTGTTGTTCAGACATCCTGTGGCAAACAGAGGCTCCCTTCACACTATTCCCAGACATTTCCAAAAGCTTCCTGTGCTCATCGTCACAACCCCCATCCCCTCGTCAGGGCCAGACGGACTGTCCCCAGTGAAAACCGCTCTACATATCTGGATGTCCAACTCCTGCTGCACTCTATTTGTTGGAGAATGGCTGCAGTCAGCAACGGCCACTTCTCCAGTAATGCTGTCAGAACCAGAGAAGTGCTGGCACCATTTGATTGACCAGAAGCTCACAAATGTGGGAATTCCTCCCAAATAGGGGCAGAATTCTCGCCCTCGGCCAATTAATGGCACAACAGGGAAGGGCCACTGTCTCAGCATCAAATTATTCTACAAGTACCTCAAGAGAAAAAACAGAAATTAAGCATGAGATTTTTCTAGTCTGCACCAAGTTGGTGTTTGATCTTTGCTTTTAAATGTATCAAATGTCTTTTCTGTGGCTTTATCCTGCCTTTAACCATTTTTCATTTCTTCATGGGATATGAGCATCATGGGCAAGACCACCCAGTCCTACTTGCCCTATAGAAGGTGAAGTTTAGCTGCTTTCTCAAACTGCTGCTGTCCATATGATGTAGGTATAACCACAGTGCCGTGAGGGCAGTAGTTCCAGGATTTTGACACGGCAACAATGAAGGAACGATGATATATTTCCAAAGCAGGTTGGTGTTACTTGGAGGGGAAATTGCAGGTGGCATGTGTTTGCTGCCCTTGTCCTGCTTAGGATTTGGACGGTGCTATCCCAGAATTCCTGGTGAGTTATTGTAGTGCACCTTATAAAGGTTGCAGCCCAAGTGCACCAGTAAACAATCAGTCTGATTCCCGTGTTATCCTCCTTCTCTCCTATTTCATTACCTACTGTCATTAACACCACATTGTGATAAACCAAGTCAATACAGAGAACACAAGTCATATTGGATCCTCTTGCTTTTCATAGAACTGCTACCAGAGGATAAAGCTGCTTCTTGAAATTAATTGAGCATGTGATTGAAGGAGTTAGATTATCATTATTTTAATGATGAGAAAAACCTTACTCCTTCCTGCAAAACATTTGCTTCATGTGTTCATGGGCCATTATTTCGTCTCTCTCTCCCCCCCCCCCCCCCCCCTCCCCCCCCACCCCACCCTCCCCAACTCCTTGAACAATTAATGCAACATGCACTTTTGATAATGATGAGAATTAAGCGAGACTGATTTTTACAAACTATATATTTGTGAGGAAGCAGGGCCGATTGACAAATATTTCTGTTTTTCTTGACAAGTTGGTTAGTAATTTTGCTGCTGCAGAAAAACAAATGTTCCTGAGACTTGTCTTGAGTAAGTGTATGTGAGGTTGAAAGTAATGATTCAACACCAAGAATAAATAAACACCAGGAGACTACAATGGTGCCAAACTAAGCTGGAACCATGGTAAATGTCGAAAGCTATTATATCTGGCCATCACACATGTTTATAGGATTGGTAGTTGGAACATGATGACTGTACCCAATAGAGCAAAACATTAACCCATTTGGTACTGATTCCCCTTCATAGTTTTCACAAAATGCATCTATTATAACCAACATAGTGCTGCCATATTTCACCATCAGCAACTTCCCCACATCATTAACATTTTCCCATAGTTAACAAAGAAAAGAAAGACTTGCATTTATATATGTCCTGAGAGCATCTCAAAGCACTTTGCACCCATTCAAACGCTTTTGAAGAGTATTTGCTATTAGAGGACAAACAGCAAGGTTACAGCGATGAAATAGATGACCAAATCACCATTTTTTTGGTATTGGTTGAGGGATAAATTTTGACCAGGGCACTAGAACTCTCATGAGAGTTGATCCTTATTCAATTAATGATATAAGATCTTGTATACTGTCAGGGAGGGCAGTCGAGGCCTCAGTTTAGCAACTCATCTGAAAGAATGCCTTTGACAGTGAAGAACCAAAAAGAATGTTACACTGAAGTATCAGCCTCAATCATGTGCTCCAGTCTCTAAAGTGAGGCTGGAACCCAGTGGGCGTGATTCTCCGACCCCCCCCCCCCGCCGGGTCAGAGAATTGCCGGGGGTCGGCGTGAATCCTGCCCCCGCCGTCCTCCAAATTCTCCAACCCCCCAAAAATTGGCCTGGTGTGAGTCGCGCCGCCCGCCTCGGAGAATGGCGGGGACTGGTGCGACTCAATGGGCCCCAGGGCTGGCCGAAGGCCCACCCGTTTTTTGCCAGTCCCGCCAGCGTAAATTGGAGTAGGTCCTTACTGGCGGCACGGGCAGCCTCCGGGGTTCTTGGGGGTGGGGGGGGCGTGGGGGGACCTGGCCCCGGGAGGTGCCCCCACGGTGACCTGGCCGCGATTGGGACCCACCGATCCACGGGCGGGCCTGTGCCATGGGGGCACTCTATTTTTCTGCACCGGCAGCTGTAGCAATCCGCCATTGCCGGTGCAGAAACTAAGCCCTCTGCGCATGCGCGGGGATGATGCCAGCACACGGTGGCGCTCCCGTGCATGTGCCAACTCGTGCCGGCAGGCAGAGACCCTTCAGCGCCAGTTGGCGTGGCGCCAAGCCCCTTTCACGCCGCCCGGCGGGGCGCAAACCACTCCGGGGCGGGCCTAGCCCCTGAAGATGCGGAGGATTCCGCACCTTTGGGGCGGCCCGACACCGGAGTGGTTCACGTCACTCCGTCCTGCCGGAGTTGCCCGCCCCACTGATTACAGCAGAATCCTGCCCATAATCTCCTGACTCAGAGGTGAGTGTGCTACCAACTGATCCAGGTGTACCATCATGTTACCATGAGTAACAGTGGAGCGAATGGTTTCTTTTCTTCCTAGTATAACTTTGACACGCTTGTAGAATACCTACTTGTCCCCATTCTATTTCTTAATGCTCTTCTATCACATCTGAATGGTGACTTCAGCAGTGTACTGTTTATATATGACAGTAATAATAACAAAAGGTAAACATGGAACAGCTTCAGACAGTTCTACACTCCAGACAAGTAGGAATTAAATTTCTCTGCAGTTTGACATTAATGTCAAGTTGGTTTATACTGTTAATTAGATGTGAAACGTAATGAAGCCATTCCATTGGGCAGAGATTCCCTACTCCTTTCACACCAACCCACTTTGGCTAGTCAGACCATGGAGCTATCAGCATTGATAACCTCAGTTTACTGTTTTAAAGGTCTCTTAAAATAAGCAGCCCTTAGGAGAACGAAGGGATTCTATGCATATACAGGTCAGAGACTTTAATTGATAACGTTTGGGCTATAGCTGGTTTGTTCCAGTTGCGTTTACTACTTTGTAGCCTGGTGGAATCTTTTTTGTAGATTTAAACTAGTACTGAATGTGAACTCTGGTTATTGCTGCTACTCAATTCTCGCAACAAAGCTAATATTTTGGATGAGAAATGGGAAAAATAAAGGAATGTTCCAGATTTGAGTACATGACTGTAAGACGTGTATTCAATCCATTGCTACATTTTTTCACATTTTATTTTTCTATTCCATCACTATTGAAGTCATTGGTAAATTGACAGTCATCCGAATATAGAACGTGATTGTTTTAGAAGCAGTCAGTAGTTAAGATGTATGAGCATTTAGTTTTAATCCATCCTCACAGGGCTACCTATTAGAAGGGCGGCACATTGGCACAGTGATTAGCATGCTGCCTCACAGTGCCAGGGTCACAGGTTCAATCCCGGTCTCTATCTGTGTAGAGTTTGTACATTCTCCCTGTGTCTGCGTGGGTTTCCTCCGGGTGCTCCAGTTTCTTCTCACAGTCCAAAGATGTGCAGGTTAGGTGGACTGGTTATGCTAAATTGCCCCTTAATGTCCAGGTTCGCAGTTACGCGAATAGGGATAGGATAGGGTGGATGGGGGAGTTTAAATGGGTAGGGTACTCATTCAAAGGGCAGTGCAGACTCGATGGCCTGAATGGCCTCCTTCTCCACCGTAGGGATTCTGTGGATTCTATGAAGACATACTCATAATCAGAGAGAAGCTATATCACCTTTACAGCAGTAAGTCTATTGTGGGAAGAGTAGGGATATTTATAGTTTCACAGCTTCAAACTAGAGACTGTCCTATTGTGGATTTGTGTTTTTTTTCCTCAGCGCTAATTTGGAATCTGGTGCATAGCTTCACTTTAATCTCCTGTGTAAAGGGGGAGCATGGTGGTGCAGTGGTTAGCACTGCTACCTCACCGCGCCGAGGACCTGGTGCGATCCTGGCCCTGGGTCACTGTCCGTGTGGTGTTTGCACGTTCTCCCCGTGTCTGCATGCTTAAATTGCCCCTTAATTGGAAAAAAAAAAATTGGCACTCTAAATTTATTTTTTAAAATCTCCTATTAGTTCATCAAAAGCAATGTAAGCACCACTTTGGGAGGGGCCCTCCCACTGCTTAATTTCTGTGCTGACTCGCTGTTCAATCCAAATTTAAGAAAATTTCTTCAACTTTAAAAGAAAAAGTTGAAAATTTATCAATCACTTCAGCTTTAATTTTTAGTGTTATGAACAAACTGACGGGGCAATTCGCTCCTTAGTGACTTGAGACATTTAGCCCGAGTGTTGATCTATCTGTATATTTGACATAAAATCACTTTGCGCATAGAATGTTGTGGAGATGCAGTACAACATAATGCTGCTAATTCATCTTCCTCTAAAACAGGACCAGTCTCAAATTGGTACCTTCAAAATAAAGAGCATTGTCATGTGCTCACCATTAAAGTAATTGGCAGTTATAATGTGATAAGTTCAGTTAACTTTTCTTATTCTTCCAAAAACTGTCTGCCCATCTAGTTTTTCTCTACCTTTGGCTCCCATTTGTTTACACTATCTGAAAAATCTAATTGAGGCAGCCTTTTCAAAAGTACATTGCACACAGGGGATAGCAACTGTCAGCTGTCGGCCCACTGGTTTAAAATTTAGAACGCTCAACCATGCTTTGAGAATCATGAATCAGTTTATTTTATCGCTTGCAATGAACATGAACAATCTCAGTGAGTTGTACGGATAAGGCATGACCTATCATTGACACTGACACTGACCCTTCGTGTGGGCTAAGTTTTTTTTTCCTGTTTACTAACCAGTGTCTCGCCAATCCACAGCACAATAATAGTCCCATGGGGGTTAATGTAGAGGATTACAGAAAGATGAAAGTTAGCTTAATGGTGATTAGGAGGCCGGAACAAATATGAAAACATGAAAGTAATATAGCACCATTTCTTTGTATCTGGAGATTTTAATTTGGGTTCATGTCTTTCCAAGCTATTGCCATAGTCGGATAACATTGAAATGAAAGTTATTGTTTTATGGTAATTTGAGGCAGATCCTTAAAATAGCATCCTTTAGTCCTTCATTTAAGTCAGTTGTTCTGGAAACTTTTTGGTTGAAGGATCCATTTTCAAATGGATTATTAATCACAGATTACCACAATCTAAATTGGAATACTGCATAATATACATCATATAGAAATGCTGCATGTTTTTAAAAAATATTTTACAGGGTGTAAGCGTCACTAGCATTTGTTGCCCATTTTTTAGCTGCTCTTGAGTAGATGGTGATGATCCATTATCTTGCAGTCCATCTAATGTAAGTACACCCTCATTGCTGTTAGGAATAGAGTTCCAGGCATTTGACCCAGCAACAGTGCTGGAATGGCGATATAGTTTCAACTCGGGTTGGTGTGCAGCTTGGACGGGAAGGTGCAGGTGGTGGAGTTCCCATCTATGTGCTACCCCTGTCCTTCTGAGTGGTAGACGTCATGCTTTGGAAGGTGCTATCAAATAAACCTTGGTGAGTTCCTACAAAGCATCTTGTATATGATACACACTACTGCCACTGTGCATTGGGGGTAAAGGGAGTGAATGCAGAAGGCAGTGGATGGGGTGCCAATAAAGCTGGCTGCTCTGTCCTGGGTGGTGTTGAGCTTCTTGAATATTATTGGAGCTGCACTAATCCAGGCAAGTGGAGTATTCCACTTTTGACTTGTGCCTTGTAGATGGTGAAGAACCTTTGGGGAGTTCAGATGTGAGTTACTCAACGCAGAATTCCTGGCCTCTGACCTGTTCTTGTCAGTACAGTATTTATGTAGCTGATCCCGTTAAATTTATGGTCAATGGTAATCCCCAGGATAGTGGGAAATTCAATGATAATGTTGTTGCATGTCAAGGAGAGATGACTGGATTCTCTCTTGCTGGAGATGGTCATTGCCTGCCACTTGAGTGGCATGAATATTACTTGCCACTGATCAGCTCAATGCTGAATGTTGTTCGGGGCCTTGCTACATTTGGACACGGACGGCTTCAGTGTCTGAGGAGTTGCGAACATTGTGCAATCATCAACAAACATCTTGACTGGCTGAGTCTTACCTGACTCAAAGGAAGATGGTTGTGGCTGTTGGAGATCAATCATCTTAGTCCCAGGACATCACTGCAGGAGTTCCTCAAAGTAGGGTTCTAGGTTGATATCTCATTTTTAGGTATGCCTCGTGATGCTCCTGGAATAACGTCCTGCATGTTTCATTGAACCAGGGTTGATCCCCCTGGTTTGATGGTCATGGTAAAGTGAGGCATATCCCAGACCATGAGGTTGCAGATTGTGGTTGAATACAATTCTGTTGCTGCTGATGGCCCACAGCGCCTCATGGATGTCTAGTTTTGAGCAGCCAAACCTGTTCAAAATCTATCCCATTTATCATTACAGTGGTAGTGTCACACAACACAATGGGGGGTATCCCCAGTGTGACAACAGGATTTTGTCTCCACAAGGAATGTGTGATAGTGACAGGAAAACGGAGTCCATCACATCAAAACGGCCCCTTACCATCCAGCGACCAACGGCCTGGCAGAGAGAGCGGTCCAGACACTTAAAGCAGGATTCAAGAAGCAGCCGGCAGTGTCAATAGACACAAAGCTCTCCCGCTGGCTGTTTGATTACAGGACCACACCGCATTCCACAACGGGCATACTGCCAGCTGAACTCTTAATGGGAAGGCGGCTGCGAATGAGGCTGAGTCTCCTTTTCCCAAATTTAACGGGGAAAGTGGAGAAACATCAGGAGGCCCAACGCAGGGGGCATGATAATAGTTGGCAGCAGAGACATTTCCAGGTGGGGGCACTGGTTTGGGTCAAGAATTATGGGAATGGACCAACGTGGGTCAAAGGCACGGTAGAGTCCCAAACAGGGCCCATATCCTATGAGGTTTCAATAGGAGGTAAGGTGCTGAAGAAACACCTAGACCAAATAAGAGCAGCGGAACCACACCTGGAGGCAGGCGAAGCAGGACCGCCTCAAGCTGGTATAGCCCAAACGGAAAGGATACCCACACCCCAGCCCCGAGCAATTTCTCCAGACCCCGTCATCCAGTCATCAGAGTCGGAGATGGACACACTCGACGAGGCCGCCGCGACACCTCTCCCCGAGGAGGAGGAAGAACAACTTCCAAGGAGGTCGTCAAGGAAAAGATGGGCGCCTATAAGGTACACCCCGCCCACTTCGGCGAACGGCCCGGGGGACGACACAGAGGTAACAGACCCAGACATGAGGAGCAGGAAGAAGCTCAGAGGAATGCCAGCTGGCAGGAATTCCTCGGACCTTGGGGGGAGGGGTGTAATGAACTCCAATTGGCTTTATTGGTTGGCCAATTGGAATATGAGCTCCCTCAATGATAGCTCATTGAGGGGGCCCATATAATCACCTGTGTAGGCTTTGTGAGCCAGTCTTAAGTTGACTGGACTGCTAGCAGCACTGTTTGTAGCTGCTCCTGTAATATCGTTATTGTAAATAAATATTGGTGTGGTGACGGAACTCCTGCCTCCCTTGGATTACTACAGTGGCGACGAGGTAAACTAAGAATTTTGCGGAGACCAGCTGCCGCACTCGGAGGGTAAGCCTTGCCATTTTAAAAATGCCATTTTTTGGAAGGTTAGAGGCATTCGACCCGGCTATTGAGGACTGGTCCCAGTATGTGGAGAGAATGTGTTACTACTTCCGGGCAAATGATATACTGACGGACGAAAGGAGACGGCTTATCCTGCTGTCGGCGTGCGGACCCTCAGCTTTTGGCATTATACGTAGTCTGACGTATCCCGATGCGCCGGACACAAAAACTTTCCAAGAAGTAACGGAATTGGTGAAAGAGCACTACGACCCAAAACCACCCCTCATTTTGCGTAGGTACAGATTCTACACAGCGAAGCGGGAAGACAGGGAGTCAGTCACGAATTTCTTGACCCGCCTGGGAAGGCTGGCAGAAAAATGTGAGTTCGGCCCGACGCTAAATGAAATGCTTCGGGACCGGTTAGTGTGTGGTATAAACGACCTCACAATACAGAAACGCCTGTTGGCGGAAACAGAGCTAGACTGCAGGCAGGCGTTACAGCTCGCACTGTCCCTAGAAAAGGCAGCAAGTGGGGCGCAGGAACTACAGGGCACGCCAATGGAGGTAGATACCTGTGAGAGGGACTACCACAACGGGTACTGCTACCAGATAGCTGCTCTCAGGAAAAACCTGAGGAATAGAGGGAAAAAGGAAAACCCCAGAACTGCCCCTAAGTCTGCCAGGACTAACTGGAGACAGAGGGAAGTACCGGCTGAGGCTCCCCCAACAGAGAAGGACCGTTTCTGGCACCAGACAGAGTGGGGTAACAGCGATAGAAACCCTAGAAGGAGGTGGCAAAAGAGGAATAGCAGGTGGGGACGCAGGGAAGTACACAACCTAGACGCCCCATCCTCCTCCGAAGGGGAACAATTATATAATATTGCAACGAAGAAAGCAGAACCCATTAGGATTACCCCACGGGTGAAGGGGCGGCCGACAATAATGGAAATAGACACGAGTGCGGCCGTATCAGTAATGGGAGTGGCAGCATTTAGAAAAATCAAAGATGGACTCCAGCCACTAACCCTAACAAAAACATTGACGAAACTTAAAACCTACACGGGGGAACCCCTGGAAGTTCTAGGCACGACTCATGTACCCGTGGAATATGAGAAACAATTGCTCAGATTACCGTTAACTATAGTAGAGGGCTCCGGACCGAGCTTAATTGGACAGAACTGGCTGAAAGACCTAAAATTAGATTGGATGAAAATTTTCCAGAGTGGAAGCGGGGCAGTTGAGTGGAGTACTCCAAAAATACCCGGAGGTCTTCCAGGAAGGTTTGGGGGAAATCATAGGCGCCAAAGCAACTTTGCATGTGGACCCAGAAGCCCTTCCAAAATTTTGTAAGGCCAGGCCGGTACCTTTTGCATTAAGGAAGAAAGTAGATGACGAAATAGAAAGGTTACGGCGCGACGGCATTATCAGACCAGTACAGTTCTCGGAATGGGCAGCGCCGGTGGTACCAATTTTGAAGCCAGACGGCTCGATACGTCTCTGTGGAGATTTCAAACAGACAGTAAACAAATACGCATTGCTGGACAAATACCCAATCCCGAAAATAGACAACCTATATGCCAAATTGGCAGGTGGGCTTTTGTTCACGAAACTGGACATGAGCCACGCCTACCTGCAGTTAAAACTGAACAAGGGCTCCCAGAAATTCGCTACGATCAACGCCCTGAAGGGCCTTTTTTGTTATACTAGGCAACCTTTCGGAGTGTCATCAGCCTGTGCTATATTCCAGCGTACGATGGAAAATATTCTGCAGGGACTACCGCAGGTGGAGATTTATTTGGACGATGTCTTAATCACGGGTAGGACAAACAGGGAACACTTAAGGAAGCTGGAGGAAGTGCTCAGGCGTTTCGCAAAGGCAGGCGTACGGCTAAAAAGGGAAAAATGTGTTTTTCTGGCCCCACAAGTGATGTACCTGGGATATAAAGTAGACGAGTCAGGCTTACACCCATTGGAAAACTGAGTAAGGGCAATAAAAGAAGCCCCAGCTCCCACCATGGTCCAGGAGTTACGATCATTTCTAGGGTTGGTAACCTATTATGGAAAATTTATTGAAAATAGGGCGTCCATCCTAGAACCCCTCCACCAGCTACTAAAAAAGGGGCTAGAATGGAAATGGTTCACCCGCCAAAACCGAGCATTTAGGGACATTAAGGAACAGTGTCATCCGAAAATGTCCTAGAGCATTATGATCCAAGGAAGGAGTTGATGGTCACTTGTGATGCATCCCCCTATGGGGTAGGAGCCGTCTTAGCCCATAGAGGAAGGAATGGGGATGTACGGCCAATAGCCTATGCTTCGAGGACCTTGGCGATGGCTCAGAAGAAGTAAGCCCAAATCGAGAAGGAAGGACTGGCGGTGATATTCGCAGTACAAAAATTTCACCAGTATCTGTACGGGCAGAAATTCACCATAGTGACGGACCATAAGCCGTTATTAGGGTTATTAAAAGAAGACAAGTCAATACCCCCGATTGCATCAGCTAGAATCCAACGCTGGGCGTTGCTACTAGCGGCGTATAGATAGTTCTGGAGCACAGACCGGGAACGCGAGTAGCAAATGCAGATGCTTTGAGCAGACTTCCCCTCCCGGACACTCCGCCACAAATACCAAAAGTAGAGGAGACAGTAATGACTCTAAATTTTTTGGACACCCTACCAGTAGACGCACAACATATTCGGTTGTGGACGCAAAAAGACTCAGTTTTAGCCAAGATGAAGCATTTACTGCTAACAGGGGAACTGGAAAGACCAGTGGAGCCCCAGATGCACCCATACTGGAGCAGAAGGGACCAAATAACCGTAGAAGACGGTATCCTATTATGGGGAGCCCGGGTAATCGTCCCAGCTCAGGGCCGTAGGGCAATCTTCACTGAGTTACATCTCGGACACCCAGGGGTGTCTAAAATGAAGATGCTAGCTCGAAGCTACGTTTGGTGGCCAGGTTTGGACACAGACTTAGCAGCCTTGGTACGTTGGTGCCAGGAGTGCCAACAGGGGCAAAGAGTGCCACCAGCGGTGCCATTGCACCCGTGGGAATGGCCAGGCAGACCGTGGACCCGCCTGCATATTGACCACACCGGCCCTTTCATGGGCTCAATGTTTTTGGTGATAGTGGATGCCCACTCCAAATGGTTGGACGTCCACCGGGTAAACACGGCAAGCACAGCATCGACAATTGAAAAGCTCAGGGCCTCGTTTGCAACACATGGACTTCCGGAGGTATTGGTGTCGGATAACGGAACGGCATTCACAAGTGGGGAATTTGGAAAATTCCTGAAGGAAAACGGAGTTCGTCACATCGAAACGGCCCCCTACCATCCAGCGACCAACGGCCTAGCAGAGAGAGCGGTCCAGACACTTGAAGCAGGACTTAAGAAGCAGCCGGCAGCGTCAATGGACACAAAGCTCTCCCACTGGCTGTTTGATTACAGGACCACACCGCATTCCACAACGGGCATACCGCCAGCTGAACTCTTAATGGGAAGGCGGCTGCGAACGAGGCTGAGTCTCCTTTTCCCAAATTTAACGGAGAGACAACAGGAGGCCCAACGCAGGGGGCATGATAATAGTCGGCAGCAGAGACATTTCCAGGTGGGGGCACCGGTTTTGGTCAAGAATTATGGGAATGGACCAACGTGGGTCAAAGGCACGGTAGAGTCCCAAACATGGCCCATATCCTATGAGGTTTCAATAGGAGGTAAGGTGCTGAAGAAACACCTAGACCAAATAAGGGCAGCAGAACCACACCTGGAGGCAGGCGAAGCAGGACCGCCTCAAGCTGGGATAGCCCAGACGGAAAGGATACCCACACCCCAGCCCCGAGCAATTTCTCCAGACCCCGTGATCCAGTCGTCGGAGTCGGAGATGGACACGCTCGACGAGGCCGCCGTGACACCTCTCCCCAAGGAGGAGGAAGAACAACTTCCAAGGAGGTCGTCAAGGAAAAGACGGGCACCTATAAGGTACACCCCGCCCACTTCGGAGAACGACCCGGCGGACGACACAGAGGTGACAGACCCAGACATGAGGAGCAGGAAGAAGCTCAGAGGAATGCTGGACCTTGGGGGGGGGGGGGGGGGGGGGGGGGGGGGGAGAGAGGGAGGGGTGTAATGAGCTCATTGAGGGGGCCCATATAATCACCTGTGTGGGCTTTGTGAGCCAGTCTTAAGTTGACTGGACTGCTAGCAGCACTGTTTGTAGCTGCTCCTGTAATATCGTTATTGTAAATAAATATTGGTGTGGTGACGGAACTCCTGCCTCCCGTGGATTACTATAGTAGTCAGGATGGCCGAGCGGTCTAAGGTGCTGTGTTAAGGAATGTGTGGTAGTCACTCCTACCAATATAGTCACAGGGGGTAGATTGGTGAAGGCAAAGTCAAGTCGGTTTTTCCCTCTTGGCTCCCTCACCAACTGCTGCAGACCCAGTCTATTAGCTATATGCTTTATGACTCTGCCACCTTGGTCCATAGTGGTGCGACCGAGCCACTCGGGGTGATGAACATTGAAGTTTCGCACCCAAAGTACATTCTGTGCCCTGTCGTGTGTCTACCCTGTCACATCCCTTTAGACTCTTGTCTGTTCCAATGAAATCACCGCTTGTTCTTCTAAACTCCGGAAAAGATAGGCCCAATTTACACAGCCTCTCAGCCCAGGAGTCAATCTCTTCTCTAAACCACCTCCAAGACAAACAAATCCTCTTTGAAATAAGGGGACCAAAATGGCTCTCAGTACTTCAGGTGTGGCCTCACTAAAACCCTGTACACTTACTTATTCTTGGCCTCCAATCCTCCAATCCCTTTGCAGTAAAAAAACAACAGGCTATTTGGCACCCCACTTACTTGCATGGCAAATTTCTGTGTTCCTAGTACAAAGATACTCAAGTCTCTCTCAACATCAACATTTACATGTTTCACATCTTTTAGAAAATATTCAGCTGCCTAGCCCTCTCTCTGGAGTTTCCTTCCTCAACCTCTCTACTTAATTTCCTCCATTCAGACGCTCCATTTTGGGGGGGAAATATTTTATTAAGGCATTTATAATTTTCAGACACTCCTTCGCAGCTACTCTTTGACCAAATTTCTAGTCAGCTTCACTAATATCTTTTTATGTGGTTCAATATCATATTTAGAACATAGAACATAGAACAGTACAGCGCAGAACAGGCCCTTCGGCCCTCGATGTTGTGCCGAGCAATGATCACCCTACTCAAACCACGTTTTAGTTTTATTATACGCCCGTGAAGCGCCTTGGGATAGTTTATTATGTTAAAGGCATTCTATAAATACAAGGAGCTGTACATCATCCTAGAATTTCCAGAGAAGAATTATGGGGTGTGAACAATGAACACATTATTAGTGTATAAATCAGTCAGCAACTTTTAATGAGGAAGAGATACTGTGCGAATTGTCACAACCAGCTGGACAATTTAAAATACTCTGCCATTTTTCAATTTTTTAAATTATTTTTTGGATATGAGTATCACCAGCATTTGTTGTCCATCCCAATCAACCCCAAGAAGGGGCTGATGAGCTACCTGCTTGACCACTGCAGTCCATATCGGGTAGATACATTTACAGCTCTGTTAGGCTCTGAGACTACAGTATCTCACCCTTAATCTCCCTGTGATTGTCATGGTATTGAATTTGCACATTAAACACAGTAGAGGAAGATAGTGTAAGTACCCTTGTTGAATGACTGCCAATCAACCTCTCTGACTCAGAAAGTAAACAGGTAAAAGTGTGGAGCCTTATTCCTTCAGTTGATGAATTATGGCTGGTCAACCTTTTTTTAAATCCTACTTTTCCTTTCTGTCTCTTGTTTTTCTCTATTAAAGCAATTTTTCTTTCCCTTTCTAATTATTTTCTTTCTGTATCAGATTTGGCATTGAATTCACCCACTTCTGCTCAGTTCTTTCTCTGTTTACTTATCAATGCTTTAATCTCAATGGTTAAAGAGATGTACCATTTGACCCCTAGTTCACCAAGGTCCCAGATGTCCTGTTGCCGTTACTGCATTGTTATCAGCTCGCACTTCCTGCAACTCTCATGGGCGGAAATATCTTTAGCTGAAGAGCACAGGAACAAGTCTAACTAACAGGACACACTGTTAGATGCCCCCCTTTAAGTAAATTCTGGACCAATGGCATTCTCATTATGCCTCATTAGTACTTTAATCTCAGTGTAGCAGGGCTTATCTTCCTGAATGTTGTCCAAACACTGGCATTAATCAGACTTCTGCCCAATTTGTTGACTGTTTTCTGAAACACAGAAAGGAAAGTCTCTTTAATTTAACTTAATTGATTTCTTACTGCACAGAAGCTTCTTTTTCTGCCAATTCATTGGCACTGTGAAGTTTAATCAAAGTGTACTTAGTTGCCCTTTGATTCCCACTAACTGGTTCCTTTACAGTACATCCCCTGACTATTTATAGCATACGATGCACTGTTTGCTGGGCAATTGTGGCTAAGGACAGCAAGAATTTTCGAAGAACTGCCTTGTATTTCCTTGGGAAAATGTGGAATTTGTTCCTAAGCTAAATGCTTCCTTAAATACTTATTGAGTAATTTAACTTGTGCCCTCAGGCAGTAAACATTCTGTCACATTTGGGACTCAATTACTTTTTGTGTATTTATATTTTTTTAAAAGCTTGTATTGAAATATTTTGTAAAGAATACCACTTTTAATGGTAAAATAATTCCTGAGGCTCAAGTGACGATGACGTTCTGTTCTCATCATGTCCCCAGGTATACTTTACTTTTAGTGTAGCAAAGGTTATCTTATGAATGTTGTGCAACACACTGGCATTGATCAGAGTGCAAAGTATCTGACATAACCCCTTCCTTTTGGTTGTGCACACTTCCGTCATCCTACCTCATAACAGTGTGAAATCACGTACGCAAGCCTAATAGGATCGGAAAAGACATGAAGTTGAAAATCACAATGGTTATTCAGTGCTCAGAACTTTGAACTCCATGCGCAAGGGCTGGAATTTCTGTGTTGAACCGTATTTGAACCATATCATTCTCTGCTTCTATCCCAGCTAGATTTGTTACTGGCTGTTCTTCTGCAATGTTAATTGAGTCTGTGAATAACTTTTGGAAAAAAAAAAATTCTCTCCTTCCCCTCATGTGTTCATTCACTGGAGGAAATTCTGACTTTGTGATGGTGTAAAATTGGTGGCAGCAAATTGGCTGTCCATTTCACATAAAATGAGCAAGTGCTATTACCTGTTTGACACTTATCGGGGTCTACCTGACTGACTTTAATGGAAGATGTTCCATCAGTACGCAATATCAGTGGTAACTGGGTTATCTCAAAGCACTGTGTTGTGCAACAAAATTCATTCCATTCCCAAATTGGAAGCGAATGGGAAACTAATAATAATTAATAATCTTTATTGTCACAAGTAGGCTTACATTAACATTGCAATGAAGTTACTGTGAAAAGTCCCTAGTCGCCACATTCCGGCGCCTGTTTGGATACACAGAGGGAGAATTCAGATTGTCCAATTCACCTAACAGCACGTCTTTTGGGACTTGTGGGAGGAAACCGGAGCATCCGGAGGGAAACTCGCGCAGACACGTGGAGAACATGCAGACTCCACATAGATAGTGACCCAAGCCGGGAATCGATCCTGGGACTCTGGAGCTGTGAAGTAACAGTGCTAACCACTGTGCTACTGCGCTGCCCCCTAGGCATCTTGTGATTAATCTTTACAGTGACAATCACTGAGAAAGACACATGGATGGTTAGAAATCAATGAAAGCAAGCTAACGAGCTCCCTTATGTAGGTGGTTCAAAACATAGAGCTACTGCGGTGGACAGATATCTGATGTATGTTTAAAAAATGAACAATTCTGAAATGGTTGTGGAGCATGTCTCTTACTGATGAGTGATTTATTTTTTTAATCAGTAATTTGTCCCTGTTGCTTCTTCAGCTGCAGCGCAACGACAATTTCTATTTCCATTACAACTTTAACATAGCCAAATCATAAATCAAAGAAAGCTCCTACAAATAACAGTCAAATAACTGACCAAATTACCTGTTTTGGGTCTTGGTTGAGGGAAGAGTGTTGGCCAGGGCACCAGGAAAATCCCCTTGCTCTTTAAATGGTCCACTGCAAGGGCAGAAGGGGCCTTGTTCCAACACTCCTCCAGAAGGCAGTGCAGCACTCTCTCACAACTGTACTGAAATTATGTACCTGTCGCACACAGCTGCCAGTTAGGACCAGTCTTTCATCCAGAATCTTCCAACTTCTAAGAATTGCCTCAATCCTATTTTCTCTAGACTTCTCTAATGCCTGTTCATTGTCAGTGAGGAAAGAAATGTCACTCTGGTTTCCATCAACATTTGCTGAAAGAAGATATAGCAAACCAGTGTTCTTGTAATTTTGACTTGTACCTGTAGGGGGCTTGCAAATTTATTAATTTGACAGCTAGACAGATCACCAAAGGAAATAATTAACTTACTTTGAAAATTAGAAATGTTGTATGTTAATTAAAATGTGATCTTCGTAGTTTACGAAGGGAGAATTAGAGACTGAAGGTACAAAGGGTAACTTCAAACAAAATCATTCTAAAACTTCTGAAGGCAGATTAAATAGATAAGCTTGAGCCAGAGCTGGCACTAATAAATTGTCCTCACAAATTGACAGCAGGCCTGAACCCTCTGAGGTTAATTTATTGGGTATTTATTTGCAATATCAAACAAGGATTTTTATGGCCTAGTAAATAGAGTTCCATTTGTCTGATGTGGCTAAATCAGTTTTTAAATTGTTTTTCTACATAATTACCGAATACTGTTCTTATCAAAAACATTTCCACAGATAACAAACCAAAAGAATGTTATGGAAATGAAAACAGGGAAAACCATGTTCCTGTGACCTTATGTCCCACCTGAAACTAGGAGAACGATAGGAGAGAACCATGTTCCATCCTTTTGAAGTGAGTTATGAAGTATATTCAAAGGTGGTCTAGGATAGGCTCACTGGTTGGCTATCAACAGTAAACATGGGAAAGAAACATCCTGTGATTGAAGGAGCAGTTCCATGCCGAATCCACCATTCAGACTAACAATGGGCTAGACAGCTGGTTTGTAATTCAGAACAAGGCCAGCAGCGTGGGTTCAATTCCCGTACCAGCTTACCCAAACAGGCGCAGGATTGTGGCGACTAGGGGCTTTTCACAGTAGCTTCATACTTGTGACAATAAAAGGGTTATTATTATAATATCTGGTTGGCCAGCATTTTACAAACTGGCTCGAGGGGCCAGATAAAGGGCCTTCAAGGGTCACATTCGATCCTCCGGCTGCTCATTGGAAAGCCTGGTCAAGGTTATCGATCAGCTGCATAGTTAATCATGAGCGTTCTTGGTCCTGCCTGTTTGTTGTCAACTTTCAGCTTTGTCATAGATGTCGAATTAATGTATTGTCCACTTCAGTATCACAAAATAAGCATTTTTCATGAGATAGCACAATGGTCTGCGCATCAAAGAAAATGTTGTGAGCTTCGTTAAAGCAAAATAAAGATTTGCATTTCTGTAGCACCACAGGGTGGCATGGTGGCACAGTATTTGCCCTGCAGCCTCACAACGCCAAGGACCCTGGTTCAATTCCGGCTTTGGGTGATTGATAGTGTGGAGTTTTCACTTTCTTCCCATGTCTGTGTGAGTTTCTTCCAGGTGCTCCAGTTTCCTTCCATAATCCAAAAATGTGCAGGTTAGGTGGATTGGGTCACGGGGACAAGGTGGGAGAGTGCGCCCAGGTAGACTGCTAGGGCAGCACGGTAGCATAGTGGTTAGCATAAATGCTTCACAGCTCCAGGGTCCCAGGTTCGATTCCCGGCTGGGTCACTGTCTGTGCGGAGTCTGCATGTCCTCCCCGTGTGTGCGTGGGTTTCCTCCGGGTGCTCCGGTTTCCTCCCACAGTCCAAAGATGTGCGGGTTAGGTGGATTGGCCATGCTAAATTGTCCATAGTGTCCTAAAAAGTAAGGTTAAGGGGGGGTTGTTGGGTTACGGGTATAGGGTGGATACGTGGGTTTGAGTAGGGTGATCATTGCTCGGCACAACATCGAGGGCCGAAGGGCCTGTTCTGTGCTGTACTGTTCTATGTTCTATGTTCTAAGTGCTCTTTCAGAGGGTCGGTGCAGCCTCGATGGACCGAATGGATTCCTTCTGAACTTCAGGAATTCTATGGATCCATAACCTCAGGAGAGGCAAAATTATAGCCAATTAAGATCTTTTGAAGTGTGGTTAATGATGTAGTGTACTCCTAATTAAACTAATTTGCGGATGGCAAGGCCCCACAAACAGCAGTGAGATTATGACTTTTTTTTATGATGCTGCTTGGTGGATAAATATTGGTCAGGGCACCAGAACAAACTCGCATTCTCTTTTTCACAATGGTGTCATGGGATATTTTACATCCATCCAAGGGGACAGAAGTCATTTTTATATTTGGGTTACTTTTACGGCTTTAAAAAAAAATGTCAATCTTTAAATTTTTAATTGAATTGGTTTCTCTGAAATAGGAAATAGAATTCAATTAATTTCAAAAGGGGCAGAATCAGTGAGCTGTGGCACAATCATGGCGTGTTTTTACATTGAGTCAACTCATAAATTAGTATCAAGTTCGTACTTGTATGCTGATATGACGAGTAGCTGTATTTCCCATTTGTATCATGCATGATAATTTAGATGCGAAAGCATTAAGTGTTAACCTCAACCTCTCCGTCTGCATTCACTGTGTTATTCATTTCCTGTAGCCCAAGATTGTAGCAAGCAGACAAGCAGTCATCAAGTTTATGCAGACAGGTCAAATCCTCCCCATGACAAGCAGATACTTCCGTGGGAAAAATGTCAATGATTGGCTAACATTTCAACATAGTCATCATAGAAACTTGAAGGCAAACAGATTTTCTTTCCTTCAACTCTGATTAAAAATGTGGCCCTTTATTTAGATGTTTGCTTGATTCAGCAGCGAGTGCTTCTTACTAGAAGTCACTATTTTTCTGTTAACTCTACCCAGGATGGATGTGCAATGTTTTACACATTAATAGTATAAGAAAAAAAGACTTGCATTCAAATAGCACTTTTCATCTCGGAACAACCCAACGTTGTATGGGACAAGGTGCAAATAATGTGATCGAGGCCGACAGTGATGTTGACTGAAGCATAAATACTGACCAAAACACGAGAGAAATCCTCTGCACTTCTTCAAAGGGCAGATGGAATCTTGATTCATTGTCTTGTCTGAAAGACGGAACCTCTGGTATTATTGATGATATAACAGTCGAGACTATATTAATCCTTATAAAGCAATTAGGTGACCAATGTGGGTTTTTTTTGCAAAAGCAGCTGCACAATATGATTTATGGCGCAAATCCATCAGTATGATGTTTTTGTGAAAAGCTGACACTTAATTGACATTGTATGATGCACTGTAGGAGCTACATCTTGTGAGTAGGACATAGACTGTGCTATCACTGAGCCACAGCTGGCGCCTCAAAAGACTTGTGTAGTAACAGTTCAGCCCCATTCTGTTCATTTATGAGCTGTAATCATTACAAAACATGGGAGACAGTTCTCTTTTCCATATAGGGCGCAATCCAATTGTTACCCTGCGCCTGAAAGTTAGCTCGCCATGGCGCAGCGTGGTGATAAAAGCCAGGAGGCCCCGCTCCAGAGATCTACCCGCTCACAATGCCTCGTGAGATCTAACCCAATCTCGTGAGGCGTTGCAATATAAATTCCACCCATTGTGGGTGGGATTACCTTTTGGAAAATCTGCATATTAGAACCAAGAAAACAAAGAACATTACAGCAAAGAAACAGTCCCTTCCGCCCACCAAGCCAGCGTCAATCTGGATTCCTTATTTAGATTTACTATTATTGCCCAAACGATCTGTATCCCTACATTGCTCACCCATTCATGTGGCTATCAAGATACATCTTAAATGTTGCTATCATGTCTGTCTCCCCCACCTCTATTGAAAATGCATTCCAGGCACCCACCACCTTCTGCACATCTCTCCTAAACTTTCCCCATCTCACCTTGAACCTGTGCCCCCTTATAATTGAGTCTTCCACCCTGGGAAAAAGCTATTTAATATTCACCCTATCTGGGCCAGTTTTGTAGATCTCAATCAGATCGCCCCTCAGCCTCCATCTTTCCAATGAAAACAATCGGAGTATATGCAACCTCCCTTCATAGCTAACACCCTCCAGACCAGCAACATCCTGGTAAACCTTCTTTGCACTCTCTCCAAAGCCTCCACATCCTTCTGGTCATGTGGTGACCAGAACTGCACACAATATTCCAAATGTGGCCTAACTAAAGTTTTATACAACTGTAACATGATCCACCAACTCTTGTACTCAATGCCCCGGCCGATGAAGGCAGCATGCCGTATGCCTTCTTGACCACCTTATCCTCCTGCATTGCCACTTTCATGGAACTATGAACCTGAACACCCAGATCCCTCTGCATGTCAATGCTCCTAACGGTTCTGCCATTTACTGTATAATTCACACCTGAATATTATCTTCCAAAATGCATCACCTTGCATTTGTCCATATTGAACTTTGTAATGACTTAGGCCAGGCCTTTGAGATTGGCCAATTAGAATACGAGTTCCCTGATTAGTGGCCAATCAGGGAACCCCTTTCTGTGTAAATAAGGAATTCTGGTGACGGGACCTCTGCTTCCATGGACTTATTACGAACTTCATCTGCCATTTCTCTGCCCAACTCTCCAATCTATCTATATTCTGCTGTATTCTCTGGCAGTCCCTTTCACTATCTGCAACTCCACTTCTCTTAGTGTCATCTGCAAACTTGCTAATCAGACCATCTACATTTTCCTCCAGATCATATATATATATATGTATATATTACAAACAACAGTGGTCCCAGCACTGATCCATGTGGAACACCACTAGTTACAGATCCCCATTCATTAGAGTGAGACAGCTAGTCTCACCAAAAGGTTCAGCCAAAAGTCATCACGGGTGGCATATGGAGCCCAGTGGTGTCCAGTACAGAAAGTAAATGAGCAACAAACTATTATATAACCAACAGCCAGGCAACAGATACATTCCCCACTCCATCAAATGAGACAGCTTGGCTGGTTCCGCTCCACATCTGCTTTTAAAAATTCTTAACCATGCTCCATGAAGAATCCATGTTTTTTTTAAAAAAACTGATCTCTATCCAATACCATGGAGAACACCAAAGAATTTCACCTGGGTGTAATGAAGAAAGTTTGAGCCCATTAAACTGGGTGTTCTCTATGGACTAAACAGGCCTTTTAAGAGTTCAGCAGATTATTTGTACAAACGAGAAGATGAGCAAGATCTCCAGTGATTCACCACTGGTTCCTCATAATAATAATAATCTTTATTGTCACAAGTAGGTTTACATTGCAGTGAATTTACCGTGAAAAGGCCCTCGTCGCCACATTCCGGCACCTGTTCAGGTACACAGAGGGAGAATTCACCTAACTTGTGGGAGGAAACCGGAGCACCCGGAAGAAACCCACAGAGACCCAGACTCTGCACAGACAGTGACCCAAGCTGGGAATCGAACCTGGGACCTTGGCACTGTGAAGCAACAGTGCTAACCACTGTGCTTATAGTGAGATATTCGATAAAATTGAATTGAAATGCTCTTTGAAATGATCTCTGCTGGCCAAAAGATTAAAATGTGTTGAGACAGTGCTCTCAGCATTAGGAGGATGCAGCTTTTATCTTTGAGATTGGTCGGGTTTATTCAGTAGCAAGGTACACATGATGCTTACAGAGACAATAGGTTCAGAACTTGCGTGGAGTTTCTGTCCATTACTTTAAGCAGACAGAAAATCAGACATCTTCTGAGCTGTGATTTTTCTGATGATCCAATTTGTGCTGGGAGCACCCAAGCGCAAAATCCACCCTTGTATCTCATCAATCCTTTGAAGACTAAATCCTGTACTCTTTAAACTACCTTCACACTCATGGATTAAACAACAATTTCTTCTCTCATGCCTTGAAATTGATTTCACTATCGCTGATGTATAAAAGATTCTTCTTTGTAACTTCTGTACTACTTTTTGAAAGATAAATTACTTGCTTTAAGCTGTGTATTTTAATGCCTTCAGTCTGTATGAAATGCAGATTATTTGCAGTGTTGAAGTATATCACTTACTCATGCTTCTCATTGAGGAATTTAACAACTTTAGTGGCTTGCTAAGTATGCAGTCTGTATTAATATTGCACAACTTGTTGGATGACTTTCTTCAGCAGCTCTATGCCTACATCTTTTTCTTACATCTCTGGTCCTTTATTAGGGCTCCTTCCTACACCAGCTATTATGCAGCAACTTCTTTCACCTTTCCATCGAGAACTGGGCTTGCTAATCAAGCGTCAGACGAGAACTCGTTAAACCCCACCAGGTTTGTGCTACTTTTATATTGTCACCTCAAACATTCTCAGTGTCTCACTTGCAGCTAAAGATGGTGAGCTCAGGGTGATTTATGTGTTTTATGTTCCAAATGCGTAAGTGCCAGTAATAGGCTCACAGATTGATATTTAATTACTGGATTAACATTTCTCATAGAGTTAGGTACAATCACTGTTGAAACGGTTTCCTTCCTGTCGGGGAACACTTCAGCAGTCAAGGGCAATCAGCCTCTGAACTTCGGGTTAGTGTTCTCCAAAGCGGCCTTCAGGACGCACGACAGCACAAAATTGCCAAGGAGAAACTGATAGCCAAGTTCCACACACATGAGTACAGCCTCAACCGGGACCTTGGATTCATGTCTCACTACATTTAACCCCCACCATATGGCCTGGGCTTGCAAAATCCTGCCAACTGTCCTGGCTTCAGATAATTCACACCTCCTTTCACCTGTGAATATCCCTTTCTCCAGTTGCACAGTCTGGACCTGTAAAGGCTTATTAATCTGCAAAGACTCACATTCAAAGTATCATCTTGCGTCATTGGCTTTGTCTTTATATGTTGTATCTGTGTAACCTACCTCTTCACTCACTCGATGAAGGAGCTGCTCTCCGAAAGCTCGTGATTCCAAATAAACCTGTTGGACCTTAACCTGGTGTTGCAAGATTTCTTACTTTGCTCACCCCACTCCAACACTGGCATCTCCACATTATAATTTTTGTGGCCTGCATATTATTTCAGACATTGATTTTCTAAGTGCTGGGTCATAATATTTATTCTTTAAAATGTGCATCTGTCCAATTTAAGGCTCAATTATTTTTTTCACTCTGCTGTTTGTCATATTAGTCAGGTGACTGATAAATTCTATATATATATTGTATTGCAAGATTCTCATACCAATATTTAACAGTTATGGTGCATTCCGGTGTTTTTCTCCTGAAAATATTATAATACACTATGTTAAGGACAAATTTTAATAAAATTTATACACAGGCATTGATAGAAGCAGGGTGGGATTTTTCCACCTTCCACACCCTGTGGCATTTTACGGCAGTGGAGGAAGCTTGACATTGGCTGCTGGTCAGATCTTCTGGTCCCACCAATGTCTGAGGCATTTTGCCAGGCTCACCCGTGGGGAACCCACCACGGGGGGGAGGGGGGGGGGGGGGGGGGCGTGCGGTGGGACTGGGTGTGGGGGGGGGGGGGGGGGGGGGCGCGGTGGGACTGGCGGTGGTTTGCCTTCGGCAAGACTGGAAGATTCCAGAATTGCTTTCCTGCATCAGAGAAAAGTACTTCTCGACTTTCTTGCAACATCGCAGTGACTCAGAGTATATCAGCCTGGTACTTAAGTTTGGAAACTGTCAAGAAGTTGTTTAGTCTGCAGACGCTGCTGACATTGGCTTAATGATTGAATTTGGCAACACTAGGAGAGATCGGTGTGGGCCTTCTCTGTAAGAACGTTGGAAAATCTTAATGTGTTTTGTTGTCTTATTTTCAAGTTATCTTTGTTGTCTTTTTCAAGTTTTAAAAAAAAATTGATCTTCTATCTGTCCACAGCCTTGCTCCTAGAAAATTGTATTCTTCGTTCAGTAAGCCCGAGCTGCTAAACTCATCGACAGAGGAGACAACAATGAAAACAGGGCCTGGAGAAAAAAGTATTTTCAAGTAAGTCAGAGCAGTGTGAAGGGGTGACGGTTAAATTTGGATGTCTGTGTTTAGCGTATGAAAATTCATTTTGACAAAAGAAAAGAAGTGGAATAATTACAATAGTGGTGGAATTTTAATTATTCACAATATCATCATCCGTTAAACTGATTTCCTGGCATAATTGTAACTGGATAAAACCTTGTGTAAGATATTGTCCCATTGCAAAGCTTATATTTTTTTAATTTTTAAAAGTTCCGTCATGGGATGTGAGCATTGCTGGCTTGGCCATCACTTTTGTTGCCCATCCCTAATTGTCCAAGAAAAGGTGGTGGTGAGCTGTCTTCTTGAACAGCTGTAGTCCATGGGGTGCAGGTGCATCCACAGTGCTGTTATGGAGGGAGTTCCAGGATTTCGACCCAGTCACAGTGAAGGGACGGCGATATATTTCAAAGACAGGATGGTGAGTAGCTTGGAGAGAACTTCAAGTGGTGGTGTTCCCATGCATCTGCTGCCCTTGTCCTTCTTAGGTGGTAGAGCTTGAGGGTTTGGATGGTGCTGTCAAAAAGCCTTGGTGAGTTCCTGCAGTGCATCTTGTAAATGGTTCACACTGCTGCCACTATGCATCCAGTGGTGGAGGGAGTGAATGTTGAAGGTGATGGATTGGGTGCCAATCAAGGAGCTGCTTTATCCTGGATGGTGTCAAGCGTCTTGAGTGTCGTTTTGAGCTGCATTCAATCCAGGCAAGTGGAGAGTATTCTATCACACTCCTGACTTGTACCTTGTAGATGGTGGACAGGCATTGGAGAGTCAGGAGGTGAGTTACTCGCTGCAGAATTCCCAGCCTCTGACCTGGTCTTGTAGTCAAGGCATTTATACGGCTTGGTCAGTTTCTGTCAGTGGTAACCACAGCATGTCAAGGGGTGATGGCTAGGTTCTCACTTGTTCAAGATGGTCATTGCATGGAACTTGTGCAGTACAAACATTTGCCATGTAGCCCAAACCTGAATGTTGTCCAGGTCTTGCTGCATATGGGCACAACCTGCTTCAGTATCTGAGGAGTTATGAATGAATGCAAACATTGTGCAATCATCAGTGAACTTCCCCACTTCTGACCTTGTGATGGAGGGGATGTAATTGATGAAGCAGCTGAAGATGGTTGGGCCGGGGACACTACCTGAGAAACTCCTGCAGTGATGTCCTGGGCTGAGACGATCGACTTCCAACAACCATAACCATTTTCCTTTACGCTAACTGTGACATCAACATGTGGAGAGCTTTTCCCCTGGTTTCCATTGACTTCTGTTTAGATGGGCTCCTTGATGCAACTCTCAGTCAAATGCTTTCATGTCAAGGACAGTGACTCTCACCGTAGAATCATAGAATCCCTACAGTGCAGAAAGAAGCCAATTGGCCCATCGGGTCTGCACCGACCATCTGAAAGAGCACCCTACCTAGGCCCATTCCCCCGCCCCATCCCTCTAACCCGAATTCAGCTCTTTTGCACATATTTGGACTAAGGCCATAATGAGGTCAGGAGTATAGTGTTCCTAACAGAGTCCATACTGAACTTCAGTGAGCATGTTATTGCTGAGTAGGTGCCACTCAATAGTGCTGCTGCAACCCCTTCTGCCACTTTGCTGATGATTAGGGGAGACGGTGGCATAGTGGTATTGTCAGTGGACTAGTAATGCAGATACCCAGGCTAATGCTCTTGGGACCCGGGTTCAAATCCCGCCACGACAGATTGTGAAATATGAATTCAGTACAAAAACAAAATCTGGAATTAAAAGTCTAAGGATGACCATGAGATCATGTCGATTGTTGTAAAAACCCATTCGGTTCGCTAATGTCCTTTAGGGAAGGAAGTTTGCCATCCTTACCTGGTCTGGTCTACATGTGATTCCAGATCCACAGCAATGTGGTTGACTCTTAAAATGCCACTCAGTTCGAGGGAAATTAGGGATGGGCAGCAAATGCTGCCCTTGCCTGCGTTTGCCCATATCCCATGAATGAATGGGAAAAAAAAATTCAAAGTAGTCTGATGGGGCAGTAATTGGCTGGATTGGATTTGTCCTGCTTTTTGTGTACAGGGCATAATGGGCAATTTTCCATATTTGCCAGGTCGATGCCAGTGTTGTAGCTGTTCTGCAACAGCCTGACAAGGAGCACAGCAAGTTCTGGTGCACATGTCTTCAGTACTATTGCCAATTGTTGTTAGGATCCATAGCCTTTGCAGTATCTAGTGACTTCAGCCATTTCTTGATATCACGTGGAGTGAATCGAATGGAATTGGTCGAAGACTGGCATCTGTAATATTTCAGCCTTTTCTTTTGCACAGATCTCTCTGTTTGATGGTAGTACTGGAGTGGGGAGTATACTGGGCCGTGAGGTGAAAGATTGTGATGATACAATTCTGCTGATGATCAACAGCACCTCATGGATGCCCAGTTTTGAATTGCTAGATCTGTTAAAAATCCATCCCATTTAGTATAGTGGTAGTGCCACACAACACAATGGAGGGTACCCTCAATGTGAAGATGGGATTTTGTCTCCACAAGGTAATAATAATGATAATAATAATAATCTTTTATTGTCACAAGTATGAAGTTACTTTGAAAAGCCCCTGCAGTGATCACTCCTATCAATACTATCACAAACAGATGTATTTGTGACTGGTAGACTGGTGAGGATGAGGTCAAGTAGGCTTTTCTGCCTTGTTGGTTATCCACCTGCTGAAGTCCCAATGTAGCAGCATGCCCTTCAGGACTCGGCCAGCTGGATCAGTGGTGGTGCTACCGAGCCACTTCTGGCGATGGACATTGAAATGCCCCACCCAGACTACATTCTGCACCCTTGATACTGTCAGCGCCTCTGTCATAGCTCCTCCAGGTGATATTCAACATGGAAGAGTACTGATTCATTAGCTGAGGGAGCAATAGGTGGTAATCAGCAGGATGCTTATTTGCCCATGTTTTATCTGACGCCATGAGACTTCATGGGGTTCAGAGTCGACATTGAGAACTCCCAAGGGAACTCCCTCTCAACTGTATACCACCGTGCTGCCACATCTGGTGGGTTTGATCAGATGTAGGGACAGGATATACCCAGGGATGGTGATTGTAGTGACTGGGACATTGCCTGTAAGGTATGATTTTCTGAGTATGACCATATTTGGCTGATCTTTGACAAATCTGTGGGGCAGCTATCCTAATGTGGCTGAAGCCCACAGAGTAAGGGGTACTTCACACAGCCAACAGGGCTGGAATATCATTTCCAATGCCTAGGTCAATCACAATGATCTGTCTGGTTTCATTCACTTTTGTTGTCTTTGTACCAGTTTGATAAACTGAGTTAGGCTATTTCGGAGGGCATTTAAGAGTCATTCACATTGCTGTAAATCTGGATTTTCTTCCCTAAAGGACATTAGTGAACCAGATGGGTTTTTACGACAATTGACAATGGTTTCATGGGTACTGTCCCAAGAGCATTAGGTTGGGCCTCTAGATTACCAGTCCTGTGATATTACCACCACTCCAGTGCCTCGCCCCATTCATCTATTTTTCTGTAATAACTTTTCCTTTATTATTTGTATTGTACTAGCCTTCTCTCCATTAATACATTGTTATACCATGTGCTTGGGTCCAAAATTTAAAGCTTATCTATTATGCAGTAAAATTCCATAAATCATTGGAGGGAATAGTTCTGGTCAGTAAAGGTCATTGAGGCTGCACATGACATCTGGCGGCATGGAAACACAGTGGTTAGCACTGCCATTTCAGAACGCCAGGGATTCTGGCCTTGTATGACTGTGTGGTGTTTGCACATTCTCCCCGTGTCTGCATGGTTTCCTCCGGATGTTCCGGTTTCCTCCCACAGTCCAAAGTCCAAAGATGTGCAGGTTAGGTGGATTGGCCAAGATCAATGCGTGGGGCCACAGGGATGTGATGGGTGAGTGGGCCTATGTAGAGTGCTGTTTCAGAGGGTTAGTGCAGGCTCGATGGACCGAATAGTCTCCTGCTGCATAGTAGGCATTCTGTGAATCTATTCTGCACATTGATAACTTTGTTTGCCAACACTCCTGTAATATCTTGGTCTGCTTTACTTTGTAAGAGGAGCTACAAGTTATGCATTTGATTCCACACAACCTATTGTAAATGTTGTATTCTAATTTACCATTTAATCTGTAACTCCCAGTACTGTACAACCTTGTGATTCTTTTTCTCCACTTCAATGTAGTTCACGCCTAAGTGTACCCTGAAATGTTAACTTTAAATGTCATCATGACTCTCTTTGTATTTTTAAAGGTGGATTCAATTCTCAAAGAACCCTCAAAACTAATCTCACACTTGACTGATTTCTCTGTCCTTACTTTTGCCTTCAAATTATTGTATTTCATGCTAACCTTTCAAAGCTGTGAATCCACGATCCTTACAAACAAAAATCCAAACCATAATTTTCATTTATTTTTTTCTATATTCAATTGATGACATCATCCAATCTTGCAAAGTGGGAAACTCTTGATGGCTCCCATGTTGGGCAATAAAATAGCCCAAACAATTTATTGTCAGACAATTATTTTTGCATCATTTGGGTACCCCCTAAATACGACGCTGGGGAACCAGGAAGTTTTGGGTCAATATCTTGTGTATAATGAAGTAAGAGGGTAGGGGAGGTAAACGTATAAGTATCTCGATAAAGGTAAGGATTGAAGTCTTACATTGAACGTAAAACAAAGGTCATTTGCATTTTGCCAATGAACAGTTACAGTGGTAGGTAAACAAATAGTGTACAATTGCCACAATAGTTGTTGTGGATATACATCAGGGGTTGCATAGAAGCTTTCATTTAATGTTATAATGGTTCATTCATTAGCTGGGGCGGGCACACTGGTTAGCACTGCTGCCTCACAGCTCCAGGGTCCTGACTTCAATCCCAGCCTCGGGTGACTGTCTGTGTGGAGTTTGCACTTTCTCCTCGTGTCTGCGTGGGTTTCCTCCAGGTGCTCCAATTTTCTCCCACAGTCCAAAGATGTGCGGGTTAGGTCGATTGGCCATGCTAAATTGCCCCTTAGTGTCCAAAAGGTTAGATGGGGTTATGGGGATAGGATGGAGGCATGAGCTTAAGTAGGGTGCTCTTTCCAAGGGCTGGTGCAGACCCAATGGGCTGAATGACCTCCTTCTTCACTGTAAATTCTATGATTCTATGATTAGCTATATAAAACTGAAATTTAAAAATCTGTTTTTTTCCTAGCACCTCCTATGGAAATCGAATACTTTATGACTGTATATCCATTACCATTGTGCTCGGTAACCTAAACTGGCTCCTAGTTAAACAGGACATCCAATTTTAAAATTCCCATCCTTCCTTTCAAATCCCTCCATGGCCTTGCTCCCCCCTCCCTGTCTCTGTCATCTCCTCCAGCTCTGCAACCCCACCAAGGTCTCTGCATTCCTTTATAATTCAGGTCTCATGACCATTCCCAATTTTAATTGCACCATTGGCAGCCATGTTGGGCCCTACGTTCTGGCATTCCCTCCTTAAACCTCCCTGCCTCACTCCATCTCTTACCTCCTTTAAGACACTCCTAAAAAGCTACCTCTATAACCAAGCTTTTGGTCATCTGCCTGATTATCTCTGAATGTGTTTTGGTGTCTGTTGTGATTGTCCCTTTAAGGGCAACGCAGCGAAATAAAAGTAACCTGGCATGAGGACCAATTGGGACTGAGAGTGGGTAATCACCCCAGTGGGGTGGAGTCTTCTCTTAGGCATGTAGGGAACTAGGGCAGCCATGCTGGCTGCTGTACAACTTTTCTTATTAATAAATACATTTTATGTTTCTAATGAAGTCTCTGAAATTGCATCATTACTATGTCAAATTGTGTTTGTTAATGCTCATGTGAAGTGCCGTGGGACATTTTACAATGATACGGGCACAATATAAATACAGCTTGTTGTTGTACTGAAATTGATCCTTTTTCTCAGGGCTGAAAGAATTTCTATTAGGGATAAGCCAGTTCTGAGAAAGTATGAGTAAGTATTGGGTTCGGATTGGAAATTTTGACTGTATGATCTGTACTGGGTTTTCTTTGTGATCTTTCCTTTCTGCTCCAGGTCCTAGGTTCAGAGTCAAATTTTATTATAGGCCTGTACAAGCTGAGTGGATGTTGGGGCATTTGAGCTGATCCTCTTCCATTAGAATAATAGATACTCTCTTGATTGATGGCTGGTCAACTCTTCCTCTTAGTTAGAGTTTGGTGGTGCTTTGTATCTGATGAATCCAGTGACAATCCCTACATTGTGTAAAATAAAATCACATTTTTGGGCTTTTATTTAAAAAAAAAGTTCAGTTGTAATTAAACCAAGTTCCAATTCATGTTTAAAACTTGATTGTCAGTTTCTCACCTTGGATGAAATATTGTCAAACTGAACTTCCGTTCCTGTCTCAGCATTTTTTAAGAGACTGCAGGCGTTTAAGAGGTCAGACTGCTGCCCCAATGTACAAGTGCACTTATTTAAAAATTGACAGGCCTATGATAAGTGAAGTATCTTAAATTGGAATGATGCAATGGTGGTTGGGACATGGTGCTGGGCCGGGGGGGGGGGGGGGGTGAAGGGGGAAGGGAAGAGTGTGGCTGGGTTATCACCTTATTTTGGAAATTGAATGAAGTTTTCCTTCCATGAGATGAATTCTGAAGTTTGATCCGGATTGATTTTGGCTTTTTGGGGCTGATGCAGAAGTGATGAAGTGGGGACAATGCTTTAAAATTATAAAAATGAAGTATCGATGCAAAATGCTTTCAATTTGTGATGTCCACAAAAATTAAACTTTCCTGTGGAATGACTTGTTTTCTTAATTGCATGTTTGGTGTGGTGTGCTGTGGAATATCAGTTTGCTGGAACCTCTGTTGAGTCCAAATTGGTGGAATGGTTTTGGGGGTGCTTAATGTA
The DNA here is from genome assembly GCF_902713615.1 of Scyliorhinus canicula. Taxonomy (NCBI): domain Eukaryota; kingdom Metazoa; phylum Chordata; class Chondrichthyes; order Carcharhiniformes; family Scyliorhinidae; genus Scyliorhinus; species Scyliorhinus canicula. Next base: position 68,407,325 of record NC_052154.1, on the reverse strand, counting down.
TGGTGCTGAGTTTCTGCTGCAACTCTTTCAGAAATCGCTTTTTAGAAAATCTCGTTGCAACGCAAAGAGAGAGAGATTTAAGCAAGTCAAGCTTTTCCAGAGATGTTGCCTCCATACCCACAGACCGACCCCCTGATGGTAAGTTATTCTTTTCTGCTCATTTGTACATGTTAGGAATGAAGAGGGCCATTCAGCCCATCATTATACATCCATCCAGAGCAACCCTACACTTTTCCCGTAACTGTGTCAATCTGTTACTTAAAACAATTTGTTACTTAAATCTCCAACTTGCTCAGAAGTCATTCCAAGCATTGATCATGCTTTTTAAGGGGCTGGTTTAGCACAGGGCTAAATAGCTGGCTTTTAAAGCAGACCAAGGCAGGTCAGCAGCGTGGGTTCAATTCCCGTATCAGCCTCCCCGAACAGGCACCGGAATGTGGCGACTAGGGGCTTTTCACAGTAACTTCATTTGAAGCCTACTTGTGACAATAACCAATTTTCATTTTCATTTCATTTCATTTTCATTTCATTTTCATTTCATTTCATTTCATTTCATTTCATTTTGCCCAGCTTTTAAGGTTAATTAGCAATCCTTTAGTATGGTACTTTATTAAATTCATTTTGGAAGTCCTCGGCATCATACAGTCTTCATATATTGGTTCATTTTACAACCTGTCGTACTGCTTCTGTTTCAGTTAATGTAGTATTCCAGGTTAATCTTTTCCCTGCTGTATTCTATCTGATGTACTTTGAGAATGTCACTTCTCAAATTGAGAATGTTAGCATCACTGCCTCATGGCGCAGAGGACCAGGTTCGATCCTGGCCCCAGGTCACTGTCTATGCGGAGTTTGCACATTCTCCCCGTGTCTGCGTGGGTCTCATCCCCACAACTCAAAAGATGTGCAGGGTAAGTGGATTGGTCATGCTAAATTGCCCCTTAACTGGGGGAGAAAAATATTAAATTTATTTTTTTTTAAATGTCACTTCTAAGTTGCCTCTTTTCCATGGTGAAAAGCTAAAGTTTCTCCATTCTTTCTTCATAACTCTGAAAATTGGCACCAGGGATAAACACAATAATACCTTTGGTCGTTTAACGCCTCCTTTGTACCTCAGTGACAGAACTGGGCACAGTAGTCAATATATGGTCTATAAAAACTGCTCAGTTTTATCAAAACTTCAACAACTTCAGTTTGACGACGCACTTCAATGCGCAGTTGGCTTTGTTAATTGATGCTTCCTCTTGGTTCAACATGTTAAGTGTATTATGACCTCTAGATCTCTATTAACTTCATATTTAACAATTGCAGCACCATTCGTAAAGCATACACATTGCCTATTTCCTTTCTGTGTACAATGCTTTATGTGTGCTCGTATTAAATTCTAGCTGCTATTCTCTTGCAGCTAACATATATTTGTTTATCACATTCTGTAGTACCTGGGCTGGTTCCTTATATTCCACTGCTTTTCCAAGTTTAGTATCATCTGTAAATTAGTTCATTTGCATTGATCTTCAGAATCCAAGTCGCTGATGTAAATTAGCAACTGTAGTGGTCCCAATGTTGAACTCAATAATTAATAATGTCACTCATGGTCAGGAGCAGGTTTCATCCTGCAGTATTAATTATTCCCTATTCCCTCTATCATATATGTTACATCAGCTACTTTATTTTAATTTTGTTTCACTTCAACTTATTGAAGCTTTGCCTTATTTACACATGGCTTGATTGCTTAAAAAAATGAAGCCTGTTTAGAGGCGGAGTTGTTTTTCTAAGCTACCGGAAGACTAATTATCGTGGCTGACTGACTGGTGAGCCCTTTAGGCCATTACTTGGGATCCTCAAATCCTTGGAATGCCTGACAGGATCATTAAGCAGCAGCACAGGGATGTGAGAATTATGACATTAAGGTATTATCATCAGCAATGTAAGGGTTTAAGAAACTATTCATCAATCTTTGCTGGTAATGGACAGTATTACTTTACTGAGTTTCTCTATTGTCATGTAAACAAAACTCTTTGCCAAATGATGTTGTCATCGAAGTGTTGTATAATAGAGAGAACGACGGTGCATTTTCCACTTAAACGGATGTCCTTACTCTTCTTCAGTGTCAAATGCATTTGGTTTCAAATACAGTACGTCACTGCCTTGAGCTCTGTAGGTTACTCTGCTGCTTTTCACAGAACACTGTCTCACTTAGAAAGGAATTAATGAGCCAAACTTTTATACAGAATAAATCCAAGGGACAACAAGTTGGGTGATTTACAAACCGTAAACATCAAGCCAAACGGAATTCATTCTGCAGCTCCTTAATAAAACATATTTTCCATGTGCCGAGCTTCTAGAAAAGGAGGTCCAATCTAGGCGTAGAAAAAAAGCAGTGACAGGAGAAGTGTTGATAATGAGGATATATCACATTTCATGTTGAATTTCTCTATAATGGATCAATTGATTCAAAGCATTTGTTCAGGGCTTTTTCAAGCCAACTATTGACATTTATAGAGTTGTTTTCTGAACTTCTCTCCCTTGTTCCTCCTCCGCCCCAAATACATAATTTTAAATACTCTTCCTCCTCCCTAAATCCTAAATAGTTGAAAGTGTAAACTGCACAGCTCCTATCTACCTCTGTCTTCCCTTCTTCCTGCAACCCATAGAACTTTCGAAGGAAATGTTGGAGTTACTTAACTGCTGCAACTTGATTTCATTTTCTTTCTTACACCTTTAAATCTAGATGCCTCATAGTCCATTTTACAACTTTAAAAATTTGGAAGGGGCTATTTGGAAGATTGCCCCTAAAAATAAGTGCTGGGATCACAGTATACAATTAACCTGTACCCATTGATTGTGATGGAGGTAGGGTGCCAATTTTGTCATGCCAGCTCATTTCAATTATTTCAGCATCCAGCCCAATCCTAAGTGGCCTGTTGATTAGCTGGGCACATTAGCAGGAGACCAATATCTTGACTGGTTAGCACCAAATAAGACGAGCCCATGCAGCTTAAAGAGGAAGTCCGTGTGGCTGGAGCAGGTGCTGACAGTTGTGCAGGGAGTGAATATGACCTGGAAAACGGTGCAGTTTGACACATCAGACAGCAGCACTGGAGGCCTTGATGCAGGAACTAGAAAGAAGAAGAGATGGCTTGTAGCAGTAGGAGGCCCATTAGACTCATGATCAGAAGGCAGCGGGAGGAGATGGCCATGAAGGTCAGTTCCAGGGATCAGGCCCCAAGGACCTAGATTCAGTGTCACAAGAAGTTCAATGATCTCACACAAGCAATCAATGCATCTTCAAGTACCATATCCTACCAGCAGCACCATCCGCTTCAGGCACTGCTCAATTCTTATCTTCACTTAGCAACGATCTCTATCAATCAGGACTCGCATGCTTCACTGTACCCTCATATACTTAGTATTGCTGCAAATCTCACACGCAGGTAGCGTACATTGCTGGCAATTCACCATGCCAGTAACATCACCTAAACAACATTCACTGACATTCGTTTCTCTGTGTTTCAGGATGAGGTGGTGCAAAACATGAGGCATTGGAGCTAACTGGAGGAGGATGGGCACACTTTATGTCCTAGACTCCATTGGATAGACTGGGCTTTCCATTACTAGGATAGCCATTGCTGGACTAGTGACGATCAGTGGAGTTGAACCTATTGAGCGTGGTGGTCTTCATATACCTAGTGGTCCTTCTCACATCTCACTTCCCCTTCCTCCCACAGTCGGTACCTGGGATAAAAATGCACCTCTTACTTCCTCCCACAGCACACCGCCACCCGATACCCAAGAAACGCAACCTGGCCAGGCAACAGCAAGAAGAAAGTGATGTTGACGACACACCATCACTTGACTTTCCACTCACAACCCCCAACTCTGATCTGCATAAATTAAAGGATAGCTTAGAGTCAATACCTACACAGCCTGAGACTGTGTGCAAGATTGGTCTGTAGCCAGGGAAGGAGCAAAGGCTTGCCGAGATCCTCGCACATGAAGAATGAGTTCTGCTGCAGAAGATTCAGATGAGCACTTCGATGGGCTAGTTACAGCAGATCACTGATGGGTATACACAACAAATACTTGAAGCATTGGTGGGTCTGCCAGAAAGCCTGTAGTCTATGTCAAAGAGCTTGGAGGAGTCCAGCAGCCATGTGGCATAGGGCTTTACACAGATTTGGAGCCCATCTTTGTGGAACTTGTGGCCATATCCATCTGCATACTAGTGGACCCAAACGTGATGGAGTGCCTGAAGTTGCATGTCCCATTGCACCACAATCAGTAGCCACTTAATGGCTGAGCATTGTAGTGGAAGCTCCAACTGCTGTCAACATTGCTGTAGATTACAGTGCTCAAAGAAGCTCACAGGATGTTGCAATCTGTCTTCTTTTTTTAAAATAAATTTAGTGTACCCAATTCATTTTTTTCCAATTAAAGGGCAATTTAGCGTGTTCAATCCACCTATCCTGCACATCTTTGGGTTGTGGGGGCGAAACCCACGCAAACACAGGGAGAATGTGCAAACTCCACACGAACAGTGACCCAGAGCCGGGATCGAACCTGGTACCTCAGCAACGTGAGGCAGCAGTAACCCACTGCGCCACCGTGTTGCTCTGATTGGCTACAAACATAAATATCAAAGTTATTTCATCCTCAGTTGGAGCAATATCTATGCAGAGGTTGGTTTAGCACACAGCTAAATCACTGGCTTTGAAAGCAGACCAGGGCAGGCCAGCAACACGGTTCAATTCCCGTACCAGCCTCCCTGAACAGGCGCCGGAATGTGTCGACTAGGGGCTTTTCACAGTGACTTCATTTGAAGCCTACTTGTGACTATAAGCGATTTTCATTTTCATTTCATTCACTTAATTTCATGCTGGAAACTGTCTATGTATGGAGGATAATTGAGTTGAATCTCAATATGAATGTCACATTCTCGATGATACATTATTTATGATTATAACCTGAGAAAAGATATATTATGTTCTGAACTATGAAAATTATCTTGTGAGTCTGATTCGACTTGATGTAATTATTAATAACTAGTGTCTATGGCAATAACTGACGGCTAAATTCCTAAATGCAGAATAATTAAATATACATGCAATCAAAGCTTTTCTTAACACAATTGGGATTGTGTTACAAACTACACTGGAAGATACATATACTCACACAAAGGGCCCTGTCCTTTGCAAATAGAAGGAATATGCCCACACATTGCTCCTTTTTCAGCTAAGCAAATTCTTCAACAGCAAGTTCCTTTTTTCATTAATACTCAAGTCTGTACGACCAACCAAATAGTTACTGAGGCAGATGTGAATCATAAGAATAAAAAAATCAATAAACGTAAGACCCCCCCCCCCCCCCCCCCCCCCCCCCCACACCTATGTACCAAGGTAAGTGAGGCAGAAAAGAGTTAAGAACCAGATTTGGTGTCCTTATAATGGCAGTAAATGTGCAGACCTCTTAATCTTTATTCTGTAAGATCAAATTGACAAAACAGAACAAACTGCAAATTAAGCACTACAAAAAATTTACATTTACTTTGAGGAGCTCTCTGTCTCTCTCTCTAGATCTATATATGTGACATTACATCAGATTAGCATTAAGTAAACAAAAGGTGAGGCCTATTTTATGAAAGATGCCATAATAGTTTCCTTAAATATGTCTTCAAAATAAAGTTAGTCATCAGACTGAATGAATGCTTGAAAAGGAAAGAAATAATGTTAATTAAACCACAAAGGTTAACACAAGTGAAACATATCTTACTAGGGACAGATGATAAGCTATTAAGGGCATAGGTTCGCAGAAAGCATGTGAAGGGGGACATAAAGAAATACTTCGTCACAGTACCTGTGCAGAACCCTTTGCGAGAAAAGACCTCAGCACTAGGGGGTAAGCGACTGGCTTGGATGTCTAGGTACCGGCCCTCATTGGTTTGGGTGCTGATAAAATTACAAGAGATGATTGATAGAACATAGAACATAGAACATAGAACAGTACAGCACAGAACAGGCCCTTCGGCCCTCAATGTTGTGCCGAGCCATGATCATCCTACTCAAACCCATGTATCCACCCCATACCCGTAACCCAACAACCCCCCCCTTAACCTTACTTTTATTAGGCCACTACGGGCAATTTAGCATGGCCAATCCACCTAACCCGCACATCTTTGGACTGTGGGAGGAAACCGGAGCCCCTGGAGGAAACCCACGCACACAGGGGGAGGACGTGCAGACTCCACACAGACAGTGACCCAGCCGGGAATCGAACCTGGGACCCTGGAGCTGTGAAGCATTTATGCTAACCACCATGCTACCCTGATGCCAATGATTTATGAACCCTTTTAACAAGTGCCACTTTCATTAGCCAATAGAAACAGAGTTTTCTTTACATATTTAAGGATATCTGAGACAATGGCTGAGCATCAGGTGCTCGCATGGAGCTGCACCAAAAATAAATTGTTAGCTTGGATTGTCCTGGGATGCTCACGGAGCAGAGGGTCTGTGCAGATCGTAGATGGAGCCTGAAATGGACTTTCAAGATTTCTGAAAACTCTTTTGAATCTCTGGCCCAACCCCAGTTAATTTTCAGGCCTGGGGGGATGCTTTTGAATGCTGCTCTCGGGTAGCATCAAGAAGGCCTGCCAGCTACCCAAGAGGCCCCAAATGCAAATCTGTCCTCCAACTGCAATAGGGTATGTTTCAGGTTATTGAATGCTGCAATATCATAGTTGTAAGAGGGTTAAGTAGGCTGGCGAACAAAGATGGAACTAGAGGATGGATGTGTGACATTATCATAGGTTCAATTAAACTAGACATTTGGAGATCTCTCGCCCCTCACTCCTTTCCCCCCCCACTATGTGGAAGGGACTTGCAGCAAAAGCGGCTAATTCTGTGTCTGTTCACTTGTTCAAATATCTGGCCAGCTTTAAAAAGATTGGTATTTATTGGGGTTCATTTTTATAATTCAAAAAAGAAACAGAAAATGCTGGAAATACTCAGCGGGTCTGGCACCATCTGTGGAGAGAGAAACATTGATCCAAACCATCGTCCCCAGGTCCGGTTCACCGAGTTGGGAGTTTTCCCGATTCAGTGAACCTGACCTTTAAAAACAGCACCCATGGGTGGGGTTTCAAGTCAAGGGGTGAAACAGGGGTTTGAAAGAAGATTCTGGAATGAATCCGCAGGTTGCTCGACACTGAAGCAGGCTAGATGCAAGGTCTGCCTCTGTGCCTCGGCACAGTGTTTAAATAAATAAAAAATAATAATACAAGAAACATTCCTTCAGCTCTCACACCTCAACATCCCCAACGTTCCCTATGAGCTCCCCGCTCCATGGCCCAGACAGCCCCATTGCCAACTTAGTTGCCTTCTGCCTCCGTGACCCCTCAAATCGCTATGCCAACAAGGTGCCCCTCTACCCACACCCCATGGCCCTTCACAAGTCTGCCAACGTAATGACCCTCCACCAATTTCATTGCCCCCCTATCCCTAACTTAGTCCCAACCTATGCCCCCCTCTTTTGTCCTTGCCCCCTCCATGCCAACTTATCTAGTATCCTTGGACAGATTATTGACAGCTTTGACACTCCTGGGTGACATATACAGGTTTTGACACTTCATTGATAGATTTGACAGCTGGACTCCTTTAACATTTCCTGATAGCTGGATATTTACTTGACAGCTGGACATCTCTTCTACAGCTTGACAGTGCAAATGAGTTTGTGGTACAAACTGCACAATCATGTTCACTTTTAATAATCCCAATTGTGACTTGCCTCTCCCAAAGGTCTCCCGGAAACCTATCCCTAAGAATCCACTAAGTTTGGACCTCCTTTTCACTTGTTCTAATCCGCACACTCCAGATTCCACACTTCTGATCTTCCAAAGTCCCACTTCAGTGAAGATTGCTGGTATTTTACATGATCAGCTGACTCCAGGAATTGCGCATGCTTGAACCCCTGGCCCAACTCCAGTCCCAGCCCTGCGAAGGTGGGAAATAACGGGTTTGAGGGCAGGACTTAAGATTTCCAACACATTCTTGGATTTTCACAATGACGGAGAACCTCTCTGTGTAGCAAAAGTCTGGGTCGGAATTAATGTTTCAAGTCTAGGATCTTCAGTTTCCTTGATCTAAAATATTAACTCTGTTTCCCTCTCCAGAGATGCTGCTCAACCTGCTGAATATTTCCAGCATTTTCTGTTTTAATTTTAGACTTTCAGCATTTGCCGTATTTAGCTTTTGTTTTAATAGTTAATTTCTCAATGGTTCCTGTGTTTGTGGAACCTTGTCGAGCAAGTTAAGTGTAAGAATAGATATTCTGACAAGTTGCATTAATTGTTTCCCTTTACAAATAGTGTCAGACTCACGGTGTATTGAATTCTCTGTTTTTACTTTGTTATGGGCCAGGTTTTAGAGAACCCCAAAGTATATCATGGAGTTCACCTGACCCACAACTTTTAATAGACTGTGGTATGGGGAGCACACGGCCCACTCCACAGGTGTGGTACAGCAGATATGGGAAAGTATTTTTTAAAGTAAAACAATGTTTATTCTATGAACTCAAGTTAACCTTTTTAAAACATACAGTGAACATCTTAGCAACCATCAATTCAAATATAACCCCCAAAGAATACAACACTAAGTAATCCTTAATAACTTCCCAAACAACATCCAGAAGACAGAAGAAACACTTTTTAACAGAAGCCAATTAGGTTTACATTCACTACTGAGAAGATTTATAATTCTGAATTCACGAAATGATCAAGAGATAGTCTTTTCATGGCAGAGAGATCAGCAGTACACCTGCTCTGTCTGGCTTCAGCTCCAACACTGAAAACAAAACTAAAACACACCCTGCAGCAAACAGCCTAAAACAAAAGTAAAAAGCTGACAGACAGCCCAGCTCCACCCACACTCTGACATCACTGCAGTAATATGAGTAGCCAAACATTTCTTAAAGCGACATTCTCATGACAACATAGAATATCTTGCTTCATTACCTTTTCAGAGTTCGAGGAGACTTTACTGTAGGAGATTAGATAAAATAGATTATGCATGTTTGTGGGTGCTGCAGCAGTCAAGAAAGCAGTTCAACACCAATAAATGCTGCCCTTGCCAACAGCATCCAGTCAACATCCCTTGAATTAATTTTTTTTAAATAATGAGGCTTTTTATCCTATTTATTCATGGGATGTGGGCCAGCATTTAGTGCCATCCCGAATTACCCTGATCAGCTTGCTAGGCCATTTCAGAAGGCATTTAAGAATCAACCCACTTTAATGAAGTCACATGTAGGCCAGGCCAGGTAAGGATGCCTGTTTCCTTCACCTAAAAGGCATTAAGTGAACCAGATGGGCTTTTACGACAATCGACAATGATTTAATGGTCATCATCTGACTTTTAATTCCAGGGGCGCGATTCTCCGCCCCCCACGACGGGTCGGAGAATAGCGGGAGGGCCTTCCTGACATTTTTCCTGACCTCCCGCTATTCTCCCCCCCCACGGCCGCCCCACGACACGAATCCCTGCTCGCCGTTTTTTTACGGCGAGCTGCGATTCTCCCCTATCCGATGGGCCGATTTCTCAGGCCTTTACGGCCGTTTTCACGAATTTAAACACACCTGCTATCACAGTTCGTGAAAACGGCCGCAAAGTGCCGTTCTGCACAACCATGCCACCGATTGACACGGCCGCACCACGGCCGTGCCAAGGGTGGCATGGGCCCGCGATCGGTGGGCACCGATCACGGGCAGCGGGTCCGATTCCCGCGCACTCTTTGTCCCTCTGCCGCCCCGCAGGATCAGTCCGCGGGGCGGCTGAGGGGCATGATGGACCGCGCATGCGCGGGTTTGACGCATGTGCGCGATAACGTCATCCGCGCATGCGCGAGTTGGAGCCGTCCAACCTGCGCATGTGTGGCTGACGTCATCGTGCGCATCAGCCGCCGTGAGTCTTGGCGGCCGGGTTTAGCAAACGTTCGCTAAGCCCGCTCTGCCGTTCTTCCCGGGGCCGCGATGCTAGCCCCGACCGGGGGGGGGGTGAATCAGGGTCCCAGGAGGGGGCGCGGAGGCTGCCGTGAAACACGGCCGGTTTCACGGCAGCCTTTACGACTCTCCGCATTTGCAGAGAATCGCGGCCCAGATCTTTATTGAATTTAAACTTCATGGTGGGATTTAAACACAGGTCTCCAGAGCATTAACCTGGGTCTCTGGATTACTAGTCCAGATAATAATAATAATTGCTTATTGTCACAAATAGGCTTCAATGAAGTTACTGTGAAAAGCCCCTAGTCGCCACATTTTGGTGCCTGTTCAGGGAGGCTGGTATGGTTATTGAACCCACACTGCTCGCATTGTTCTGCATTGCAAGCCAGCTGTTTAGCCCACTGTGATAAACCAGCCCCTACCACTATGCCTCCGCCACCTTCCCACTCCACCTTTCATCATTCTAAGCTTGTAAGCATGGTAATGAGATTCCTTCCGATTGCTATTTACTTTGAACTTAGCAATGTAGAAAGTAACACATGTTGGAAAAAGTGTGTCTCTAATTCCAAACATCAGTGGAATCTTCCCTTGAAGAAGTTGTGAAATTGTATCACAAAAATGAATGAAGTCATTATATATTTGGCCACATCAATGTAATTGTGAGCTAGATACGTAGAACCCGTACAGGGCAGAAGGAGACCATTCAACCCATCGAGTCTGCACCGACCCTCTGAAAGAACACCCTACATAAGCCTAGGCCAGAAGCGCCACGTGGCACAGTGGTTAACACTGCTGCCTACATCACTGAGGAACCGGGATCGAATCCCGGCCCTGGGTCACTGTCCGTGTGGAGTTTGCACATTCCCCTCGTGTCTGCAGGGGTTTTACCCCCACAACCCAAAGATGTACAGGGTAGGTGGATTGGCCACGCTAAATTGCCTCTTAATTGGGGAAAAAAAATAATTGGGTACTCTAAATTTATTTTTAAAAACTTAAGCCTAGGCCCCCATTCAAGTAAACCCAATTCACCTTTTGACACTAAGGGGAAATTTAGCATGGCCAGTCCACCTAACCTGTCCATCTTTGGACTGCGGGAGGAAACCAGAGCACCCGGAGGAAACGCATGCAGACACAGGGAGAACATGCAAACTCCACACAGTCAGTCAGCCAAGGCTGTGAGGCAGCAGCACTAGCTATTGTGCCACTTAGCCGCTCATGTGAACCATGTTAACTTTACATCATAACTGTGATGGCTTTTTAGCCTCTTATCACCAGCTGCTGCAAATGACCATCTGCTGTTCCATCAAAACCGCTTTACGGCCTTTGCCTCCACTTCTTGCTGTGCCATAAAGACACTTCTCCTTGCTTATCTCCGCACTCTTTTAGATAAACCCTGGCCGACATTTTATATCACCTAATACTGACGTTGAGACCAATTGTTGCACCCAAACTGTAGCCACAACTAAGCCTGACTAACTCACTGATGCCAGTAAACTGAGAACCTGGTTTGTATGACCCAGTGCCACCCTGGGCATTGCAACCACCAATTGAGGAAATTTACAGTGAACTATTCAGTAGCTATTTTAGTACTTGTTGAGATGAATACTTCCTGGGTTATTATATCTTGGAATGAAGAAATCAGTGGGACATTTTTCTCTTTCCGGGATGTTGATTTGCATACGTTTATCATTGATATTTTTTTCCACACTGTTAATTTTAGTAGGAGGATGACTATTGCTAAAAAGATGTTGTCCAGAGACAAATTGGCATGGAAATATTCTCTAAACCGAATCATTCTTATTCCTTGCAGTCGAGGTGCTAAGTGAAAAGGAGCAACAGAATGAAGCATTAAATGAAAGAGAGCCATGTTCAGCCTCCAGCAGTTCGTCCACCAGCAGCACATTGGAGAGGGAAGAGAGGGGAGACAGACAGACGGGTGATAATGGGACAGGCAAGAAAGATTTAATCTCTTATCCGTTCAATCCCCAAGAGAAATCTGGGGGAACATCTGCTAATGACCGTGCAACAAACAGAAAGGGTACCCGTTCCTCGACTAACAGTGAGAAACGTTATGTCCAGCAAAGGAAAGTAAGATGGTGGTTTACCAGCCTAGCTCCCCCACCTGAAAAACGAACTGACTGCTTTAATTTCTTTGTTCAATAGGAGAGAAGTGTTGGAATCAGTCTGATTGCTTTTTAAAAGTATTCGGAGGTTTCTGATATGATCGACAGAACTCTGGGCTACTTGCCAGACTACACACTTAGTATCCACTCCCTTGCCTTGCCCGGAGAGAGTAAATTATTTGTAATTTGCCGTTTATATTAAATGCAAGGGGATGTAAATTGTTTAGACCAGATGGTCACGTTCCTCACTTGCTGCAAAACAAATGTGTGCTCTTGCTTCGTTTCTAATCAGTTTGTTGTCCAGCACAGTGCACAGAGAGAGACTTGGCAGCAAAGCTCCAAGTTTGCTTTCCCTGTGTCGATGAGTAGCATAATTCTGCTTTCTCAAATTCCGAATTCAGAATGGTGGCATGTGGAAACTCAGGCTTTTGCCCCAATGTTGGACAACATGGAAGTAAGCACAGAGGCTTGTTTCACTGTTACCCTTGGTTTTGCCTTTTCATTGTGAAATGTTAATTTTGTACAATAGAAAGCTTAGAAATTGTCCAATTGTTTAACTAGCTTCTTAAATAGATGCAGGGCATTGTTATGTTTTGTTCAAATATTGATATTTTGTTTGGCAGCAGGTCGGTGCATTTCCCGCCAGTCCAGTTTGGATCAGTGCAGTGCCATCTCCAACGACAAGAAATTCATGCTTGACATGCTTTATGCAAAAACCAAGGTCAGCAAATTCCAAGTAACCAAGGATGAGAGTCCTACTGAGAGTGAGAGAAAAGTCACGGAAGAAGCTCTGGTAGAATCGACGGAGAGTTTGATAAAACGTTTTTCCAGGCAGGCCAGCCGCCAGAATGAGGACAGCCAAAGGAAACCTGAAATTGCAAGTACCCCGGGGAATGTAAAAGCTACGTTGGAGAAATTTGCTGAACCTCAGGTTAAGGTTTTGAAGGAGCAGTTCAGCATTGAGGCTGAACTGAATGAGAAAAATGCAGAGAAAACGTCCACAAGTACACCATTGAAGAAAGACTCTGAACATATGTGGGATCAGCTAGAATCAAGTCCAAGAGTGCTGAAAATTAAAGATTTAGACTTCACAGATCTCCGTGAGGAGGAGGACATAGATGTATTGGATGTTGACTCCTCCATGGCCAAGGCAGCTGTTAAACATGATCATCCTCTAATGTCTAATAATTCAATGGGTGCACCTATCCCACCACCTCCCCTACCCCCTGGATGCCCACCTCCTCCCCCTCCACCACCGCCACCATCTTTTGGGCAACTTTCTGGCCCTCCTCTACCTCCCCCACCTCCACCTACTAACTTATCACCTTCCCAAGCAGCAGACCCTGCATTAACAAGGAAGAAAAAGACTGTTAAGCTCTTCTGGAAGGAACTAAAGCAGCCAGAGGGTCCTTTCAAGAGCTGTAAATTTGGCCGGGGCACTGTCTGGGCTTCCCTAGATAAAGTGAAAGTGGACACCACCAAATTGGAACATCTATTTGAATCTAAAGCGAAGGAATTACCCACAAAGGTAAGAATTGATCTGGCTTTTGATTCCTAAGCATTCCTAAGCGTTGCATGACTAATTAATAACACTATTTCCAATTCAATGAGATTGCGCTTTCTGTTGAGGCAGGTTACGGCTCATCAATTTATTGAATTTCTTTGAGGATGTTACACATCTGGTGGATGTGAGTGAAGAATCATAAGTATTAATTGAACCACATCACATAATAGATTGATATCCAATACACATGGCCATGAGACAGGTGACAAAATCTTTGGCTGAAAGATAGACAGCAAAAGGTGATGCTGCAGGAGATAGATACCAGTGAAGGTCACAGGAATCAATTGTCGAGTAAATGATTTGAAAGATGGAATTCTGTCTAACTGATTTAAATTTACAGATAACAGCAAGTTGGATACTGTGCCCAATTATGCTAATCTATGCACAATAATTGAGAGATTATAGGTTGAATTCCCTGCTTCCTGCTGCCAGCAGCGAGAATTACGATTGGGTGGAGAATAGCAAACATGGCGCCGATTCCAACGCCATGTCCCCCACTGGCGGCGATAGTGAAGTTCGTTCCCTGCACAGGTGGGCCCATGCAAAATCATAATTTGCATGGATTTAAATCGCATTAGTGGGGTGGACACTTCATGCTCCATCAGGTATTGGCACTCCTCAGTGGCGCAGCCCCACTACAGAGGAAGCAGAGTTCGCCCCAATCAAAGGACACCTACACAAAGGATCATAAGCTCTCTACACCTGGTGAGGCTGGCAGCACTGACTGCCTCTTCCACCTCCTCCCTGCTGCTCGCAGGGGGTCTTTGGAGAGGGGCTGGGGGAACTGGTGGAGGGTGGTCCGGGGGTGGCGCAGGATGGGTCAAGGGGGACACTATTTGGCGGGCCGGGTCCGTGTGCAGTCTGCGCCATGTTGTATGGCGCGACCGCTGCAGGTCGTCGCCGTGCGTATGCGAGGCCACGGACCTAGCAATTCTCCAGCCATTTATGTTGGGAACGTCGGGGGTTTTAGCCACTGCTAGCCTCCCACCGGGCGGAGCATCGGTGTGGGGGAGTCGCCGATTTTTTTCATTGTAAAACTAGACTCTTCCTGCAGACATAGCCTCAAAATCGGAGAATCCAGCCCTTAGTCTCCCAAACCGAGAATCCAGCCCTACATAAATGGAAAGAGCGGGGATGGGGCAAATTAAATTCAACAATGATCAAATTTGGGTAGCACAATTGGATGGCAGTATGCAGTACAAGTGTGCTTGAAGTAACAGTGTGGGCAAGAGACCTGGATATTATTAAACCCATATGGTTTCCATTGGTCTAAAAGGCAACGGCAATATTGAGATGTATAACTACCGGCATCATTTAGATGTCCAAGTTATCTCTGGCCTTGGTGAGACCGCAACTGGAGCACTTTGTTCAATTTTGTCACAATGATGCAAGTTTATTGGGGGGTTTATTGGAGGGAGATGTTACAAATTTGGGTGCGAGGTGCTATTGTAGAAATTCTCTGTCGCAGTGGCCTTTGTCATATTCAAGAATTAACTAGATGGGCGGAACATGATCTTAAATGCCTGAAGTGGGATGCTGTATCCCTCAAGTGTGCATTGTGGATTTCTGGAATCTTGTGGACGGAGGGGATGAGTGAGTGAGGCCAGTTTATTGCTTTATCTTCCAATTGCTAAATGAATATAATGAGCAACAGTTAAGGCAAGTTTCATTTATCCAACTAAACTTATTTTGCTCCTTGCAAATAAGGTAATAAACAACCCGTGATGCTGTCGGCTGGTTAGTTGGTTAAAATAAATGTGGTTTTGGTCAGTTTTTGGCATTGAACCAGACGGATGTGTGTACTGATCCTGGGCGTTCGATTGTTAAGCTAACTTATCGTGGGTCCCTTTCAGTTTATCAACACCTTACCAGCCAGCCTTCAGTATATGTGCTTTTTTCCATTATTTCCTGATCCACAAGAATCTGGAGGCTTGATTCCCGACTCTTTCCCTGGCCAGGGGTTGGATTGTGCAGCTACCAATTTCACCTGCTGCAATATTTTAAAGCATCTTCATGCAAGGATCAATTATAGTGAATATTCTGCATGCCTGACTCCAGAAAGGTCTTTGTTCAGAATCTGCAATTGAAGAGGTGGTACAAAGCATAAAGTTATGCATAGCAAAATGAATCCTTTCGTAATAGGACAGGAACAGGCCCTTCAGCCCTCCTAGCCTGCGATGATCATGTGTCCTATCTGGACCAACCACCTGTATCTTCTATACCCCGTCAGTTCATTTGTCTATCCAGATAAGTCTTAACGGTCGCTAACATATCTGCCTCAACCACCACACTTGGCAGTGCATTCCAGGCCATCACCACCCTCTGTGTAAAAGACTTTCGCCGCACATTTCCACTGAACCTATCCGCCTTCACCTTGAACTTGTGCCCCCTTGTAATTGTCATTTCTGCCCTTGGAAAAAGCCTCCAACTGTTCACCCTATCTATATCTCATAATTTTATAAACGTCTATCAGTTCGCCCCTCAGTCTCCATCTCTCCAGGGAGAACAATCCCAGTTTATTCAATCCCTCCTCATAGCTAATAGCCTCCATACCAGGCCACATCCTGGTAAACCTTTTCTATACTCTGTTCAAAGCCTCCTCGTGCTTCTGGTAGTGTGGTGACCAGAATTGGACACAGTATTCCAAATGTGGCCGAAGCAACGTTCTATATAACTGTAACATAATTTGCGAGCTTTTATACTCGATATCCCGTCTTTTGAAGGCAAGCACGCCATATGCTTTCTTTGCCACCATTTCCATCTGTGCTGCCACTTTTAAGGATCTGTGGCCTTGCACGCCCAGATCTCTCTATGCACCTGATGGTTCTGCCATTTATTTTATAGCTCCCACCTGAATTGGATCTACCAAAATGCATCACCTCACATTTTCCCAGGTTAAATTCCATCTGACATTTCTCTGCCCTATTTTGCAGCCTACCTATATCCTGCTGTATTCTCTGACAATCTTCTTCACTATCTGCAACTCCTGCAATCTTAGTATCATCCGCAAACTTGCTAATCAGACCAGCTACATTTTCTTTCAAATCATTTATATATATATATATTACAAGCAGCAGAGGTCCCAGTACTGATCCCTACGGAACACCACTAATTACAGACCTCCATTCGGAAAAACACTGCTACCCTTTGTCTTCTATGGCCAAGCCAGTTCTGAATCCATCTAGCTAGCTCACCCCTGACCCCATTTGATTTAATCCTTTGCACTAGCCTGCCACGTGGGACCTTGTAAAATGCTTTACTAAAGTCCATGTAGACAACATCCACAGCCCTTCCCTCATCGATCATTTTTGTCACCTCTTCAAAAAACTCACTTAAATTAGTGAGACATGACCTCCCTCGGACAAAACCATTCTGTTTGTCGCTAATAAGACCATTCGCTTCCAAATGTGTATAGATCCTATCTCTGAGAATCTTTTCCAACAATTTTGCTATCACTGATGTCAAGCTCACTGGCCTATAATTACCTGGGTTATCCTTGCCACCCTTCTTAAATAACCGGAAAACATTGACTATCCTCCAAACCTCTGGGATCTCACCTGTGGTCAACGAGGACACAACGATTTCTGTTCGATGTCCAGCGATTTCATCTCTTGTCTCCCTCAGTAATCTGGGATAGATGCCATCCGGCCCCAGGGATTTGTCTACATTAATGCTTTTTAACACACCTAACATTTCCTCCATCGTAATAACAACCTGTTCTAAAGTATTTACATATCCCTCTGAGACACCACAATCAATGTGTTGTCATGAAAATGTCACTTTAAGAAATGTCTGTCTGCTCATGTTACTGCAGTGATGTCAGAGTGTGGGTGGAGCTGAGTTCTGGCTCTGCTTTTTAGTTTTACTTTGAGAAAAGCTTGGGTGTGTCTGTGTTTTTTTGGGTTCATTTTTTCAGTGTTGGAGCTGAGGCCAGACAGAGCAGGTCTACTGTTGATCTCTCTGCCATGAAAAGACTATCTCTTGATCATTTGGTGAATTCGGAATTATAAATGTTTTCAGCAGTGAATATAATTCCGATGTGCTTCTGTTAAAATGTGTTTCTTTTGTCTTCTGGATGCTGTTTGGGAAATTATTAAGGATTACTTAGTGTTGTATTCTTTGGGGGTTGTATTTGAATTAATGGTTGCTAAGATGTTCACTGTATGTTTTAAAAAGGTTAACTTGAGTTCATAGAATAAACATTGTTTTGCTTTAAAAAATACTTTCCCATTTCTGCTGTACCACACCTGTGGAGTGGGCCCTGTGCTCCCCATACCACAGTCTATTAAAAGTTGTGGGTCAGGTGAACTCCATGATACACTTTGGGGTTCTCTAAACCCTGGCCCATAACAGTGTCCCTCTCCTTTGTAAATACTGATGCAAAATACTCATCATGGATCTCACCTACTTCCTTTGGTTCTCTGCATAATTTCCCTCCTTTGTCTTTGAGTGGATCAACTCTTTCTCTAGCTACCCTCTTGTTCCTAATATACGTATAAAATGCCTTGGGATTCTCCTTAATCCAGTCTACCAAGGACATTTTCTGATCCTTTTTGCCCTCCTAACTCCCTGATTGGGCTCTTTTCTACTTTCCTTGTACTCTTCAAGGAATACAAGGAAAGTAGAAAAGAGCTCAAGCGGGGAGTTATGTGTGCATCCTTTTTCTTTTTGACTAGACGCGCAATTTCCCTGGTCATTCACGGTTCCTAAATCCTGCCGTTCCTATCTTTCTTTTTCATCGGCACATGCCTGTCCTGCACTCCCATCAACTGCTCTTTAAAAGACTTCCACATGCCAAATGTGCATTTACCCTCAAACAGCCTGTCCCAAACAACAGCCTCCAAATCCTGCCTAATCTGGTTGTAATTAGCCTTCCTCCAATTTTGCACCTTGACCCTAGGACAGCACTCGTCCTTTTCCATGAGTATCCGAAAGCTTACCGAATTGTGGTCACTGTTCGCCACATGTTCCCCATGCAACCTTGATGACCTGGCTCATTCCCTAGTATTAGGTCTAGTATAGCCCCCTCTCTAGTCGGACTACCCATATATTGTTCCAAAAAGCCTTCCTGGACACACTTAACAAATTCCTCACCATCCAGACCCTAGCCCTAAGGTATTTCCAGTCAATATAAGGAGAATTAAAGTCTCCCACCACAACAACCCTAATATTTCTACATGTATCCAGCCAAATGGCGTCCCGACCTCTCGCTACTCTGGGGAGTTTTGGCGAGTTGAGCTTCCCACTATACAAAACGGGGCTATGTGCCGTCTCGGCCGCGTGTTCCCTATTAAATGCGGGTCATGTTTAATAGCCATGTGTTTCTCGGCACTGTGGACGCTGTGAAACACGTAGCTAAATGCGCTCACTAGGGGTCTTTGTTCCCTTTTGGGAGAATCGCACCCATTATATTTAGAAGGTCGCACTAATGGAGCACAGTGCCAGCTGGTGATAATTCAGCCACGACGAAGATAATAAAGTGATCAGGTAAAGTTGCTGACTCTTCCTTGTCTTATTCCACTCAATGCCTGTTCCAGTGTCGAGTTTATCATTATGTACACTTGATGGATGATGTTCAAGCTGTACTGGCTGGTAGCGTATATGGTTGAATGTGGTGGTTGGCGGAAAATAACGTATTTTTCTCAGAAGCAGATTTAATACTTCCTACCTGTTTGATGTTTCTGATTAACTCAGCAAATGGGTCAATTCACAAAGAAGTACATCATTTTTAAAATGCCTCTATTCAGCATCTTGCTCATGCACAAACTGCACTGGATTGCTATATACCTTTTCTGAGGGCAATGTTGTGCTTGAATTTACCTTGCTTCATCTTAACCATGTTTCTCAAAGTCTGCTGCAACATGGGCAATTCGCTCCAGATTTCTTTCAGATCCAAATGTAATCTATCTGTTCTAATGACCACCAGAGGAAGCGGGAACCCAAGTCTGAATAAATTCACAGTATAAATCCACACAGTTCATTACCTAATTTTTTGTTTTACAATATGTATCCACATGTTGCTGTATAGGACCATTCAGCTTATGTATAAATTTAAATGAATTGGAATGAAGGTGACAACTTGCCACCAAGGCCACAAAAAGTTTGCATTCAATGGAATTATGGTATTGGCATTCTAGTAATTAATTAGAACCACGAGATATGATTTCCCCTTTGACACACATGCTTGAAATTTCTTCCTGGAGGTTTCTGGAATGCGGAGGCATCCCATTCGTAGATCCCTGCCCCTTCCAGCAGATATTGTACTTCAGATCTGCTCCTTTAGACATTGTGGAGCTACATACAATCAATGGTTTAATGTCTATGCCCCCCCCCCCCCCCCCCTCCACTACCTTCCACTCACTGGAAGATCTTAACTCTGTGGCCAGCAGTTCAACTGCTGAAACAAATAGAAGCAGAGACAATGGAAATCTCTACCTCGTTCCCCTATTCAGCAGGAAGTAATCCAAGCTTAAGGCATTTGTGCAAACACTGGGAGAGGGGGCCCTATACAGTAAACAAATTCAGGATATGAACATTTGCTCAAAACCAAATTCCCCAAGAATCTCAGAGATATCCCCACTCTATTCTGTCAAATACTTTTACGGCGTCCATGGAAACAATCACCTCCGGTTCAGGCACGAGAGAGGGGGAAAGAACAATAGTTAATAGCCAACGTGTATTGGCCGACAATGCCGATCCTTGACAAAGCCAGTCTGGTCTTCCGGGATCACCTCTGGGAAGCAGGGCTCCAACCTCGGTGCCAGCACTTCTGCGAATAATTTAGCGTGTGCATTCAAAAAGCGAAATGGGTTGAAACGACCCACATTCCAGAGGGTCCTTGTCCTTCTTCAGGATCAGGGAAATAGAGGCCTGCACAAGTTTAATGGGCAATGAACCCTGGGGCAAGGAGTCATTAAACATATCTAATATTAAAGGAATCAATTGTCCTGCAAACATCTTAGAAAACTCAATGGGGAACCCATCAGGGCCGAGAGCTTTACCTGTCTGCATTAACCCAATGCATTTCATAATTTCTTCTGGGCCCAACAGGGATTCCAACTTATCCTGCCTGCCCCTCTCCACCAATGGGAAGGATAACCCATCCAAAAACTCAGTCACAGTCTCTGGGGCTCCGATCTGTAGAGATCCCGATCAATGTTTCAAAAGCTGCGTTGACCTTAGGCGGGCAGAAACCGAACTATCACCAGAGCCCCTTATCTTCACAATCACAAGGGAATCAGATTGTTGCCTCAGCTGATGAGCTCAAAGGCGAATGGCCTCCCTGCATTTCATTTTTTTTTTAAAATAATTTTTATTGAAAAGATTTTTTACATGAAAATATTTACCCCACCTAACCATAGACTATTACAAAATATTCCCTCTTAACAAATATCCTCCCTGCATTTCATGAATTGCCCCCCCTCAAATGTCGCAGCTGGCTCACTGCCTTACCTGTTGATGGTAATTCAAATTGCGTCTGCAGCTTTTTTCCTACTTGCAAGCAACTCCAAGGTAGGAACAAGCGAGTACTGATGGTCTGCCTCCAGGATAGAGTCCACAAGGCTCTGCTGCTCCACTCTCGCAGTCCTCTTCATGTGTGTTTTGTAGGGAACTATCTTCCCCTCCCACCCCGATGACCACCTTAAGGGCTTCCCACAATGTAAAAAGTTAGATATGCTCACACTTATTAAATTTAATATATTCCGTCATGGCGGAGGACATGCATTCGCAAAATCTTTTGTCCGTCAGCAACACTGTATCCAATCTCCATGGCGGCTGTTGGGACAGACCTGACTCTAGTATAAAATTCACAAAATGTGGGGCATGGTCTGAGATCACAATCACTGAATATCCCGCCCTCTTTACCCAAGGGAGGAGAGACCTACCTCCCACAAGAACATCAATATGTGAGTAAATTTGATGGACATGGGAAAGAAAAGAAAAATCTTTATCCCTGGGGTGAAAAAAATGCCACAGATCTGCCACCACCATCTGCTCCATGAAAGCTAACCACGCCTTGGCCACACCTGATGGAGTCAGAGATTTGATTCTGGATCGATCCATCCTAGGATCCAGAACACAGTTTAAATCACCCCCGAAGAGTAGCTGATACGAGTCCAAATTAGGAATGCAGGCTAGCAACTTATTAATAAAACCTGTATCATCCCAATTTGGTGCATAGACATTAACCAGGACCACCGATGTGCCCACCAAGGACCCAGTAACAATTACAAGCCTTGGGATCCGCCAAGGTCTTAGTGGAACCCTTTTATTGTTCATAATTGCTGCATCCCGGACCCCACCATCAAAGCCCGAGTGAAGTACTTGTCCCAACCAACTCTTCAGCAATGTTTTCTGGTCCCTGACCCACAAATGAGTCTCCGGCAGAAACACCACATCAGGATTCAAGCTTTTTTCTTTGTTAATATTTTATTAAGGTATTTGAAATTTTTTACAACAGTAACAAAAGTAATGGCATTAACATGGTAAAATAAACATTCCCCCCCCAAGCCCAATCTTCACACATCTCAACCATACAACAACAATCCGCCCCTACCCATTGGTATACTGCTTCTGCTGACATTTTTAATTTTCCCCGAGAAAGTCGATGAACGGCTGCCACCTCCGGGAGAACCCTAACATTAACTCTCTTCAGACAAACTTTATTTTCTCAAGACTGAGAATCCCAGCCATGTCACTAACCCAGGTCTCTACATTTGGGGGCTTCGAGTCACTCCACATTAATAAGATCCATCTCCGGGCTACCAAGGAGGCAAAGGCCAGGACGTCGGCCTCTTTCGCCCCCTGAACTCCAGGGTCTTCCGACACTCCAAAGATCGCTACCTCCGGACTGGGCACCACCCTTGGTTTTAGCACCGTGGACATTGCCTTAGCAAAACCCTGCCAAAACCCTCTAAGCTTTGGGCATGCCCAAACCATGTGGACATGGTTTGCTGGGCTTCCCGTGTACCTCGCATACCTATCCTCTACCCCGAAAATCTTGCTCATCCTAGCCCCTGTCATGTGTGCCCAGTGGACTACCTTAAATTGTATCAGGCTAAGCCGGGCACATGAGGAGGTATTAACCCTGCTTAGAGCATCCGCCCATAGACCCGCCTCTACCTCTCCTCCTAGCTCATCCTCCCACTTGCCCTTAAGCACCTCCACCGGAGTTTCCTCCGCCTCCAAAAGCTCCTGGTAATCCGATACCTTCCCCTCTCCCACTCAGGTACTGGAGATTACTCTATCCTGTATCCCCCGTGGCGGCAGCAGCGGAAAGGCCGGCACCTGTTTTCTCAGGAAGTCTCGCACCTGCAAATACCTAAAACCATTCCCCGCTGGCAATTTAAATTTATCCTCCAAGGCTTTCAAGCTGGGAAAGCTCCCATCTATAAATAGATGTCCTTCTAATTCCTGCCCTCTGCCAACTCTGGAACCCGCCATCTAGCCTATCCGGTACAAACCTGTGGTCGTTATAAATCGGGGTCCAAAACGATACTCACTCCACTCTCTTATATCTCCTTCACTGCCCTCAGATCCTCAGAGCCACCACTACCACCAGACTTGTGGAGTATCTGGCTGGTGACAACGGCAAAGGTACCGTTACCAATTCTCCCAGACTGGTGTCTTTACATGACGCCGCCTCCATCCGCTCCCATGCCGATCCCTCCCCCATTACCCATTTTCTGATCATGGCTATGTTAGCCACCTAGTAGTAATGGCAGAAGTTCGGCAGTGCCAACCCACCCTGCCCCCGACTGCGCTCCAGCAACACCTTCTTCACTCGTGGGGTTTTACTCGTCCACACAAAGCCCAAAATAATCTTATTCGCCCGCTTGAAAAAGGCCTTGGGGATGAAGATGGGGAGGCACTGAAAGACAAACAGAAATCTGGGGAGGACTGTCATTTTCACGGTCTGCATCCTCCCATCTCTTAAAGTCCCCTTCCATTTGTTCTACCAGTCGTGATAGGTTTAACTTGTGTAGTACCTCCCATTTCCAGGCCACCTGGATTCCCAGTTATCAAAAGCTCTTCCCTACCATTCTAAGCGGCAGCTCTCCCAGTCTAATCTCCTGCCCTCTTGCCTGGATCACAAACATCTCGCTTTTGAATTCAAACTTTTAAGATGAGCAAATACCCTCAACATTTTCACTGGCCCATTCAACCACCTGACATTTCATATGACCTACCGAATTGTTGCTGTATCACATTACTGATTCTGTGCTTAATATACTGTGTTGCAAAGAAACTGCATTATCTTATGGTATGTGTAATGTTCTTTGATTGGGCTGATGCTGAATCTTGATATTGTAGTTTGAACAAAGAACATTAGACTTTGTTTTATAAACAAAGATATTTATTACTAACATTACAATAACGAATTACTAAAATGTCTAAGATTAATACAGTTGAAAATAATGGTCTAACACTAACTTACACTCAGATGCTCTAGAGCTACTCTAATATGCGACTGCTGCAAACTCCTTACAAACACTTTCTACTGGAACACATGATGTATCCGGGTTACGTGTCTGCATATTCACACCACCTGGTGGTCGGATGCTGGAACTACAACAGTTAAACATATTATTACTTGCATACAGATGATAATATAGATGACAATCTACTTATCATCACAGTATGTAAATGTTTGAAACCACTAAACTATGTAAAAGTAAGTAAGAAAGGCGCCATAGTCCCAGATGACCATAAGCTGTTTTCCCCTTTGAGGGGGAGAGCTGACTGGTCGTGATTTAACCTGAGGGTCAGTCACCATATTTCAGGCAAGGGGCAAGGTTGAGAAGGCGGGGCGGGGCCTTCATGAATAACCTCAGCTGGTACGGGAATTGAACCCACACTGTTGGCCTTTCTCTGCATCACAAACTAGCTGTTAAACCGGCCTAAACTAAACTATGTACAGTAGTAGCATGGCACTAAATCATACATTGGTGCCAATGTACTCTATCACAAGAGTTGTAAGTTCATTGAACCTTCAGTTGCTGACTCAGTAGTTTCATCCATCCCACTGTGGGGAGATACAAAATGGAGATCATGCACTTCCTCTCCTGAGAGAGAGTCACTGATCTGTATTTCCCTATTGTCATGGAACAGTGATTAACCTTGAGACACCTTGCGTGAGACTCTCCAATCTCGTCGGTGGCTGACCCACTGCAAATGGGAATGGAGAATTTTGCATCCCAACCAAACGTTTGGCCTTCAAATGTGCCCAACACTTGTGCCAGCAACAAATACTTGTACGTTTCCCTTGTTGACAACGGCCAAGTCTACCTGTCATTTTAGATGTTACATTTTAGATGGGCAGCTAAGGGTCAAAGACGTCAACGGTGGGATTCTCCGTCCTGCCAGCCTCGTTTTCCGGTACGGCGCACCCCACCGGCAGCAGGATCCTCCAAACCAGCAGCTGGTAAATGGGGTTTCCCATTGTGGCCATCCCATGCCGTCGGGAAACTTGCGAGGGTGGATGCGCTGCTGATGAAGCGGAGGATCCAGCCGATGGACAATCCTGCAGCAGGTGTTTTTCCAATAAATATCCATTAATTTCAATTTTGTTGTGATTCCGGGTCTAGGGGCTGGTTTAGCTCACAAGGCTAAATCGCTGGCTTATAAAGCAGACCAACCAGGCCAGCAGCACGGTTCGATTCCCGTACCAGCCTCTCCGGACAGGCGCCGGAATGTGGCGACTAGGGGCTTTTCACAGTAACTTCATTGAAGCCTACTCATGACAATAAGCGATTTTCATTTTCAGTTGGGCTGGAATTAACCATGCTCTAGTCCAGGGTGTCGTAACACTCTTACTCCTTTCTTGAATAGTGGTGTAACATTTTGCAAACTTCTAATCCATTGGGACAGTTCTAGAATCTAGGGAATTGGTAAATTACTTAAATATATTTATTATTTTGATATGGTCGTTTTAATTCTTTCAGGCACTATTAAAGATTCATTGGTTAAACATTTAAAACAATTATAAAGTCTGGTAATAATTATTATGACATCTTATTGCTGCCTTGAACATAAAAATCATCGAATTTTAAGTTTCCCAAGGGTCTGAAACAACACAATCAGAAAAATCTCCATTCCAGATTGTGGCTTTAAAAACGTTTCCCTAATTTAAACAAGAAATGATTCAAACAATGAAGAATTAATTGCACTGCAGTAACTGAAGTGTGCGTGCCAACCTGTAACCCAGTTCTCTTTTGACAGGTTCAGGAGATTTTAGGCAATATTTGTTAATAGTTCCAGCAAAACTAACCAGCAGAAAATAATCACACTGGCCAACATTGCAGCTTTGGGTTTCGTTATTTATAAATTCCTCGCTGCTGAGAAACTTGAATTGTGAGAAGTTAGCCTGAGACAAACATCGAACATTTCCATCCTTGTTCGTGGTTGGAATTCTCCGGTGCTGCTAAAAGTGAATGTAGTTTTGCTTTTGTAGATGTTGTGAATTTAAGCACGATTAAAATTATTAATAGCCATAACTCTAATTGAATATGTAACAAAGATTAAAGGTTAACTATGATCCAATTCCTAACCGCCCCCCCCCCCCCCCCCCCCCATTCTCATCCCACCCTCTATACGCACACAAGACAGACAAACACAGAGTGGAGACAAGGGGGTAAAATAATAAGTAAAAGTTAAAGATAAGAGTCTTTGTTTCAAATGGTTGTTTCCAGTACACCTTCCTTCACTTTAGGCTTTCAGTTTGAGATTTCTGCTTCCCAGTCTGTAATGGTTTTCATTGTAGATTCATTCAGGTCTCTGCAGTTTCAGAAATACAGCAGTTTTCCAGAATCTTTGGAGAAAACACGAGGTCTCCAGCTGGCATTCCTCTGGTTCTCTGAAAATCATCCCACTCAGGCAGAACTCAATCATCACCTGTTTCTGGGCAGAAATCTCTTTATGATTTTTATGGAATGTAGAATGGTTAACGGACATATGGAAACAATGTTCAACACCTGAAGGAATAATTATGTTATGATCCATGTAATCAAAGTCGTCGAGCCTTGTAGGATATTTGAGATTCCATAGTTATGTTATTTCTGAAGAATGGTGGTTGTTGGTTCTGACTTGTCTACAATTCTGTACTTGGATGAGCAGCAAAATAATGTTGCATGGGCAATCTGCAAAATTTTCATTATTTACTTTTAAATATAGGTCCTGATAAATGCCAAATTGAATTCTAGACATTGAAGTAATTTGTGATCTGTTTTCAGCAGCGGTAGACTCGCATGTGGAAATTTGAGAGATTTCCCAATTATACCAATGAATTATTCCATAGCCGTAATCTCCCTCAAACGCAATAAAAGGATACTGAAATGCAGGGAATTGTGAGATGAGAACACACTTGCTTCCTCTCCACAATACCGCTTATAATTGTTTTCCGTCTGAATCTATTCATTAATGGATGGATATGGATGGTGAATGTAGGTACAAATGGTTGATCCATTTTACAGCTGCAAGTCTAAAGAGTGGCCTAACACTACAGCAGCAAATGGTGCTTCAAATATATTTTAAATGGAACAACTTACCTTCAAAACCGTGTTCTTAATTTAACTTCTAGAAAGGAGGAGATGCCAAGAGACAAGGATTAATCGTGCTGGACCCAAAGAGGAGTAATGCGATCAACATTGGACTTACAGTATTGCCTCCTGTACATATCATCAAAAATGCCATTCTTAACTTTGATGAATATGCAATCAACAAGGAAGGCATTGAGGTAAGAGATCCAAAATTGAAACTGCGGGCTCATGTTAGTGTGCGGACAAGAATTTAGAAAAAGAACAAGAATGGGAACGTACGTTTACAACAGTGACACAGTGATTAGCACTGCTGCCTCACAGCACCAGGGACCAGGGTTCGAATCCGACCTCGGGTGACTGTGTGGAGTTTGCACACTCTCCCCGTGTCTGCGTGGGTTTCCTCCGGGTGCTCTGGTTTCCTCCCACAGTCCAAAGTTGTGCAGGTTAGGTGGATTGGCCATGCTAAATTATCCCTTTAGGATGGGGTTGCAGGATAGGGTGGCAGATTGTGCCCAGGTAGGGTGGTCTTTCGAAGGTTCGGTGCAGACTCAATGGGTCAAATGGCCTCCTTCTGCACTGTCGGGATTCTATGATTCTCGTTGCTCGCTTCACCTAGTTCATTTTAGTTCAAACCCTCACCGTGCCTCAGCATTGTCATGTACCAGTTAGCACTTCCCTTCACATTTTATATGGATGTTCAAGATTGACGGGCAAGAAATTCCAAGCTATTCCAAGAAGCTGTCCCCACACCGTGATGGCCACAGCATCATGAATAAACACCAACGCACTCCCTCAAGCCAGCCCCCTGCAGCTGAATATCATGCTAGGTTTCAATCACATAGCAACTAACAAAGTTAAGTGCAACAAAACCAGATCAACATTTAAATACAGTGCTGCCTCTTTTGTTTAAAATAAATTTAGAATACCCACTTATTTTTTTTCCAATTAAGGGGCAATTTATCGTGGCCAATCCACCTGCCCTGCACATCTTTGGGTTGTGGGGTGAGACCCACGCAGACACTGGGAGAATGTGCAAACTCCAGTCAGACAGTGAGGCATGAGGCAGCAGTGCTAACCACTCCACCACTGTGCCGCCCTGAGCTGCCTCTCTAACAAAAAGATGTTTGCTGTTGTTTCTATAACAAATGTCTACGTTGTCTTGGAAATTCCAGCACATTCATTGTGGCAGTTATTAGGCTGATGACATTACATGGAAAACAAAAGTGTTGTTTTTAAAAATATAATAAATGTTACTGAATATGGTGTACTGGCGTGAAATTCAGCCAGAAATTGTTTATTTTTTAAAAATTAAATCTAATTTCACTGCTGATTTATATTATAAAACTACATCCAAATCTGCCAAGTCGAGTAATATTCCCTTGATTAAAAGATAATGGATGTAGTCCAGCGGTTCTCCAATGCTTTGTGCAAAACAGGAATTCTCCTTTGCAAATTCCGCACCCCAATCCGCCAATATTATTTACCATTCCTCATTGGGAGACAGAAAGGACTAATT
Source organism: Scyliorhinus canicula (assembly GCF_902713615.1). NCBI lineage: Eukaryota > Metazoa > Chordata > Chondrichthyes > Carcharhiniformes > Scyliorhinidae > Scyliorhinus > Scyliorhinus canicula. The sequence goes on along the minus strand of NC_052154.1, from coordinate 68,378,599 downwards.
GGATTGGTCAATCGTTTCCTTTTTCTTCCTCTCTCAGTGGCTTCTGGAAATATACTCTGATCCAGTGGAGCCTCCATGACTCCTGGTCTCTTTATCTTCCAGAATCTTTGAAGGAGAGCATTAGATTTTCGCTCATGGATATAATCTACCAACATCATTCTCTTCCTGCTGGGTGTATGCCAACTCCTCAACCCAAGAAAGATGAAATTCTATTATTGTTGTTTGTAATGTAGTTATCGTCACTCCTATACTAGTATATCAAACCAGTCCTGCTGAGGTTTGGTGATTCAATTCCCTGAAAACCTCCAACATCTTGAAGGGGAAGGGTGGTACATCCATTATAGGCCCATTGTAATCTGACTGAGACCAAATGTTCACCTCTTACCTTGATTATCTGTCGCTACTTGTGTATTCTTATCATCAGGAAAATAGTGATCATCTCCGGGTGTTATTCCTTGCTGCTTATTTTTTGTTGGTCCTGCCGGGTTGGTTGCAAACTGGGGGTCCACAAATCTCATTGCGAAAAGTGAGGTGATCTGTTTCCATGTGTTTAGCTTTAAATGGTAGCTCTTGTGGCCAAAAAAGTTTGGGTTGTCACAGATCATGTAATTTACGATAGAGTGTGACATCAACAGTAAGGACATGATTTGTTAGCTACCCCAAGCACTCTTGTAAAAGCACAGTATCATCAGATCGTAAATCAACTCATTGTGAAAATGATCTTCAATTTTCCTGATGCTCCAACTGTGAGCCATTGGGCGCTCTTGGCTACTTCTGTTGTCAATTCATTCTGAATGTATTCTATGATTGTGGTTTAATAAGAACATGATACATCATTGTATTTAACCAGGATCGTATCAATCATTTAGGATCATGAACGGGACTTTCAGTCCCTCGAATCTGTTCTGCAGATCATGGCTGATCTGTCTCCTAATTCCACTTCTTTGCTCCATGTCTTACCTAACAATTTCAGTCGATTTCAGTTCATGTAACATTTTTGTTTTTAGAAAAAATCCATTTAAAATTGATAGGGTTCATTTTGAAGAGAAAAGGAGGGCAGGCCTTTGGTGAATATTCACCAAATCACTTACTACGTGCCATGATTTTGTTTTACTAGGGGTAAGAGTAGCACAAAGGGGCAGGCCTGAAGTCAGTTCAGCCAGAATGGGGATTAAGTCCCATGCTATTGGTATTAAGCTGACCCCCAACGCTAGCGTCTCGCCAACTGAACTAACTGGGCTCCCCATGATGACACTTCAAGGTTTTTCAAACAGGGGAGCCTGAATTTAAATTTATATATTCAAAAGCAAACCAAGTAATTGAAGGGTGATGTTTTCAGACTAGTTTAATGGTGAGTTTTTGGTCAACATGTCAAATGACTGCGCTGTTTGTAATTTCCACTGGGTGACCCTGCCATCACCTTCCCCTTCTATTTTTCAACAGAAAATCTTGACCATGATCCCCACAGAAGAGGAGAAGCAGAAGATCCAAGAAGCTCAGCTGGCAAATCCTGATGTGCCACTGGGAACAGCTGAGCAGTTCCTTTTAACCTTGTCCTCGATCAATGGGATTGCAGCCAGGCTGCAGCTCTGGGCCTTCAAATTAGATTACGAACTGATGGAAAAGGTGGGAATTGTCATAGAGTCTCCGTGGTAGATTGCAAAGGAATGGTGCAGCTTTTTAGATAAATATAATCTAAAAGACATGACCTAACTGGATTTTCCATAAAGAGAACTGGGTTTTGTGCAATGCGTACAATTGAAATCCATTTCATTGGGGAAGACTATAAATAAATATATATTTTCATAGAATCCCTACAGTGCAGAAGGAGGCCATTCAGCCCATCAAGTCTGCACCAACTCTTTGAAGGAGCACTCTACCTATATCCAAACCCCTGTCCCCCCCTCCCTATAACCGTAACCTAACCTGCGCATACCGTGACACTAAGGGACAATTTTAGCATGGCCAATCCACCTAACCGACACATCTTTGAGACTGTGGGTGGAGACTGGCACCTGGAGGAAACCCATGCAGACATGGGGAAAACGTACAAACTCCACACAGTCACCCGAGGCCGGAATTGAACCCAGGTTCCTGGCGCAGTGAAGCAGCAGTGCTAACCACTGTACATAATATAAATTTATTTATAGTCTTCCCCAATGAAATGGATATATAAATATATATATAGTTACATAAATATTAAATATTATATATAATTAAAAATACATTTTGTATACAAAAACACAGTGCAATTCAATTTCCTCATATGAACAGTTGTCAAGGAACCAAATCTTGGTATGTTCTTCCAGACAATTAGACAGATAATGGGCAACTTGTGTAATCTTAGATGCTTAAAAGCGTATATTGTAATCATTATTTGCTGTTTACGAGGAACATTTAAATATTTAAATTGACATGCATGTGCTATTTAGCAAACCTCAGAATTTGCACAGTACATTATAGAACATGATGATCTTTGATCTGCCAATTGGATCTGCAACTTTAAAGTTCATTGCTGGCAGCCTTATGCTTTTAGTAGAGTACTATAATTCAACAAGATTGTGAATCTATCCATTTGCTAAATCATTTAAATGTATCAAATTACCTGCTTAATACTTAACTGACTAAGTCGCTTCACAATTGACTCTGAAGAAGCTTCACATATAAACTTCTGAAATCAAAGTTTTACATTCTTGTTGTAGGAAATTGCAGAACCACTGTTTGACCTGAAGCTCGGAATGGAACAGCTTGCAAAGAATAAAACCTTTAAATCCCTTTTGGCAACTCTACTTGCGATTGGGAATTTTCTGAACAATTCTAGTGTAAGAAAGCATTCTTGTTTCATGGTGATGGAATTGCTATTTGAAACTTTTAAGCTCCCAAATTGAAGTTTACATTTTAGGACTTGCTTTCCCCCTAGGCCAAAGGATTTGAACTGAGTTACCTGGAGAAAGTGTCAGAGGTAAAAGATACCATTCAGAGGCAGTCTTTGCTGTATCATACATGTAATCTTGTAGTGGAGAACTTCCCAGACACGACAGACGTGTATTCAGAAATTGCAGCAATCACCAGGTCTGCTAAAGTAAGTACCAGGAAGGTATACATCATTTGCGTGTGGGATCATGGCCATGTTGAGAAATGTGCTATTTTCCGCTTTGTGTACCCAGTAGCATCAAATATTCCAAGAAAATGATTCATACAGGTTAGGTACATTGTGAGGTTTCTGCTACACTACTCCCATCAATAGCTTAACCCCACCCGAGAAGCACATCCACTACTGCACCAATATGGTAGCTGGTTTACAGTCACCTTCGCCTTGTGATCATAACCTTTTGTGTGACACCATCTCCTTTACCCTAACAATATGACACGACAGACGTGTATTCAGAAATTGCAGCAATCACCAGGTCTGCTAAAGTAAGTACCAGGAAGGTATACATCATTTGCGTGTGGGATCATGGCCATGTTGAGAAATGTGCTATTTTCCGCTTTGTGTACCCAGTAGCATCAAATATTCCAAGAAAATGATTCATACAGGTTAGGTACAGTGTGAGGTTTCTGCTACACTACTCCCATCAATAGCTTAACCCCACCCGAGAAGCACATCCACTACTGCACCAATATGGTAGCTGGTTTACAGTCACCTTCGCCTTGTGATCATAACCTTTTGTGTGACACCATCTCCTTTACCCTAACATTGGTGACTGTGCCCTTCAGCCAACTTGATCATAAACATGGAACAGAATTTTCCAGCTCTTCCCACCAGCAGCCCTTCTGGTCCTGCCGAAGGCCCCCCCCCCCCCCCCCCCCCCCCCCCCATGTGGCAGGTTGCCCTGCGGCTGTCCAGGTGAGATATGCTACGAGGACTGGAACCAGAAAATCCGGGCCATGGAATTCTATGCCCAATCTGTGTCCTTTGTCCTTCTTTTAAGACAATATTAATGACAGCTCTTTGACAAAGCAGCTGGTCACCTAATATCGCCTGCTTTGTCTCAATGTCCATTATTGTCTGATGATGCTCCTTTGGAAGCATCTTAGGGCATTGTGGTATGTGAGAGTGCCATGTAAATGCAAGTTGTTGGTGGCATTGCACTGCCCCTGATGCAAGTTCCAGTGTTACAATTTTCAGCACATCAGTGATGCCTACTGCAGTTGGCCTTGCAGGCAAGTGGTATGTTCCCTACCATCCCTGTGCACCTGACAAGGCAATAATGAAGAACTAAAGCAGCAAAATGGTCAAACTCAAACCCTGAGATACAGCAAAATCACCCTCCTGTCTCGAGATCTGTGAGCAGATATTAAAATGCAGTTTAATGGAAGTCGCTAGCTGTTGTCCAAGATTTCGTCAAGGTTTTTTTTAAATTTTAGCAGATCAGCAAACAAGGTTCAAGGTTCAAAAACAGCAAGAATACAGTCCTACCAGAAAGTAGAATTTATATTTCCACGTTATTCATAGAAAATGAAATAAGTGATAAATTGGGCTCTCTATATTTAGGACCTTTACAAGTGCCAGGAACAAACTGATTTGAAAAGCTTTCTCTGTTTACACTGACAATGTAATAAATCTAATGGAAAACTCTTCTGGCCAATGGGCCACGTTTGACGGTAGCTGCTACAATTCATTACTGGTGCTGCCATAATGTTTCCTTCCTGCTTTTAAATGTATTGGTATCATTTGTGATGGGAAACTGTTCCGAGGCTGCTCTCATCATATATCCGCTTGTCTGTGTTTACAGGTTGACTTCGATCAACTGGCAGAAAGCCTTGTTCAGCTGGAGAGAAAATGCAAATCCTCGTGGGACTATCTGAAGGTCATAGCGAAGCACGAAACAAAACTCGTTCTAAAAAACAAAATGACAGAATTTCTGAAGGACAGCACGGAAAGGATCATAATCCTCAAAGTGGTACATCGTAGAATTATAAACAGGTCAGACTTCATTCTGGAGGTTCTGTCTCCTTGCCTGGAGTTTTAGGATTTAAAAAAAAAAGTACATTGGTGAGAATCCTGTTGAAAATGAAAACACATTCTATAAATATACCCAGTAACCCTAAAATGAACTGGCATCCAAGTGTTTATCCACGAATTGCTTCTGTTTTGGCCTGTTTTCTTTCTTCCTGCTACAATCAACATCAGAACAGCCTAGAAACATTAGGAATAGGTCATTCAGCTCCTCGGTTCTGCACCTCAATTAAATCATATCACATCATAAGTATAGGAATATGGGATGTTTTACTGCAATAGTATAGGGAATTGGTGAGGCCACACTTGGCGTATTGTGCGCAGTTTTGGTGTGAGGAAGGATGTTCTTGTTGTGGAGGGAGTGCAGCGAAGGTTTACCAGGCTGATCCCCGAGGTGGTGGGACGGTCATATAATCTGTTACAGTTTAGAAGTTGGAGTTTAGAAGAATGAAAGGGGATCTCATAGAAACTTATTAAAATTCTAACAGGATAGATTCAGATTGAATATTCCCGATGGTAGGAAAGAATATTCCCGATGCTAGGAGAGTCCAGAACTAGGGGTCATAGTTTGAGGATAAGGGGTAAATCTTTTAGCACTAAGGTAGGGAGAAATGTCTTCACCAGAGAGTGACGAATCTGTGGAATTCACGTAGTTGAGGACAAAACGTTGTGTAATTTCAAGAAGGAATTAGATATCGCTCTTGGGGTTAAAAGGATCAAGGGATCTGGGGTGGCGGGAAGGCTGGATCAGGATATTGAACTTGGTGATCAGCCATGGTCATAATGAATGGTGGAGCAGGGTTGAATGGCCTCCTCCTGCTTCTGTGTTTCTATGTATGCTCGATTTAATCTCTATTATCCCACCTTTGCTCCATATCTGTTAATGCCCTTACCTCTTTAAAACAAAATCTATTGAACTCAGTCTTGAAAATTCGAATTGACCCAGGATCCATATTTTCCAGGGCGGATGGTTCTACATTTCTACTACCTTGCGTGTGGGAAAAGTGCCTGATTTTGGTTTGAGTATGTTACCAAAGTCAACAGAGATTTTAATATTTTTGCCGCATCCGCTCCAGCGGAGCTGGCAAATCCAGCTTCGATCTGTCTCTCGCTGACTCTCTTATTCTCACAGTCACACACTCGCGCTCTCACCCTCACGTACTCTCACACGCACGCTCTCACTTTCTTTCATTCTCACTCTGTCACGCTGCCTCTCTCTCTCACTCTGCCTATCTCTCTGTACAACAGTTATAGAAAGCAGAGGAAAACCTGCTGCTGTCTTCTATTGTATTGAACGTGGATCAGAAACTGTACCGCAGGCCCTGAAATGTTCCCTTCTAATCATTTAGCAACAAATATCAAGCACTGGCTGAGTAACTGCACCATGCAGAGCAGAGCGGACATTCCTAATGTACACAGTCAGCTGATCCTGGTCTGAGTGGTATTCAGACGCTAAAATTAATAAAGCATTACTTAGATGGGGAACAGAGAATCAGCCACAGTTCACGCCCTTGATTAATGGTCACAATTTAAACTGGAACTGCAGCTGTGATGATTCCAAGGTTGAACAGCCCACTGATACTCCCTGTAGAGAATTGTAATTTAAGTGAACCATTGGAAGACAACCAGCACTGTGAAACTAGCCCAGCAAAGAATCAACGCAATCAGGAGAGGAGTGGAGAATATGTGGGGCTACATTAGCAAAGTGGTAATGTTGCTGGATTAGTAATCCAGAGGCCTGGGCTAATGATCTGGAGATTAGAGTTCAAATCCCACTACGGCAGCTATGAAATTCAAATTCAATTAATTCAAAAATCTAAAACAAAAAATTAGACCCAGAAATGGGGCACCTTGAAACTACTGAATTATCGTGAAAAAACATCTTATGCCTGAGGAAGAAAAGGCACCATCATGTCTGGTCGGGCTGTGAACCAAGAATCTTAGCTATGTCCCCTCTAATGGACTAGAAGGCAACTCTGTTGTATTCAAGAAGGTGGCTCCCCATCACATTCTTTAGGATAATTAAGTATGGGCAATAAATGCTGGTCTTGATAATGAAACTCTCATCCTGCGATTGAATTTAAAAAAAGAAAATATCTAGCATAATAAGGTTCCAGGGAAGTAAAGGATGTTTCAGGACAGTGTCCATTCAACAAATTCATCAGAACATTCCAGGCTCAACAGAAAACTTGCTCTAAAGCCATCTTTTTCACACTCCTTCTCGAAAGAGGTTCCATCGCATTATTGGCCATGCTAAATTGCCCGTAGTGTAAAAAGTAAGGTTAGGGGGGGGGGGGGGGGGGGGGGGGGGGGGGTTGTTGGGTTACGGGCATAGGGTATACGGGTATAGGGTGGATACGTGGGTTTGAGTAGGGTGATCATTGCTCGGCACAACATTGAGGGCCGAAGGGCCTGTTCTGTGCTGTACTGTTCTATGTTCTATTTGCATCTCGCAGTGAGCCGGATAGAGACTCCAATTCATCTTTGGGGCAGCAGAATACCTTTTTACGAATCATGTATTTGTATTGAACATTACTGCACTAACAATCAGTGCTGTGGGGTGGGGACAGGCGGAAATGGGCCTGGTTTTCTCGGGTTCTGAGATTAGCTAACTAAGAGGTTTCATTGCCTCCCAGTCATCTCTGGAGGCTTCCTGATGCCTCCGAGTGGTCAGTTCCAGAGACCACTTGTGATCATTCTGTGCCCACTCTGTCAGCCATAAGGTAAATCATGGCTGAATAAGAAACAAAAATTGCAGGAAGGAGGTAGAATTGTTTGAGGAACCAATTCCTCCACGATGAAGAGTAAGTTTTAAACTTTTGGTGGGAGGGTATTTCAATGAATAGATGGCAAAAAATCCAGACCAGTCACACAGGATGAAAAACATCTCCCTCTGCGGTTTATAAGAGTCCCTCAGTAGGCTCAGCCCTCCTCCTAGACTGATTGACCCCCTCGGGCACTAATTTTGGTACAATTGGCACTAAATTCACAACTTCACTCAAAGTCCCCATAGATGGCTGGTGTGGGTAAAGGGGAAACACCAGATTGTCCCAAGGTTGGAGCAGTGTGTTGAGAGTAGGTGTCTCATCAAGGGAAAATATGCAGATGAAAATTGTCTGAATGCAAAAAAGAAGTGTTCTATTTGCCAGTATTAACAACCCTCAACTTTTTTTTCACTCTATTTCCCCCTGTTTTTCTCTCTATTTCCCCCCACAACAAAGTGTTCAAAATGTTAGTGGAGTTTATAATAATATTAATAATAATAATACTCTTTATTGTCACAAGTAGGCTTACATTAACACTTCAATGAAATTACTGTGAAAAGCCCCTAACAGCATTCGATAAAAGCAGCTTTTCAACAAAAAAAAATCGATAGCCCAGAGATCACATAATTGTTTGGAATTGTCAGCAATTTAAGGATTAGACTCGGTAAGGGCCAATGCTTTACATAAAGCAACTTGTGAGGATGGCACAATGACGCAGTGGTTAGCACTGCTGCTTCACGGCGCCGAGGACCCGGGTTCTATCCCGGCCCCGGCTCACTGTCCTTGTGAAGTTTGCACATTCTCTCTGTGTCTGTGTGAGCCTCACCCCCACAACCCAAAGGTGTGCAGGGCAGGTGAATTGGTCACAATAAATTGCCACTTAATTGGGGGGAAAAAAAATAATTGGGTACTCTTTTTAAAAAAAAAAAAAAATTAAAATAAAGCAACTTGTGATAGGCAACTCTCTTACAGGTCATCGTGTGTTGTTGAGCCATTGTCTGTCAGTAAAGGTTCTTGGCCCTGGCACACACGCTCCACCTAATCAGCAGTACTCTCAAACCAGTCGAAGAGAGCAGCACCAGCACAGGATGTATTCTTGTGCTTTGGTGCACTCTGGTGGAGGAATTTGACCTGGGAATGCTGCTACGTTTATCCTTAATTACTGAAAGCAAAAACCACTTTGCCTGCAGCCCACGAGGTCCCATTTGCCCATCACCACAATGACTAAGTTGAAAAGTGATGGAAATATCTTTGCCGAATCAGCTATTTTTGTCAGAAATCCCTAATACACTTAACCATTTCTTGCAGGTTCCATTCTTTTCTGTTGTACCTGGGTCATCCTTCTAACACTGCCCGCGAGCTGAGGATTACCAGGTTCTGTAAAATAATTAGCGAGTTTGCACTGGAATATCGAACCACCAGAGAACGGGTCCTGCAGCAGAAACAGAAACGGGCAGCATATCGAGAGCGGAACAAGACGAGGGGCAAAATGATTACAGAGGTATGATTGTTTAACAGGATTAACTTTCTCTCACCAAAAATGCAAAGGCATATGCAAACGAATGCCATTTTATTATAACTTAGCATTGTTGCCTGCAATGCATATTTGACGGGTTAGATTTTTCACCCATTGAAGAAAATGCTAGCACATGGCAGGATGTTTGCTCCCCAGTTATTCATGAGTCTCAGTTTGCCGCTGGGCTAAGACAACTGATTTAGTCGTGTAAATGCTGGAAACTGGTATGTCGAGTTGAGACAAATTCAGTCTCCATGTTGGGACGAATATATTGGATGCTTATTGATATTGGACATGGGGCCTCAACAACATCAGACTGATGAGTCTCCCACTATCAACATCCTGACGGTCTTGTCATTAACCAGAAACTCAAATGGACCAGTCACGTAAGTGCAAGCCAGAGGTTATGTATTCTGCGGTAAGTGGCTCACCTCCGAAGTCCCCGATACAGGGCAGGTTGAGAAGGAATTAAGCACGTGGGACCTGGGCTTCATAAGTATGGACAGGCATAGGGTAGACAAGCAAGGGAGCCCTCTGAAAGAGCCTAGCAAGCCACTTGTTTCAAAGGCAATTAGGACAACAAAGGCTGATCCAGCCAGCGACGCTCACATCCCATGAATGATTTTTTTTTTCCAATGAACCTTTATAAACCACCAGTTCAGCTTTAGCTGGAATATTGTCTTCAGCAATGTGGTTAACTCTTAAATATCCTCTGAAATGGCCGAGCAAGCCACTCAGTTGCATTCAACTGCTACGAAAACACAAAAAAAAAGAATGAAACTGGACAGATCACCCAGCATCGAACCAGGCACCGGAAATGACAACGGCAAACCCAGCCCTGCCGACTCTGCAAAGTCCTCCTTACTAACATCTGGGGGCTTGTATCAAAGTTGGGAGAGCTGTCTCATAGACTAGTTGAGCAACAGCCTGACATAGTCATAATCCCAGAATCATACATTACAGACAATGTCCCAGACACCACTATGACCATTCCTGGGTATGTCCTGTCTCACCAGCAGGACAGACCCAGCAGAGGTGGTGTGGCATGGTGGTATACAGTTGGGAGGGAGTTGCCCTGGGTGTCCTCAACATCAACTCTGGACCCCATGATGTCCCATCGTTAAACATGGACAAGGAAAGCTCCTGCTGATTACCATGTACCGGCCACCATTAGCTGATGAATCCGTAATCCTCCATGTTGAACACCACTTGGAGGAAGCATTGAGGATGGCAAGAGTGCGGAATATGCTCTGTGTGGGGGACGTCATTGTCCATTAGCAAGAGTGGCTCGATAGTACCATCACAGATCCAGCTGGCCGGTTCCTCAAGGACATAGTTGCCAGACAGGGATTTCAGCAGGTGATGAAGGAACCAACAAGAGGGAAAAACATATTTGACCTCCTCCTCGCCAATCTACCTGCTACAGATGTATCTGTTCATGACAATATCTGTAGTAGTGACCACCACACAGCCCTTTTGGAGAAAAAGTCCCACCTTCACATTGAGGATACCCTCCATCATGTTGTGTGGCACTGCCATCGTGCTAAATGGGAATAGACTTCAAACAGATATAGCAACTCAAGACTGGGCATCCATGAGGAGCTGTGGGCCATCAGCAGCAGAATTGTATTCAACTACAATCTGCGACCTCATGAATCGGCATATCCCTCACTCTACCATTACCAGCAAGCCAGGGGATCAACCCTGGTTCAATGAAGAGTGCAGGAGAGCATGCCAGGCGCAACACCAGGCATACTGAAAAATTAGGTGTCGACCTGGTGAAGCTACAACACAGGACTACTTGTGTGCCAAACAGCATAAGCAGCAAGTAATAGACAGACCTAAGCAATTCCACAATCAACGCATCATGTCTTAAGCTCTGCAGTCCTGCCACATCAAGCCGTGAATGGTGGTGGACAATTGAAAACCTCACTGGAGGAGGGGGCTCCACAAATATCCCCATCCTCAATGATGGAGGAGCTCAGATCATATGTGGAAAAGAGAAGAAGTGCTGAGTGGATTTTATAGAGAAATACAGCACTGAACAGGCCCTTCGGCCCACGATGTTGTGCCGAACTTTTGTCCTAGGTTAATCATAGAATTTTGGACACTAAGGGCAATTTATCATGGCCAATCCACCCAACCTGCACATATTTGGACTGTGGGAGGAAACCGGAGCACCCGGAGGAAATCCACGCACACACAGGGAGGATGTACAGACTCCACACAGACAGTGACCCAAGTCGAAATCTCGGTTTTCTACGGAGAACCCCAGCATCACAGATGTCCAAATTCAACCAATACGATTCACTCCACGTGATATCAAGAAATGGCTGAAGGCATTGCATGCTGCAAAGGCTATGGGACCTGGCAATATCCCAGCAATAGTACTGAAGAGTTGTGCTCCAGAACTTGCCGCACCCCTAGCCAAGCTGTTCCAGTACAGCTACAACACTGGCATCTATCTGGCAATGTGGAAAGTTACCCAGGTGTGTCCTGTACACAAGAAACAGGACAAATCCGACCCAGTCAATTACCACCCTATCAGTCTACACTCCAACATCAGCAAAGTGATGGAAGGAGTCATCTACAGTGCTATCAAGTGGCACTTACTCAGCAATAACCTGCTCACGGATGCTCAGTTTGGGTTTCGCCAAGGTCACTCAGCTCTTGACCTCATTACAGCATTGATTCAAACATGGACAAGAGTTGAATGCCAGAGGTAAGGTGAAAGTCACTGCCTTTGACATCAAGGCAGTATTTGACCGAGTGTGGCATCAAGGAGCCCTAGCTAAACTGGAGACAATGGGTATCAGGTTGAAACCTCTCCGCCGGTTGGAATTATGTCTAGCACAAAGGAAGATGATTGTGGTGGTTGGAGGTCAATCATCTCATCTGCAGGACATCACTCGGGGTAGTTCCTCAGGGTAGTGTCCTAGGCCCAACCATCTTCAACTGCTTCAACAATTACCTCCCTTCCATCATAAGGTCAGAAGTGCGGATGTTTGCGGATTACTGCACAATGTTCACGACTCCTCAGATAATGAAGCAGTCCATGTCTAAATGTAGCAAGACCTGAATAATATCCAGGCTTGGGCTGACAAGTGGCAAGTTACGTTTGCACACACACAAGTGCCAATCAATGACCATCTACAAGAGAGGATCTAACCACCACCCCTTGACATTCAATGGCATTACCATTGTTGAATCCCCCACAACCAACATTCTGGGGTTACCATTGATCTGAAACTGAACTGGACTAGCCACATTAATACTGTGGCTACCAGGGCAGGTCAAAGACTACGGGTCCTACGATGAGTAACTGCAAAGCCTGTCCACCATCTACAAGGCACAAGTCAGGGGTGTAACGGAATACTCTCCACTTGCCTGGATGAGTGCAGCTCCAACAACTCAAAAAGTTTGACACCATCCAGGAAAAAGCAGTGATTGCTCACCCTTCTACAAACATTCAAACCCTCCACCACCAACGAACAGTAGCAGCCATGTGTGCCATCTACAAGATGCACTGCAGTAACCCACCAAGATTCCTTAGACAACACCTTTCAAACCCACCACCATACCATCTAGAAGGACAAGAGCAGCAAATACCTGGGAACTCCACCCCTCTAAGTCACTCACCACCCTGACTTGGAAATATATCGCTCTTCCTTCACTGTCGCTGGGGAAACATCCTGGAACTCCCTCCCTAACAACACAGTGGGTGTACCTACACCTGAAGGACTGCAGTAGTTTAAGAAGGCAACTCACCACCACCTTCTGAAGGGCAACTAGGGATGGGCAATAAATGCTGGCCTAACCAGCGATGCCCACATCCTGTAAATGAATTTAAAAAATGAAAAAACAAATCTGGGCACTACACTTTAGAAAGAATGTGAGGATGATGGAAAGGTGCAGAAAGATAATGGAAAGATGCAGAAAGAATTTGCAAGATTTTCTTCCTGGGATAAGGAACTTCAGTTATATTGTTAGATTGGAGAAGTTAGGAGTGTCTCCTTGGAAAAGAGGATGTTTGACAGAGTTTATTTTATAAATTTAGAGTACCCAATTATTTTTTTCCAATTAAGGGGCAATTTAGCATGGCCAATTCACCTACCCTGCACAACTTTGGGTTGTAGGGTTGAGACCCAAGCAGACAGGGGGAGAATATGCAAACTCCACACGGACAGTGACCCAGGGCTGGGATTGAACCTGGGTCCCCGCCACCGTGAGGCTGCAGTGCTAACCACTGTGCCGCCCGGTTTGATGGAGTTATTCAATATCATGAGGAGTCTAGACAGAGTAGATGGGAAGAAATTGTTCCTGTTGGTGGCGGAAGGGTAAAGAACCAGAACAATTTAAGGTGATTGGCAAAAGAGTGGGGAGTGGAATGAAAGAGAAAATGCTGGAAAATCTCATAAGGTCTGGCAGCATGTGTAGGGAGAGAAAAGAGCTAATGATTCAAGTCCGATGACTCTTTATCAAAGGTTAGGAGTGGGACTAGCTGTGGTGCTCTTGCAGAGAGCTAACATAAACAGGACAAGGCAAATGGTTGTCTCCTGAGCTGTAATCAATTTATGGATTTAAATTCATTTAAGGCATGTGAGCTTTGCTGTACGACAATGAAAACCTTGTGTCGGGACAACATGGGTTATTGTTTCAAAACAACTCCTGTATTATTTCTTCGGAACCTTGTAGAAATTCTTCTCGCCCTAGATGTTTCAAGGCTAATCCTTGAGACAGTAAACCTAAACATACTGGAAGAATCTCTGCAAAATATTGTCAGGTAGGTTGAAGGCCTAAGTCCAGGTGGTCAGGTGTATGCAATATAGATGCACAAACTCTGGGTTTTGAAATGTAAAATCGTTTTGTAATAAATTGCATGAATTTTTCTTTTGAGTTTTTAAAAAATATGGTCTGTATTGTAGCCCAGTTAGATTGGGAATAAAGAGATATTGCGATATGTTGTGCAATCTACTATGATTCAAATGGAAAATATTAGCATCGATTTTACTATCTGAGGAACCTTTTTCCATTTTGGAAAGTCAGTTCAGCTATCACTAACTGTAATGAATTGAATCACTGTAGTTGACACGCTTGACGAGTTCTTGGAAAGTTTGTAATCAAACAGCACTTGAAAGGAATGAATGTGCAATGCGGGAGGCTGACCTGTGCAAGTTTATGTTTCTATGGCCATTGGCCTCATGGTTTGTATGAGGTCATCTCGGAAAATCTCCAAGTACCACTGACATTCTGGATGTGCACAGCAGAGGTCTACATAGTAGCTTGGCACTGTAGATCAAAGTGAGCTTCTAAGTGGTGAATTATGGGCTTGTATTTCCTCTCTTGAGGGCTTGAGTATATATTCAAGAGGCCAGGGTTACCTTATCAGATTATAATGTCTTGGTAAGATGAAAATTGAGTGAAAGGCAAGTTAGTGCCACAGGAACATGTAATAATTACAAATTCTGCGATTCGAGCCTGGCTGGCAATGTCATGACTGGAGTCCAAGCTTCCTTTCTCCCCAGACACGATCAAAATTGAACCTCTGAACTCTCTATGTGCCAATGTTGGTTTAGGTATAGGACCGCGGTGATGTCTGAAATATTCCTTGGAATAGCACCAAGGAGGATTCGAGGGAACTGAGACAAAACAACTGGAAACCAAAGCAACATGAACGAGGTCCACCCATTATTTTGTAACAAAAACATAAAAGATCAGAGCAAATTAGTTTGAGATAAGTGTCCACTCTCAGTGCCAAGTCTTCCACAGAAATTAAGATTAATTTGCGAAGGAAGTCACGTAAATTGCATTGCAATTACATCCCAGTTGAATGCATTAAGGCTATCGGTATGGTCATCTAATTAAAGCAATGGATGTGCTAATAATTATTTATCATGCTTACTTTTTAAACCCGCTCCAGTTAACAAATTTTCGGTGAAATCTTTTTTTGTGTTTTCTAAAATCTGTTGAGTTGATACAGCTGCCAGTGTCAAGGACTGGATGCTTAATTCATCATGCTTAATTTCAGCAAGTGACTGAAATACTATGGCGACCACTGCTATATCATTCAGAAGCTACATAAGCAGTAGTAACTGCTGAAAGCTGTTCCTGTCTGCTCTGGAGAGCAATGGAAGCAGTTTCTTGTATTATGAGCTGGAAAATGGTCGTTGCTGCTCCTGAATCATGACCTTTGACTCGTTTCAAGGTAGTCCTTTGACCTCGCATAGTAAAACTTTTTTTGTCTTTTATAAATTTAGAATAACCAATTAATTTTTTTCCAATTAAGGGGCAATTTAGCATGGCCAATCTACCTACCCTGCACATCTTTGGGTTGTAGGGGGCGAAACCCACGCAAACACAGGGAGAATGTGCAAACTCCACACGAACAGTGACCCAGAGCCGGGATCGAACCTGGGACCTTGGCGCCGTGAGGCAACAGTGCTAACCCACTGCGCCACCGTGCTGCCCCATGGTAAAACTTTTGACCTCATCACACAGATATCCATTACTCACTAACTCCAGCAAAATGGAATGTAATTTTTCACGCTAATTTATTTTTCCATGTAATAACTTAGAAATGTTTTTGTAAGTGCTACATTCTCTAGCACATGATTATTCCTCCCAACACCCCTCCCATCCTCTGGATTGGTAAATGAGAAGGTTGGTCATTAAATAACTCAGAATCTGTCTTCCCTTTCTAGGGACCTTTCTAGGCTCTCTTTTTAAAAAAAATCTCTTTCAGTAGTTCTCTGAACTTTCTTCACTTGTACCTCCAAATTTTCACAGGTACTGTCCTCCACCTTCATTATCCTCAGTTGCAATCAAGAACAGTAAAATATTCTTTCCCAGAACCTGTAAATATTCATCTCCATACCTCCCTCAACCCTCCCGACTTCAATAATCGACAAGCTGTTAAAAGCCAAGTTCGACATTGCCTCGTCACTACCTTGCGATCAACACAAACTCATTCATTTTAAATGAGTTAGCATTGAAATTAACAATCAATAGCCGTAACTTTGGTCATTCATTAAGGCTTCTCAATTTGTGGGCCTTTCCATCTCCCGGTCCATAAAATAACTTCTCAACTTAGACTTATTCGGAAAAGAAGGGTGAACTAAAGCTGGAGACATGCTTCTACTTTGCTAAAGTAGGGAGTAAAAATAACTTTGAAAATGTTGTTGTATCGCTGAATTGGTTCTATTTTCTTTTTCTGAATGAATACTGCAGTCATCCACGCACAAGATTGGATACAACACTGTGCTCTGTCAAACTAGTTCAAAGTTACATGCTTGAGCAACATTTTTATTGACTCAATTTTGTGCAAGCATTATCCATCTGCACTTACAAATTATCAAACTGTTAAAATATTTCCTATCTCTAGGAAATAGGTACATACCCAATTCTAGTGCAATTACATGTGAGAAACATGCACAAATCCTGTAACAAATCTCAAGGAACAATAAATCACTGTTTGACAAACCCCTTCCATTACAAATATACAGTTGATTATAGTTCACCTTAAATTTTTTGTGGGAGCATTACAATCCAGAGAATAAAGCAGATAACAAACCATGATTGGTTAAAAACTAAAGCAATCATATAAAGGACGCGATTCAATGGCCTTATTGCGCTCGAGCGAGAGTGCACAAGGCCGGTGAATATTGGGAGAGACCGGAAACGAGAACATGCCAGCGCCTTATTATTTATGATGCAACCAGCCCGTCACCTAGGTGAAATTGGGATCTTGCCGTAGCGTAGCGAGAAAACAATAATCACCACTTAAGCCCCTATTTCCGTACAACTAACGGGAGCCACCCCATATCCAACGGCCTCCTGTAATCCAGCGGCCTCTCCAGCAAGTGGTCATGCTGGCTCCTTTTCATACTCCTTTTTAAACACATAGACCTGGTGGAAGGGCTGCTGCGGGGACCTTAGGTTGTGAGTAGCCATATTCGCTACCCGTCAATGAGCCCGGGAACACTGGGCTTGCTGCCCCTGTGCTCGGAGAGGGGGGAGGGGGGCCCACAGAGGGGGGAGGGCCCACAGAGGGGGTGCAGCCCACAGAAGGGGTGCAGCCCGGTCGGGGTGGACCGCCTTGGGGGTATCGGGGCTTGAGTGGGGTGGGGGGGGGGGGGGGGTGCAACCATGCGCAGGTCCTCCATGCAAACCCCTGGTTTGTGTGTACCTGTTCTGGTGGCGACCCTAGTCCTGCCTGTCTGCCTCGCCGACCACCCAGAACTCCCAGAGACTGCGGAGACATCTGGCCATGCGACTGAAGGCCATTGCTAACAGCGAATTGGCAATCGTGGTTAAGTGAGCATTTCACACATCCCAAGTGGATCCCCCTTGGATGTGAGGGCGCCATGTAGCATATTGGCCTCATTGCCTAGCATCTCAATTTAACCTTGATGCATGGGCACTGTGCTTGAATCCTGTGGGCGGCAGCACCACAGACGCAGCAGCCAACCTCCGAACACCCAGGGGATGGGTCCCAGCCCCGGGCACTTGTCCGCGGCCGGGGTATGGCAACATTCTGTTCGGGTGTCTGGGATGCAGGATGTGCGGTCTGGTGAGCAGAGTCACCTCTCCGATGTGGCCGGGTGTGCGTGAGCAGGGCGTGTCGGGTAGGGTGAGTGAATGGGAGGGAAACCAAGACCCTATGTCTGGGGGGATGGGCATGGGATTGGTGGTTGGCCAGCATTGGGGAACAAAGAGCCAGAGGTGACATACTGGTTGTGATGGCAGTTTATTAATTTTTCTCAGACAAGTGTACATCACTGCCTCACTCTCCCAATGGTGCCCCCCCCCCCCCCCCCCCCCCCCCCCCCCCCCCCCCCCCGCCCTCTCAGTGATCCTTGACGTGCTTGGCCTTCAGTACTCTACCATTCTGTCCAGGTGTATCGCCAGGATGCACATCGGAGGTGGAGGCAGGCAGCTGCTCACCACGCCCCATAGCCTTCGATGTCAGTTGTCCTCTAGAGCCTCTCGGGTCTGACAGCCCAGCGCACTTGCCAGTGGCACATGCACAGGCAAGCCACCCTGTCCCATGTGCTGCGATCTCACAGCATTGTCAGTTGGGTCCATAAGATGGGTCCAGGTTGTCACCCAGCACTCCGGTCAGTACCCGTGCGTCCTGGGGTTCACCTCTGAATGGAGGGGCAGCTGGATTGAACCCCGGCTGCCCCTACGTCATCTGGCCCTGCCAGCCTCTGACGGCTGCCCAATGTCTGCACCATGGGGTTGACTCCATCGGCGATGCTCCTCAGCGACTGGGACACGTTCCTCAGTGACCGGGCCACGCTCTACAGCTCCTCGGCAATGCCCACCTGCAACTGGGACAAGCTCCACAGCACCTCGGCCATTCCCATCTGAGACCGGGATATGTCCTGCAGCGACTCAACAAGATCCGCCTGGAACTGGGTCATGTCCCCTAGCGCAGTATTTTTCCAAACATTTTTGCCCAGGACCCATTTTAACCAACCGGCCATCCTTCAAGACACACACAGGCCAGCCAACCTTTGTGACCCAAGCCGGCCGGCCTTCATGACCCACCAGTTTTGTTTACCTTTAATGCGACAGTTGAGCCTAATTGGTCCTCATGATTTCACTTACTTTGTCTTTCAATGTTACATTTCTGTTAAGGGCTTCAGCTGATAATTTAAGTTCTCGCTGAATCCTTTGAAAAAAAGTCAAGAGGTTTGTCCTTGAACTCACCATGCTTTGTCTTTAAATGCTTCTGAAGTTTTGAGGGTTTAATCTTTCATTTGCCAGTACTTCCCTGTGCATAACGCACATGGGCTTTGAATCCTGATTTGCATTGGCACAATTAATAAAGTCATACCTCAAGATCTTCAAACTGCTTTGTTTCTGATTTCAGCTTTTTTTTTTAAATTTAGAGTACCCAATTAATTTTTTCCAATTTAGGGGCAATTTAGCATGGCCAATCACCTAACCTGCACATCTTTGTGTTGTGGGGGTGAAACCCACGCAAACACGGGGAGAATGTTCAAACTCCACACAGACAGTGGCCCAGAGCCGGGATCGAACCTGGGACCTCGGCGCCGTGAGGCTGCAGGGCTAACCCACTGTGCCACCGTGCTGCCCTGATTTCAGCTTCTTAATGGGTTGTTCATCGAAGGCCCTGGAGCACACACCAACACTGCTTTGTCCTGCCGTGGACTCTCCTGTGAAGCTCTCTCCAGCTGATTCAGTTGTGAGGTCCTGGCCTGTTTGTGTCTCTGGCCCTCTCTTCCTTATTACAAACGGTGATCCATCTTTAGTTCTTCACATATTCCTGTTGCTTGCTTGCTGGCAGCTACAAAATGGAGCAATCTCTCCCCCATAATTTTGCGGCCAAGACACGGATCGCGTGATGTCAGTGTAGATGCTGGGCGCGTCACCTGCTCACTCTCACCACTTCTGCTGCGAAGACTCTGCCGTTTTTAAAAAGAAATTTTGTCCTGGGACAACATGGTTATGTAAGGAGGAGAGGGTACTGGGACAGCGCGCTGACGTCAGGTGGAGACGGTACTGGGACAGAGCGCTGACGTCAGGTGGAGACGGTACTGGGACAGCGCGCTGACGTCAGGGGGAGACGGTACTGGGACAACGCGCTGACGTCAGGAGGAGATGGTACTGGGACAGCGCGCTGACGTCAGGTGGAGACGGTACTGGGACAACGCGCTGACGTCAGGGGGAGACGGTACTGGGACAGCGCGCTGACGTCAGGTGGAGACGGTACTGGGACAGCGCGCTGACGTCAGGGGGAGACGGTACTGGGACAGCGCGCTGACGTCAGGGGGAGACGGTACTGGGACAGCGCGCTGACGTCAGGGGGAGACGGTACTGGGACAGCGCGCTGACGTCAGGTGGAGACGGTACTGGGACAGCGCGCTGACGTCAGGTGGAGACGGTACTGGGACAGCGCGCTGACGTCAGGGGGAGACGGTACTGGGACAGCGCGCTGACGTCAGGGGGAGACGGTACTGGGACAGCGCGCTGACGTCAGGGGGAGACGGTACTGGGACAGCGCACTGACGTCAGGGGGAGACGGTACTAGGACAGCGAGCTGACGTCAGGAGGAGATGGTACTGGGACAGCGCACTGACGTCAGGAGGAGATGGTACTGGGACAGCGCACTGACGTCAGGTGGAGACGGTACTGGGACAGCGCGCTGATGTCAGGGGGAGACGATACTGGGACAGCGCACTGACGTCAGGGGGAGACGGTACTGGGACAGTGCGCTGACGTCAGGGGGAGACGGTACTAGGACAGCGCGCTGATGTCAGGAGGAGACGGTACTGGGACAGCGCGCTGACGTCAGGTGGAGACGGTACTGGGACAGCGCGCTGACGTCAGGGGGAGACGGTACTGGGACAGCGCGCTGACGTCAGGTGGAGACGGTACTGGGACAGCGCGCTGACGTCAGGTGGAGACGGTACTGGGACAGCGCGCTGACGTCAGGGGGAGACGATACTGGGACAGCGCACTGACGTCAGGGGGAGACGGTACTAGGACAGCGCACTGACGTCAGGTGGAGACGGTACTGGGACAGCGCGCTGACGTCAGGGGGAGACGATACTGGGACAGCGCACTGACGTCAGGGGGAGACGGTACTAGGACAGCGAGCTGACGTCAGGAGGAGATGGTACTGGGACAGCGCACTGACGTCAGGGGGAGACGGTACTGGGACAGCGACCTGACGTCAGGGGGAGACGGTACTAGGACAGCGAGTTGACGTCAGGAGGAGATGGTACTGGGACAGCGCACTGACGTCAGGGGGAGACGGTACTGGGACAACGCGCTGACGTCAGGAGGAGATGGTACTGGGACAGCGAGCTGACGTCAGGGGGAGACGGTACTGGGACAGCGCACTGACGTCAGGGGGAGACGGTACTGGGACAGCGCGCTGACGTCAGGTGGAGACGGTACTGGGACAGCGCGCTGACGTCAGGGGGAGACGGTACTGGGACAGCGCGCTGACGTCAGGGGGAGACGGTACTGGGACAGCGCGCTGACGTCAGGGGGAGACGGTACTGGGACAGCGCGCTGACGTCAGGTGGAGACGGTACTGGGACAGCGCGCTGACGTCAGGTGGAGACGGTACTGGGACAGCGCACTGACGTCAGGGGGAGACGGTACTAATACAGCGAGCTGACGTCAGGAGGGGATGGTACTGGGACAGCGCACTGACGTCAGGAGGAGATGGTACTGGGACAGCGCACTGACGTCAGGTGGAGACGGTACTGGGACAGTGCGCTGACGTCAGGGGGAGACGGTACTAGGACAGCGCGCTGATGTCAGGAGGAGACGGTACTGGGACAGCGCGCTGACGTCAGGTGGAGACGGTACTGGGACAGCGCGCTGACGTCAGGGGGAGACGGTACTGGGACAGCGCACTGACGTCAGGGGGAGACGGTACTGGGACAGCGCGCTGACGTCAGGTGGAGACGGTACTGGGACAGCGCGCTGACGTCAGGGGGAGACGGTACTGGGACAGCGCGCTGACGTCAGGGGGAGACGGTACTGGGACAGCGCGCTGACGTCAGGGGGAGACGGTACTGGGACAGCGCGCTGACGTCAGGGGGAGACGGTACTGGGACAGCGCGCTGACGTCAGGGGGAGACGGTACTGGGACAGCGCACTGACGTCAGGGGGAGACGGTACTAATACAGCGAGCTGACGTCAGGAGGAGATGGTACTGGGACAGCGCACTGACGTCAGGAGGAGATGGTACTGGGACAGCGCACTGACGTCAGGTGGAGACGGTACTGGGACAGTGCGCTGACGTCAGGGGGAGACGGTACTAGGACAGCGCGCTGATGTCAGGAGGAGACGGTACTGGGACAGCGCGCTGACGTCAGGTGGAGACGGTACTGGGACAGCGCGCTGACGTCAGGGGAGACGGTACTGGGACAGCGCGCTGACGTCAGGTGGAGACGGTACTGGGACAGCGCGCTGACGTCAGGGGGAGACGATACTGGGACAGCGCACTGACGTCAGGGGGAGACGGTACTAGGACAGCACACTGACGTCAGGTGGAGACGGTACTGGGACAGCGCGCTGACGTCAGGGGGAGACGATACTGGGACAGCGCACTGACGTCAGGGGGAGACGGTACTAGGACAGTGAGCTGACGTCAGGAGGAGATGGTACTGGGACAGCGCACTGACGTCAGGGGGAGACGGTACTGGGACAGCGACCTGACGTCAGGGGGAGACGGTACTAGGACAGCGAGTTGACGTCAGGAGGAGATGGTACTGGGACAGCGCACTGACGTCAGGGGGAGACGGTACTGGGACAACGCGCTGACGTCAGGAGGAGATGGTACTGGGACAGCGAGCTGACGTCAGGGGGAGACGGTACTGGGACAGCGCACTGACGTCAGGGGGAGACGGTACCTGGACAGCGAGCGGACGTCAGGAGGAGACGGTACTAGGACAGCGTGCTGACGTCAGGAGACAGTACTGGGACAGCGCGCTGACATCAGGAGGAGACAGTACTGGGACAGCGCGCTGACGTCAGGAGGAGACAGTACTGGGACAGCGTGCTGACGTTGGGAGGTGGCAGTACTGGGACAGCGCACTGACGTTGGGAGGTGGCAGTCTGCCATGCTGGGCACCAGATCTGCCTGAGGGGGCGTGCATGTGGACAGCATTCTCCTTTTTGTTTAAACAGCACATGGTGTCCCATGAGTTTTATTTGTGAAGACTGATAACTTATAATACACCATTATAGTGACAAGATTGCAGAGATTTCAAACATTCAAACATTCCCTGTGAAGTACTTGTGGAACCAAGTGAACACCCAGTATCGCGATCCGCTATTCTCACCCCTCACACAAACTTCACTCGGCCGCTCTCCGTGTCCCTCACCGCCCCCGCCTCCTAATTGGTCAGCGGAACAGTTAGACGTCGGATATGACGTTACGAAAGCTAATCGCCGATTGGATAATGTGGGTGTCAATCAGAAGGAGCAAGACAAAATGCTGCGGCTGCTGGCAGACGAGGGCACCATTCTCAACCTAAAAACCGGTCGCGGTTCTTGGACGCTTTTCTCACGATTGGGAGTGCCACAATTGATCGCTTCGTGACCCTCCTGACACCCGCCCATGACCCACCTGCGGGTCGAAACCCTGAGTTTGAAAAACTCTACGCTAGCGGGTGGGAAAGTCTACCAAAGCCCTCAGCCATGGCTGTCACTGACTGAGCCACACCTTGGACGCCTCCACTCATGGTGCCAATGTCATCCACCAGTCTCTCCACTGCAGTCGCCACCCTAGCTGTGTTGGCCTCGGTGTCATGCATTGTCAGCGCCATCTCCTATGCTTGTAGCCTCTGGGGCTCCGCCTGTCGACTTAGGACCTGCCGTAGTATCGTTGACATCTCCCTCTGAATATCACGACCGCACCCTAAGGTCTGCATTGGCTCCGGTAAACCTGTCCCAGAGGCTGAGCATCTGCGATGCAGCTGGGTCCTGGGATCCAGAAGACCTCTGACTGCTCTCTCACCTGGGAGATTCTGCCTCCACCTGATGTGCATCTGTAAGTGTGCGGTGCTCACCAGAATGTGCCCCAGAAGCCCGGCAAATGTTTCCCACTGAGGTGTGCGTCTCTGCGCTGGTGGAGGGTGGGGATGACAGCTGTGACGCATTGATGGTGGCATCCTCGGAGCTCCCCTCTGAGGTGGTCTCATGGGAGGCAGGGAGGCGGGAACCACCCCAGATGGGCTGTGCGGGGGGTCCCACGGGGGAATGACACGTGGTCAGTGGGAGGGATTGATCATTCTGAATGGCATGAGCAACTCGCGTTTGACAGTCCATCTGGATAGGGCCCGGTGGGCTTGTGCTGACATAGGCGTTGGTGACCATTCGGTGCTCGACCACCCACAGAACCTCTAGGGTCCGTTCCTCGAAGGTGGTGGAGATTCAGATGTCCGGTACGTCGCCACCAGTCTGGGCTCTCTCGACAGTTCTGGGACAACATTTCCTGCGGGGACACAAAGAGGGCATTGTTAGCTGCACGTATGGTTCACCGTGGTGGTGGGGGGGTGGTGTGGGAAGGAAGGGTTGGAGGAGTGGTTCACATGGGGATGGGAAGGTTTTTTTTTGGGGGGGGGGGGGGCAGTGCCAGTTCACACGTGCAGCCCGATGGTGGTCATTGACCTTCTTGTGGCACTGGAGGCCTGTTCTCCTGGTCACGTTGCCTGAGCTGATGGCCACTGCCACTTCAGTCCAGGCGGCACTGGCTGCACTGTGCCTTACCCTCCAGGACCCTCGGGGGAACAGGGCATCTCTCCTGGCCTTGACCACCTCTACAAGCCTGCCCAGGTCTGTGTCTCCAAATCCTGGGGCCGGTCATCTTGGTGCCATGGCTGCAAGGCGGGTTGGCTGTGCAGGAGATGTTTAAGTGCTATGCGACCTTACGAGCGCGGTACTGGCGAATCAGCGAGCGAGCCTTCATTTATGACTTAAATCCATGGGGCCTCTTTAAGTGGACCAATTAACACTGTATTACGCCGCACGAGGCCAATGCCCAGAGAGACCAGTGATTTGGTTATGTAATTCCTTGCGTGTTTTTCCCTCTGAGATTGTTGTGGAGCAGGCTGAAACCTTTGGAGCGCTCGTCTCATGGTTTGGCTAATGAACTCTCCCCAAACTTAACTCTTCATCTGGCTCGGATGTTTCCGCTTTTCCTTCCAGTTGTTTTTTTTTCCTTCAAAATTAATTGTAAATTTCAGTTCGTTGTGTAATTTGAATTGAGTTTGACATTCAAACAATTTTAATTTTATACCCAGAAAAAATTCAACAAGAACTGTGGGGTCTCCGATAAGTGTGTAGGTCAGGGTGACAAACACAGTATTTTAACTTTTCCTGCTGCACTCGAGGGATTTCTGGCTATAAAACTGAGGAACCTGTGCCATGTCTGATTACTTTTTTAATTAGACACCAAATAGCAAAATGTCCGACTCTGTTTTAACATTGGCTCTAGGCTGAGTTATTCTGGTGAGGTCAGTCTGACCTAAAAGAGAGTTTTTGTTTGTTTGTTTGTTTGTTTTAAAAGATCAAATGGCTGTGCTGAGTTCAATACAAGATTATATTTGAACTGCTTATACCTTTTGATCTGTTTCAGTTATTCCAAATACATTTGCCACTGCACATGCAGCCTTTGGTTAATTACATATCAGGAATGCAAATGCTTGCAAAACATTAGATACCCAGAAAATATGTTTGGTTCGTCCAAACTGCGGGAACATGTATCAGAGACCAAATGGTGTTGCATATCTGCAAGAAGCACAATTCAGAAAAAGGGCGACCACATTGTAGCACTGATTGCCTGACCAATGGCCCTCTGTTTGCAGGGTCTGTGGATGATGGGCAGGGGGATGGCGGGGGTTGGGGGGGGGGGAGGGTTGCGTGATGCACAGTTCGCTCCCATAGTTATGGGGCTATTCCATTCCCTTTCATCAAATGAAACCACACTGCAATTAGGAAAAGTGAAACCTGTCAGATTAAAGGAGCGTTGTCACCGAAGTGGAACATTGAAAGTGGTCGGGATTTAACGGGTCTGTTAACTGCGAGCGCCTGTCATGATTTGCACCAGCAAGATTTCCAACGCGATGTTCCCAGGCCCTCGCCGGAGACATGGTCAGGTTCACACCAGGCCAGGGCGCAAACTGATTTGCACCTCTTTGAATGCATTATAATGTACTTGGCGAGGTTAAAATCAAATCTTCCTAACCAACAGGGGTAATGTCACATGGGCATGAATTACTATTGGTTCTTAAAAACGGAAACCAGGCAAGATAATATCCAAGAGTGAGGAAGGAGGTGAGCACCGCTCTCCACCTAACACCAGGAAGTCCAAGGGGACAGAGCCCGCTGCACAGCTCCACCATGGGAAGGGGGTGCTGGAGGAGTTAGGTGGGGCTTGGGAGTGGATTAGGGGCCCCTGGGGTGGCTGTCCAGGAGTCTTAAGTGTAAAGGCTTGACAGTGCTGAACCTTGGGATGATGCAGCCTGAGTAAGAAGGGTGCGTATGAGCCTTGCCTATCCCTAATGCAGCAAGTCATTGTGCTCTCTAACATTCCTGAGACTCATGCCCGTTAAACTAATTGGCCCTCATGAGTTAACCCTTAACAACGTCAGCAGCTCATGTTTTCAAAGTCAAGAAGAGGGGTTTTACCTCATCATTCAAGGGTAAACGCTTAGATGCACAGGATCGAGAGGGCTCTGTCTGCATAAGTGACGGACCCCAACGCCGGCCATTGAGGATCCAGGAGCCCTCAAGGTGGACAGGACCACCCAGTTGACCCTGGCCCTGCGGGATGGGCAAGTTTTGAAACCTCCTGTCAGAGTCCCCAGTGATGTAGAGATTAAGGGAGCAGACAACCAGATGGAAGGCCAGAGACGACTCTGAAGGGGCGAGGGCATTGATTGGGCTGATCAAGCAATGGAGATGGAAGGGCACCTGAGATGTGAGTGAGTGGTAGCTGCCGGACAAGGTGTAGAACTGGCTGCTTCCAGAACCGGGAGAACAATGGGTATGGGAAGGTTACTGAAGTTAAGCAGTTGAGGTATCTCTCTTTTTCTCATCCTTTGCAGTTTACCAATTGAGATCGGTATTGTGCCAGTGGAGCTGGCAATTCTGCTTATTACAGTGCTGGAGGAGCACAGACTCCAGCAGCAACCAACGGCGGCACCCAGGAAACACCCAGCACCTGGAGAGCAGGAGGTCGCAGGGCAGGCAGGCAGGCTCAAGGGCTAGAGACCGAGGCAACCGAACAGGGGGCACAAAGGCAAATACATGTCGCTAACAAATAATTTAAACAGACCAATGAATTAAAATATGATGTGTGGACTTTGATTGTGTGATGAGGGAAAATCCCAGTGGAGATTAGATTTTGATTTTCAGGGGTCACAAAGTACTTGTGAATGAGGGAGGCCATTTGGACTGTCTTAGCAAGTCCATCGAGAAAAACCCTTGTGTATCCCCATTGCATTTTGCTCTGAAGAATTATCATGTTTTTACCTCCATCACTGTGGGGGAGGGGAAGAGTGTGTGTGTGGATATGTATATGGGTATTTGTTGGTGTTAAATTTCCTTTTGTTGGTTTGAACTTGTGTTCGCTGCCCAAATCTTGCAATATTGGTTTCCATTAACTTTTCCATACCATTAACCATCTTAAAAATAACTCCCAAGTTTACTGCAATATGCCTCCTTTTAAGGCCAAACAGCCGAGGGTTCTTTTGGCATATTATCAGCCTTCTCTCCACTGTCTCCAAGACTGGAGTCTTTCCCTTGTGACTTGGCAATCAGAACAGGGACAGCAATCTGACCAGAGTACCGTGGTTTGATCACAATCTCCTTTTGACTTGTAGCCTACTATTTCAGCTACATATATTGGCTATGCCTGTTACTCGTTTGCATTGTTTGAACAAGCTGAGTGTCGGGTATTTCCCTCTAAAAGCAATGCGGAATCACACTAAAACAACAACAAAGAAGCATGTATATTCATAATATACTATTGAAACTTAAACTCTTTGTACAAATCACCTATCAATGAAGAGTCAAGTAACATTGTACATTATATCCACTTAAGGCCATGGAGTCTCCAAGCCTCAAATATTTCTAATTTATGGGAAAAATATATATTATTTACCATCCCTTTATTGTTATTTTATGTGTCAAGAAGAGACCAAAGCATTTTGACCTTGATGTTGAGTAAATCTATTTTATGTTGAAACTAAACAAGTTAACTTATTTATTCGTTCGGGAGATGTGGGTATCGCTGGCTGGGCCAGCATTTATTACCTGGCCCTAATTGTCCTTGAACTGAGTGTATTTCAGAAGGCGTTTTAAGCATCAACAGCATTACTGTGGGTCTGGAGTCACATGTAGACCAGACCAGATATTAGTGAATTAGGTGGTTTTTTACAACAATCGACAATTGTTTCATGGTGATTAAACTTTTAATTCCAGATTTGTATTGAATTCAAGTTGCACTATCTGCCATGTTGGGTTTCAAACCCCGGTCCTCCGAGCTTACCCTGGGGCTCTGGATTACTAGTCCAGAGATAATACCACTGAGCCACTGCCATGCTAACTATGCGCCAATGTCTAACAAAGCCATTGTTTTCTTTGCCAATAATTGCAGACAGCAAAATTCTCTACGGCAGCTGGTAGTACTGAGAGCAGCCCAACTGTTGAAACGCCAGATCGCCACCTGCAAGCAGATGAGGAGCACGAGAACATGAAAAATATTTTGACTGTACCAGAGCCACAGACTCGAAGGAGTAGAGGCAACAGATGTGAGCTTTGTTTCTCATTTTTCATTGGGAGTGAGATAGTCCATGTTGCGTTTTTCAGTGCACTCGGGCAGAGTATTTTAGCATTCTCCGTGTCGTGGACTGTGTAAATCCAGCACAAGTACGCTCACCAATTTACAGTGTGAATATAGGTGAAATCCCCCCTGGTTTTCTGCCCTGAGGCAACATTCGTGGGGTTTATTTCAGGGTTTAGCACAGTTCCATTGCATCTTCTTGGATTATTTTAAGAAAGTTTAAAACTGGATGCGATTCAGAGCTGTAGAGGTCAGACCCACACTAAGGCACTGAAGCAACTGTTGAATTTCCCTCAAACTTTTAGCTCCCACCTTTCTCACCTGATAGCACAGGTCCATAGATAACGGTTACCCTCCAGAGTCATGTGTAATTGGAGACTTTTCATTTTAGAATCAAAATGGAGAGTTTGGGCTGGCTATTTGACATCTGACATTGGGACAAGATGTACTTTGCTAACAGGATTCGTGGACAGTGATTGGGGGCCAGAAGCAGGGTTGATTTTAATTTCCCCGAGCACAGGGGCCCTGAGGCCAACAGTGGCTGCCCACTGCCACCATAGCTGAGATTTGCTAATTCCAAACAGACTAAGCATGAGAATAGAACCACCTTATATTCAGTCAACTCAATATTGGACATGTTACTTCCCAACAGATCCATGCTGGAGGCGTATTAATCTTAATTACTAATGTTTTAGAGGGATGAGAATCTCGTTTTGGTGTTTGTTGGATACGACAGGTGAACCAGTTTAAACATATTTGAAGCAAATACAATATATAACAATACAGACACAGTAGATTAGCAAGAATGTACTTTTGCCATCTCCTTGATCACACTATGCTACAAAAATCTGCATTTACAGTGCAGTGTCTGTTGTCACTAATGTTTGTTTTTCCCTCTTTCGTTTTTGCAGCTATTGGAAGAGTTAGTCCACCAAATCCTTCCGTTCCAAAGGATGATGCAGCAAGTCCAGCCGATGATGCAACTGATGAAATCATGGACCGCCTGGTAAAATCAGTCACACAGAATCCCAACCAGAGGCCATCTACCCCTAAGGAGCGCAAGAGATCAAGAGCAAATAGGAAATCTTGTAAGTATCTTTATCTCTATTGATTGGAGCTGCAGTGGTGGATGGGTACTATGAGAGGAGTGATAATAGAATCATAGAATCCAGGGCAGCATAGTGGCGTAAGTGGTTAGCACGGTTGCCTCACGGCGCCGAGGTCCCAGGTTTGATCCCAGCTCTGGGCCATTGTCCATGTGGAGTTTGCACATTCTCCCCGTGTTTGTATGGGTTTTGCCCCCACAACCCAAAAGATGTGCATGGTAGGTGGATTGGCCATGCTAAATTGCCCCTTAATGGGGAAAATGAATTGGGCATTCTAAATTTGTTAAAAAACATAGAATCCTTACAGTGTAGAAGGAGGCCAATCGACCCATCGAGTCTGTACTGACTCTCTGAAAGAGCATCCTACCTAGGCCCACTCCCCTGTCTTATCCCCGCAAACCTACCTAACCTTTCGACAACAAGGGGCAATTTAGCATGGCCAATCCACCTAACTTGCACATCTTTGTACTGTGGAGGAAACCGGAGCACCCTAAGGTTGCCCATGCAGGCACAGGGAGAATATGTAAACTCCACACAGACTTTAATCCAAGGTTGGAATCGAACCGGAGTCCCTGTGAGGCAGCAGTGCTAACCTCTGTGCTACCGTGCTGCCCTGTTTCTTCAAAACTTTGTCAGATTAGAAAAATGAAACAAACCTACTCTTATACCATTATTTCCGAATGGGATAAGGCTGTTTTCATCAGAACCCCAACTATACAAAAACAGCCTGATGTAATAATGGTAATATTTTCACCTAAGTACTCGAGCGCATAAATTATTAAATTGTTTTTATTAAAATATCCCTTACAGCTAAATTTGAGTCTAGTGTTCTTCTGCTGTTTTAGACTATACCACTTAATCTGTTCAATCACAGGCAAAATGTGTCCTCCAATGGCTTCTCTTCCTGCTCCTACTGATAGCACCTTGTTTGGCTCATATACACAAACATACATGGAAAATAGAAGCAGGTGGAGGCCATTCAGCACTTTGACCCTGCTCCAACATTCAATATGACCATGGCTGATCATCAAATTCAATACCCTAATTCCACCTCTTTTGCGCCCCCCCCCCCCCCCCCCATCTTTGATCCCTTTAGTCCCAAGAGCTATATCTAATTCCTTCTTGAAATCACGCAACGTTTTGGCCTCAACTACTTTCTGTGGTAGCGAGTTCCACAGATTCAACACTCTCTGGGTGAAGAAATTGCTCCTCACCTCAGTCCTAAAAGATGTACCCCTTATTCTCAAACTAAGACTCCTAGTTCTGGGCTCCCCCACCATCGGGCACATTCTTTCTGAACCTACCCTGTCTAATCCTGTTAGAATTTTATAAGTTTCAATGAGATCCCGTCTCACTCTTCTAAACTTCAATGAATATAATCTTAACTGACTTAATCTCTCCTCATATGACAGTCCCTCCACCCCAGGAATCAGCCTGGTAAACCTTCACTGCACTCCCTCCATAGCAAGAGCATCCTTCCTCCGATAAGGACATTAAAACTGCACACCATATTCCAGGTGTGGCCTCACCAATGCCCTGTATTATTGCAGTAAAACATCTCTATTCCTACACTCACATCGTCTTGCTATGAACGCCAACATACCATTTGCCTTCTTTACTGTCTGCTGTACCTGCGGGCTACTTTCATCAGCTGATGCACGAGGACACCAAGATCTCACTGAGTATCCACCCCTCTCAATTCATACCTATTAAAGCAATAACCTGCCTTCCTATTTTTTCTACTGATGTGGATAACCTCACATTTATCCACATTACACGCATCTGCCATGCATTTGCCCACTCAGCCTGCCCAAATCGCGCTGACGCATTTCTGCATCCTCCTCATAACTCGCCCTCCAATCCAGCTTTGTTTCGTTAGGTGAATTCGATATTCTGAATTCTCCCTTGGTGTACCCAAAAAGGCGCCATAGTGTGGCAACTAGGGGATTTTCACAGTAACTTCATTGTAATGTAAGCCTCCTTGAGACACTAACATTAGACACTAATTATTACCTGCAAATTTGGAGATAATACACTTCGTTCCCTCGTCCAAATCATTAACATATAATTTGACCAGCTGGGGTACTAGCACTGATCCCTGTGGTACCCCACTAGTCACTGCCTGCCATTTGGAAAAAGATCCATTTATTCCAACTCTTTGCTTCTGTTTATTTTTAAATTTAGAATCCCCAATTCATTATTTCCAATTAAGGGGCAATTTAGCGTGGCCAATCTACCTACCCAGCACATCTTTGGGTTGTGGGGGCAAATCCCATGCAAACATGGGGAGCATGTGCAAATTCCACACGGACAGTGACCCAGAGCCGGGATCGAACCTGGGACCTCGGCGGCTGTGAGGCGGCAGTGCTAACCACTGCGCCACCTTGCTGCCCAATTTTGCTTCTGTTATAACCCGCACGGGTCTCACAGGTTGGGATGAACCCGTGGAACTTGCAGAATACAAGCTCCCCCAATAAGGGGGTGGGGGACCCTTACACAGTTCACGTGCCTTAGTATAAATAGAGTCGGCCAGTCAGGCACCGACTATAGAAGACCCAGTAGGGAACTACTGGAACTGTACATAATAGTTAACATATTAAATAAAAATGTTTTGTTTTCTGTACAACACGGTTTGGACTTCTTTTGTTGCCCCTTACAAAAGCTTCCTGTCTGCTAAACAGCTTTCTATTCATCTCAAGACACTACTCGCAATTTCATGCGCTTTAACTTTACATAGCAATCTGCTATGTGAGATCTTGTCAAAGGGCTTCTGGAAGTCTAAATGAACCACATCCACTGGTTCTCCCTGGTCAACTCTAGTAGTTACATCCTCAAAGAATTCCTGTAGATTTGCCAAACATGATTTTCCTTTCGTAAATCCATGCTGACTTTGTCTTATATGGCTGCTCCCTTTTTGAATACCTGTAGCGGGCTTGCATTAGCTACCCTCCAATATGTAGGAAACGGTCCAGAGGCTAAAGAATTTTGGAAAATGACCACCGATGGATCTACTATTTCTAGGGCCACTTCCTTAATGCTCTCAGCTGAAGATTAACAGGCCCTCGAGATTTATCAGCCTTTAATCCATCAATTTCCCCCAATTCATTTCTCTACCAATACTGATTTTGTTCAGCTCTTCACTAAAACTTGTAATACTCAGAACTTCTGGTACATTACTCATTTCTTCCTTTGTGAAGACCGAAGCAAAGTAAGAATTTAGTTCCTCAGCAATTTCTTTGTTCCCTATTATGGATTACCCGATTTCTGACTATAAGAGGCCGACATTAGTTTTTGTCAATCTTTATCCTATGGAAACTTTTAGTCAGTTTTTATTATCCCTGCTAACTTACTTTCATACTCCATTTTTCCTTTCTTATTCAATCCCTTAGTCTGCGTTTGCTGAATTTTAAACTGCTCCCACTCCTCAGATCTATTGCTCTTTCTTGCTAATTTTTATGCTTCATTTTTGAAACTAATACTATCTCTAATTTCCTTTGTAAGCCATAGTTTGGCCAGAGTTGCCTTCCCACTCTTGCTCCAAATAGGGATAAACAACTTTTGGAGTTCACCTATTCGTTCCTTAAATGCCTGCCATTCCCTGTCCACTGTCCTCCCTTTCAATAATGTTTCGCAGTCCATCACAACCAACTTGTGCCTCATGCCATTGTAGTTACTGTTATTGAGATTCAGGACCCTAGTCTCATAATCAACTACCTCACTATCAACCTTGATAAAGAATTCTATAATATTATGCTCACTCATCCCCAAGGATTCTCTCACAACTAGATTACCAACTAATCCTTTCTCATTGCACAACACCCAGTCCAAGATGGCCTGTTCCCTTGTTGGGTTCTCTACATGTGTTATCCACGATACTCTCTGCCTCAGCTGTCGCTCCACTTCCAAACCTTAGGCTTCTAGGAGCTGCAGCTGGAGATGCTTCCTGCGCACACATCATTATCCATTGATGATCTTTATTATTGTCACAAGTAGGCTTACGTTAACACTGCAATGAAGTTACTGTGAAAATCCCCCAGTCGCCACACTCCGGCGCCTGTTCAGGTACACTGAGGGAGAATTCAGAATGTCCAATTCACCGAACAAGCACATCTTTCGGGACTTGTGGGAGGGAACTGGAGTGCCCAGAGGAAACCCACGCAGACTCAGGGAGAACGTGTAGATTCTGCACAGCCAATGACATTGAGCTGGATTCTCTGCAGCCCCGTGCCGAAATCGCGTTCGGCACGAGGGCGGAAAATCCACTTTCACGCCATAATCGGGCCTGGCGCCGGGGCGGCGATTCTCCAGGACCCAAAAATCGGCGCGACCGTGGAGTACACCGTGCCGTCGGGGGACCATTTCCAGAGGCCCGCCCAGCCATTCTCCGCTCCTGACCGGCTGAGTTCCCGACGGCGTGGAACTTACCATCTATTGCCGGTCGGGTGCTGGCACATTTCATCCACGGCCGCCCTGGTCGGGGGCGGGGGGATCGGAGACCGGGGGTGGCTTTATAGGCGGCCGTGGATGAAATGTGCACAGTTTGAGCCTCCGGTGCGCGGATGACCGGGGGCACTATTTGGAGGGTCCAGCTTCGCGGTCCGAGTCTGCCATGGAGCACGGCTTGGCCACTGGAGGCCGCCGCTGTGCGCCGACTCTGAACCGGAGGTGCGGGGGCCCGTATCCGCAGCAAGAGCTGCGAGATTCACTCTAGGTCTCTGCTCGCCCCCGCAAGGGCATTGAATTCATCTTACTTTTTTCTAGGAATCTCGGGAGTAAAACTCCACCGTTTTTACGCAGGCGTGGGGACATAGTCTCATTTTGGGAGAATCCAGCCCATTGTGTTCGATTATACCTCTGTGAAATACTTTGGGACATTTTTCTTTGTTAAAGGTGCTGTATAATTGCAAGTTGTTAGACTTACATTAGTTGATTCAGAATATCGGCCCAGGTTTTGCAGTCATTGGTGAAGGGTTGGCATTCACTGCTGACCTGGAGCAAAGTTGCAAACATAGTGAATTCTTTTTAAAAAATAAATTTAGAGTACCCAATTCATTTTTCCCAATTAAGGGGCAATTTACCATGGGCATTCCAGCTAGCCTGCACATCTTTGGGTTATGGGGGCGAAACCCACGCAAACACGGGGAGAATGTGCAAACTCCACACGGACAGTGACCCAGAGCCGGGATTGAACCTGGGACCTCGGCGCCGTGAGGCAACAGGGCTAACCCACTGCACAACCGTGCTGCCAACATACCGAATTCTTGAGCGTAGATTTCCTCCATTCCAACACCATGTATTTGGTGCCATTTTTGTGGATTCGTGGCAATCTTCAGCAACAGTACAGGCAGTCTAATCAGCCAATCGTGTTGAAGAATTCTCACAGACAGCAAAGTAGGAAGTTAAAATCCATGACGTAGAAACCACACTTAAATCATTCTACTGGATGCAAAATAAAGATTGGGACTACATGTGGGATTAGTGAATGTGGGTCCCCGATACAGAATAGTGTTTGACTTCATTCCTCGTCGATGAATGCAGATTGATATTTTGAGAAAAACTTCTAATTTAAAATGTGTTAAGGCATAGGAAAATTTGATCATTGTAAGCTGGTCATGTAAATTGCATTAAATTCATCCATTTTCATGTAACTTTCATTACAAAGATGTTTCCCAATTATCAACAAAGGAGGTGTCTCTTCTTGAATTTTTTGAGTTTTGTCCTCTCTTTGTTACACGCTCACTCTCATTTTGAATCAGTGAAGTTCAGGTACAGGCACTCAGCACACTCAAATTTCTCTCCTCAATGAACGCTCACTATTACATATCTTGCAATGTCCTAAAATGGTGATCATTTGGCAGGGGAGTTTAGTAGCCGAAGGAAGAGACTTCATGGAACGCACAGTAGACTGGGTAAGAAAAAGGTTTATTTACACTATTCAATAACCAAAAATACTAGAACTCCTCATGCGAAGGACACCCTCCCCGACCTGCACCCAGGCTGGGGTTGAGACACTGTGAAGCTCCCCTCAGTCAGGGGGGAGGCTCTGCCTCCTCAATCGCTGAGGGGAATTGGATACAACATAGTGCTGGGCCTCTGAGGGGATTGCAACAGGGGCACAGTTTAGGCAGAAAGTGCTGCAAGTTTTTTTTTCATCTTCCCTCCTTTAAAGAGGAATGTCTCTCAGCAAGGTCCAATTTTTACCCTACTTTGGTTATGAATTCTTTTCACTGAGGAATGTGAGCTGTTGTGATCGACAGCCCTAGGACTTGAACATTCTGGCTTGTGGTGGTAATGTTTCACTGTCCAAGTATCTGACCTCGTGAGGCATTTATAACAAAAAATGTACGCACATTGCATTATTCATATTGTTATAATTCCTCAGGGTACAGAAAACTGTCACTCAGGATTATAAAAAGTACCATGGCATGCAGCGACTAGCTCACACCTTTGTCTAGCTTGTTGTGATAATGTGATTAATTCCCTAATACGATTGACCTTTTGCCAGCCACCTCTCAGTTTTATGGGCGCGACACTCACTAGTTTTTAATCATACAAAAAAATCAATTGCATTGTAATAATACGATTTTCTTTGAAGGAAGCCTTTTTTCAAGATAAGTGACATAATACTGACTGTTGGGGTAAGCCAATTAATTATCAGTTTGAAACTGCCAACAGAAATTGGCATATTTAATGCAACTGTACCATTGTTATAGAGAAAGAAAGCCAGCCATTGACCTTGAGCATGACATTTATAAGAAATTTACTAATAGATCCGAGCAATTTAGACACGACTTCAATTCTCTCAGAAAGCAATAACAACAACTTGCATTTGCATAGCATCTTTAACATAGTGAAACATGTCAAGGTGCTTCTCAGGATCATTGTTAAACAAAATTTTACATCAAGCCACATAACGAGACCATAGCTGATCACAGAGGTGGGTTTTCCTGGAGTATCTAAAAGGAGAAGAGAGAATGAAGACGTAGAGGGATTTGGGGGTGGGAATTTTTTTATTTTTTCAAAACATTTAGTGTACGTAGAACATACAATGTCGAAGGAGGCCATTCGGCCCATCGAGTCTGCACCGACCCACTTAAGCTCTCACTTCCACCCTATCCCCGTAACCCAATAACCCCTCCTAACCTTTTTGGACACTAAGGGTAATTTATCATGGCCAATCCATCTAACCTGCACGTCTTTGGACTGTGGGAGGAAACCGGAGCACCCAGTGGAAACCCACGCAGACACTGGGAGAACGTGCAGACTCCGCACAGACAGTGACCCAGTGGGGAATTGAACCTGGTACCCTGGCGCTGTGAAGCCACAGTGCTGCCCACAGCTTTAAAAAAAATCCCCAATTAAGGGGCAATTTAGCGTGGCTAATCCACCTACCCTGCACATCTTTGGGTTGTGGGGGTGATACCCATGCAGACACGGGGAGAATGTGCAAACTCCACATGGACAGTGATCTGGGGCTGGGATCGAACTCGGGTCCTCGGCACCGTGAGGCATTGGGGAGGGAATTTTGGAGTTTGGAAGATAGGCAACTGAAGGTACAGCCACGAATGGGAAAGCAATGGAAATCAGGCAAAAGGTTAGAATTGGGTAATTGAAGAGGTGTCAAAAGGTTGTAGGGCTGGAGGAGGTTACAGATATGGGGAGCAATGAGGCCCTGCAAGGATTTGAAAACAAGGATGAAAACTTTAAGATCAAGGTCTTGCCAGGCCAGGTGCCAGTGTAGGTCAGCGAACACAGGGCAAATGGGGGAACAAGACTTGGTGCAATCTAGTATTCTTTCAGCAGAGTTTTGGATGTGCTCAAGTTTGCGGGGGGTGCAAGAAGGGAGGCAGTCAGGAGAGCATTGGAATAACCAGGTCTAGATCCAGCAAAGGCACGAATGAAGTTTCAACAGCAGTAGAACTAAGACCAGGATGGAGTTAAACAATGTTGTTGAGGTGAATGTAGAAGTCTTGCTCATGGAGAATATGAGGCTTTGGAAGCTCAGTTCAGGGTTAAATAGGCTGACATGGTATGAGTGGCCTGGTTCAACCTCTGCCAGGGAGAGGGTTGAAGTCAATATGTAGGAACAGAATTCAGTTGGTGACCAAAGACAATGGGCTCGATTGAACAGCCACGCTTCGCCCGAAAAGCAGCTTGCCGTGGTGCAACGTGGCAGATGGAAGCCAGAAGACCCCACTCCTGGGATCTACTCATTGTGGGCGGGAACACTTTTTGGCAAATCTGCATATTAATGCAGAGACAGCTAGTCTCACATTAATATACAGTTTCCCAAGGTACCCGAGGCATTGGGATCTATCCCCTTCGCCTCGGAGCCCTCCGGCGAGCCTTGTTCAGTACTGGTCTCCACAAACGGGGGCAAGATGGAAGGGCACTCGTGAGGGTCTCCCACAGGATTGGAGGCCCCAGGTGCATGCCCTTTGGGCAGGATGGTACCTTGACACAAGTACCACCCCGGGCACCCTGGCAGTGCCAGCTTGGTATACTGGCTGTATAACCTTTGTGCCAGCCTGGCACTGCCAGGGTGCCCAAGTGACCCTGCCAGTGGGCAGGAGCACCACCAGGGTGCCAGGTTGGCACTGCCAAGGTGCCAAGCTGGCTTTTCTTTGTGCGGCAGCGATCGGGCCGAAGATGCTCTGCGTGCACGTTCCATAGTAAAAAAATAATGGCATCCTTCTCTCGCTGTGCAGAGGAGTTCTGTCGAGCGGAGCTCCTCCGTCCACAAAACAAGGTTGGCCGCACATTCCCCGCTGAGACCCCTAGCTAACTTGTGTGCCATTTTATAGCGTTTTTCTTGGCGATACGAGCTCCAGGAAACATACGGCAAACGCGCTCATATTTAGTTAAATCCTGCCCATAGACTTTGGTCTTTCCAATATTCAATTGGGAAGAATCGTTTGCTCACCTAATACAATGACATGAAAGGAGACGACCTGGTCATCAGCTAAGCTTCATGACCAGATTATCCATCAGCAATGCCACAGGAGTTCCTCAAATGTAATCTAAATAAAATGTGTCGGCTCAGCATGGTACTGACATACCACTGTGCACCTCCAGGTCAATGGAGAGTTGTATCAATTTTAAATTTGTGTTATGAATCTAATATACAAGAATGATACAATAGTATTTGGATTGCAAGAAAATCGGTCAGAACAGCCCTGTACTTGGAGATTGCAACATTCCCTTTTCTGAGACTCGTTGCTGGCCCCAACAAAATTTCAGATGAATTACTGTCACACTGGTTGCACCAATGAAAATGCCAGAAAATGAAAGTGGTGACTTACATTTAAATTCTGATAGGGATGTCGCAATTTTTACATTTTCCCTCAACATTCAGCATGTGACTCTTCTTTTCCTTGGGGAACCATTTAAACTTGAAGCTGTTTTTAGGAGTACTTTTATTGTCCAAGTGGTACATGTTACAAACATGTTGAGAAATGGGATTGTAAAGAGACATCAACGCTTCCTGTTACAAATGATTTATTATTTTTTTGTTATTTGAGAGGGGAGGTGGTGAATGTTTTCATCAGCTAAGCGAACTGTCAATACTAAAAATTGCAATAATTTTCTAATTTTGCACCTACCCTCCCCATATTCCTCACCCTGTTTACAAAGTGCCATTAGGTCAATAGAACATTACAGCGCAGTACAGGCCCTTTCGTCCCTCGATATTGCGCCGACCTGTGAAACCAATCTAAAGGCCATCTACACTATTCCATTATCGTCCATATGTTTATCCAATGACCATTTAAATGTCCTTAATGTTGGTGAGTCCACTACTGTTGCAGGCAGGGCATTCCATGCCCCTACTACTCTCTGAGTAAAGAACCTACCTCTGGCATCTGTTCTATATCTATCTCCCCTCAATTTAAAGCTATGTCCCCTCGTGCTAGCCATCACCATCTGAGGAAAAAGGTTCTCACTGTCCACCCTATCTAATCCTCTGATCATCTTGTATGCCTCTATTAAGTCACCTCTTAACCTTCTCCCTAACGAAAACAGCCTGAAGTCCCTCAGCCTTTCCTCATAAGATCTTCCCTCCATACCAGGCAACATCCTGGTAAATCTCCTCTACCACATCCTTCCTATAATGCGGCAATCAGAATTGCATGCAGTACTCCAAATGCGGCCGCACCAGAGTTTTGTACAGCTGCAACATGACCTCATGGCTCCGAAACTCAATCCCTCTACCAATAAAAGTCAGATGTTAGGCATGGTCCAGTTGATATCGCTCTACCTTGAGTCAGAAGGTTGTGGGTTCAAGTCTCACTACAGGGACTGGAGCATAAAATCAAGCCTGATTTTCCAAGTGCTGTACTAAGGAAATACTGCACTGTCAGAGGTCCTGTCTTTTAAATGGGTCATTAAACTCGCCCCCTCAGCTGGATGTAAAAGTGGCATTACTTTGAAGAGTAGGGGAATTCCCCCGGGTGTCCTGATCAATGTTTATCCCTCAGTCAGCATAATTTAATAAAAAAACAGATTATCTGGTCATTATCACATTAGCATTGATGGAGTTTGCTGTACGCAAATTGGCTGCTGTGTTTCCTATATTGCAATAGTGACTACATTTTGAAAAAAGCTGAGATTATTAAACTTGTTCCATTGATATAAGTTATTTCTCCAGTCATCGAGCAACCAGCTGCAGAGTAAATTCCATTTTCTCCTGTCCCAGTGACATAACTTCCTCTCCATCTGGGAAGAAAATTCCCATTGCATCAGCGTGAATTGTGATATCTCCCATAACCGCCATATTTACTACCTCCCTGAGTGAGACCATGGCTGCATCCCATTAGGAATTGGGTTGGAGTGACCAGGGTGGGAGACAAGAGTGTTCAGTTTACCTGTACTAATGGGGATTTGCTTTTTATGCGCAGTGCGAAGAACCTTGAAGAGTGGTCTGACCCCTGATGTGGTCCAAGCCTTGGGTTTGTCCAAAGCGCCAGAAGTAGAAGTATAAGACACCTTGGATGCAAGCGAAGCTCAGTAGCCATCAGTATCTGAGGCATCTACGCTGACAGCATGGAAAGATGGACAATGTATTTTCATATCCTTCCAGATTCCTGACAAGTTCCAGGACATCACAAGTACTTCAAATTGTTACAGTGGCCTGCATCTCGTACTAGCACATAGTTGGAAGGAATCATGTGTTGAACTCAAATCATATGAGGAGGGCTCATTAAATCTGACAGCTCAATTTATTCTACATAACGGATTCTGAGGGCAAATAGGAGTTCAGCCAAAACAACCATAAATGTTCCCTTCTCCAGTTAAGCTGAATGATGATGTTTTCTCTCAAAACTACTGGCGTTCAACTGAAAACACAGACCTATTTTCTTCCCCAATAAACTGTCTCCAATCCTCTCTTGAAGGCAGTGACTCTTGCAGTAATTGTGCAGGTGTCATTCATCCCCCAGTAATATTTCCAAGTACGCTGCTGGACCATGAAGGGCTTCACAGTGGAAATTAACCCAGTTAACCTCATTCGTTGTGCACAGCGCACTTCTGGGAGGATTCAGTGGATAGTGATCAGGTGTAGAAACACTGGCCAAATTTCCCCCCACCCCCCCACCCCCCCACCCAAACCCAGAGACACTAAGACCCTTCCCACTGGTGCTCTGTCAGTAGTTGGCAAATTCAATACACACCGATTAGGAACTTGGGACTTCCCAGACATATATGGCTCACCCACTCATGGTGCACTTACCCACTGAGCCAACAGGAGATGCCACTGAACTATTTTAAATACTATGGACTTTAACTAGCTATGGACCTAGTGGACCTGTCATGTCAATATCCAAAAGTATTTAAATTGTGTAAAATACTGGTCTTTAACTAGCACTACGTTGTAAAGATATCTTAATCTGACAGGGTGGAGAATTGATATCAATAGTAATGATGACTACATTGTATAAAAGCAAATAAAGTATATTCAATTGTCAGGCTACAACAAACACATATTTGGAATTGTCTTCATGCAGCGTAATACAAACTGCTGGCAGACAGATCAGCATACTTGTGTGCAACCCATATTATGGATACAGATTTGCACTGGGTGTCACGTTATTCTTGTAAGTGACCATGTAGAGGCAGTATTAAGATCACATTTTTTAAAAACCACTAATTGACAACTCAGTTAAGAGTAGTCGCAGCATTGTTCCAACACCTATCTATAATGATCCAAAAGTGCTTTTCTGCAAATGGTTTGGAAGGTTGCTGAATTCAAGAGATATGCAGAAATATAATATTATGCTAAGTGTTACAAATACATATCATTCTACTTTTCAAATAAACGAGAAGATCAAAGGTCCTTCAGGATTGTGTGATGTATTTTCATGAGCTTTATATTTTTATCCATAAGATTTAGTTTTCTTGAATGTTTGTATAAGGGTTGTTGCAACAATTAAATGTTTCACGTTTTTCTCGTGTTTCTTTGCCTTTTCCTTGAAAGCTGTGGAGATAGTGAAAAATTATAGCTCTTGGCTTATGTTTCTTCCATCTCTTCAAATATGCCTCGGGTATCAGTATTTGAAACCAAGACCTTGGGTTGATGGGATTGAAGATCTTCCCTCATCCAATACAAAAACGTTTCAGGTCTTTGTCATTGACTGTGCTCTATTAGGTCCTCTGTGCATCACACTCTGCTGATAACACCAGCAGTTACATAAAATCAACCCCTGCTACTTTTTCCAAGTATGGGTGTACCACTTGTGCATTCCCAGCTGTTTATTTACAGTTTATTCTGCATTTGAGGAATTATAAATGCAAATCAATTTCTGCTCATTCTACCCTGCAGTTCATTAAACACAAAGTGGTATTTCAGCATAGGTGAACTCCGGTGCGTTAGCAAGAAAATTCCAAAGCTGTGCTGTTATTTCACAGGATAAAGACCGATAAGGAAGGCCATTTAGCCCATCTGTCTAAAAAGAAAAACTGACTACAACTGCCCAACAGGAACGAACTCTGACCCCGGCCGGTTAAGAACTTTCCCTGCAACATAGCCACGGACTCTGATACGCACAATGTTAGAAGAACGTCTGGATGTTGTTGGGGGGGGGGGGCATTGCGGGAATCCATACGGATGACTATTAGAAAGGACACGTTCCCCACTGGACGCAACATGAGGAAAATGGGAGGAAGAACTAGGGATGGAAATAGGGTGAGGACTCTGGAACAAAGCACTGAACAGGACCGATTCCACCTCCTCGCCCTGCGCAAGACTAAGCCTCATGCAGCTCAAAGTGGTGCACAGAGCACACCTGACAAGAACCCGAATGAGCAGATTCTTCACGGAGGTGGAGGACAAATGTGAACGGTGGAGAGAGGCCCAGCTAACCACACCCACATGTTCTGAGCATGCCCCAGACTTGGGTTCTGGACAGCAGACGATGTCCAAGCTTGTGGGGGTGAGGGTGGAGCCGTGCCCAAGAGTGGCAGTCTTTGGGGTATCAGACCAGCCATAATTCTTTACGGGGAGGGGGCGGATGCCCTTGCCTTTGCTTCCCTAATCACCTGCCGAATAATTCTGCTCCGTTGGCAATCAGCAGCACCACCCACCGCTGCAGACTGGCTGGCAGACCTGTCGGAACTTCACCACCTGAAGAAAAACAAATTTGCCATCCAAGGGTCAGAGGAGGGCTTCCACAAATCGTGGAGGCCATTCACCAACTTGTTCCAGGACGTGTTCGAAGCCAACAGCCATTAGAGTGAGAAGAAGTGGGCAACAAGGGAGCCAACAACAATCAGCAGTAAGCATATAGTGAGGGTGGATGGGAGGCCAGGAATAGAGGAGGGTGAGGTTTGAGAACAGAATAGATAATAGGGTGTCTAGAGCAAGGCCAAAAAGAATGGGACCCCAAAGGAAAAAACAAAATGGGGTGGGGGGAGAGAGGGGATGGCCAATTGACAGGGGGAAGGAAGCTACACATATGGAAATAAATAACAATCACCTACTGTAAATATGTGATCTAATAAAATATGCTAAAATATCAAAAAAGGGGGTTGGGTAACAAGGAGGGGGGGGGGGGGGGGGGGGGGGGGAGGGGGGGCGATGTCAATCGAGAGTTCTTGTATATTGTACCTGATCCACATACCCTTGTCTGCTATACAATGTATAAAATGAAAAACTTTAATAAAGACTTGTTTAAAAAATTAAGTCTACTCCATTTAAATCATCCTACATGCTCTTGAATAACTCTCAAGGTTTTTTTGGCCACATCACCATTTGAGGGCCACTTCAAACAACTCCAAATGATTCCTAAAGCATTGGGAGTTCTGCCATGTCTAAAGTCAGATATATTTCAGATGATACATTAAACTGAGGACTCCTTTGTTTTATAGGAAGACAGTTTTACAACACCAAGTTAAAGTCCAACAGGTTTGTTTGGAATCACTACCTTTCAGAGCGGAGCTCCTCATGAAGGAGCAGTGCTCCGAAAGCTAGTGATTCCAAACAAACCTGAAGGACTTTAACCTGGTGTTGTAAGACTTCGTACTGTGCCCATCCCAGTCCAACGCGGCATCTCCATATTATGGGAAGACATAAAAGATACCATGGCACTGGTTTAATGATCAGAGTGTTCTTCCTAGTGATATTCATCGTTAAAATCTGAACCACAAAACTAAGATACAGAGGAATAGGAAGTACATAGCCATGATGCTGCATTCACCTTTACTATGAGCTTCTCTTGATGGACCCAGCTGATTTCCCCTTGTCATTTTTGTATGTTTGTTCAAATTTACTTTCATTTCATTGATCTTTATGGTGCTTAGTTGTGAAAACTATGGGCGAAATTCTCCCCC
This sequence comes from Scyliorhinus canicula, assembly GCF_902713615.1. NCBI lineage: Eukaryota > Metazoa > Chordata > Chondrichthyes > Carcharhiniformes > Scyliorhinidae > Scyliorhinus > Scyliorhinus canicula. The sequence continues at coordinate 68,334,093 of NC_052154.1, read as the reverse complement.
CCCCCACGACGGGTGGGAGAATAGCGGGAGGGCCTTCCCGACTTTTTTGACGCCCTCCCGCTATTCTCCCCCCCCCCCCGCCGAAATCCCGACACGAATCGCTGCCGCCGTTTTTTTACGGCCGACAGCGATTCACAGCTGTTAGAAGGGCCGAAGTCCCAGCCCTTTACGACCTTTTTACGAACGGCAAACACACCTGGTCCTGCCGTTCGTAAAAACGTCGTGACCACCTGGAAAAAAATAACCATGGCACCGATTGGCACGGCAGTACCACGGCCGTGCCAAGGGTGCCATGGGCCCGCGATCGGTGCCCACCGATCGCGGGCAGCGGGCCCGATGTCCGCGCACTATTTGTCCTTCCGCCGCCCCGCAGTATCAATACGCGGGGCGGCTGAGGGGCAACCCGGACCGCGCATGCGCGGGTTTCGCGCAAAAACGCGATGACGTCACCCGCGCATGCGCGGGTGGAGTCTTCCCACCTGCGCATGCGCGGCTGACGTCATATGACGCGTCAGCCGGCGCTAAATCCGACAAGCGGGCTTAACGATTTTCGTTAAGCCCGACTTGTCGGAGCCTCCGACGTCGGGCTGCTAGCCCCGATGGGGGACCAGAATCGGTCCCCCGTCGGGAAGGGGCGCGATGCCGTAAAACCCGCCCGGGTTTTACGGCAGTTTGACGATTTCTCCCGTTTTGGGAGAATTTCGCCCTATGTGTTTACCTCCAAAGTAACGGTGATTACATGTCAAAATAATTAATTGGTTGTAAAGCAACTTGCACTATCCTGATGATGTGCGAATAATAACAAATATATTTGTTCCTTAAGTTCATCCTTCATGGCTATGAGCCCATGCATCGAGTGTTATGATTACCTTAAAGTAGAATTCCGGGTGTACTCTTTCTATACTATTCAATGTCTCATACTTTTGTAAAGTGCCCCTTTACCACCTTTCAAACCTACAGAGATCCAGTTTCTCGACTCTTCCCTCCAGATTCGGTCCGATGTCATTCACAGCCGGATGTGGAGATGTCGGCGTTGGACTGGGGTGAGCACAGTAAGAGGTCTTACAACACCAGGTTAAAGTCCAACATGTTCGTTTCAAACACTAGCTTTCGGAGCACTGCTCCTTCCTCAGGTGAGGGAGGAACAGTGCTCCGAAAGCTAGTGTTTAAAACGAGCATGTTGGACTTTAACCTGGTGTTGTAAGACTTCTTACTGTATTCATAGCCAGACTCCTAGTTCTCCTCAACATTGCCACCAGGATTGGAATGATTCAATTGTGCACTGGTCGCCAAATCTGAAACAATACATTCGGTGCAGTCTGACCAGAACATTACATTTTCTGACTCAACTTTTTATTTGGCAGTATATTTTGTACACTTTGGTTGCTACTACACATTGGCTCAATGCACTATGTGCCAGGTCTGTTAACATCCACAACTTGCTTTCACCCTCATATTCAGGTATCATCCATTATGCATGTTGTCCATATTTTCTTACGATGGATGGTTCCTCTTATTTTGCCAGTCACTAATCGTCCCATTTGTAGATTTTTTAACTTGAACTTCTTGATTCATGGCTGCACTCACTGACTGTATCCGGCTTCCACCCCAGCTTTGTGAACCTGCCAAATTGCTTTCAGTTTACCAATCCAAGTAATTAATGTAAATTTTAATCCTTACTGGTCACAGCACCAAGTTCTGAGGTACTACACTCAACACTTCCACATGCTCCTTCTTCAACATTAGCCCTGTAGTCAGTACCCTTCAATTCCTTTGCTTCATTCAGTTTCTTATTTAATTCAACGTTTCACTTAAAAGCCACTTAGCTTTGAACCTCCTCATTGGGGGTTTTATAAAAAGTTCACTGAAAGTCTAAATCCATGAGCCTGCCATGAATATTAGCTCCTCAAAACAAAAATCAATGATGTTTGTCATATAGTTTGTACAATAATAGCACAGTAAGTGGCCTAGAATCAGGTTTACTCCTAATGATTGGTACCATTAATTTAAAATCGCTGGTCTAAAATTAACAATTCTGGCATATCCTGAACTAAATACATCATTCTTTCCAATCCAGTGTGATATCCCCAAATTCAATAAAGTTATCATGATCGGTTCCTCAATTTGTGTAGGGTAGGATATGAATAGCAGAAATCATGAATAATGGGAAACCAGCCAGGAGATCATTGGGGTAGTTGAGCCTGGAAGTGACAAAGCTTGGATGTGTTTCTGCAACAGATGGGGTGAAACAGAGGCAGGAAGTGTTACAGAGCGCAGAGAATATATGGGGCCTGAAACTCAGCTTTGTGTTGATTAGGATGTTGAGGGCATCAACCCGCAAACTTCTAAATTATTTGCCTGGCAATTTGCTGGAAGTGGGGGTGGACAACAGTATGGCGAGGGCGATGGAACACCAGGGACTTTGCTGAATGATGGGACCAACAGTCCATCTCCTTAGCCAATGAGGTTTACGGGTAGAGAATGAAAGAGAGGGACAACAGAGAAGGAAATAGCGCAAATTGAAGTCAAATCAAATCCTGAAAGAGAGGTAAGAGACTGGATTAAGTGAGAGAAGAACCAAGAGCCAGAAAAGTAATAAAATGTTTAAAGTTTAAAAGCTTTCCAAAAACAATTAATACCTGTTGAAATGAGACCCTACAGTTTAAATTGTTTCCTTTTCTGGATCAGAGACGTTGAGAGGCATTGCTGAAAAATACATCTCATTAACAAGGTTCTTGTGTTTTTAAGAAGCAGCCCTAACGTTCTGTTGTGAGTTTAATTGTCAATTATTGTGCAAATGCAGCAATTTGTTGAAACTCAGTGAGATTGAGAGTGAGTTACTACTGTATTATCATGGGGCTCACCACATATCATCCAATAACCATGAGGTTCTCTTCCTCACCACACGTGCTGGACAATTTACACATTGAACTCATGGTTATGTTGTAGAGATGTGGAATCGTTTTCTATGAGAAACAATTATTGTGTAATCTCTGTGAAAGAGGTCAGAAAATTAGGCTTGAAAGTTGTATATTTTTTTAATGGAGATAGAATGATATCAGGGTGCACTGACTGTCACCAAGAAAAAGAACAGGCAGGATTCTCTGTCGGCTGACGCCAAAATCAGGAAAGGCGATTGGGCGGAGAATCGATTTTGACCCCAAAATCATGGCGGGCGCTGGGTCACGCCCAATCGCAATTCTCTGGTGCCTCGACAGAGGCATCAATGCGTTCTACTCCGCACATAGAGTAAATGCTGTTTGTATATCATTAGCCGGCCGGACCGGTATTCTCTGGGGCCTCCGTGATTCTCTGCCTCCACCGGCGGATTTTCCCGCCGACGAGGTTCACTTGTGCTTTTAAAAATCAGGTAACAGGTGACGTGGCTGATGAGGGAGAGAGATGAGGTGTGACATGTAGAGGCGTGACCGTGGGCTGGTGGTCCTGACACTGGCTGGGGGGGGGGGGTCATGGGCCATGGAGCCGGGCTGACCTCCCCACAGGACTGGGGCAGTGTCCAGGCACAGACCGCCATTTCCGTGGTCTGCAAGCCAGCCATCTGGCTGCACACCCCACCTTGGCCCCTCGTTCTGAAAAGTTCCACTGGCTGTATAGGTGCCCCCACCCCACTATACCCATACTCCAGCCCCCTCCAACTGGCCGCCACCAGACAGCAGGGCATCACGAGGCCCTTCCAAGGGCAATGCCCACAGTAGCCCTTATAGGGGGCGCCGAACGGGCGCCACGGAGCGTACTTCTAGCAGGGTCAGGCACCAGGGCCAGAGTCCCCCAGGGTCCACAGTGCCAACCGGGGCCACCATGTAGCCCAGTGGACCTGGTTGGGCACAGGTGTGCGCACCATGCCAACATGTCAGCCTTCCACCCCTTGCAAACGATGGATATTGGAATACAACCAGCAATGGTGGCCTTCCTCCTAGTCGCCTCAGCCGTGGGGATGCACTGCAGCTGTACGAGCTGGAGCTGCTCGAGCAGGAGGAAGCTGCAGCAGCGGAACCTGCCCCAGAGGAACAGAAGGCAGCCACTGAGTATGGAGAGCCGGCCACCCAGCAGGCCGAGGAGGAGAAGGAGGAGGTGCTAAGGAGGCGCTGCATGAGGCCTTGTGTACGAGCACCACCTGTCATTCGAAGACCTGCTGGACCGGTATGCCACCGAAGACTCCCTCTGAGCAAAAGGACAGTGCAACATATCTGCCAGATCATGGTGCACCTGACACCGCGGGGCATAGAGGAGGACACCCTTCCCAGTGGTCGTCAAGGTGACGATCGCCTTGAACCTTTATGCCACGGGATCCTTACAGGCACCGACTAGGGACCTGCCCAGGATCTCTCAGAGCTTGACGCACAGGTGTATCTGTGCCATCACGGAGCCCCTATATGCCCAGGTGGCACAATACATCCATTTCAATGTGGACCGTGCCCACCCGGATGCCCGGGCAGTGAGGTTCACCGCCATTGCAGAGATGCCTCCAGTCCAGGGGGTGGTCGACAGGATGCATATAGTCCTACAAGCACCTGCAGATGATAGGCCGATCTTGACAAACTGAAAGGGGTTCCACTCAATGAACATGCAGCTGGTGTGTGAATATGTCTGCGCCCGATACCCGGCAGTATGCACAATGCCTTCATCCTGTTAGACTTGGTGGTTCCTGGCCTCTTCGAGGCCCCCCCCCCCCCCCCCCCGGCTGAACTGACTAGGGGCATGTACACCGCATCCCACCCACCACACACACACCCCACCCCAACCCACCCTCCCCCGCCTGCAATCCCCTCCATGATACCTGCTGCAACACAGGATGGGGACCCTGGGTTGTCAGTGACATCGGGTATGGTCCATGGGTTGGAGGATGATTTGGATTGGATTGGATTTGTTTATTGTCACGTGTACCGAGGTACAGTGAAAAGTATTTTTCTGCAAGCAGCTCAACAGATCATTCAGTACATGGGAAGAAAAGGGAATTAAACAGAATTCAAGAAAATACATGCAAATACATAATAGGGCAACACAATATATACAATGTAACTACGTAAGCATTGGCATCGGATGAAGCATACATGGGTGTAGTGTTAATGAGGTCAGTCCATAAGAGGGTCATTTAGGAGTCTGGTGACAGTGGGGAAGAAGCTGTTTTTGAGTCTGTTCGTGCGTGTTCTCAGACTTCTGAATCTCCTGCCCGATGGAAGAAGTTGGAAAAGTGAGTAAGCCGGGTGGGAGGGATCCTTGATTATGCTGCCCGCTTTCCCCCGGCAGCGGGAGGTGTAGATGGAATCAATGGATGGGAGGCAGGTTCGTGTGATGGACTGGGCGGTATTCACGACTCTCTGAAGTTCCTTGCGGTCCTGGGCCGAGCAGTTGCCATACCAGGCTGTGATGCAGCCCGATAGGATGCTCTCTATAGTGCATCTGTAAAAGTTGGTGAGGGTTAATGTGGACATGCCGAATTTCCTTAGTTTCCTGAGGAAGTATAGGCGCTGTTGTGCTTTCTTGGTGATAGCGTCGACGTGAGTGGACCAGGATAGATTTTTGGTGATCTGCACCCCTAGGAATTTGAAACTGCTCACCATCTCTACCTCAGCTCCGTTGATGCTGACAGGGGTGTGTACAGTACTTTGCTTCCTGAAGTCGATGACCAGCTCTTTAGTTTTACTGGCATTGAGGGAGAGATTGTTGTCGTTACACCACTCCGCTAGGTTCTCTATCTCCCTCCTGTATTCGGACTCGTCGTTATTCGAGATCCGGCCCACTATGGTCGTATCATCAGCAAACTTGTAGATGGAGTTGGAACCAAGTTTTGCCATGCAGTCATGTGTGTACAGGGAGTAGAGTAGGGGGCTAAGTACGCAGCCTTGCGGGGCACCGGTATTGAGGACTATTGTGGAGGAGGAGTTGGTGTTCATCCTTACTGACTGTGGTCTGTTGGTCAGAAAGTCAAGGATCCAGTTGCAGAGTGGAGAGCCAAGTCCTAGGTTTTGGAGCTTTGATGTGAGGTTGGCTGGGATTATGGTGTTGAAGGCGGAGCTGTAGTCAATAAATAGGAGTCTGATGTAGGAGTCCTTGTTTTCGAGATGCTCTAGGGATGAGTGTAGGGCCAGGGAAATGGCGTCTGATGTGGACCGGTTGCGACGGTATGCGAATTGAAGTGGGTCAAGGCGTTCCGGGAGTATGGGGGTGATGCGCTTCATGATCAGCCTCTCGAAGCACTTCATTACAACTGACGTCAGGGCCACCGGGCGGTAGTCATTGAGGCACGTTGCCTGGTTCTTCTTTGGTACCGGTATGATGGTGGTCTTCTTGAAGCAGGTGGGGACCTCGGAATGGAGTAGGGATAGGTTAAAGATGTCTGTGAATACCTCTGCCAGCTGGTATGCGCAGGCTCTGAGTGCCCGACCAGGGATCCCGCCGATCTGACTTCGGAAACTGTGATGGTGGGTATGGGTGAATTATGGGTTGCTGGGGCACTCGATAGCGGATTGTTGGTTACCTGCTCAAACCGAGCATAGAATGCATTAAGTTCATCGTGGAGGGGTGCGCTGCTGCCAGAGATACTGCTCGGCTTCGCTTTGTAGCCTGTTATGTTGTTTAGTCCTTGCCACAACCGCCGAGAGTCTGTCTGTGACTCTAGCTTAGTTTGATATTCTCTCTTGGCATCTCGGATGGCTTTGCGGAGGTCGTACCTGGATTTCTTGTATAGGACAGGGTCGTCTGCCTTGAATGCCTCAGATCTGTTCTTCAGTAGGGAGTCAATCTTGCGGTTGAACCATGGTTTCCGGTTGGGGAACATACGTACTGCTTTCTTTGGCACGCAGTCGTCCACACATTTGCTGATGAAGTCTGTGACGGTGGTGACATACTCATTTAAGTTAGTCGCTGAGTTCTTAAATATGGACCAGTCCACTGTCTCCAAGCAGTCATGTAAGAGCTCTTCTGTCTCCTCGGACCAGCACTGCACAACCTTCTTAGCTGGATTCTCCCGCTTGAGTTTCTGCTTGTAAGCCGGGAGAAGGAGCACAGTCCTATGGTCTGATTTCCCAAAGTGCGGTCGGGGGATGGAACGGTAGGCGCCCTTGATTTTTGAGTAGCAGTGGTCAAGAGTGTTGTCGCCCCTGGTGGGACAGGAGATGTGCTGGTGGAATTTTGGCAGTATACTCTTGAGGTTGGCTTTGTTGAAGTCTCCGGCCACAATGAACAAGGCCTCCGGGTGTTCTGTTTCATAGTTGTTTATGACTGTGTACAGTTCATCCAGCGCCTTCCTCACTTCTGCCTGGGGTGGGATGTAGACCGCTGTGATAATGGCTGAAGTGAACTCACGTAGAAGATAGTATGGGCGCCACTTTACGGTCAAGTATTCCAGGTCTGGGGACCAGTAGGTCGCCAGGGTCACCACATCCAAGCACCAGGAGGAGTTGATGAGGAGGCAAACCCCTCCACCCTTCGCTTTGCCTGAAGATGCCGTGCGGTCCGCCCGGTGAATAGAGAAGCCTTCAGGTTGTATGGCACAGTCCGGTGAGGCGGGGGTGAGCCATGTCTCTGTGAAACAGAGCACACAGCAGTCTCTTACTTCCCTCTGAGAGGAAAGTCTGGGGTTAAGTTCATCCAGCTTGTTTTCAATCGCTTGGACGTTTGCCAGGAGTATGCTGGGTAGAGGGGGTCTTGAAACCGCGTTCCTTCAGTCTAACCTGCAGACCGCTGCGTTTCCCTCGCTTTCTCGGTCGGCGGCTGCTGCAGGATGATCCTGGGATCCGATGGGAGACGTCCGCCCTTGTGGAAGGTAGGTGGTTGCATCTGGCGGGGTCCAGGGCGCTGGCGGGGTCCAGGGCACCAGTGAGGTCCAGGGCGCTGTTTACGTTTCCGGGGTCGCATCTGGCAGGGCCCCGAGCGCTGGTTGAGGTAGTGGGGTTGCTGGGGGGGTGAGTTTGCGATCCGGATGGGTCCCGGCGTTCTGCGGGCGCGGGAATACCTTGCAGCGTGTTCGGGTCCTCGCGCGCGGTCTCCGTTGTTTTTGGGGTCCTGGGTCGTTGGCAGGCGCTTCCTGGGGCAGATTGGGCTAGGTCCCATGGTCTGTTCCCTTCCTGGGCGCTCCTGGGGTGGGATCTTGAAGTCGGCACGGTGGGGCCTCCATGTGGATTTTTCTTTCTTCCATCACCAGGTAGGTCGGGTTGCTGGGCGGGCCTCTCCGGGTCGGGTCGCTTTGCGGGTCTCTCGGGGTCGCGTTGAGCCGTGTCTTTCCGTT